>NC_087515.1:10041182-10649793 GCF_963921805.1 Phalacrocorax carbo | reverse complement strand
CTGTGTGCTCCTCCCCATTATAGGTACCTAGCATACTGTCACTCTATTAGGATATACATTGATATGAAGACAGCTGTAGTAGCTCTAATACATCAAGTCCAGAGAAAGTTTGAAGTTTAAGATACTTCCTTGATGAACATTCCCAGGAGACAGTGGGTGTGGATAATGCAAGTTAATCAGGACAGAGAAATTATTTTTGTTGCATTTCTATTAATAGTAGCTGCACAGCTTTTCAATATTACTTCCCTAACTTCAGTTGGCATAATACAACTCATTCATCAAATACATAGGATAATGATGGATCTGATGGGGTGCAAAAGTCCAGCATCACTGAAGAAGATGACTTGTTCAAATATCAAGGCCCAAACAGTTCTGTTTCGCTATATCAAGATACAGCAGGGCTGACAGAAACTTAAAAATAAAAAAATTCAGCTCAGTATAAAGCAGACCTGGGAGATATGTAAGCTTTCTAGTTTTGGCTTCTAGAGAAAATGTGGTGCAGGAAAGAGCCTATTCCTATTCTTACAAACTGTTTTGAGTTTCCTGAGAAGCTGCTGCTGAGTTTGAGAGGAGACTTAAGAAGCCTAAGAGCTCTCAGTGGCTGTCTACCAAATACTGAGCAAAACCGTGAGTCTGTCCAATGTTCCAAGAGCAAAAGAAGCTTGTAGCTGAGTTAAGATTGGTCTTGTTTCTTTTTCTCTCATTTCACTGAAAAATATGCCTCCTGAGAAACTGAGTTTAAAATTTCAGTTTTTATACCTTGTTTAGTGATAGTCATCCTGTCCAGTCTGACTAGAATTTGAATTAGTCTGTGGGCTCAGTGCTCTCAAGAGCAGTGTTAAGGAGACTCTTGCATATGATTACTGGATAGAGGTTGTTTCACCCTTAACTTACTTCAGGTTTTTTTTTTTTAATCAACAGATGTATTAACTTCCAGACTTATCTCAGTAAATTAAATATTTAGAAAGGCAAAAATGATGCAAATTCTATCATTGTAGATGTGAACATAAGTGCCACTGACTTAAATAAAAGGTGTTTCCACAAAATAACCAACAATATGTGAGATGATTCAGATGAATCAATAGACTGTCTTCCTTATTTGGAAGAAAAAAGACTGTTAATTTATAAAGCAATTTTATTTTCTTTTACTTCATTATTCTGCACTTCAGTTGTCTAAAAAAGCAGCAGCCAATACGATAGAAAAAAGTAATACCAGATTTCAGGCCATTAAGAAACAATTTACTGAAATTGCCAGAATGCATATGTTCCTATTTCAGGGGGTGGGGTGAATGATGCGATAGAAAAGGCCCATCTCTGGTTAGAGCAACTTTGATATAGAGTGTTGCTATGTTGCCATCTAGTGATAAAATAGAAAAGTGCAATAGATAACGACAGAGAGCAAACCAAACCTACATTAACACTACTACCCGCCCCATTAAGTCATACTCGTTTCTTGCAGTGTAATACATAGCATTAATTACATGCTGAGAGTAAACTCTTTAAAAAAGAAGGTGAAGTCACAAAACAGTAGTGAACTTCTTATAATTGGCATTAAGAGAGTCTGTAAAATGGGTTAGGGTCAGATGGCAAATATGCTGCAGGAAACATCTGCAGTTGAGAACCCCTCGTAAAATGTAAACCCAGAGTCATTCTCACTACCCCATGACAAAATTTAGCTCTGATGTATTTGGATTAGCTTCGCTGAAGGCCTACATAGGATAAAATTTTACAGATCACAAAACTTGTGACAAATACCTTTGCTACGCATAACTCCTCATTTGTTCTCATGACATTATTTACTGGTTTGTTCCATTTTCTCATGAACTCACAATCAATCAATCAAATAAAAACTGCAAATTTTTGTCACTGCTGTCCTGTTGTGTTTTCACAGCACACTGCAAAATATGGAGAATACTACACACTCTTGGAAGTCATTGCCCTCAAATGCAGTAAACAGTGATAAAAGTAGAGCAAATGACAGTATGAGAGTCCTTATGTTAGTTCTAATATTTATTGGTCAAAAATACTAGAAATAACAGCACAGAAGAGTTTCATCAGGGGCTCCAGCACATTAAAAATAGGAATTGAAGGGGATGGCACTGCCTCAGGAAGCTCTTCAAAGGTCAGGTTTGTCTGGATTCATTAATTACATTTTTGTGACTGCCCAGGCTCATCAAAATCTTACCACAATCCCTTTATTTATTTCTAAGAAAATTTACAATAGTTGCTTGTGAAAAGAAAGAAACTCATTCATCCTTTGGAATTCTATACAATGTTCCTAAGAAAAAAAAGCTCCTGTGAATGTCACCTGATGGTGGATGCTGTAGTATGAGGAGGTTCTGGGATCCCTTTTACTTTTCCCTCACCTTCCAACCACTTCCTTGCTATTCTATTTCCTATCCAGAACATGCAAACCCCCTGTCAAAGCATCACTGTAATATAAGCAAGCATTAAAGGAAGGATTAATACTTTGGGTATTATTTTATCACATATGTTTAGAACCATATTACTATGGCCATTGCCCTTCTACAGCTCATCAAGGGTATAGTTGACTTGATTCACAGAAAATGCTGAACAGCAGCATTTTCTTCAGCAACAGGTGAAAGAAAATGTCTAAGATGTGGTACTTTGCACAGACACCTGAACTTTATTCTAAACAAGCTAGCAGAGGCACTGGAAGTAGTTTAATTGACCCTGGATGATACTCTGCCTGAGCTACCTTATTTTTTTATTGTGTTTGAAATATCAGCACATAAAGTAAAAATGTGCCACCCCTACTTAGAAATCTAAAGCAGGGAGAAGAAGAGTATCTGCCCGATATTTTTTTCTAAATGAGAATGAGGTGTTTGATACAATACCTCACATATGTTCTGAACTTCCAGAATGGCATGCCTGAAGAAGGGGATATGTTTAACTCCGAGCTGATACCTACAACTTGACAATTGACTCAAAGACTCAGAGACCATTCCTTACAGCAAAAATTCCTTAAGTGGTTTTGAGTCCAGTCTTGCTTTCTACTCCATGATCTTCTATACATATGAAGTAAAACAATTACATGCAGTGAGCTTTATAGGACTGAGAGAAAGGTCTACTTAACTTTAAGTACTGTGGTGAATGAAACAAAGGGCAGCTAAGCCTGCCTAAGAGATGACAAGCTGTCTTCACAGAAAAGGAAAAATGGCAAAATTATTACTGAAGCACAAAGTTATCTCAAAGCAGGAAAAAGAAGCCCAGATATGGGCCTCTTGTCAACAGCTCTCATCACGGCTCTACTCATCAACAGCTGTTTGTAGAGTCGCAAGTGTAACAATTTTAAATAGCATTCCATTTAAAAAATATAACTAAAATACCATACCTTAATTTTGGATGCTCCTGAGAATAATACTTTTCTTTTTCCAAATAGGTATGAACAACAGGTTCCTGTCCCAAATTCCAAAACAGCCTTCTGAGTATCTGAGAATTCTGTTTAAGTAAAATAAAAGTTATTATTAATTATATTTTTGTCCAACTAGTACAAGGCTGTTTATGACAACATTTCCCTTTTGAAATTCTGAAGTTGGAATAAGCTTTGATATTATAAAATACATTTTCAAACAATGACATACCATTAAAATCATATTTACTCAATCTATTCATTTCAGAATACACAACACTCAGAGCCAAGTTCAGTTTTCTCTGCATTCTTTCCGTAGCAGCAGACAGAAAATAAAAACACTTCCCTAACATCTAGTTATCTAATAACAAAAACGCCTTCACACTGCAATTAATATTCCTACCTTTTCCTGCTGTTTAATTTTAATCTTGAAGACAGTAATGTCAATTTTTAAACAAATGTTAAAATTTTAAAAGATAAAGTGATGGCAATGTAATAATAAAAAAACCCTAAAATAAATTGTGGTGCCGTGCATGCATACCTCATGTCAGGTACTGTACCAATGACCAATTACTTTCTGCCATTTGTTTAGATCAGAAACTCACTCTTAAGGGAATTTCTTGTACATATTAATCCCTGCATATTAATCCATGTGGGATAATTTCTTGAATGAATCTCTGTTCAACTTGTACACCAGGTTGTCACATTTTAGGTGTAAATCAAACCAGTAAATTGACATCCCTGTTTATCACATATCATGACTTCCACAATGCTTTTGCATCAACTTTTTTCTGACAGTTTGCTATGCAGGTGCATGAGGAAATCTGAAAGAGTCTTTGGTTTAACTGTTGCATATTTCTGCCAGCTACAATTTCTGAATATAATTTTCACAAAGGCTAAAATCTGACTGAATCGCTAAAACTTGCTAATTATTCTATCTCTATGAAATAGACAATAGGTTTCACCTCGCTTATTATACCTGTGCTACTACTGCAGTGTTAACAGGAGAGAAAAATCTTGCAAATTTATTTTTCTTAACACAATAAAAGGAAATAAGTAAAGATGTATGCAGGCAGTTTATTTCAGTAAGACACTTCCACTTTCAACAGGTAAATTTTCACAAGACATGCATTTTAAACTTTTTCTTAAGTGGCATCATTTCAATATACTTGTAATGGAAAAATTGCAGTGCGGTTCACTTCAGAAGCATCTGCACTTTCAGGATCATATATCCACAAAATTAACTTCTAACAAGTAAAAAAGAGATACAAGTCGATAGCTTTCTAACAAACACTAATATTCTATCACCGCAATAGCATTTCTTCTTGTGACAACACATATAATATTAACTTAGGCAATGCAAATGCTGCAAGCTGATCTTGTATTCTTTGTTTCTTTTTGATGTGAACAGGCAACAACTACTGAGGGAAGCAACACCTCCTTTTCTCAGAAATAAACAGGGAAAGAATTTTTTGTCTTCTGATGCCATCATACTTCCCTCAGAAGCCCTTCCTCTGTCTCTCTCCATTCTTGTGGGCTCTGCAGCTATATACAGCCTGTTCTGCTGCAGCAAAGGAAGAGGGGTTACTCACTGTTAAAACAAACCAGAACTTGCCTCTTGCCAAGGAAACGTTGCAAAGGTGTTATTTAAATGTGCATCATGTATGCTTCCATGACTGGCACATCGCTGACTGCTCTTTCAGTGGGGAAGAAGGCAAATACCTGGTATTTCCACCTGATGGTACATGCAAGGGGAATAACTATTCGGTGAGGCAGACTCACCACCTTTTCACAAAGTACAGCAGTGTAAGGATGTGCACAGAGGCAGTTACCATAAAACAGCTGACGTGCTGCAAGTTTACATCCTATAGTTCGCATCCTACAGTTTCCTATTCATCTACTCAAATCAAAATGCAAAGTCTTGCAATCCGTCCTTAGAATAGGGCAAGCTGAGTAATCATACAGCTGCTTGCTCAGTGGTGGCTGAGAACAAGAACTTGCACAGGGAGAATATAAGCTTGCTTCCACAGCTGTGAAGTTCAATCATTTTTAGCAGGCTGCAAACTACTAATGAATTCAGTTTGTTAGCAAGGGCACTTTTTTTATTATTTAAAGTTTTCATATTTCCCCACATGATCACAGTCTGTCTCAGAGTCAAAGAAGGGGTGAGGTAGAAAATAATTTATGTTATCATCTCTTTTTATTAAATATGGCAGATGTTACAAAATAAGGAATTTTATAAACAAGATGATACTAGTTTACTGTACCAATGGAATGTTTAATCAGATTCATTGTATACCACACACATTTTAAAAATCTCAGACAAGTACACAAATTCAAAGAAATGAATAATAGGTTGGGCTGCCAAAGTCTGCCATTAATCAGCCTGAATTTGTGTCAAAATTGTACACCATAAAAATGAGAAAAAAAATTGGAGAAGACATAGATTAAGAAATAAGGCCAAAGAACACACTCAAACTTAAATTTCCCTGGCTTTCACTTAGGGACAGGAGATCTGTTCTACAAAAACGAAAAATTACATATTACTTCAAATTATCATTAAAAAACTTGCTATTGAATAACATATGAGACGTGTATAGAGTGTCTAAAATAATGTTTTTAACATACTGGCTTTTGTTTATTTCACTACTGTAGGGGAATAGACAGGGATCGGCGACCAGAAGATCACAGGATGTGACGGAAAGATAGACTCCTCCCCATAGGAGTGGCAGGAACAGGAAGCGCAAGAGCTATATAAGCGTGTGACACAGCTAAATAAACGGACATTTTGTATCCATCTTATTGATGTCTGTGCATCACTGTCCCCAGGGTGGGTAGAGCCCTGTGTCCCGGAGATATGCGGCCCAAGATAAGTTCTCCCATAGAAGCGTACAGCAACACACTACATAAGTATTTTAGTATTTAGAGATCCATATTTGCTGATGTTTCTCATTTAAAAACATACCATAAGCATCTTTCACAGGCTTTTTTATAACATAGCTTCTCTCTTACCAAAAATATGTACTATTTAAATAAAGCATGTCTTCTGAAAAGTTCACCTTATTTAAAGTTATCAGATTAAAAAGATCAGCTTGCAAGGAAGTATACCTGCTGTATCAGAGTGTGCAGTGGAGACCCTGTGTTGTGCCGTATATGAGGAGAAGACTCCCCTCTCCAGTAGTGGAGAACTGTCCCTCTCCATAATGACATTACAGGGAGCAAAGTGTTGCTTGTGTTAGAATTAGGGCCTCCGAGTCTTCTGCACTCTTGCTGCAGCTGGAATCGGTAAGGTCCAAGGGCGAGGGAAAGGCAGGGAAACTGCTGTATCCTAGATGTCAGAAATACAACGGAATTAGGACTGCATGAAATCAAACCCCATTAAACATCCTGGATGAAATGTTAATGCTAAAACATCCACTGCCTTAAAAAGAGGTCAAGAATTCATCCATCAGTCTAAGCAGAAAAAGAAGCAGTAGACAAGGATCAGAGTTTGTAGTATAAAGCATGTTCTCACCACCACTCAAGTAAAATGTTAAAAATCTACAGATTATCTTTTAATTTGCTGAAAAAATTCCATTGGACTGCAAAACTAAATTTGCTGTTTTCAGGCAAACACACAAGTAATCCTAACTAGTGTGACAGAAGTAGAAGAAAAAAGGCTGCTCTATGGTTATTCTAGGATGAGAGAGATTGCTGCTTGTAAGGCTGTCTTTTGCTTCTTGTCAATCACGTTTTGTTTAAGTTTGGTAACTGAACTCGGTTCCAGCAAAACAAAACAAAAAAGGCAGTCAAATGCTTATTTCTGCAGTAATATCTGGGAAATGTAGGAAGACATTCTCAGGCAACATTAACACTAATCAAAACAGAAAACATCCAAACATTTACCCTGAAGTTGACAGAAAAAAAAAAAATCAGAGTAAGTGGCTTACTAGCCTACTATACAAATAAACAGGTAAAACAGTTACATGGCTTTGAGGGCGAGCGCATGATGCTTTGCATCACAGGAGTTACCAGAGAGGTTAAAAAACTGTGAAAGAAAGCTACTGCTATTTATTTCTACTATGTTTAGAGAAACAGGACTTTGTATACATATTTCATAAGCAAAAGCACACCATTAGAAGTATTCCTGACTAGCATTATAGATGTTTTCCTCCTAAATAAAGCAAGCCAAATACTGGCAAGCTCCATGGATGATAGGAGCAGAATACAAGTGACTGGTTTTGCCTAAAAACTATTAGTTTTATTCAGGAAATCCACAGAACTTTTTCAGTAGTGCCACAACCATCAGACTTTTTCTTTTTTCTAGTGCTACCAAGCCAAAGGTGACCACATCTCCAGAAGGGCTTCCTAGACTGACAATCATCAGGGTTCCTGTCTGGTCTTACTATGTTAAAATCCGTGCTTTTATGTTTCACTATTCTGGTTTTTTTTGATCTGTCTAGCACACTTCAAGAGCATGCACTCTCCTTCCACACATGGCACCTTCACTTCAATTATTTTTAATTGCATTTATTTGAGCACATGCATTTTAGTTGCAACTTCACTCCGACACAGCCTTCTTCAGAGACATTAGCGTGTGCAGGCAGACATGCTTATGTTCTAAGGTTTAAAAATCATTACTTTAATGAGCAGGGTAAACACACATATACAAACAAAAGAATAAAGTCTTTGCATCATTTTCCTCCCTTCTTTTGAGCATTCTTTGGAATCCTGCAACAGCATCCAAAATATTTTTATTTCTACAGTTGACTCCTTTCAAGAAATATGTACTCCTTTCTGGGCCCAGAAATCAAAATCCCCCTGCTTTCTACACTAGATAGGAGGTTCTTTAGACCTGTCCTCCCAAGCCCATCTCTTCAGAGGAAGGAAACACTGGTTTTGTTGTAATCTATTGCTCATGAGCTGCCTCTGCAATTCTGTCTTGAAACATTGATTTACCTTGGGCAATGGCTGGATGTGTTTTTGTTCAGTGCTACGTCTGAATCCACATGTCAATATCCTTCATTTTTAGACCTGTATTAAGTACAAAAGCTCTTTTCACCTTCTATGGATATCAGTTTGACACATACTTATATATATACACACAATACCCAACATTATCCAAAATCCATAAATTCCAAACTGTCAGGTTTTTCATTTATTCAAACAGGTCATTATTATCTTTGTTAAAAAAAAATGTTACTGTTACTCATTTCAAAAAATATTTACATAGAAAAAAACCCCTACCTATCTGTGAAGCTGCCGTCACATACCACATGAAACAATTAGAATGATCAGAAGCAGGCAAATACCGCTCTTTATCCTCAAACACCTAGAAGACAGAAACATGTTTTGCTTTGATGCACTGTCTTCCTAGTGCCTAGGAACATAAACCTAGGTTTATGTTTTACTTGTATCAATATATACATCTATGTAATGCTTTATTACTCACAGAAAAAGCTTTGATTTATGAATAGTCCAGCTGAATTCAGTGAGACTATGAACACATAAGCATGCTTGGAAACTCAAGGTCCTAAAGCCTTGGTCAATAATCACATATGTAGATTAGGGCTCATCACAGCACTTGCTACCTCTTGTTCAACCAGTAGCTGAAAACGTGAACAGCTGAAGCTATTCTGGAATGGCTCAAGAGATACTGGTGGGCAATTGAGATATTAAAGGCAACAAGAGAGCTTGAACACACGGGTAGGATTTAGGATTATTTAGATAAAAAGGATGAGCTGAAACAAAAATGGGAGAGAACTAAGGTTTTGCATTGGGAAAGGGTTGTAGGAAAAGGAAAGAGAACACAAACAAATAGGCAACAATTAGTTCTGATGTTAATGAAATAAGTTGCAGCAATCCCATCTGGTAAGAGAAAATATGAAATTAAGAGAGGTTTCTTACATGAAATGTGTTTGGGTTTTTTATAAGCTTGTATATTAGACCCTTTCTGAACAGAATGCACTGCACTTAGGCAGTTTACATAGGTTTCTGTGCCACCTTAAATGGAGGTGTAAATGGAAACATAGACCCAATACTATTCAATTCTTTGTAACAGTCTTTATCTAATGAACAGGGATTCAACGTGATATTGCAAACTTCCTTAATCCCTTTAAAAGATACTATAGTTCCTTCTGTTCAGTGATCACAATAAGGATTTGATCACAATAAGGATTCAGCATGAGCTTCTTCAGATCCAAACCCAATTATAATTCAGATCCCAAAACACCGCTTACATATTTATAAAATACTGCAAAAAATCTAATTAGTCAAATCCCAAGATTTTTTGTGGTAAACATGGTGAAAATCTGTGACAACACCCACATAATCTGTGCTGTTCCAGTGTAAGAGGCAGAAAATACTATCATCACAAACCCATTTAAGAATCAAGACTTCTGATGAACTTAATAAGAAAACAAGTAATGTCTGCACAATGGTTTCTTATCTCCCATTTAATGTAAGATTAAAATCTGTTAACGTTGTCCCATGCTTTTTTTAAGCTTTAATCATACTGCAGAATTTGGTATAAACACACTCAATGGCCATTGTAAAAACCACGGTGAGAAAGCTGAGGTTTTTTTGCAGATATATATGATAAGCAGCTCCCTTTTGCCCCCTGAGAAGGTATGGGATGCGGATAGGTCTGCAGAGCAAGCAGAGTAACTGGATGTTAAAGCGATGAGCATAAAATATTTCATAGTTCAATAAAATAAAAGAAGCTCCCAGAAATATCAGAATTCAGTGATTCATCGTGCAAGCAAACACATCACCTCTACACTAGTTAAATTCTGTTCTTACTTGGAAGTTTTCCTTCGCAATCTTCAGAGATAAAGATGGGTTATTTTGTAAATAGCATATTCAGTTCTGGAGCTCCATTTCATAACAGACTATAGATGCTATGAGAGACATGTGCATCCAAACCATCACCAAGAACACAATGATCAGACTACAACTAATTTTCTCACAATTTATTTTCACAGCTTACCTCAGTCTCTACTTTTGGCTTTACTCTGTAAGTCCCAGCGAATGGAGAGTTCAGTGTTGGTTTTGGTGAACTAAAATTGTTTTAAAAATAAACACCACACATAACACAAATGTTTAACACCAGTGAACATGAGATATGTGCATCTGAAAATCTGTTTAGATTATATCTTGAAAATTCAGGGTCCTCTTCATAAGTTTGTGCAAGAGAAAAACCCCACATTTCTATTAGACAGAGAATGCAGTTCAGCACTCCAGTGACAGACAACCTACATCTCTAAAACTGAATTATTATAGTTTTAGGGCATCTTTTATAAGCACATTAGACAAAAAAAAAAAAAAAAAAAAAAAAAGAAAGAAAGAAAACAGAATGTGAGGGAAACTTGAGCCCAGAAGCATGTAAAATATTCATTAAGCTTTCGACTTGAGTTTTTCTTACACGTATGTGACACAACCTAGCTACTGTACAGTGTCAGTGACACTTTGGGGAACTACAAGATGACTGCCTCTCAACAGCTATATAAACAAGCCCCTTAATGACAGACAACTGGCAGGGCACATTTCCCAGCCCCTGCGCTCTCTAAGAATGCGGTATGGGTCATTCTAGAGGCCTGCACATCCTGGCTGCCTGCCTTTAAGGTCACGCTTCACCCCATTCCCCAGTTTAGTCTCATCCTTTCTTGTCCCAAAACATCAGATATGATTAGTAGCAAAATAAATTAAGGATTTACCAGGACTCGGGCATTATGGGTTACAGTTAACACAGACAAAAATCTTTAACCTACATTTAACAGTGAAATACATTCATGGTTGATGCAGTAGCTCTCACCCACAGCCCCTGTGGCACTTTCAAGAGATGGTGAACTCAGGGTGCTGTTTTCAAACAGTTAAAGCTGATGTAACAGTAGCTGGGGCTACTGTGCTGACACTTTTGCAGTGACCCAGACAAGAGAACTATTCTAACAAAAAAACAGACCTAGGAAAAAGGAAAAGCTTTCAGCCAATTCAATAACTTCTTGGTCAAATATTGTGTGATATTTGGCATCTTGTTTTAACGAATAAAAACATGAAAAAGGATTTATACATTAGGGGTTTTTTTGTTTCCCTTATATAGTTCTTCATTCTCCCTGACTCAGGCATATTCTGAGAAATTTATAAATCTATAAAGTCCTGCAAAAAAATAATCACCCAATATCTGTCACAAATGCATTGTTAAACTTTTAATGGCTGATGCTGTCAAAGGCTAAGACAGAGACAGAACACAGTGTCTTTGTACAAATATTGTAACACTCAGGAACAAGGAACTTATTTACACCTGCCTTGGAGGGTAAGCTACTGCTCAAATCACAAGAAGCAATGAACACTGTAATAGAAGCTAACTTGTATCATATATGTCCATTTTCACATTTAACATTTTGTAGGTAGATATTTAAATTACAGTATTATACATACAGAAAACTTCATTTCTGCTCTGCAAAGACAGCAATTCATTTGCTATTCTTTCAGAGAAGAACAGAACATGCAGATCTGAAGAATTCAACATTTTTTTACTCTTTCTTTTAATATTATTATATAAAATAGTTGTCTTTGCAACTCATAACTTACAATTCTCATTTCTAGGCAAAGAATGTAGCTTTACAACTTTTCAAAGACTGCTTTATTTTCCTGTGTATCTCCAAGTCTTGTCAGCTGCTACCCTATATACACTTGCATGTAAAAAACGCACTACTGTAATCTGCCAGTGAAATTTCATAAGTAGCCTGTATCATCTTAACTGCTCTCCCACTGAATTAAAAAACTTGCTATTGTGGTGATGTTTATGATTTTTTCAGTTCTTGTCTTTTGTCTTCTGCAATACAAATATCATGAAATTCCCACTCAATAACTGAAGCTCCTTCATATTCTAGATATGTCTAACCAATGAGTTGAAAACACTTGCTAGTGTGCGCAAGCGTATCAAGTGTGATGTTCTTAATCTCATTTTTATCATGATAAAAAGATTAATGTAACAAAAATAATTAAGGGAAATTTTAACAGGAAAAGCTAATTTAAAAACAGTAACAGCATCAAGCAGGAATCAAGTACATTAGCATACTGTTCAAATAAAATTATGTATGTCCTAACTGTATGATGGTTTCTCTTCCTCCTAAGGTAAGATGACAGCATTCTGGAGAGTTTGAAGCCAGCCACAGATGCCAATCTTGTCTGGCACAGTGATTCTTAGACTTTTTTTGACTATGGCACTATCAATACCCAATATTTTTTGTGAGCCACTGTACATCCTACCATCAAATTAAAACAGGAAAATGCTCTAAAGATGCTGTAAATACTCATGAATTAAAATTAACTTAGCTTTTGCTGAATGTTTTAATGAGATTAATGTGACATACGTCAACATTTTACTGTTTAACATAGTTCTGTAGGGCACCTGTAGATTAGCTAACCATGGCCCACAGATCACTCTTCTGCAACCACTGTTCTAGTGTAGATAAGACCTTGGTGTAAAATAGCTGAGTATCACTGTCACAGGCAGAATGAATTTTAACAGAAAACTTGTACCATGGACCACATGCCCTGACATTTTCATTGCCAAAGGCTGTTTCTTCAATCTATACATTTCCTGAAACTCAGAAATTGCTTACAGTAGGGAAAACAGCATCAGAAAAGTATTAACATCGTTCAGTAGTCCTTCAACACAATTAAGAAGTATTACTAAGGAGAAAGAAACAGCACTCTATGACCCATCGGCCATGCTGAGCATTAGCTAATAGTCCAGCTGGACACCTTGGTTGTTACAGTGTTTTCCCTTCATTTGTGCTCACCCTTGATTTGCTGAACTATTGAAGTTCTTACCCAAATTATCCTCTAAACTATTTTGTGTGTCAATTTTTTAAAAATACATAATCAGAATATGTGGGATACTTAATCAGAATAATTGAAAACATAGAGATGTATTAATTCCACATACCTCTTCAACACATCTGAATGAAATGCAGATCTCACACTGCTTCTGTTCAGTGTTTATCTATTAAAAATTCCTGTCTCAGTCTTTTGCAATTTATTGGGAAGCAGGAAATGCAGTCATATAAAAAGTCATATCAAATGTATCCAAATTAGGGTGACATTTGTGATAAATGTAACTGCCTCAGTTCTTCATACCCAGTCAATAATATTGAACAATTCAGAAGACAATATAACCTAAACTTTATCAGTGTACACATCTACCACGGGTTCAGTTTTACAAAGTCAGTCCCACATACCAGCTTGCTAGTGCCAGAAAAGGCAGTCACATTCCTTCATCCTTGAACATAATTATGTCAATAAAGAATATTCAATATCTTTTACAGTATTGGAATGAAAGCCTCCATTTAGTTTGCAAAAAATTGAGGGAATGACAGACCCATAATACCATATATTAAATAATACCATATACTAAATAAAATTTCTAAACCTTGCAGTACCAATCAGTATTGATTAGCTTGATCTTTATTAAATACTTGATCTTTATTAAATACTTACAGGTTTTCTGGAAGATTTCATAGGTTTTTTTCACTGGTTCTATACCTACCAAGAAAACATACCAAAACAAATCTCAAAACTCTTCTACAGCAAATAAAAATAGCAAAACAATGGATTTGTGTGCCTGAGACCTCTTTGGAAAGTGGCATTACACTAATACCACGACAGGCTCACAGTTATTTTGAGATTTGAGGGAATATTTGTGTTGGCAATGGTGAGGTGTTAATATGATTCAGCCATACTGGAAACTCACATCCTGAAACATTAATCCAGACCATTGTTTGGGGAGTCACAAGATGATCTACAGCCTCAGAAGTGAATGCAATGAAACAAAGTTTACCATTGTGTCAGCAAGACTGGAGAAATTGAATTCAGCAGCTCCTTGTGGCTTTTAGTCACTTCCCACAAGCTCTGTGCAGTGATACAGAAATCACAGCTATGTTTTTTTTAGCACAAGCAGACAAAAATATTAATACTATGGACTATATGGAATGTTCAAGGAAGAATTTGGTCTTTGAAGTATATACACACAACTGCCTCCTATAATTTGCAATTACTCAACATCTTTGTACTGAACTGACTACTTTGTCATTGCACTTCTTTGCACCAACATTCAGGATTTAGATATTTTCAGTTGTTTTTTAAAAAAGAGTTCTCTATCAACATCATATTTAGTTGTCTGTTATGTATCTCCCTAGCTCTACAACACAGTAAAACTTTTCTCCTCAAATTCTTGGTTAGAGTAAACCTGAAGGAGCAAAGAAGCAACTAAAATCAACAACCTTGCCCAACAGCTGCAGATTGTGACTGCTCAGTGACTCAGGTTTCTGAATAGCTGCCTTAGTAATAATTACATCATTCAAATTTATGTCTTTTTAATAGCTACTTTACAAAAAAAAAAAAAAAAATCTTCCCCCAGGGGTGTTGATTCTGTGGAGCAGGAAAGAATGAAAACTACCAGAGACACCCGTTCCCCTTCTAAACCCTCAAGTGTGCATGATTAAGGCATTTCCCTGCGATCGTTTTTTTCCTTTGTTTTTTTTTCCTCATGAATAAGCTTGGGGCCACGTTCTGGTGTCTCTGGAGAAAATGGCCTCTTACATTTAGCCTCTGGTTCTACAAACACTAATTTACATTCTTACCATTAAGTCAGCAAAACCAGCCACACTGGCAAAGCTGTGATATACTGCAAACAGGCGTTCGCAGGTTTGGCATCTGTGACTGAGTCACTGGTACACCTCGCCCACAGCGGATGGAGCCTGAGGGGAGAGGGGAGCCACTCCGGCGCCGGGACCCCCAGGCTGGCCAGGGGCCAGAGGCACCCCCTCCGGGTCGGGGGCTGTGCGGGGACACCTGTAGCACGCCAGGCCGCGGCTCCCGCGTCCCAGAGAGCCAGCGCTGGGGCCACGGACACAGGATCGGCGGCCACCAAGCCCCAGGCCGCAGCTCCAGTCCCTTTTGAGCCGAGGCCTGACCCGACGCACAAAGTCCTCCCCCACCCGGCTCCCCTTGGCGCCCCTGGCCCCCTCCTTCCACCTACGCAAGGCACAGCCGCCGCCCAGCCGCAGGAGGGCCGGCAGTCCCCGGTGGAGCGCCATAGCCGCCCCGCTGCAGTCGCCCCCTAGCCGTTCCCGCAGACCTATGGCCCCGCGGGGGCGCCCGGGGCAAGCGGCCGGGACCCGTCCCGCCACAGGTGCGGACCCCGAGGACTACCCGCCCCAGCATGCACCGCGCCCGTCTCCGCGCCGCTCCCGGCGCGGGGCAGGCCGCGCAGCGCGCTGGGTAATGTAGTCCAGGCGGCGTGGCGCGGGGGAGCGCGCCAAGGGCCAGGGAGGAAAAAAGGCACCAGGAGCGGCGGTAACTCCCGGTTTTCCACTGGGGAGCGGGCCGGTGGTCGGCTCCGCCTGAGGCAGGGGTCTGCCTGGCGGGGAGCGGCGGGGGAGGCCGCGCTGGCCGGGCCGGTAGGCGGCGGCACCTGGACGCGGCAGCGGCAGCACCGCCCGCCCGGCTGGGAGGAGGAGGAGGCGGGAGGAAGCGGGGCCGCCGCGCGCTGCCGCATGTGCCTGGAGCGGAGCCGGAGCGGGCAGCGCGAGCTATGGCGGAGCATGGCGCCCCGGCGCCCGCCATCCCCAACGGCGAGTGCGCCGCCCGCCTCCCCGGCAACAAGGTGACCGTCGTGCTGGGGGCCCAGTGGGGCGACGAGGGCAAGGGCAAGGTGGTGGACCTGCTGGCACAGGACGCCGACATCGTCTGCAGGTGCCAGGTGAGGAGGCAGCCGGGGCGCGGGGGAGGCCGCGGGTGTCACCTTGAGGCGGGCGGCTCTGCCGCCGGCCCCCCGCCCCGCCGCCTGGCCGGCCCCGCTTGTCCTCGCCCCTCTCCACCCCCGAGCGCCCGGCTCAGCGCAGGGCCCGGCGGTGGCGCCCGGTGAGGCGGCGGGAGCCCCGCCGCGCAGGGCGGGCTGTGGGGCAGCGGAGCCTTCCCCGGCGGGGCAGCAGCCCCTGGCGAGGTCCCGGCGGCCGGGCTCCGCAGCCCTCCCGCTCCTCCTTTGTCCCCGTCCCGACGCCGGGGGCGGGGAGGAGGAGGAATGCGCCGGGGGTCGCGGCCTCCCACCGAGGCCCGCCGCCGCCGCCCTCTTTGTCTGGGGGGCGGCGGGAAGGGGCCGCGCTCGGCGGCTCCCGCGGCATCGGTGCCGGGAGCGGGGCGAGGAGCCCTCCCCAGCGGCGGCGTGGCCTCGGCCGCACCGGCCGGAGCCCGCCCGCCTTCCCCGCCCGGAGCGGGGGCGAAACTGGCGTTTGGTCGCGAGCGGTCCCCGCCGACTTAGCGGGCTTCGGACAAACACCGGCTCTGCAAAGACTCGCCTGCCAGTGCTTCAAGATCATTGTTGTGTCAGTGAGGTCCCGGTTTAACGTGTTCTATTTATTTTCTTCTTTTCTTTTGCCGTATGGAAGCTTTATTCCTGCAAAAGAGCAAAAAAAGTGAGTCTAGCCTGCAAGCACCGTACTCTTAAGTGCCTACGTTAAAGCAAAAGAAATCTAAGGAAATGTTTTTCTGAACGTTTCTACGGTAGTAATTCTGTAGAGCACAACAAAATGAACTAAAGCTTTGTATGTTTTTTTTTTTTCTTGAAGTTAAGAGATACAGTATCTTAAAATGCCTACAGCAAGGGCGGACGTCGTGTAAGTGTCGTTATCTGTATGCTTTTGTTGGATGCACAAATTAAATTTGCTCTTAAATGTATTTTGGTAGAGCATACAGTTTCCCAAAGAGTACAAACAGTGAAACGATGTGTTATCTAGTGAGACCTGCACGTGAAACTGGTGTTTTCAAAGCCAAGTCAGTTGCAAAGCAGACAAATGAAAAACTTCAACTCCAGACACTTTAATTTTAAAGTAGAGAAACATTCTTAAATAGCTGTTTCACAACTGAATTATTTTTTGTCATGCATCTTGGGTGTTTGGTTTTTTACCTAAATAATAAAATCTGATGTGGTGCTGTGGCATGGTTGCCTGACTTCATGGGTTGTAGAACACAGTGACTCAGTTTGTCCTTTACAACTTTGCCCTTGAAACTTGAAGGGCATCTAGGTGAGCCTGTATGTTTAATGCTAAGAAGTTTTGGTGCGGAGAGAGAGGCAGACAGTGAATTTATGCGTGCACGTATTTTCATGTATTTGTTACTTCTTTCAGATCAGCTGGGTAAAGGATCAAGAAAAGGGAAAAACTATGATGCTCTCTCAGGTTTGGATTTCAAGGCCCCTTCTGCCATTTCTAATAGCTTGTTGCTCTTGCTGAAGGAAGGAGTTTTTCTTCCTCTTTCCTGTTGATGGCTGTGCTGTCTGGGTCTCCTCCCACACGCTGACTCTGGCACTCAGACACTTCTGTAAGGTGATTTAACCAACCAAAATGGCAGGAAACTATTTTTCTTTGGGTTTACTTTCTGTTGCTTCAATAAATAAAACTGAATTTAATTGATGAAAAGAGTATCTCAGGACAGGGTAAGCACAAAGAACAATTTCTCAGAACAAAAGGGGAAAACAGGAATATTCTCATTCAGTAGTACTGAGCTATTAAATAATCTGGCTATGTATGCCAGTATATTTTTGATGTTTCAGTTACTGCTGGTAAATTAGAGTATGACCCTTGTGCATTTTGTAGTGATACAAGTCCAGGAAGGAAGATTGTAACACACTTAGTCTGCCCCTTCCTAATGCCAGCTTTCTGCAGTTGGAGCTTCTGATTCTTATTTCACCATTATGCTTGTACTCGTTCTAGGATGGTTCTTTTTCTTCATCATGCCACAGAGTTGCTAGAATGCCTGTGGATGAGATCAAATATTGCTGGCATGTTCTTGTGAAAAATTTATTAGTACAACTGTTTTCTTGGAGGACTTGGGAAGTTGTAGCAGGTCTAAGATGTCTTGGAAACTTGCTTTATGTTTGTAGTGAAACAGTCCAGTTTGGCTTCCCTATCACTGTCCCTGATTCTGTGCAGATGCAGAGCGTAAAAATGGTCCTTTCCCAGAGGCGAGAACTGACTATCGCTTACTTTTACAATGCCTGTAAAGGCATTGCAAGAAGCTGTACTCTGAAATCTGTGGCCATACCTTCTTGTCTCCTAGGTAGCAGGTGTGCTAATGACTTCAGCCACTTGTTTGACTAGCTGACTGTGGCATCTGGAATGAGGTGCTTGCTTAGGTACAATTAGCTGAGCAAATGTGTCGGGAAAGAAGTTGTATTATGGCTCTACTTCTTCTGAATACCACCCTCCAAAGTATTTTATCTTAGGTTTAGAGGTTTTTTGAAAGGAGTCTTGTGTCCAGAGCAAGAGAATGGTGTATTTTTTTCAGGAGACAGAATCACTTTTATCAGAAGTAGTGTTATGGTTTCAAAAACAACTGTTTGAAGAGACTAAACTTAAATTAAAGTACATCCAGGTGCTGCATATATGTAGTTGCTAATGCAACTGCACTGGCAGCTATGATAGTTTTGTGAGGACAATGCTAGTACAGAGGGTTTGGATGCAGTTAATACAAACATATCTGCATGACAGGCAAAGTATGTACTTGCTCTCTCACTGTTATATTTGAATTGGTATTCATTTACCTCTAGGAGGTATCTGGTAAAATGATACTTTTGATAAAACAAATCCATTGGTGAGACTTTTGCACTTAAACCTACATCTGGTCTTCAGTGGCTTACAGAGCAAAGTCTGTTTACCTGCTATCACATAAATCATTGTCCAGACAGTAAAACAGAGCAAGAATTGGTTTGAGATTCAGGAGTAGCTGCCAGATAAACTGTGCTTTTGTGTTTCTTGATTGCCATAGTTTCGTCTTAGTAAGCAGACAGCCTTGCTGCCATCAAACCTGGCAATCTTTAAAAGTATACATTCTGTTTTTGTCAATTCCGCAGGTAATGGAAAGTTAAAGAAAAATTTCTTGCTCTGGTTAAGGGACTTCCTACCATTGCAGAATGTAACCAAATTAGGGAATCTAGTTACCAGAGTTTCGTTTGTTAGTGGATGTGGGAATGGCAAATTAATGCAAGCAAATTATTTTAGGTAATAATTTTATCAAAACAAATACTGTACCAAAATACCCTTGTATCTCTTATGTTACCACCCCCTCCACCCAATCTACCAGTGTATGCAGTACAGCAAAGAAATGTAATGTCTGCACTGCATGATGCTGTTGTCGTTTACTTATTTCATCAGCAAATTTTTGGTTACTTCCTGTTCTTTCTATCAGAGGTAGCTGGTTTATTCAGAGGCTATAATTCACACAGGTGAATAAGATTTCTAAGTCTTCAAATTATTTTCAAGCTATGCTCTCTATGCTAAAGTATCTTGTTTTCTTTCTTCTTCAGTTCTATTGTACATCTTGTAACTACTTCAAAACAGAATTTCAGCTTCTTACCAAATCTTCTCAGCTGATTTCAGCATGGTTTGTCTGTGACTTACCATTACTGTTCTGCCTGCTGTGGATTCCTACTCCTGAACTGCTAATGCATGGGAATTGCAATGGATTCTTTGGACTCCCTTTTCCTCTTCCTCCCCCAGACAACAGTGTGTGTAGTGATGCCACTGCTGATCCATTCATAAGTGGCAAGTACGGTGCAACCATTAGCAGAGAAGTTTTCAGCATGCAGATTCTTGTGGTTAAGCAGTTACCGTTGCTTAGCTGATGACTGCCGACTGAAGTCCTCAGACCAATGCTGCCTAATACTCCCATATCGCTAGTCTGTATATAGCCACTTTTTTGTCCTTTAAACTGGAACTTTCTTATCTTCCATTCACCAAGCCCATGTTTCTTCTTCTTCTAAATATTCCCATTTGAAAAGGTGTTTTAGTCTAGAGCCTATGCAGCCCTTGCAGAATTAGGAATAGCAGAATCAGTAGCTATAGCTATTGGTGCTTTTTTAGCTGCTCAGGCATTCGATAAGTGATGTCTAGCTAGAGCTCTCTTTTTTTTGTGTGTGCTGGGTGCACTTTTGGACCTTGTAGTGGTTGGCAGCATGCCAATAATGTGCTCTGGTGAGGAGAGGTCAGTAAAATGAGTTGTTTGGGCTGCCTCATCAGTGAGTCATATGCTTTACAGACCTGCTTTAGAGCATCAGTGACAGGTCATCTCTTGTTGTTTAAACAATCTCACAATGCCTAAATTATTTCAAAGAGAAGACCACTTGAAATCTGATTTTCCAGTTCATAAAGTTTGTACCATTAACAAATGTGATCTTAATAGCCCTAAAGAGCAATTTACACCTTGATCTACTGGTTTCTTACTGTCCTTTCAATCCTACTGTTAACCACAAAAGCTTACTCTGTGTGTTTGGTTGGCTAAGATGCAGTACTCTATAACAGCTTATTAAGATTTCAGATACCTTTTTGTATTTCTACTATATTACCTCACACATTTGGAAGATGTTCTCTGTAAATATTCCCAGAGTAAGTTTTTGGTTTTCGTATTCTTAAATATTCTTGTGAAATGTAGCAAACATCGATGGGATTTTGTGCACGGAAGCAACGTCGTGCTGGACCAGTCTGTGCTTTCAACATTTTTCTTGTTCCTTATCTGCCTGCCTCACTCAATCTGTTTTATCTCTTAGGGATAGATTGGTCTTTATTCTGGACTTGGATAATGAATCCTGTTTCCTACAGGCATTGTAACAGTGTAAGGTTTTGCAGATCAGGTGAAACTAATCCAAAACAAGTTCCAGAGAGTCTTTCTGAATATTGTCTTAAAACTTGCTCTGAGGAACTGCTATTGAATCAGTATAGAGAAACGTATGGAGTGTTTTTGAGATTAGTAGACTTCAGTAAAGTTAATATTTTCTTTTATTTGTTAGGAGAAAATGGGTGAATGTGTAAAACATAATGTGCTTATTCTGTCATATTCTACCCCAAACCACACTCTTGATCTGATGCGTGATCTTGTCCTGATGCAACAATTAAAAGGTTTCTGAAGTCTAGCTAAGGTTTTAGAAACTTCTGTTAAGTGCGTAACATGATGACTTCTTGGACTAGGTTTAGATCTTACAAACGTGAATGGATGGTCAAGGAAGAAAATTGCTAGCTGCTGGATGTTGTTTGTACTGAAATCCAGGAGTAGGTTATACAGTAGAGTTTGTTAGCTGCTAATTCATTGGGGGAAGAGTGGGGAGAAAACAAATTAATCACAAAATCTGGGATATGAAAGAATGAATTAGTTATCAAAACCTTGATTTTTTTTTTTAATTATTTTTTTGAAGGAGGATGGTTTGCAATCTGAAGTTAAGATAGATTTTTGGCAATAGGTACTGAAATGGGAAGCAAATAGCCTAGTAATTGCAAAGTTATGTCTCATTAGGGTGTATCACAGGAGTTCAGATATGTCTCTTCGCTAGACTGATCAACTTTTTAAAGGTATGTTCAAGCATTCCCAAAACCTGGTTGTGGCAAGAAGAATTACTTATATTTCTTGTAAGTAATGGTAGTATCCAGCTTTCTTGGTGTATTTTTGACTTCTCATCTAAGAGTTAAATGAAAATGTTTACAACCATACGATGCCAAAGCAACATTGACTTGCTTCTTGCCCAACTTGGCAGTCACTTGTATAGCTAGCTCAGAAACAACAGTGGTTGCCCTGAGCTAAAAATGAATGTTGGAATGTGGTAGCAATAAAAGTAAACTGTAGAAAAAATTATGCACACACACATCTGATGGGGAGAGTTGAAAAGAGTGTGGCTTATTCCTTAATGTAGCATAAGATAACATCTCTTTAAACTAGACAACTAATTTCTATTCTAGAGGAGATAACTTGAAAGACTTCTTTGCTCTACCCTGAGGCATCATATTTTTCAGATAGACAACTTGGCATGATCACGTCATAAGAAAAGGCAGTGATTGTCATCATAGACTTTTTGGGTAGATAGTTCTCTTAAATGCATATGTCAGTATTTCAGAGCTGCTTTAAATACTTTTGCATTTAGTATCAGTATGGAGAGCCATTCACAATATGCTTTTAATAGTAATTTCAGTCTGCTTTTCTAAGAAATCTTTTTTCCCCTATGCACTTCCACTGTTAGGTAAAGTTGCAGGAACGTAGGCCAGTCAGCGGTTATGCAAGTACTGCTCTAGGTGAGGCATCAGGGCTTGAACTACTGTCTTGCCATGACGTGTTCAAATGGATTTAACTGTTCTGGTTATTATATGAACATCTAGTCTGCCCTTGACTAATGAAGATATGCTCTAAAAAGAAAATGCATATTTTCAACTTGTGTAGATCTAAAATGGAGAAAGATATGCTGCTGTTCCTCCATCTTAGTTTCAAAGGCATATATTTTTTTTAATTCCTGCAGTGATTTACTTGAATGTTCTACTTATTTATGTGCACAAGCCTCATGCTTAAGTGTATGCTGCCTTGGGTAGCACACATGGCACATATTTACTCTTGCTCTTTGCATTCTATACAGAGGTTTAAAAAAGCAGAGAACGTCTTTTTTTTTTTTCCTCTTTACGAGGAGTAGTATTTTCGCTTTCATTTTATGAACAAGCAACTCTGCTATCCTTTTTGATTGTGGTGATTCTCCAAGTTGGTAGATTAATGTTTTCTATCAGACTGTTTGCACTCTTTTCAAAAAAAGGAGGGGGAAAAACCCAAAGTTTGAAGCTAGAATTAATTTAAGATTAAGAGTGAGAGTCTTTTAGTGAATGATGGGTACATTAAGTGTGTACATTTTTCCTGGAATAGCCCCTGTACCAGGAAAATGGAAGAACTGCAAATCCTTCTCCCTTAAACTGGAAGGACAAGTGGTCAAGTCCTTTGCATATTTTTCTGGTAAACCAGTGAGATTGGCTGCAAAACCAGGAGCATGGAACTCTTCTGAGCAAACTCACCAGAGGAAAAAGTTCTGGTTCAGGATTTCTCTATAAGCATTTGAGTATGGCTTTGTATCACTTTCAGAGTCTTTTTGAAAAATGAGATTCCATGCTTCCTCGGTTATTGGCTTCACTTAGCTTCAGATGAGCTCTTAAGTCAGCAGCCATTTTGTATAAAACATACTGGAGGTTCTAACTCCCGGTTTGATTTTTTTTATTTAATATCTTTACATCCTTTGTAAACATTAATATTGTTGAAGTATATGTAAGGAGAGCCAAATAAGTTATTCTTGAATAAATGACTTAAGAAACATTCTGGTTGTACCTTCATAATTAGCAAAACCCAAAACAAAACCCCAGGCGGTGGTTATTTCAACTTCATTGTTCTGTTAGTTGAGTTTTGGTAGTGGCTGGTTAAGCACTGTAAACCTGAAGTCTTACCTGATAAACTTTCTTGCACTCTTTTAATTCAGCAAGAAAATAATCTTTTGTCTAAAAAGAGCAGCCCTCTTTAATCCTGACAATAAAGGTCATGATGCAGAAAGGTTGGTGAAGTAGTCATCAATTAGACTTTCTGAAGACAGGCATAAGTCATTACTATTTCGTCAAATTAACTTCATTAAATTGTCAAGACTCTGCCATAACTCCAAAAAAGATTGGTTCTTATTTGTCCAGTGAATCAGCTCAATACATGAATGTTCCTTGGGGGCTTTTGACTAGTACAGCAAAGCAATTCCAGAAGAAAGATTGCTGTTAAATATTATTATGAATGCTCCTTCTCCATGCTTTATACATGATTTGGAAGCTGTTCTGCATGGGCAGAATATAACAAGCTAAAGAGCTCTTGTGCTATGGGAAGGTTCAAAGTGAGAAGAATTGTTTTGCTTTGAGGTTGTTCATACATTCTTCTGAGTTTACGAGTTTGGCTCCAGAACACACCTTTCCAAGATTTACACTTCTAAAAATTGTTTCAGTCTTCAGAGCTGTAAGGAAAAAGAAAAATCACAAACCCATAGTCAAGTACTTGCATTAATATTGTTGCTAGTTCTATTTAATTCTTTATCCAAAATACTTTAGCTGGCAGTTAAGATATGTAAAAGCTACTGAGTGCAAGAGAAAATAAGCCATTTTGTACAGAAATAAGTTACCTTAAAATTACCATGGATGTCCTATTAGAAATACTGTTCAGCCAATATATTAAAGATGTAGTCCTCTGATACTATTGGCTAGTCTTCCATATGTTTTCCAGTGATACTGTCTGGACCATGGTACAGTATTGTAACTAGAGTGTTTGTGTCGTGTCCATGAGCGTATTGTTTGTGGTGAGTATTGCCTTCCAGTGCTTTGATAGTGGTGTTTGACTAGCAGGAGTCACTTGTTTGATTTATTGAAATTTCAAGCTTCTTTCTAGTAAAATGTCAACTAGCAGATAATGACTTTTTTCCTTCCAAATTAGGATTTTCAGGCACTCAAAACTATTGCAAAAAGGGTGTTTCCTAAGGATTTTTATCAAACGGCACCCAGATGTGCAATACTTGCAGCTGCCTTTGCTATCTTATGCCCCCTCTGTGCACATGTAACTGATTTTGTTCACATTTGCCAGGGTAGGTATGTGTTAGAATAGTATCTTGTTTTGTGTGTAGTACTGACCAACCTATCTAAATTGACTATATGGATGCAGATTCTTGGGTGTGGTGCTTACACTGAGAAGGATTTTTAGGCTACTTAATCATCTGTAACCAGCTGAAGAAAAAACCCCTATTTTCTTTGCTTAAAAAAAAATATACCTCTGAGCAGTTTACAACTGTAGAAGGGATATTTCAAAAGTTGTATTTCCTAGGGAATGTGTTTTGGAATGAGGCTTCCAGAAAGCAGGTAAATATGGCTTCTCTTTAAATTTTTTTTCCCCCCAGGATTGCTGTCATTCTAACAGTATTTGTGTGTTAATTTGTCTGTTAGTATGCACCTTTCTGTCAGAGTCCTGTATACTTAGCTGTTCCACATGTTGCATAGCTTGGATATTTCAAGATTACCAGCTAGTGGTCAGGGATCATATGCTTTTTCAGGGAAGTGATTTAAGCATACTACACCAGTGAAATTGGAATAATGCCTTTTTAAAAGCTTGTCTATTTAGTTATCTTAAAATAACAGGTTTTGCTTGAAATATGTAGTACTGGGTAACGATCATGTGCCTGACCTTACTTTCACTATTCTACTTAATGACTTAAAATACTCTAAAATAATAGTAAATTTAATAGTGTCAGGATCATGAAAGGAGAAAAAAGGCTACTGTGTCTTAATAGGGTTTTAAATTGTTCATCCATCAGAGCGTCAAACTAAAAACTGCCTTAACTAAATCCATATACTGAAATGCATAGGTTCACGCTTGTTGTTCATGACATCTTTCACACTGTGTCTCCAAATAAATGGAAAGAAATTTTTTCATTCCAATCCAACTGGCACCTTTTTGAGCTGGATATGTGCAGAAGTTTAGAAAACAAATATACCAACCAAAACCCAATAACCAAACACGCAGAAAGCAAACCAACAACTCTTTTATTTAAAAGAGTACTAGGAAACTTTCATAGCTGAGGTGTTTTTCTGGGTTGGTTTGGTTTGTTTCTTTTTGCATCCAGGCTATAATTAAAGCAGTTATTTCTAAAATGCCCAACTTCATAATTCCATTAATTATTTGAACCGATATTGCTGGGGAAAAAAATAGGTGTTTGGTCTTCCCTTCACTTTGAGCAAGCGTGTGTTTTCCTGTTATCAGCACAAATGTTGAGTGTCACCTGGTGGCAGTTGCTCCTGCAACATTGCTGGCAGCATTGTAGGCAGCAACTGGTAGTCTGAAAACTGGAGAGTGGATCTGGCCATGAAACCAACCACTCTACCTTAGGTGTGCTGTTTCAAAGTCTTGAGCAACACCAGTGGGCCTAGGTATTGACTACAAAGCTAAGACAGAAGTTAAGGAAGGACAACATTGTATTTGTATTACTTTGTACTTCAAAGTTCATGCTCCTGGCAGTTCAGAAGTTGGGGAAATTCAATTAGATACACAATTTTAACATTGTAATTTGGTAAAGCTGTGGCTGTTGAAAGGACTGATCCCTTGGTCACCAACGAATCCTTAGGGAAAGGAGAGAGAACTGTTCCAAATACTGTGTTGAAAGATAGGGGAGAAAAGTAGTGCAAGGAAAGGAGAAACTGAATGCTTTCTAGCTTTTTTTTCCCCAATTTACCTCAAAATACAGCACTAAGAAGATTGCTGACTTCTGAAAATCCAATTTTGGAAACCTCTGAGTATGTTAAAACTGCAATGCTGTGTGCCTTGATAGAGATGCACAAATAAATGGTGCTATGTCTAAGCAAAGTATGCTTGGGACTTCAGGAGCAGTAAGCCTATATTAGCCTCTTGATAGGAGCATAGCGTGCTGTTACTGGTTATTATTGCTCTTTGGTTTGGGTAGCTGCTTTGTTGCTAGATGGAGAACCTGGTTTATATTCTGTTCTCTAGCAAGCCACGTGCCTATTTTTCCTGTATACTTAGATTTCTAAGATGAAATAAGCCCAAGTCCAGAGGCTGTTTTCTAACATAAAGAAAACCTAAACAGAAATGGTTTGGCTTTCAGGACTGGCTGTCCTGAACTGGGTTTTTTTTGCTTTCTGCAAGTTTTAACTTACCTAAAAATCGCTAAAAGGATCTTTCTTTTTTTTTTTAAAGGACTTTATTGCTTGTCTTTTGCATTAGGTATTTGTGCCTTTGCTGTCTGAAAGACAGCATCTTTTGCATCATTTCAGAATAATATATTGCACTGCAATACTAAGCAAGTGAAGTCTTGAGTCTGTTAGACATTCCTGACTTTGTCATGCTATTTTGTCTTATTGATTGTCGTCTTAAATTTTTTTTAAAATCCACACAACATTGTTTCTCTTACTCTGGCAAAGTCAGCTCTGCCTTGGGTGCCTGACCTCCTCCATAACCTGCATTCTGACTTCTGGAGGGAATTCCTCTGCTACTGTTCTGCAGGATGGGAAGAAAGCATCGCAGTGAAGTTGTTCTTTGTTCAGAGTGCCACTGATGCTGCCTTGTACCTCTCGTATAAAAAGTAATCTTTTCCCACCCTCAGTCCTTTTGTGCAATCCATGTATTTGTAGATGAATCCAGAGCTGCATTGCCCTAATGAGTATGTTGGCTATGTACGCCTCTTGGCTCAGCTGAAGGAAATCTTGCTGTGCAGGGAGAAAGGGAAAAGGAGCCACTGCTACGTACATGTAGTGTATTTCAGACTAAGCAAGAGCATCTTTTGGTATTCCATGCACTTGGCCTCTTTGTCTGTGTTGGCCCAAGGTAGGTGTTTCAGTTTTCACATGGCTGGGAGAGAACTCCTGTAGTTTTGGTACCTAGAAGGTTACTGAGCTTAGTAGACCAATTCCTGTGTTTAATTAGGAAGTATTGTCAGCCTTAAGAAATGACTTGTATATCTTAATTTCCCTTTGGCAAAAGCTTTATACAATGTATTGAAGATCATTTGAGCGTGAACTTTGTTTAACTAATAGTGAAAGATAAATTCTGTGTTAGTTCTCCATTAATAATGTTTAAACATTTGAATCAAAGGAGTGTCAGCTTGAATGACCTAACTGGTCCCATTTGGTTTAGTGTGATGAGGGAGGAGTGAGAAATCCAGATGGAAATCACTGAAGCCGGGAGTGACTTCATCAGCTAATACCTTGAATTATGCCCAGAGGCAATAGTTGCGTATGTTACGAAGATGTTGGCATTATCATAAATTTCTAGAGGAGGAAAAAAAAAACAACAACAAACCAAACCCTAACAACAACCCACCTTACCACCACTAGAACTCCGAGTTCAGGTTTCTGTAATTAGAATTGTTTACCAAACCTGTGTTGTGCAATGTCTGAGCACACAACGTGTGTACACGTTACTGCTAGTTCACTGGAAGTGTACAGTGTGAACCATTCCTTTAATATATTACAGTTCCTCACTGTGTAACTATACCCTAACTGCGTAAGTGCAAGTGTAGAGCTTACCTGCAAATCAACAGCAGAATTTTGAAAATGGAATTCATTAAATTCTGTTGTTTTAATGCTCTCCTAAAATATGGTTTGAAATTTAAAATATTTTTCAAAATGACACATTTTGACTGAATGACATCCAAAGCAGGATGGAGACTTACTTAATGTTCCACCAGACGACTGCTATCGATAGCACTTTCGGGACCTAATCTTTTCATGTCATAGGCATCATAATATTATAACCAACTAAGTTCTGAGATTCAAGCTTGAGTCTAACCTGAAAAGCATTTGGAAACCTTGAGGTATTACTATGGCCTAAGAGTGTATTCAGATGGTGATTCATCATGCATAATTTCAAGTTTTCTACTTCAGTCTTTAGCAAAATCCTTAAAGTATAATTGCTCACAGTAAACATGCAAAAGTACATATACCTAACTTGCTTTTAGGTTGAAGTTCTGTCCATCTAGTTGAAGGTTTAAAAAGGTAAAATGACATTTTCATTCTGTCAGCCGTGGGGTATTTTTCAATGATCACGGAACCAAGACACCTTGGCATTACTCCACAGTGCAAGGGAGAAATCTTGACATCACCAAGAACCAGCAGCTGTGTTCTCATGATTAGAGTCTGCATGCTGTACACCTTACTCAAGCAGACCTGACCACTGAACTTTGTTACCACGTCTGAATGGCAGCAGTAGCTTGGCAAACTTTAAGAGCCTAAGAATTTATTGTTAATCATGGTCTAATCTCTACAATGGCCAATTTTTCTTTCTCTTTATTTGACATTCATGATGCGAGAGAACCTTTTTTTTAAAAAAAAATAAATTGAGAAGCAAACGTTAGATTCAATCATCCAGTTAGTAGGGGATTTCAAATGAATAGTCATTCACTAATCTTAGTGTTGCTTATGGGTTATTCCAGTTTGTTTATGCTGGAGTGGGAGAGTTTGGACTTGTCTTCCCTTTTGTAAATTACTACTACCTCAGTACTTCCATTGTACTTAGACCTATTTATTGAATTTTCATTTAAAGCATTTCAGTGCTGATGTTAAATTTGTCTAGGCTGATATTACTAGTGGATCTAATAGAAAGGAATAATTTCGAAGTAGAAGATAACTACCACTTTCAGCAGAGGTACTTGACTGTAAATGCTACTTCAGTACATATCTGTTCTTTCTTCCCCAAGAAGGGTTTTGCTTAGGTTCTTAAGCACTGAGTAGAAAACCAATGTCTTTTCTTACTATATTTTATGTATGTATATAACTTATTAGTTCTTAGAGTATTATCTAGTTCTGGAGTAACTTGCTGTAGCTCAGGAGTATCAGCATTGCATTTCAAAAATAGGTGTAAATGGGCTACGTGCAAATGTAGCTTGTTAACATCCTTTTAAGTCAAAGATAAAATGTAGAGTTGGTAGACCGCTAAATAATCTTAACAGCTACTAATGAGTAGAAAGGATGGGAGAAGGAGGAAGGTTATTCCTGAAAATTTACTATTTCATTATAAGAATACTTTGAAAGGCTTGCTTTATTTATGCATTCTGTGCTTCACATGTTGTGAATTGAAAATTTGGCATTCTCTGATGAAATCAGATTATTTGTAGTGAAAACCATCTGCATCCAGAAATCTTTACAACTTCTTCCAGGTACTGTTCACTGCATGGAAAAACTCTATATTACTAAATAATGTAAACTTTTAAATTCAGACATTTCCTTTGGGTGAAAGTTTGTAAGTGTTCCCTCTGTTTCCAGAAGAGGTGGAATGACTGTAAGTTGTCAAAAAAAAAAATGCTGAAATGATGAGAATTTTCATTGCTAAATTCACTGAGATTAGGCTTTTACCTATGGCATGTATGTTTGTATACTGGCACAAATGTTTGGTATCTAAAAATACTCATTATTTGTAATGTCAGATACATGGCTTTATGTATTGCATTCATGCTTTGTAGATGTTGTAGAAATAGTGAGTAGCTGTTGAGTCCATTGCTTAGAAAAGATCATCTGTGATACATTATTCTGAAATGTCAGATTTATAATTGCATAGATTAATATTTCATATAGTTTCTTTTTCTTTTCATATAATGCCTTTCTTCAGTTTGTCTTGTGCTGAAGGAAGGCTTAGATTAAAAGTCTTTCCTTCTATGAAGCAGTTTTTCTGGTGCAAGGTGTCTGTAAAGGATGTTCCTGTAGTTATGACCAACAGAACCATTTTGTACGTAACCTTGTCTTGCACAAGTCACAGGAGACTGTAAGCTTATTTTCAAAAGTATAACAAACAAGAATTGGGGATATTTGGTAACTGTTTTGTAATCTTTTTAGTTTCATAAGCCTATCTTGACCCTCTTTAAGACTTGGTTACAGGCTTCTTTTGTATTTTAAACATATTTCATGGTAACAAATCTCTTAATACTCTTTGTGGTAATAAAAAAAAGCTAGAAATGTTAAGTGTTAGTTTGATGTAATTGGTTTCAGGTAACTTACGAAACCACAATAGTCTTAGTTGCCTCTAGATTCACTCCTTAACAGCATGGTTCAGATATAAATCACTAATACTATTACAGACCTCTCTTATCACTGAGGAGGTGTAGAATGAACAAATTAACTTCAGTTGCTATTCATTAAAAAAAAACAACACTCAAAAGACTGAACACAGAATTCAGAACAACAAGCTTGCATGTTGCCAAACAGCTAGACTTATCTTTCCCAATAACTATATGGTTTTATATACTTGGTTTAACTGATGATTTTTTTTTCCTTTGCTAAGGTTGCAGTTCCACTTTTAATACTTGTTCTCCATAACTGTAATAGGAACTTAGTAAAACTGATGATGGGTTTTAAAAATGTTTGCATGTTCTAAAATACTTATGCCACTGTCCAATAATTTTTAGAAACATTTTAATCTTATTCCAAGCTTCTGTACCTTTGATGAACCAAAATACTGTCCAAAGTCTATATGACAGATAATACTGATGTTGAAATTGTTGAGTTTGACAAACAAGTTTGGCTGATTTCCTGGGAAGATGTCCGAAAGATCTTTCATTAGTAACAGAAATGAAAGCTGCAGAATTGGAGCTGGAACCAGTTTATTCCGTCTCTATACTGTGTGTTCATTTGTCTTTAGTATCAACAACTATTGACACTTTTTTCTTTATTTTATTCCACACCCCCTCCCCAGGGAGGCAATAATGCAGGGCATACAGTTGTTGTGGATTCTGTGGAGTACGACTTTCATCTTCTGCCAAGTGGGATTATCAATCCAAAAGTCATTGCATTCATTGGTAAGTGGGACATCTCTAAAAGGTAGACAATACTGTAGTTACAGACTTCTGACATATTAAAATAACAAAATATATCTGAGGACATACAGGATTAGGATTTTTCTTTCTCAAAACTCATAGGCCTGAGCTGCTCTACTATCTTAATATTGTCTTAACTCAATCGTGATGTTTCGATTATGGAGGTTTCTTTTCATTGCCCTGGATATTTCATCTTTTTTCTTATCTGTCCTGTCAATACAAACAGCTAGCTGCCCAGCATATCTTCATCCTCCCATTCCCTCTTATTTTCTCTACCAATTATTTCTTTTATTCTCAGAATTCCTTTTCTCTGTTTTAATCTTTGACCCTGCTAAGTAACTACCAGTACCTTTTGAAACAGATCGTGAAATGAATGCTGACTCCAAGAGACTCTGCACTTTATAGTTCTTACCAAGTTCTTTCAGGAGAGTACATTAGAAGGTTTAGGGCAGTGGCAGTACTATGTGATGTCAGGATCTATGATCTGTTTGCTTCCTGAAAGGGGGTATATACTGTCCCGTACAAGCCTACCTACCCCCCTTCATCTTTTGGCATCCTGTTTCCAATCCTATGCATTTTTTTTCCTCTCCTGTGGATTGCTTGTATAACTAACCTACTTAATGCTGTGTAGCCCTTAAAATTTCCTTGTAGAAATGAACGTAAATATAAAACATGTCTACACAGCATTATAACTATGCGTGTGCTTGCGTGGTCTTTAACAAATCAGGTGAGTGTCTAGGTCACTAAAGGCTGTGACTTATGAACACTTCCATCCTGCTTTTTTGATACCCAGAACTCTTGTCCCTTACACAGTGTACTTAAAATTAGGAGTCTATTGCCATGCTCTTCCTATCACTTCTTCCTGCATATCTCATTGCTTTGAGCCTGTAGCCTTGCCTCTCAGCTTGGTACACGTGCCAAGAGCAAGTGGTCATGGACAGTTTGCTAAGGAGCGTAGCAACTAAAGAGCCTCTGTTGCTATTTATTTGATCCCTAAAGAGTACTTGCTGAATTCTTGAGTCCAGTTTGTAGTGACTGTATACTCGCAGTCAGCCTTAACTCTACCTGATGGGAATTGGTGGTTAACTGCCTCTTTTCAGTTGTTATATTGTGACTTGATAGTAGGTTAGTTTTGGATCAACTTGCCCTGCCTAATACCTCTACAGAAATTGAGCCAATGGACATGGAAATAGATTTCCTCTGATGAAGGAGAGGTTGGGATGTTAACTGCTTCTAGTTTTGAGGGCTGTGACAGATGATACTACATTTATTCTCTTTTGATGTCTTACCATATTGTCTTTCTTTACTGTTTTCAAGCAATAACCTTTTAAAAAAGGACGCCCTTTTGCTATGTTTTGTTGGGTAGACTCAGGGCTGAGTAGGAAAGACCCCATCATTTAAAAATACAGTAGGCAGGAGAGAGCTTTTTACATATCCTCTGCTATCTCTTGGTCTTACCTGCTCTGAAGTTTGTTGTTCTAGCTTCTTGTACATCCACCTTCAGTGTAAAATCTCTTCTGAAAAAAAGAATTATCTGCCTTAGGATTCTATTGAAAGGGCTTATAAATTCAAACAAAAAAAAAGCAATGGCAGAATGATGGGAGTATTATAACAGATTATTACTATTCATTAGGGCTGTACCATGAGGGTTATAGTGGAGAATTTTTAAATACATTGTATTTTGGTGTTTAGAATGCTTTTATCTAGGTGAGATTAGGTGATATTCAACTGGTTTCAAATGGCAGGTCCCTTCATTCTTTAGCTAGATGTTATCATACTGATAGCTTTGGATCTACTGAGTTTGGTATGACATTAAGATGGTTCAGTTTTGCTATATGGAAATGCTCCTTCTTAGGCACTCAGTGATGCTGGTTAATTGTATGAGCTAGTAGTCTTTTTCTGAGCAATGTGACAGCTGTAGGAAAGTGAGCTTGCACTTCATAGAGCTTTTTCCTCTTGTTATTTTTGCTAGTCTGTTAACCTCAACTCTATATAGGGAATATTCTGTGTCTATTTACAGCAGCAGAGTGCCTGAGGGGATACTAATGTTTATAATGATGACAGAAATGTGCTAAGCTTTTAAAAAACAATAGGTTTATTAAAATGAAGGGTGAAGAGGGAAGTTAGTTTTAGATATGAGGAAGGGGAAGCTGCATTGTGGACTGTCCCATGATGCTGTTACTGTTTGTCCTGATCTAAATTGGAAGTTTATTATGTTTATCAAAAAGATTCAATGCATCTCGTTAGAAATACATACTTCAGGTATAAATCAGTCTTCTGCAGACAAATTCCTAAAATTAAAAATTGCAATGTCTTGAAAGTTAAAAAACTTAAAATACTCTGCATATAAGATATGAATCATCTTTGAATTGTTTGGAATATTTTTTTCCATGCCCAACATAATTAAATTTTGTGTAATGGTTTTCTTCAGGAAATGGTGTTGTGATTCATTTGCCAGGACTCTTTGAAGAAGCTGAAAAAAACCTAAAGAAAGGAAAAGGTGAGAAAATTTTAAGATACTACTCTTAAAACAGTTTGTGGGGCCCTTCTCAAAAGATATACATAGAGAATGCTTTTGCAGAGGATACTTGTAATGTGTTTTTTCCAGAACTTGGTTTAGCTGCTAGTTGCTGACAGCAGTCTTGCTTGAAGTCCCAGGGGCCTCATGGGAAGACAGGCAAAAGAAGTCTCTGTACAGTTTCAGAAGAGAACACGTTCTAAATATGAATTATCTACCATCATCTTTCTTTGCTTAAAGCAATTTTAGAAGTGAAACAACTTGTGAAGTGTGTTACCTGTTCATAGTAATTTTACCCCTTAAAATATTAGTGTACAGTTTGATATGTGTTAATGTAAACAGATGCTGTGGTAATTGCTTCTTGAGTCAGAACTCAGGTTTTGGATACTTTCTGTTACATTTATGAACATGCGTGGCAGCAGTCTACTGTAAGTGAGGTAAATCAGTGGTCTAGATTATTCAAAACCAGAAAGCTACTCATTGATTGCTGAAATTGAGGAAATAGTAGAATAGCTAGAATTCTTCCTGAGAATATGCCTCACTTCCTCAGCTTTATAGGGTGATGCCAAGTTTTAATTATTGACTTTTTTTTCCCCCCCCTCCGGAATGTGATTGCTCAATCTTTAAATAAATTGACTGAAGACTAAACATGAAAAGTATTTATCCTTTATACATCAGAAGACAAAAATGCTATACAAAACATAATTTGAACTATTTAATTTTGTCTTTTAAGGGCTGGAAGGCTGGGAAAAAAGACTAATAATTTCTGACAGGGCTCATATTGGTAAGTACCTATTTGTGATTTGGGGGGTTTTCTTGTTAATCTTTGTTTTCTCTGAACTTCCCTTGGCAGTAAAAATGTGACAATTTTTAGTCATCTCTTTATACAGGTATGTGCTTTTCTTTTGGAGTAAGTCTCCGTATGCTGCTTTGGTTTATTGAAGATCCTAGAAAAAACCTATTCACCACTCAGTACACTCCCAGGTTTATGTTCTAGTGACCCTTTAATTCCATTCCATAATCATAACCTCATCTGGAAAGCAGGTTCACTTCCCAAACCAAAGATCAGAGGTATAAAATAGTCAAAAAGCAGTTCAGAAGTTGACTGAAGGATTCATTTCCCCTTTTGGTATATAAAAGCAGTGTTGCTTAGAGGAACTTTTCTACTGGGAAACCACGTGACTGGGCATGGCTTCCAAAGTAACGGGCTGCTTACCAAGTAAATTGCCACGTACTTCAGAGAGGAGACTTTATGGGAAAGACCCTGTAGGGATGGAGGGGATGGCCACCCTCCTTGCAGGGACCTCATTAGCCAAGTGTTGATTCCAGCCTATGTTCCAGACAACTCTGCAGTTCAGAGCTTGGAGTAAAATAGTGTTTAGAATCCAAATCACCAACGCAGCTTCAGGGGCTCTTCCTGTATCACTCCTAGGACATCTTTATTACATAAATTCATCCTTTAAATTAGATCTTTAGATATTATAACAATTACATAACTGTGTCTATTATGAAATAAGCTTATTGATGCTCTGGTAGTCATCTTCTGAAGATGCAAACCTTTTAGTTCTTTATCAGATAAAAGCTTATAACACTGGAAAAAAGGTTTTGCTTTTTGGTTTGTGTGTGAGGTGGGTTTTTTGTTTGTTTTGGGGTGGTGTGGTTTGGTTTTTTTTTGGACTGTTGGGCTTTTTTCCAAACCTATCTGAAAAAGCTTAATGATTGAATATGTTATTTCAGAATAAACATGTTTTTACTTTGGAGTAACTACTAACTTTGAAATAGTTGAGTAATTGCTCCCAAGTTACTAAAATTCTTTCTGAGAGTAAAATCACTCTAGGTGAATTACTTGGAAATTACTTGGAAACTAGATTTTTAGAAAAATTGTTCTGTGATGATTATATTGCAATGGCAATACTGGGAAGTTTTCATAGCTGGCCATCTGTTGCCATGATAAATATGCCTTCTCTAAAATAGGTATTGGTGATCTGTGAATGGTTTAGCCTGTAACAAAAGATTAACCAAAAAGAGGTTCAAACTGCTGGAGATAATCTAATCCTTTAAATTATTGGGATGTGTGGAAATAAACAAAAATGAATTGGTAAGGCAAATAAGGAAAACCACTCTTGTTCTGGAGAGACCAGAGCACTTACTAAATGAGTTTTTCTTGCAAGTTTTCAGTTGTTCCTGTGTAATGTGTAGAATAGTTGTTTAACTTTAGGGAGATAGTACTTAAGAAAAATAAACTGGCTTCTGTTAACCTGCAAACTGTTGCATCATTTTTTGCATTTGACATGAATCTTGTCAGAGTGGTGGGTTTTTTTGGCTGGGTTTTTTTTATGGTAGACAAAGAATCGGTGCAAGCAATACTTCACATAATCTTTGTCATTAATAATATTTAATGATTTTCAAAAAATCAGGGCTTGTGAAGATGGCATCTGTTTGCATAACAGTTGTTGATGAGGGCTTTTGTATTTCCAAATGTATTTTAACTGATGTTGTCTAAAGCATAAAAATAAAATGGTTGAAGAAATCTTTAGAATGAATGAGAATGTTTACTTAAAGTTCCCACCTTAAATTTCAGCAGTATGATGCTTTTTACTATAACCTGTTTTCCAGGATTTTTTTCAACTGCATGTTTTCTTTGTTTGTTGTCCATACATTCTTTTGGGCCACTACAAAGCTGAAATGGCTTAGTTATTCTGTGGGAGGTCTATGCACAGTCTGCAAGTATTCTACAAAATAAACACTTTAAAAAAAAAAAAAAAAAAGTCTCTGGAAAAGCTCAGAACTCTTCCCTGTGGAAAAAATGTAACCTGTAAAAGAAGAGAAAAAAATTTGTCATTTTGTTTGCCTCTTCAGTGTGTATATGTTTGTTTTCCACACTGATAAACAGGGCTAGAGTTGGTTGAAGAAATCACTGCTGATATGACAATTTCTTTCACACAAATTTTCTACCTAAGTTATTTTTATTTTCTTAGTATTTGATTTCCACCAAGCTGCTGATGGCATCCAAGAACAACAGAGGCAAGAACAAGCGGGAAAGAAGTAGGTAGTTTTATTTTGTCAAATGTAGGATGACTTAGTACAAACATATGACTTAATACATTGGATTCCTGTTACTGTTTGTCACTGAGTTTAAAAAAGTGTTAGTTATCCTTGTAACTCTTCAATGTGGAGTATGCAGGGATAATCTCTTACACATTTGTCCTCCAGTGGCTAGCAAAAGGTTACATTCTTAATTAAGGGGTTGTATGTTGATGTTTTGCCTTATGAAGAAGTTCCTAGTTCTTAATTCGCTTTATAAAAAGGGTTCCTGCTTCTTAATGTTTTAATTGTTTCCCGGATGTATTTGTTTCTGTAAATATATATTTCTGTTTATGATGATTGAAGGACCGCTTTGTCATCTCCAAGTAACTGGAAGGCCTGATATGACATTTGGTATCTCACGATGCTTCATTGCCAGAAGTGCATATAAATGTTCATATTGTCTGCTACATGCTGCTACGGACCTTCCGAAGCTTTTTAAACTTTTAAAGACTAGCTGCTATGTCTCACAAAACGGCAAAATGCTTTATGATTTCCAAGTAACTCGCTGGTTCTTGGGGATGGGGAAGAAGCTGGCAGAATTAACTGACATGTCTATAGCTGAAAAGTAATGTAGCACAATAGACTTCTGAGATACCAGTAAACTTAATCTGTTGTCTTGGAGGTTTGTCAAGGTGGATGAAAAGTAATTCAGTCTTTCTTACTGAGACCTGTAAAAGGTATCATCTGTGACAATAACTTTTAAGAGTGTGTCTGATCCGGGTATATCTTGCCTCATGCGGGTTGCTATTGAGTGATAACTTGTCAATTATTCTTACACTGGGTTATTTTCACACTTGGCTGTGCTGTACCAGCTGTCTTGTTACCTGTTATTTCAGGAATTAAAAAGTAAACAGGAAGAACATACATACGTACACATATATATAATATATGTGGAAGAATATACATATATTTTTTTTTATGTGCCAGTGTATATCAGCTGTTCTTGAATGTTCATGGAGCACAAGCTAAAATTGCTGTACAAGAATATTTGCAATTAAAAACTGTCAGTCACTCAGCTACTTGTGAGAAGGAACCACCTTATTAGTGTTAAAGATTGTAAGGGAAAGCTCAATGAAGAAATAATCGCTTTTCTCCAATTGATTTGTTTTAAAGGAACCTAGAAAAAGAAGTTCCATGCAACAATCATACAGTTTTCCAGCTTGTTAAAAATGATGATGGATTGAAAGTACTAAACTACCTGTTTCCTCCTAAATTTTAAGGCTAAGTGACTGTAGTGGAGGAAGAACTACTTAGAGGCTGGCTTAAGAACAGGGTATCATAAAATGATTATTGAAAGATTGTCCCCTGTTTATGGGGAATTGGAATAGCCTGCAAGCATGTCTAACTGTAGATTTGACTGCACAGCATATTTGGTTTTAAAATTCTTTTGTGTCTACACTTCAAAGTCGATCATTATAAATAGTAAGTTTATTTTTTATTTTAACAGAATGCTTTTATCTGTTCAAACGTAGCTCAGAAACAGTCACAAGTAAGGTTCGTGTAGCTTCCCTTGCAGAAAGGTTGTTGTAGAAAAGGTAATCTAATGTAGTATGTCATGCTTATGCAGTTTTAGCTTCTATGAATACAATCTTCTGACAGTTTAACTCTTTTATGAATTGGCATGTCTTAATGAAACAAAACAAATGGAAAGTGACTCCTTAAAAAAATTCTCTGTAGAGGGTATGAATCGGGGTGGAGGCTAGAGTCCAGTATTTAAGCCACAATGTCCTGGTCTGGTTAAATGATGCTTGTGATACAAAGTTGATTAGAAAGTCTTTCTTTTCGGACTGGAAGCAAACATCACTCCGAGATTACTCAGCATTGAGTCTAATTGGAAGAATTTGGTTTTTTCCAAGATTATTGTTTTGAATCTACTCCAAACTACTGATGACCTAAGTAAAATTAATTATGTACTGATTATGAACTGTATTTCCGTTCACTCACATATCAGTTAATACTCATTAACATGAAGTTTAGATGTGACCTGTACCTCCTACTTGAAATGGAGTCCCTCTTGAACTAAGTTATGGTATGGTACTTTCAATGCAGTTTGAAGAAATCTGGGACACTCTGCATCTGCAGAATTTATAATTGAAGAAGTTACGACTCTGTGTGTCTGCTCAGGGGGAAGGAAAAAAAAAAAACCAAACACCAAAGCCACACAGTTAAAACTAAGTGCAAAACTAAGCTTAGCAATGTACCGTACACTTCTGAAAATGCTGCACACCTGTTCACTTCTCCATAAAAAGCTGCTTAATCTTTTGAGAGTGGTGGGGGAGATGTTTGATATCCCTATGATGAGTGCAGTTTGGCTCCATTTCGATAGCTATGTAGCAAGACTGGCAGAAGATACTTTCTGAACTAGCTGTACTTCTCTGACAGTACAGTCAGTGCAAGCAAGTTCTATCTTATGATATCACTGTCTTAAGCTGAAAAGGCTTTTCAGAAAGAGTGGGTAGGTAAAGGTAAAAAAAAATTCAGGTTTTCAGAACCAGCTACAGTGGAAATCTGTTCTTGAACCCTTCCTAATGTACAGCATTTTGAATATCATTGTCACTCTTTGATGCTCAGCAGTGTTTTCTGTTTTCCTGGCTCCAACTGAGGCATTTAGAGTTAAATGAAATATTTCTTGCATACAAACTTGAAATCCATACCGTTCGTGGTGTTGCTTTATGGAGGGCTTTCTTTAGTCTTGAGGACAGTTTTTTAGGAAGGTGTTTAGTTAGTATCAGTTCATAGTGCTGAAGGATGATGTCTTGGCATTCAGTTCTGTAAGTATAAAAGATGGGAGCCGTGTACAAATAAACTAAAGTGTAAAAAGTTATTTGTTTAAAACCAGAAGTATGTAGAAGATTAATATGCATATGTCTATAAACAGTGATATTCTGAAAGTCACATACTAAAAGTATCCTGTGTTTTAAATGCTTGAAGTTCTAAATGCTAGCATGTAACAGCATTTCATTTTATGCTAAGGATGTAGTATCTTTTAAAAATAACCACAACAATTTAGTTTTATATCAAGAATAACTCCTGTTATTATCTTTTGAAAGTTTGGGAACTACCAAAAAAGGAATTGGTCCAGTATATTCTTCAAAAGCAGCTCGAAGTGGACTCAGAATGTGTGATCTTGTTTCTGATTTTGATGAATTTTCTGAGAGGTAATTTCTGTATTTTAATGCAGAGTTGTAAGCATAGTTTTCAGTTTCTGGGTAGTACCCTGTGTAAGCAATGACCTCTGGTTGCTGTTAATTTTTAAATGAAAAATTTTCAATAGGAAAATAATTTATAATTTATTAATTTATATATTTATTATAAAATATTTATTTTTAGAAATTGTTTAATCACCAAATAATTGCAGATATGTAACTAGTAGAATCTAAGGTTGGGGGAGGGTGAGGGGGAAAACAAACAAACAAAGCTTAGTGAGGTATTTTTGCCTTCCAGGTTCAAAGTGTTAGCCAATCAGTACAAAGCGATATATCCTACCTTGGAGATAGATATTGAAGGGGAATTGAAAAAGCTCAAGGTAAGCCTGCTTCTGTCTGTTAAATGATATGATCACTGTGTGCAGTTACTGATACATAAATCTCTTGGTGACTGATGCTTGTGCTTGTGTGAAGAGTTAAAATATAACACATATAGTGGGAAATTGGTATGTACCAATTTTTAAAAGCCTGCTAGAATCCATAAAGACACTCTTGACACCGCATTATGCAGCATTTCAAAACTTGGTTTCAAGAGAAATATTGTAAGCTTTAAGAAAAAGGCTTGCGTAGGGAGAATTATTTTTGATTTCTACTTGCTCAGACATATTGTCTAGAAGAAAAAAATCCAAGATTGTAGTTGGGAAAGGTAGGTTTCTGACACAAGGAATTAATATTCTGCTTTATAGTGAAACATAAGGATTGAAGTAAATTATTGTTCTAAGTAATAAGCCTTAAGGGAAAAAAAAATTACTGTCTACAACATAGAAAAATGTAAGTAGATAGCAGCAGAAGTAACGAAGCCTGATTGCCAGCAAACTAGTCTTGTGGTTAATTATGAATTCTGATTTGATCATTTCCCTGCGTTTGTGACAGTTGTGAGATTTCTCACTAGTATGAATTCTCCTACGCGTAATAGTGCGATTTTTGTTGTGCACCCAAGTTTTTATTTGAAAAAATTGTCAGGTGTCTTACCCTTACCCAGCCATTTTGTTCATTCACTTTACAGAAACTTTATGAGATTTTTTTTTTTTAAACCCCTTAGAAAACTTCAACCAAATTTGAGAAATTGTTTAAAACCATTGAGGTGTGGAACAAGTGAGGGTATGCACAGTTATATGTTTAATTCTTTCAGAAAATCAGGCCAAAGAAATGATCCTTCTGGTATCTGTAGTTGCCACTAAACTCAGTTTGCCAGCTCTCAAATGGAGTATGTGGGAGTTCTTAGCACTTCTGTTTGTCTTACTTTAAATAATATCTGGTGCACATGTTGAATTGTATTTTTATCAATATGTAGACCTAAAAATCAGTTACAGCTGAATGTTTTATAATGCTTTATAGTTTACTTAACACACCTTAGGATTACAGAATGTCTGAAACTCATTGTTAGAGTGGAAATATGTATTTGTAGCTTGATGGAAAAAAATTAATTGCACTTAATGTTTGCTTTATGCTAATGCACTTGATCAAATTCTGAAAGATAAAGTGTTATATTTCATGTTCTCATTTTAATGATTCACTTCACTTCTGTATGTTCTCATGGGGAAAAAGGCTGTGTACCAAGTGACAGTGTGAACGTTACTGGCTTCTTACATCCAGCTACTCAGTGGCGTTCAGCCACTTGACCCTTCATTCCAGTACATAACATTTTACTTTTACTTACAAGTATGTCTGTATGTACAAGCATGTCACAAGTTAATGCTGCTTTTGACAATTGTGTGCATTTGTTGGCTTCAGATGGCCAGAAGTGGTACCCCTGACATGCTGGTTTTAGGGGAGGAAATCCTGAACACTTGGAAACTAAATACTGAATACAGTAATGTATTGTGATTATGCTCAAGCTTGAATATTTCTAAATCATTTCGAAAGTTTGGATATATTTTTTTTCCCTTTCCTTTTTTCCCCTTCTTCCTCTTAGGAAGAGCATACATGTCTATTATATAAATCTGAGTCTAATGTTCTTCCTTCTGTTTACGAATTACAGCATAGTTAGCATTTCTTTGTTTGCTTTTCCTTTTCAAAAGGAATAAGAGCATTGTTATGAGGGAGCAATAGCACTTGTACTCTGGCTGCTTTATCGTAATGAAATTATACTATATGATAGTCTTTTGTATTATTCAGGGCTGCATGGAAAAAATAAAACCAATGGTAAGGGATGGTGTTTATTTCATGTATGAGGCTTTACATGGACCACCAAAGAAGATCTTAGTAGAAGGTGCAAATGCAGCACTGCTGGACATAGATTTTGGTAGGTATAACCTTTTTGAGACACACATTGCTATATACTTATGTTGTGAAAGAGGAACACTAAGTATAAACTCTTACATGCTTAGCCATTCATATGGCAGGAGTGTTTTGTATTTTGGATGCACAGTACTTTCTATGAGTAGTAGATGGGGGCGGGGGGAGGAAGATGTAATAAACTCTTTCAAAAAGCTTTAGACTCTCCAAGATTAATTATTTGAATGACAGTAAAGACCAGGTGACTTTTCTTAAATAGAGTGCAGCTATTACTTCAGCATTTATACGTTTCATATGAAGTAACTGACAGTTGTATACATCTTTAGAAAACACCCGAAGAAAAATGGAGAGCTCTGAGAGGCAAAGTATATATGCAAAAAACTTGCTGACTTTTGAAGAATCAGCTTGCATTTTTTTTTAAACCCTTTATATAACACTTTGTTTTCCACTGTTTCATGATGTAAGGAAAGATGTTTGGAATCTGGATTGCTAATAAGGCAAGAGTGAAAAGATTATCCCAATCAATTGGAAATTATAAACGGTGTAGCTTTTGTTAAAACCCTGTAATTTCACTAATAAAATTAGAAGCTTCTTGATAGAAGCAGCTGCTTTTAAATGAGAATGTTATCATATTGTAAGGACAGATAAATGATTATACCTCAGTACAGGCATAAGCAGTCTATATGATTGGCTTCTGCATTTTGTCACATTTTTCTTCAGTCTTACTAGCCTTGTAACTGCATCATTTTTATTGTTGGAAAGAAGCTTAAGCCTGAAATTGAAGCCTGTAAAGACTACTGTCAAACGCATACAAAATTGGCATGCACTCTGCTTTCAACTGATAGGAATTCTGATATTGGGCATTTTCAAACATACTGAGTTTGAAAGCCTCTTTTCTTTAAGAGGAAGATATGTCTTAACACTAGTCACTGTAAGCATAAGTACTGAGTTTTCCCATAATAGCCTGAATATTGGAAGAAACTTCCTTTTTTAACAAGTCAAGAAAAACCCCAAGGAAAGAAGTCTTCAAATACGCTTGTCTCAGGGAAATGTTTGATGCAAAACTGAGAAGACTCTGGGGGGGGTTGCTCTTTATATTAAAACTAAAATCCTCACTACTTATATGTTTGCATTTCATAGGAAATGCATTTCATAGGGAACGCAAATAGTCTGAAACTCATCAGGTATGTCTATAATATGTGCAGAGTTGTTTGGGTCACTTAGATTTTTCTCCTGCTTGTGCCCTGAGACTGACACGCAGGGAGAATATCTGTTCTCTTTAGGTAGATACCGTCAGTGGATTGAACACCCGGGTTAATGATAGACAAGTCCTAGTCAAAAGGTTTGACAATACCAAATTTGATTACTGAGCATTATGAAAGATGCTATTTTCTGTGCCTTGGTGCACAGAAATCTTATACAGAATTGAGTTTTATGAATGTGTGTCTGTTGGCGGTGAAGATGGTAAATCCCCAGCCTTGCAGTTCATCCTGCTTTCCTGGAGTGTGTAACGAAGATCGTGGGGGGGGGTGTCGGTATGGGTGTGTGTGGTCTTCTGTGTTTTTAAACACTGAGTGAAGATAAACCAATGTCAATATACGAGTCTGGGAGCTGAAAATGAGTAAGAATTGTCTCATCGACTCTGTGACATCCACTAGCTGTATGTCACCTCACCTGTCAGTAAACAAAAGCTCAACTGTTGTGTCCGAAGAAAGACAGTAATTAGTGCTTGCAAACTACTGTTACATATCACCTGTAAGCCTCTGTCTTTCTCTTGAGAGACTTGAGTTAAGCAAAAGAAGCTGGAGATACCTGAAGCTAGTCTGCAAAACCTCGCTGAATAGTTTCTGAAGGATTTTAACTTTTTAAAGTTAAAACCTATATTGCTTTCAGTTCCTTTTGTCTGGGCGGTTCCTCTCTTATCCATCTCTGACTTCTATATCAAAAGACAAAAAAAAAAGTCTGAAGCACGATGTAGAAGTCTCTTGCTTATATGTAGTTACTGTGTGGCTGAAGCATTTGTTCACAATTCAAATCAGCTAAGGACTGGCATGATCTGTTTCATCTTCCATTACTTTAAAAAAATGTAAACCTAAGGATTTTGAGATGTTAACTCTTTGCTGTTCAGGCTGCTTTTTAAATGAGGGCTGAATATTTAAATAGAAACTAACTCTCACCACTAATGAAATAGACTATAGTCTATTGGAGTCTTTTTTTTCTTTTATTTTCGTTAATTGTGGAAATTGTTTTTATTTGATTATGTAAGCAAAATTGTTCTTTCCGGAATTCTACATTTTTTTGCAATTTCTTAACCTTATAATGTGCTGACTAGTTTGTAGAGCTTGTATTTTATTTTTTCTCCCAAAATGAAAAATGATAAACCTGTATTTTTCTAACCTTTTAATACCATTTTCCTAAGAGACTCCCTTCAAATTTTCACGTTGTTCCATTAGGGAGTATATTTTATGTAAGATAGTAAGGCATGGTTTTCTGGTGTCTTATTCCAATTTTTAACTTGTATGATCATTCAGAATTGTTATGTAGTCAACTTCTGCCTCTGTACAGTTGAAGTAAGTGGTAAGATTTCTAGCTTTTTCAATAAAGAAGGATCAAACAATGTACATACAAAGCTAAGATCTCATTAAACACGTTCTTAACTGCAAAATACATTTATTGTGTGTTTTCTTTTTTAGTGTTGTAAAACCTAGGTAAGTGCAATGCAAGTTCTATTCCTCACCAGGTTAGATTTTTTTTTAATAGTTTAAAACCAGTGTTTTAATAAGTTTTTAAAACCAATTTTTTAATAGGCACATATCCTTTTGTGACTTCATCAAACTGCACTGTTGGAGGTGTGTGTACAGGTCTGGGCATGCCACCGCAGAATGTCGGGGAAGTGTATGGAGTTGTGAAAGCGTATACAACGAGAGTTGGTATCGGTGCCTTTCCTACAGAGCAAAATAATGTGAGTATTATCAGCCCTAGATGTGACCTAGATGTAACGGGGTGAAATAACTTGGTGTGTCCGTCTTATGTTAAATCAGTGTTACTGGTTAAATGCAAGTAGATGACATGTATTTGGATGTCTCATTCTTCTGATTCTAGACTGAGCTTATAGGACTGCCAAATCTGATTCAATTTCTCAGACCTTCCTATGGAATAGAAGGCTAGAGCAGGAATAAATTTTGAGAGATTCCCTCAAATAGCATTCTCTTGAACTAGAAATAGCATTTTGTATTTCTGTTTTCATCTCAATGGACAACTTTGTGAAAAATTGGGGGAAGAACTTTTAAGGTAATTTACAATATTGTAAAACGTTGTTAAGTATACACCTGCATCATGTATTGCAAATAATAATTTTTAAAAAGGCTCGTGTAATAGTATTACTTTTTGTTAGGAAACTGGAGAATTGCTGCAAATAAGAGGTAAAGAGTTTGGTGTTACCACTGGTAGAAAGAGAAGATGTGGCTGGCTGGACCTTGTGTTACTCCGATATGCCTACATGATTAATGGATTTACTGCGTGAGTTATTTTGACAGCTTTGCTGGCAACTTGACATAAAATCATGAAACGCTACAGATCACTGTAAATTGTACATATGCTAGTTAGTAACATTCAGACTGCTAATATTGATTTGTTGATTGTTTTGATATTTTGATATATTAACTGTCCTTCATTTCCTAGCATAAAATGTTTTTATATTTGACATTTTCATACTTGTGACTTTTTCTTTCCTTTACTTGTAGCACATCATTATTTCTCATTTTAAATGCTCCAAGAAGCACTTACGTATCTTAGTGCTTGATGCTTCAAGCTACCCCAACCTCTGCCATCCCACCAAACCAAATCAAATATATTAAAAGGGCCTTAAAACCTGATGTAGTTTGAAAGTTTTGTTTTGTTAGTTTGTTTTCGAAATAAGACAGATGGGAACCTATCAGTCTTCAGCACCTATCACATCTTCAGCAATATGTGTAAATGTAGAAAATCTGGATATGACCTTGGGATTTTAATGAAAATTAAAAATAGGTGTCTAAACCAAAACTGGTATAAAAATTCTAGTAGATCAAATAGTGTAAATATATGCTTACATTTTCTTGATTTTTTCATGTCATTTGTGGTTTTTATTTAAAATAGGGTGCAGCCAGGTATTTACAGAGCCAGTGTTTGATTATTTTGCTGCCTTCACCGTAGGACAAGAACATTTGGCAGACAACAGGAACAGATAGCAACAGGCATCATGCTATGAAGCCATCTCAAATGAATGATCATAAAGTATCTTGGCAGCGCCCTGACCCATTAAAATTCTAATGTTTAAAGCAATAGACTAGTCACTTTAACAGGAGAATACATGTTCTTTGAATTTTGCCATTTTCTTATAGTGCTAGATCTAAGGACACAACTAAAAGGCTGTTTAAGTTTTTATTTTTCTTTTGGTATTTTAACAATATGATAAGAGTTGAAAGTTGTTGAACTTGTTAAACTAGAGTAATGTTTCTTTATAGATTGGCGCTTACCAAATTGGATATCTTGGATGTATTTCCAGAAATCAAAGTTGGTGTTGCGTACAAACTAGATGGTGAAATCATACCTCATTTTCCTGGTAAGACTGTTTAACCATTTTAGATTTTTGTGAAATGTAATCTGATACATAAATGCATTTGACTTTCACTTGTAAAATTTATGACAGGAATGTGGTACTTCAGCATCAAGCCGTTAATGTCTTCCCAGATGCACCAGAGACACCCTGTACCACAGCTGTACCCACACACTAGAGACACCTCTACCGAATAGTGTCATTTGTCTACTAGAAAGATGCAAACTGCTCTATAAAGCTTCTTAAATGTAAATGCTGTTACTGCTTTATCCCTTTCCTTTAGTACAGCCTGCATTACCTTCAAGGTAAATTGGAAGCTTGTCTCACACTCTAAACCCAGTATCTTATTCCCACTACTGTGTTCATTCCTTCTTTTAGCAGGACAAGTCTCCATTTAAGCATGCAGTGAACCACATGAGAGAACTGATACGGTTGAAAAGCCAGGGTTTTCTCTCCCTGTGTTATTTTTCGAACAGTTCAGTTCCGTTTAATTGTTCACAGAGCAGCCAAAAACCTATCATACCTACACAATGGAAAAGAGGGAAAAGGGGTGGGGGAGGAAATGAGCAATTAGTTTAGGTGAAAGCAAGACTGTTTTCTAATGCAGGACCAACATACATCAGCTTAGCATAATAGAAACTATAGCTCCTGAGGAGGACAGTGGTCGTTTTAGTGATCATTTTCACCTGAAAATATATCTGCATGTTAAAATATTCAAATATCACAAAACGTTGTTTTCATTGATAATGCATCTTTTTCAGTTTGCTATAGTAGAGATACCCCAGAAAAAGGAAGAACATTAACTAATACTAAAGATTGGGCTTTCTGATTTTCTAACATGCGCATAGATGCCTGTTTCTGTTCTAATTGCTACCTCAGGGTTTGAGGCAGGTCACAGGTTACAATTTTCATATGATATCATCAGCAGATAACTTCTTGTGGGTGAGGAGATCAACTGTAGTAATCAGATAAAACTCAGCAAGGATTTATGTAGTGTAAAGATGTCATTATGTATAAAGGAATAAGTTAATGATCTGTCAGTAGTCCTTGAAGATAGCACGTATCTGTTAGGGAAATTCACAAGGAATTAACAAAAAAATCCTCTGTGTCTCTGTGTGCTTGGTGGAGTTCTCTAATTGATTTGCCCTCCAGTATCTTCAAACAAAAGAGCCAGTTACAGTCTGAATGCATACTGAATGATGTGGTATACACTTTTATTCAGGAAATTTAGTACTCATTTTGCACTAAACTAGGGAATGCTTTTTCCTTTTTAAGACTCCAATATACACTGATGGATTCCCTTATCAGAATATTAAGGAAATTGTGTGTACTTTAGGTGGCCTTTGAACATAATGGAGATTCACATTTGAACTGAGAACTACTCAGTGAATCCTTATCTGTAGCCCTGTCATCTAACCTGGGGGCTATTTGGACTGTCTTGTGCTCAAGCCAGGAGGACCTTGTCTGGCAGACTGTCATTAAAGATGACACTAACAGGTGGCCATGTTTTCCAGTACTAAAACTTCAGTGGTTACTTTTTTTTTTTCCTCCATTCATTTGTGTCTCAGATGAGACCAGAATCTTGTTACAGCTCTTGAGGGCAGACTTTGTTCCCTCTATATGTCCTGGTAACAGGTAGCTGATCTTTGGTCATAGCAGCACAGCATGGCTCACCTGCTCAACTGTATTTTTCTTTAGTATATGAACAATTAAGAATTTCGGTAGAAATTTAGTAGAAGCTGTTGACTTTGCTGTTGACATGCTGTCTTCCTTAAATGTCAAGAAGGAGTTTGAGCTGAACTTCTGGTAAGCTGGAGGATGCTGTCTCTCACAGTGCCTCTGTGTTCCACACCTCTCTTCTTTGCTCTACTCCTCGACATTTGGCAGCATTTTCAGCACATATGCTGCAGGTTACTTACTACCCCTACCCCTGGCATAAATACCAAAAGGTAACTTTCTTCCCATTTTGTGGTTTGCAGGCCATTAGATTATTTCTGATGTCTACATCTCTGTGTGCTGTGTACTTGCATAATTTTATTTTCTTTTTTTAAACTTGCCACTTTGACATTTTGAATTTAATTTAGAAGAGATCTAGTCTGGGAATCTCTCCCTGGCAGGGTATTTCTTTCTCCCCTCCCTCCCCTCCCACTCTCTTGGAGATGTTAGTGATTTACCCTTCTTGTGAAATGACTGTCTCTAATTTAGAAGCACACACAGTGCCCACCATCTCAGGAAAAACATGCCATATTTCATATATTGTTCCTTTTTCCAGCTGGATCAGAGAATCATACGAGTCTCTGTTTTTTTAGCTTAGATTTCTGTGGGCATTTTATAATCTGTTAAGAACTAAAAAAGCCATGTAAATTTACAGCTGACTTGAGTTGGTATCATTGAGGCCGTAGTCTTTTGCTATGGAGCTGGCCAGTATCTCTATTTCTGTTCAGTCATAGCAGTTTATGAAAGAAAGAACACTCTGCTAGTTCTGAGCTGATAGTTTAAGAGGAATGTGAAAGCCGTGGTCTAGTCCTGCTAGTGCCTCTGTCGAAGTTCAGGCATCAGTTGATCTCAACAGACAGACAAATCCTTAAGAAACTGGGGAAATTGGGAGATTATTTTGGAGAAGCTTGACTTCATGCTTGCTTTTTTCCCTTGTGCCTTTTCCCTGGACATCTACTGTAGATTAAAGACCTAGGACACTTTGCTAGATGCACCTTTGGTCTAACCTATGTGACTGTTTTATGTTTGGTTTCTAGAAATTGCTAGATCTTTCTCTTACAGTGGTGCCAGGAGCCCTTCTTTTTGAGTTAGAAATAACATCAGATCATTCCCTCTCCATATTACAGTACCAGACTACCAGATATCATTCTATCTGCTCTCTGTTATCTAACGCATCTGTTAATAAGGAATATTCCAGAAAGACTAAAACATAAATTGCCTAAGAGAAGAGCTGAGAAATCTAGATGGTGACTGCATCTGTTACTCACTGAGCTCAGTTTATGGCTTATCTTTACCACACATCATCTTTTATCACACCTGCTCTGGACCAAAATGAGAGAATCACTTGAAAGATCAGGAAATTTATCCCTCCTTTCTCTTCCTCTCTTTTGGGAAGTAAAGAATTAAACTAATACAGAGTAATGGAAGATTGTAAACAACACTGGAACATTCAATTCTAAGTGCTTTCAGCTTTCTCCCAGCTAGCCTTATCAGAGAGGCTTCAGAGTAAAAATGCCTGTGGACCTCCAAGATTAGGTGTTCAGTCACGTTCCCTCTTCAGAAAGAGGGAGGCTAGCATGTTTATTCTAGACCATCTGCAACGCCTGGAGATTAGTTTGTGGTTTTGCCCTTCGAATATAGCTATTCTATTTTACAGATCACCTGGACAGCAGACAGCACCTCAGTTGTTACTGCTGAGGACATTAAAGAAAGTGCTTATCCTTGGCCTCTGCAACCATCACCCTTAATGTGCGTGTCTGTCGTGATTTCAGCAAGTACTGTTGCAGGATCATTTGCCTTAACCTGTGAACACCTCAGCCCCAAAATTGTGCATTTATTTACTGTTGTAGGCTTTGAAGCCAGAGCATACTCCTCTTTCACCCTTACTCAAAATGCCTAGTTCATAAAGTCTCTCCTTACAACATTGCTGCTATTGAACTCTTGCCTGCACCAAGACAAACTATTCAGTATGCTGAGCCTGAGTTTGTTGTCTACACACATGCTGGAGGGGATTAGCTATGGCTTTGCATTTGTACCTCTACGGTGCCTTTTGCACATAAAACCCTTTCCCAGGCTGACCAGCTGTCTTTGCAGGAATGACTTGATTTTGAGACATGGAGCCTGCATAACATTCATCACAGTGCCTTTGGCAGAACCCTGTCTTTTTCAGGAAGGCAAAGGTGCCTGATACCTCCCTTTTTTTTTTTTTATCAATGTATTGACTGTTTTCAGGCTTAAGGCTTTTGTTTGGCTGCCCGGTGTCATTCCAAGACTAATGTTCAGATAGTTACTGGAATGATTCAATTCCAGAACAATGTGTTAAACATCTTTTCCAGTACTTGAAATCATCACAGGATTCAGAGTTAATGGGCAACATTGTAGCAAGTTGCTAAATGAAAGACAAAATGGAATATACTCATTGTTTCTATTCTGAGAAGTAATTAGAACAGTTACTGTTCATACATCATGTGGGGTCCCACGCTGGTTGACAAATTTGTTGTAGAGTTTTGGGGCAAAGGTTCTGTGGGCATCAGAAGTCTATTATGTATAAACTACATCTTACAACTATGTTTAGTAAAAAGTACACTCCTATGCCATTTTAAAATAAGTTTTAACTACCTGATGCTTACAAGCTGGTGCCTAATTTTGCTTTCACATCACCATTTTCCTCATGAAGGGGGAGTTGGATCTTGGTATTTGTTCAGAGAAAAAAAAAAATCAACATTTTGGGAATTATTTTTCCTGAAAAGTTATTTCCTGAACTGAAAAGATTGTGGTTTCAGAATATATAATTGTTCCTGTTTACTTCTTAGCCAACCAGGAAGTCTTAAATAAAGTAGAGGTTCAGTATGAGACACTCCCAGGATGGGATACGGACATATCAAATGCAAGGACGTTTGACGAACTGCCTGTAAATGCACAAAATTATGTTCGCTTTATAGAAATGGAGTTGGGTGTTCCTGGTAAGTAAAACAGATTTTGTTGTTGTTGTTGTTTGTTCTTTTTTGCCTCCTCCATGAAACCTCTCTTGTACTTTGCCATAATGAACATTCAAAATATTGAAGATTACTTTGTAGCTGTGCTTATTCTGATGTACCTGGTGATATTTGTAGTTCTTGTTTTACTTTTTATCTATTTGGCTATTGAACTGAAAATTTTCAAACATTTTAATATGCATTCTTTTTTTATGCTTATACTATAGTTTTTGTACAAGTGAGTTTTTTATAAGTTGCTTTTCAGATTGGTTATTGTAGGGGTCTAGTTCTGCTGCCATTATAAAGTCAGTGGCACTACTGGTGTATTAAAGTGGTTAAATATATGTGACAGTAAGAGGTCCTTAACTAACAAATTCCTTTTATGCTCCCTAATGAAGATGATCCTGTGGTTCCATCCAAAGCTGGGAATTAAATGATGCAAATCTTTACTTTTCTGAAATCTTTAACTTTTTTTTTCCCCGATGATTTGGAAAACCAATTTATTTATTATGGCAGCTTCAAGACTGTTCCTGCTTCTCTAAGTTACCAATGCATTCTTACTTTGAAAACAATAGACATAGTTATAATTTCTTAATGTACTAGTAGTATATGGTGTGTTTTTCTTCAGACTGTAGTACTTAAGATCTTAAGTGCTTGAGAAGATAAGTTTGTATCTTACCTTAAGATACAATCTGATTGTGATTTGTATTACTTATAATAAAAGTTTGCTTTTTTCTCCTGCAGTTAAATGGATTGGAGTAGGGAAATCCAGAGAATCAATGATCCAGCTGTTTTAAAGATTTCAGATGCATGGAAGAAAGCACACTCCTCAAAAAGACTGCTCATTCTTAAATGCATTAGTAGCCCGCAAAGCAAAGATGTTGGAAAGATAGATTTTTGCATGGAAAGAAATGCTAGAGTTGATACCCCCAAAGCAATTGCTACTCCTGAAAGAGACTTTAACGTGAACCTGTATCAGTTCTTGTTCAACTGCGATTTCCAGGACACTTGTCATTGTTGTTCAAGGTGCCATCATATTTTTTTTCTTTACTTAATATTTACTTCATAATGTAATTCCTGTTTGAAAATCTAAGGTAGCATTACTTTCATGACTGTCTTTGTTATCCGCTCTCTGCTTTTGGCGGTGTTACTTCCCTGAAATTTTAGACAGTAAAAATAATGCAGTTTTGCACAGATAGTTTTACATCCTCATTATTTGTATTCCTAAAGCTGTTGTATTCTTAATGGCTGCTCTTGTGAGTGATTAAAGAGGGGGATTCTGATTTTATAATGCTATAAATGCTGTCTAAATTATTGTGTGATCTGTTTTCTAAAACAAAAAAAGATGTGATGCCAAGCTGTTAGGAATGTCCAGGTTTTTTAGCTCTGTAACATGGAAAACTTACTCTTTGTAACTCACAAAGGACACTCAAGTGTTTACCAGGATGTGTGCCCAGAAAGTTAGAAAATTGATATTGTAAAAAGTTCATTTGCGATTATTAAAGAACCGTTCTGATTTTGAGTTAAATGTTTTATTATGTTACTCATTTTTTTTCATGGTATTTTAAAAATGCTGCACTCCTCTACTTCCAAGGCGCATATATCAAACCGTTTCCCTAATTAAATGAGGTTATATTTATATTTGGTGAGAAGTCTAACATTTTGATGCCCTTTTAAATTCCTTTCTACATAGCCAATAGAAGATCTTTCTCTGGAGAACTGGCAAAGCACAGACACTTTTGTAATTATAAATTGAAGATTCTTTTTAGAAATAACATTTAAAGTATTCAATGGATTTGCTTTAGATGTAGGGAAGATAACAAGTGTTCGCCCCATGACATGTGACATATTTTGGCTTCTTAGTGTTGGGAAAAGTTCTAGAATTATTTTAATTTATAACCATTATTATATATTCCAAAGAATCTCATTTCTTTTGGCAACAACCCAATAATTACAGATTCCTTTTCCATATTTTTTTTGAGAACTAGTTTGTTTATACACACTATACTATGGTATCCATGTGCTTCCTTTTCACATCAAATAAAGCTTATTTGGTTACCTAAAAACAAGTTTATATCAAGGTGGGGCAGTAGTTTTATATTTAGTTTAGTAGGTTTTGGCTATGCAGGTGAATATAAGAAACTTGTAATGCAAAATAAAAGATAATGAGGCCTTCAAGATTATGTCTTAGGTAACTAGATGTTGCCTGAAATGGAATAGATTTGTTAGATTGATGCTGCTGGTGAGGTGTTCAGCATGATGTTTATGTTCTCAACTGGTACAAAATTGCTTGTCATAAGGGGTGGAGCAGGAGGGTTGAAGGATAAAACTACTGGTATGTAAGGAGCATTTTCTACTGAATTGTTTGCATGTGGCAGAACTGATACCAGGGTGTGTACTTCACTTGTATAATACGTGGAAAGAGGAGGATACCACAGAATGCTGGGAAAATGGCAAATACTTTGAGGCCTTTGTTACAGCATTGCATTAAAAAACAAACAATATCAGTTTTTCTGGAGGGGATGAAGGTCTAGTTTTGCTGTCAGCCTCTCAGTCCAGGAGAGCACCATGCCATCCCTCCCTAGCTAAGGAACATCTTGAATTAAGAATCTCTTCCTAATTCCCTGATGAAGACAAGGAGGGATATAACTGTGTGAAACATAAATTCCAATATTTATTTAGAAGGAAAAAACCAATATTATTCTTTTCTAGGTGATGGAGGGAATTGACACTGCAATGTGAAAAATGGGTAATAATTACAAAGTATTCCTGTCTTGCTGTAGCTGTAGGATGCACTATGGGGATTTGTGCTGTCAGTGAAACTACCAGCCAAGGACTGAGTAAATAAATAAATGAGGGCATGCTTTCCTTCTACAGGGAGTGAATAAATGAGGGCTTACTCTGTAGTTGTTTCGCTTCTGCCAAGGAGAGACCTTCAAGTTCAAGGCCTGTTTCAGTTCTTCCACCGTTGTAGCTCCACTGTACAAACTACTGTTGTTTCCCAGTCAACGAATTCATATTCCCAGATGCAGCAGGATTTCTAAGCAATGTAGCTATAGCCTAAAATGATGCAGAGTCTTTTTGCAGTTAAAGGAACAAAACAGAATGGTCTTGGATGCAAGAGTTGTTTCTGGTTTTTTGCTTTCTTTTAAGTTCAGCTGAGATTTTTCTTTGATTCTTCTACTCAAGTGCAGGTGTTGAAATACCTGTACTTGTCTAGATAATATGTGGTCCAGGATCTGTTGGTGTATATTTACTCTCATGACCTGGAATGAAGAATTTTTCTCTTCAAATGTCAGGTGGTTAAACTTGGCGTCTGTAAAGCTCATTATGTTGTCCCTGAATGCCAGTTTCACATAAGCTTTGCTGGAGTGAATTCTTGGACTGGTGCACAAACACTTCCCTGGTATCAGAGTTGTTATAAAATAGTTAATTCACCCCTCCCGCAGTGCTGCTCATTTGTACGTACGGGGAAATAGGCTGGGATGTGTTACCACCAGCCTGAATGTTGTGGAGAGAGATGTTAAAAGTTACAGAGGTTGTTTCAAGTGCTGTATGCTCTGCTCTTGAAACCATGCTATGTTCAACTGCAGAAGCAAGGAGATAGAACAGCCTAATACTCTACCACCCAGCAGCATGTTTAGCAGGGGCAAAGTTACATGTCTTTGAAGGCACTCATAGTTTTTTCTCTAGCCAAAATTCACTGTTCTGTTTTTTTTTTTCTTCTGTCTTCATTAGTCAAGAGCTTTTTGGCCTCAAAGGAATTTCCACACTCATTGGCAAAAGGCTTTTGATTGTCTGCCACAGGCTAGTAGTGAGCTGTAATAAAAGGAAAAACCTTTGTACTTCAGTGACAAGCATGTATTTTTCGAGCCCTGCCTGTATACTCTCTTCCTCAGTGAAGTCTTGAAGCCTCTTCTGTTGTTAGCATGTATGGGGAGAGGATGACAGCATAGGATAGTAGTTGAAATTGTTTCTTCTCTAAGTGTCCCCTCCCACTAATGGGATGTTTTCAGGGGCACAGATACCTGTTGGACCTGACACGGCTGATGACAGACAAGGTATTTTGATCTCATGCCATTCTTGCTGGCTCTGAAATATTTACAAGGTTGATTCTCTTAGGCTTGTGCTGTACTGCAGCATTTAATAGCCCTTATGTCCCTATGGTTAGGTGAGCCTCCTTTACTAACTAATAGGAGGGAAGTGAGGGATGCTTCTGCTGCTTAGCCTTTCCATTTGTATTCCATGTGTAACTGGGTTTTGGCATGTAGCTAATGGACAAAACCTTCAGATAACGTGGCAGACAGATAATGTTGATGTAATGCATGACAGCTGCTTTCGTCTGTCATCATCCTGGAAATCTACTTTCTAGTAGAAGATTATAGTTTCCTTTTGCTGTCACAGCCAGCTCCCTTAATGAAACATAATCAAAGGTTTGGCTGCTTTAGAAAAAGTAAAAGGCAAAGTAGGTAGGAACGAAGATAAGGGACAACTGAGTCTGGTGAGTGTTCTCCTGCCCATACTGTTCCTAGTCTCTGAAACAGTGAAACTTAATAAACCTAGTGGTGTAGTAATCAGGCACACTTGGAGCATGACAGCTTTACCTACTCAAGGCAGACGCTGTGTGTACATATGTACACACGGGCGATGCATTATTTGCAGAGACTTAACATTTTACACCATTCTTTGTTATTCTGAGTGTTACAACTCATTTGATGTGTCATCTTTAAAATACCTTGCAATAAATACGCATTCAAATATCTTCTATTCAACTTTAAACAGATAATGTTAAATCCTAATGTTCTTTACTGCCACTTTAGAACTATTAAATCAAATGTATCAAAGCAGTGTATTTTCTTACACTACGTTGGATTTTTCCAGTGAGGATTCAATTTGTGCATCGGTCCACGTACTTACTCTTTAGCCGTTTCGATACACGCTACTGCCATTATCTACAGTGCGTCTGGGTAATGATTTTTAGATAACAATTTGCACAAGTACAGTTTGCCTTGTTCTCGTTCATTGGTTGCCTTTGGCATATTACAGAGGGAACCGGGATACCTGAGTGTTGGCAGTGGAGAGAGGGTATGGCTTTGGGGGACAGGAGGTGGCTCTTCTTCCAAAAAACTGAGATGACTATTCACTTTTTTCTCTGTGCAATTTAGGACTAGTTTGTTTCCAGCAGAGCAAACCTCCCTAGTTCATCTTCTATGCCTCTCTCGACAGGAAAACCAACATGGATTGATTACTTGTGTTGAAATGTGGCAAGCCAAGTGCTACTTTGTATGAAGTTTGATTGTACTGGTCGCTGGTGGTCTTTTTCATTATTTTTGAAAATGCACGTACTTCCTGAGAGCTGAATTGTCAAAGTCAGGTTGGAGTGGAGTTTCAGCTTTGTAGTTTACTGGAGCTGGTTGCGGTTTACTGAAAGGTCTAGGCAAAAAGCATAAATCATTCTGTAATCTCATGCCGACATATGGTATGTAAATACCATGATCCACCCAAAGGGTAGCCAGCATTATAAATGTACTTTCTAATCTCCTGCTGAAATGAGCACTCAGTGTAATGCAGCTGTAATCTAATAGATATTAACAGCCTGAGAATGTACAGTAAGACCTTAATAATTCAGTATTGTTTGATTGGCTTCATCTGACTTGTAATTAGCATGATAAGGGTTGTGCCTCTTGCAGTTGAGCAACTAACTGCATTAGTTTAATATACCTTGAATTTTTAAAGCCTCAACTTCCCAACAGAAGTAGCCTATGACATTTTAATATCTCTTTTTAAAATTAAACGATTTTAAAGTTGATGTGCAATACAACAAATTTTCATATGGGGGAAAGAAAACCCAGCTTTTTTGACAACAATTTCCATTCTAGATTCTCATATACATAATAAATTCAGGTCATGCAGCACTCCTGGTATGGCCAAAAACTTTTGGATGTAGTTTTGGTTTACTCTGCCCGGATTCTCTTGTTGTTCCTCTTTTAGGCCAAAGTAATAAAAAAATCATTAGAAGTTGTTGCAGCGTTGCCCACAGTAGGCATAAAAAGGGAAAGGCTTATTCCACAGGTCTTATGGGTTTACTTTGGTGCACAAGCTTACCCTGGAGCTCCTCCAGATGCACATGCCTTGTGGACCCATTCTAGTTGCCCGAGATAGAAACCACAGACATCCTTTCCAGGATGAGCAACTGGGCTGATGAACCAAGCAAATAGAAGATAGCGAAGGTACAAGCAGGAGACTAGAGAGCAGGGATCCCACCCAAGCTGTAGAAAAGCAATTTTTTTTGTTTTATGTGGCAGTTGTGGAAAAGAAATATTTTTGTCCCAGTACAGAGCTTACAAGGGAATAAGGGAATGACATTGACAGCAAGGCAAAATCTTGCTTCTTTTGAAAGTGTGGGTTTGTGCAAATGAACGCACCTGTTTTGTTTTTAATTTAATAACAACTAGGCAGACTTTTTTCCTTCTTTTTTCCCTTTTTTTTTTACTCCCCATTCCAAAGTACCCTTCCAAAACACTAAGAGTCTTGAATAGATTTTTTTTTTAATACAACTAACTGACAGGCTGGCCTGCACACACAATGTGTGCTGTGTTGTTCAAGAGGCTTACCCTGGTGGCAAGATGGGTGCAGGATCTATAAACTGCCTTAGTTTCTTTGCAGAATATGATGTGTCAAATCCCTACAAACAGTGATGTAAGATGTTAATTTTTTTCTTAAGGAGTTGCTGATGGACCTAAAAGAACTTGCTTACGTGGCCTGGATGTATTAATCTCCACTTTGGTAGCAAAATCTGCTCTGGAATAGCACATCTATTCAGAATCCCCCAGGAAGAAAAGAACCAGTGGATGCACGTAAAAGTAACGGTCCTACAAAACATTAAATTTTGCAGAGATATGGGAGTTTCTAGAATGAGCTGCACAATGTTAGTGGCAGATCTTAGAGCAGAAACAAATGAGGGAACGAGTTAACTTATTTAAACAGTATTTTATAATTCAGGACAACAGGGTGCTGTTCTGTGACTCAAAGCAGAATTTCTTTGCAGACTGATTCATTGTATCAGTGGGACTGAAGGTCTGCTCGTTTGTCACAATTAAGTAATAATTTGTTCTACCTCCCGAGGAATGAAATTTGGCTGCTGTGTGTAAAACACTGACTCACCAGTATTTGGAAAACAAAGTAGATGTTTTCTGTATTTTGTTGCCCATTAGAGTCAGTGAATTATGTTTTGGTCATTCCATGGCAACTCCTTTGCTGGAGTGTGAATTAATATTGCAGCTCCAGGAGTTTGATGTTAAAATAGGTTCTCACCAGAGATCTTAGATTATTGTTTTGGATAGTAGTATGACACGGTGGCTGTCTTAGGAATTCTTTGAATATATCCACAGGTTGTTTTTTTTTGCTAAAACTAAGACCATTGCATCTTCCACTTAGTTGTAGAGCGCCATGTAGAAACAACTTATCCAATTCAGTCTACAAAAGAATGTATTTTCATGCTTTAGATAATTTCAGTCAATCTTGGAAAATGTAGCTATACAACATACAAAAGTGACAACTCCAACACTCACACACAATATGAGCTGTTGAGAATCACTGTTATATTTACCAACATTTCCATATCCCTGTCAGCCAGTTCTGCACAACTGTTGTCCTCATCATAGTCAGCAGCACCAACAGAGATTCCTCTCCTCTCCCCGACTCCTCCCTGGGGGTGATTCTTCTTCTCTAGTTTTACCCTTAGCGTGGCTTCAGCAGGAAGTGTTCCTCACCCCTCATCTTTGGGGAATGGGGGATGTTGCATCTTCTTTCCTCCAGCAGGAATCATGTATTCAGGTTGCCAACCCAGCTACCTGAGGTACTGCCAGTAGCGACTGTGTCCTACCACAGAATTGACAAGCTTTATTCCAAACCTCGGGTTGCTTACCTGTCTCCCAGTGTATGCCTCAAAGGCCCTCATGTCAGAATTTATCTCCTATCCTGCATACATTCAGGAATATTTTTAAAATCTGCCCTTTGAATGCCTAGGTTACAGCTTTCTCTTGTAACTTTGCAGACAAAACTTTAGTTACAACTCTCAGAAACTTGAGACCTGATGTATTAAGAATCCTCATCATGTTGTGAACTAAAGTGGCTTTGGTCTTAACAGACAAGGGATGTAAAGCCCAGTAGGAAGGAGAGAGCCTAAGATGGAGGTTAAATGGTTTGTGTAGGGGCCTGCAGGGAGTCTGTGACAGACAAGGGAAAGCAGTACATCCAAATGTGACAGCGATGCAACTAAAATTGCAGGACCACCTGTAATCTACCTGCTCATGTTAAATAATAATTATCCATTAAAAATATCCTAATCTTATTTTTAAAGCTTATTGAACTTAACACACTGAAAAAGGATTCTTTTTCCAGGATGAAATCTATTCTGCTTTTGAAGATGGAAGAAGCCCATACCAATTAAGTTTATTTAAGTAGTATTTCTGCTTACACATTGGGCAAAGACTGAGGCTGCAACATGGGCTTACCTTTCCCAGTTCACGCAGACTTAGATAAATCATGGAATGGAGATCAGGAACAGCAAAACCTGCAAGCACAGTCATGAGGGCCATCTGCCTGAGCTCCTTTTGCATTGCTCAGCTGCTGTAAGCAAGTCCCTCTATCTCACTAAGCCTGGCTTTGTGATGGTTCCTCCTTTCCTTACTGGCACTGGAAGGGAAGTGCCCCTTGGCCTTGAGACTAAGGGCTAGACAGGGGAGGGGAAAAGCTAATCTATCAGCAAATCACTTGGAAACTTATGCCCCTGCACACCCAAGCCCCTGTCCTGAGCGCTGCTGCACTTTGGTAAATTAGACTGTAGTGTCTGCTAGTCCTCAGGTTGCATTCTCCTCAAGTTGCTCCTAGATCTGAGTGTAGCAGCATTTCCTGACAGTGGTGAAGTTTAAAGAAGAAAGTCAAAGGGTGAGAAAACAAAAAAGATCTGACACAGGAGGGAGTCCAGTGTTGGATCTTTAAGGGTAAACATTTCTCTGATGTTTTATTGGACATGCTCTCCAGTACATCTTACTTGCTGTAGACAGAAGGTAAAGCTTTCTTTAACCTTTCTGGAATTAGAAATGTAGGCGTAATTTGAGTCTGGATTTTTTTATGCACCCTTCTGTCATATGAGCTATGACCTACATCTTGGCACTGAAATAGGGAGACTTCAGGAAAGACAAGGTGGGGCAGGGAAGTAGGAGCAGCTTTGTTTGCCTAAGAGACACAGACCCCTGGAGCCAGGAGGAGCCAGAAGGGACCATGAGAGGCCTTGACTCAGTGGGGCCTGGGATGGGAGGAGGGTCTCTAGCTTCCCTGGTCCAGACAGACACTTGCCTAACCTCCTACCCTGAGGCTTCACAGCCGCCCCAGACCGATGGTCTGCTCCGTCATTTCACCCTTAGAAAGTTTCTCCTACCATCCCTCAGATCCCTCCTGCTGAAATTTAACCTTGGTGTTCAGTGGTCTGTTTGCTATGGACAGGGAGGACAGATTATTCCCTTTTTCTCTGCAGCAATATTTTGGGTATTTGCTACATCCCAGTTTTTTCCTCAGGCTTATCAATTCTCTGAAGCTCTGCTTGGAGGTAACTTTTGTAGATCTCTAAGGCTGTTTGTTTGGGTTTTTTTCTCTGTCACTGGGGAGTTGGGACCTGCAAATGGTCATAGTCCATTCACTGATGTTTGTAGTGCTGAGTGGAAGGGATGGATGACATCATGTGTCTTGCATCAGGAAATTTAGTTATGGCTTCTAGTATGATATTTCCCATCTTCCCAAAGGCATAGCTTTGCTGATTCATATTTCGGTCCATTTTGCACTTGGTCTATTGATTTTTTAATTTTTTTTGCTTACACATAAAAACTTGCCCACAGCCTTGCTGCATTGCAGCCGGTTTTTCTCAGATCATTTCTCCAATTTGTTAAAATAATTTTGAACTCTTATCCTGTTTTCTAATGTAGTTTCAATTCCTCTCAGCTTTGCATGACCTGCACATTTACTAAGTATACTCTCTATCCCATTGCTGACTTCACCAATGAAAAATTTGAATTGTGCGGAAGCAGGGCCCATTCACTGAATACATTTGCTGTTTTGATGGTGAACCAATTTCCAGGGTGTGATTTTTTTTTCCCCTGACTAATTCTGCGCCTACCCCAAAGCAGCTTCATCTAGACCACATTCCTTTGTTTGCTTATGAAAACATCCTCCAAGTCTGAACATGCCACCATTTGAGCTGATACCAGCAGCTTGCTAATGCTGTGAAGAAAATGTCCTGATCTTCACCTTGAGGTTGCTGAGCCTTGTGCCAAACCAGTTTGCCTTGCTAAATAGGCAGGAAATGAACCAGTGAAAAGTAAATGAAGAGGCGCCTGCAGGTTCAGCAGGTTGACTTGGCCCAGCAAAGGGTCCAGGCAGCAGCGGAGGCGCCGCCAGGGAAGGGATGACACTGAACCACAACGTGTACCTTCACACTGAGCCAGCGTCAGGGCCTTGTTGAAGCCAGGAGGTGGTGTTTGCTGCTCCACGTGAGGAGAAGGGTTGAGCTTGCCTGTTGGATAAAGAATTGGGAGGCAAATACAAACAATTTTTCATTAATTTCTAGCTAATCATAACTTAACCATAACTAACGATTAAGTCTAAGGTGACCTTAGGTCAACTTCTTTAATCAGATTATTTTTTTGTGTGAGAACACCCTGAACATACTTGTTCAGTCAACTGCAATTCATTAATTAATATGGATAACAGCAATGTGTGGGGAATCACTGAAAAGCATTCCCAAAAGGACATACATGTCTCACACATGTTCTCTCTCACTTTCCTCAATATCAAGCTGCCTCCACAGCAGGGTGGAAGGATGAGTTTTCTTTATGTCAATCACCCAGCTCACTCCAGGGTCTGGCCATTCCTGTGGAAGTCCAGTTCAGCTCTCATCCAGAGACAGGCGACAACAGTCGTATTCAGTCCTGGCATTTTGCAACCCTTCTGTCTTCCCATTGTCTCCCCGCAGACAAAATTGTGTCAACCCGGTAGTCTTGGCACAGGTGGAGACTTGAGCCTGGAAGAGCAGCCTACAAGCGACAGGGCTGCACAGGAGACGAGAGGCAGAAAGTGATAGTGGCAGAGGGCAAGTGGCCGACCCGGCACCAGGCTTCGCTGGGTTGGTGGTTTAGAAGAGAAAGAGCAATTTATCAATTCAGCAGTCAGTAAGGGAGAAAATCAGACACAGCAAATAAAGGGACCTGCAAAGTTATTTTTGTAATCTTTCTTGAGGACAGACCTGGACTTTAAAAGCCCCTTGGCTGTAACAGCAGTCCTGCTGATGGCCACAGCCTGTCCCTGGTAGCAGGTGAGTGGGAGATTTCATTACTTATTGTAAGAAATCCAACTCATTCCCATTATCTTTATTTAAAAAAAAAAAAAGTAAATTATTGAGAAGATTTGCCTCTTTCCTGTCGACTTATCCCCCCAGAAGAATGCACTCGCACTGAAGCTCATGCTAAGCATTTCCCTTTAGATGCTCCCTCTGCAAAGGCCTTTCGGATGGAGGCAGCTGGAGAGCTGAAGCTTGCCGGCAAGCTGAAAGCACGCACCTTTGCCACCTGAGAGCTACCGTCCCGCTCCAGTGCCAGGCGGCTTGCTGTCTTTCAGGAGACAAAGGGAGCCGTGTCTGAGCTGCACTGAGGCTGCACTTGCCGGAAGAAACCTAACAATTCTTATTTACCAAATTGACAAAATCCTATCATTGCAATTAAGGGGATATGTAATTAACTGTGTCTTAATTACAGCAGCTGCCACTTCATCTGAATGCAGCAATTTGCGGAGAAACCGGGGGAGATGCTTTAAATTCGTGTGTGTAAACAGCGCAAGCACAAACAGCACCGCGTGGGTGACTCCTGGGGGTGCGATGCCCTGCCCTGGGGACACAGGCTGAAGGTTCAGGCTCACTGGCTGCTGACCTGCCTGGCCGGGGTGGCCTCAGGGAGGCAGAGAGCTTTTGAAAACTACTAGGAACCTATCGCTCAGGGGCTTTCAAGCATTTTGCTCCACCTCAGCTTGCCAGCCTGCAGAGCCGAATGTTGCCCAATGCTGCAAAGACCTCCTGACAAAGAAGTGTTTTTAAAGAGCTTCTTGCTCCTGACTCCCGGCCTCTGTAGGAGCGCGAGCTCCTGTTGCATGTGCTGAGATATACTGGGCGAGATTAATTTCGCTTGGTCTCTTGCCGTGCACTTTCATGGCTTCATCACTCTTGGCTGGCAGGAGCAAACTGTGCAAAGGGACGGCGGTAGCACACGCTCTGCCAGCGTGTTTCCTTTCTGTCCCCTCACCAGCTGTGCTGCTGGGGAGCAGGCTGACTCCGTCCAGCCACTGTAGGTCTGCATGATGTTTTCAAAGTGCTTGCACTCTTGGCTGCTGCAGCCTTCCCTGGCTAATGTGACTCATTTCCCAGGAGCTGCTGTGGGTTTCTGAGGCGGATGAGTTTTCCCTCCTGAGGTACCCTGAAGGTGGTGGTGTTTGTGGATCCACCTGGGTTTTGCCACCTTTCCAGCCTGCCTCAGCAGTTGCCTGCTCCTGCTTCCTGCCTGCAACCAGGACATGGTGAAAGGCTGTGCTGGTTTAGGGCACTGAGTTGTGATGGGATGGACATGGTTCTTCCATACCTAGAGAGACAGCATGAGGTTCCCTGTTCTTCCAAGGCAAGAGCCATGGGTGCTTGGTAGGTAGGAAGAGGGTGCTGGTCCACTGAGACCTTCCGGCTCTGCTCCCCATCAGCGACTCCTCCTGGAGATCATGCTGAGGAGCCATGTTATCCCTCTGTGCCTCAGCTTACCCACTGGTAATGGGCTCAGAGAATTCATTTGACCTGGGCACACAGCATCTGTGCCTCAGGTACAGCTCACAAACACTGAGCTAAGCCTAGAACATGCTTATTGCTGAGCTGCAGCTTAGAAGGAGCCACAAGCTACTCTGCCACTGCTAATAAATAGGTTGATGCTACAAAAGATGAGGACTGCACCTGCTGAAGTTGGTAGACATCATTTAGACTCCATAATTCAGCTGCATTGATTTGACCCACATGTTTCACACATGAAATAAAGCTGCTCTCTATCAAGCCAGGACAGGAAGGATATCCTGCTCAGTACTGGCAATGCTCCTCCAGTTTCCAAGCTGGAACCTAAACCATTTTGTGAGTATTTCAGTACTGCGTGGTGTCAAAAAAGACTGCCTTCTTAACATGCACATCAAGAATTTAAAAAGATGGGATGACATCCCATCACTATTTAAACGATGGCACGACCTCCCATGGACACTGGCATGACCAGAATTTCATCAACCACTACTACTCAACTGTCAAAGCTATCTTCACATCATGCTGCAGGCCTCTGGATTGCAGTCAACAGCGCTTTCATGAAAAGAAAAAGACAGTTAAAACTTGTTAAAACTTGTCCATATTAATCTTTTTAAAAACACTTAGTCCTAGCAGATTTAAATGCTGAAAGGTACTTCATGGAAAACTTTTGAAGTACATTTCTCTTCCTGTCTTTGGGATGGAGTGCTACCCACATGGTGTTTTTAATACCAGTTGTATCTGTGTGAATCCATGCACCTTCTTTAATTGGCTTTCATGTTTTCTGCCCACATATTTAAATGTAAAATAATAGAATATTCTGACTCGGTTATTTCCATGGCACTTCTCTCTGGTGTTACTGTTTGGCTGTGCTTTGGGTATGGTCTTAGCAGAAGAAATTAAATAAAAAAATAGAAGAAAACAAAGCACCCTTTCAGTTTGTTTATCCAAAGTGGAGTGTCTAGGCAGCAGTGATGTAATTTTCACAGCTGCTGAGCACTTCAGCTTTCATCTACGTCATTTGTGGGCTCCAGTAGGGGTGCAGGGCATCTAGCTTTCAGTAACAGGATTTAGAGCACCACTCAAAGGTTCCTATTGCTGTCCAAGTGACCTTAGCAACGAGCACAAAAGAAATGCAGAAAATGTGAGACACCAAAAGACTCTTTTTTTCTCCAAGTTCCCCATTTGATAGGTACAGGGTTTTGTCCCACCCTACTGACACTACTGTCTTCATAGGATGCATAAAACGCTGTCGCACAGTCACCTACAGAAGACCTCTGCTGATCCTGCCATAGGCTAAGTGAATTATGTTTGCTGCCCCACTCGTAAACCTGGAGAGACGAATCCATGGTTGGTCACAGTTTATATTTGAGAATCTGTAACACAGTTAAAACTGGGGTTTTTAACATCAAGGTGTTTGACAGCAGCGAGTGTCCTCCACCCAGGAAGTGGTGTGGCAATGCTGTTGGTCTATGAAAGCCCTCGCTACCCTACCCCTGTTGTTTCAGCGGCTGAGATCCCTGGATTAGAGGGACTTGCTGGTTTTGCAAATGCACCTCCCCTCTACCCCACACCACCTCTGTTACCCAAATGGCAGCCCCTCTCTGCAGGAGGCAGGTGGGGGCCACCAGCCCTATCAAATCGTGGGGTGTGAACAAAGGACCGTGAGGAACTGGAATGAGATCACCAAATCCATTTGATTTATCTGGGATTTGAGCCTAGGTCTTCTGGGTGAAAGTGAGTGCATTAACCCACTGTAGGAGTTAATTCCTTGCCTAGTCATTATTCAGGCATCATTAAAGTATGCATTGTGCTGGAGGTCAAATCAGATTACTCTAAAGAATTTGGAATGGGAAAAATGCTAGGGGTTTTTCATCAGCCTAAGTGTATGGTTATCTCAGTGTTTAGCTATTTATATTGTGCCTGTCACTGTGGCATGTCACTGTATAAACAAAGGGATGCTCTAAATCTCTTATTATTTTAATGGCATTAATGTTCTTCAGCTGGGGAAAAAAGAAAATAATTTCCCCCTGGAAGATAACAGAGTAAGTGGTTTAACATAAACAGCGGCTCTGGGAAAACCGCTCTTACAGGCTCACCCAGGCAGAACGGTCCCGCAGTTCTGCATCGGCTGGCACCAACAGCCACCCGGTTGCACCTGGGGATGTTGCTACCCACACCCTCTCCTGAGGCCAGGGACAAGCCCCAACTGCTACAAGATGGGCTACCCTGCAATAGCAAAAATGTGAAGGAGGATGACAGCCTGGATCGATTTAACACTTGAAGAGAGAAAGAGGAGCCGCACTGCGTGACTCTAAGCTCTCATGCACGAGTGTAACTTTGAGCAGAGCTCTCTTCTGTAGAGGTAAGCTGGGTGCCTTGTTCAAATCATATGCTCTGGCACCGGGGGGGAGAAGCAACACATGGGCTGGATGAAGGAGTATTCATTTCTTGGCGATTCACAAAGATACAACTTGTAATCGCAGATCCAGACATATGCTGCCCTTATCACAGAAAAGAAAAATGCTAGGATAATGGCTCCACGCTGGAGGGGGATCAGTGAGGCAGAGCAGGAGCAAACAAGGGGTGCAAGAAGTCAGCTCCCACCCTGGAGAAGCCTGTTTGTGGCAGCAAGTGGAGAGGAACTGGAAACTGAAGGCAACTTGAAAACCAGATCAAATTGGTCTGTAACTGTAAAATAAGATGATGGTCCCCCTTGGGGACACATGATGGCAGGGGAGGAAGTCTAAATACTGAGACTATTTTAATGCTGAGACGGTGCTCGGAGTCTTGGTGTCTGGGACACTTGTGTGAGGAAGAGAGAGGAAGGGCGGGAGCACCAACTGGCCGTATTGGGGATAACAGGCAAAAGGACCATCCTAAGGTTGAAAGAGGCTTCCATGAGTTTGAATCTGTGGGGTTTTCTTTAGCCTTGTTTCATGTGGAAATAAGGCCTAGATGATCGCTCTGTTAGCTCCGTCCATCTCTCTCCCAAACTTTCTGACCAGCTTGATGAAGATGATGCTCTCAAAGACGTTCTGTCCCTGCAGGTCAGTTCCTTTGTGCAAACAAGCACCTGAGGAGAAGACACAAACCCGGACACGCAGGAGCCCAGGCGCAGCATTAGCCATGAAGAAAAGGGTTTATGAGCGCTGCAGCTGCAGATCTGTGCCTTCTGCAGTGCAAAATGGAATTGCTAAAGGGCGTACATTAGACAAGGCGTAATCCAAGAGCAGGACACGCAGTTGTAGGGAGCCAAGCTTCATACATTCATCTGCCCAGCAGTACCTATTTGTAATTTGTTTCAAATTGAATATGAAATTTCCATGAGTTTCTCTATCCAGGACTGAAACACGTTCGTGTACTTCGAAATCCACAACAGGATGCGTGTCCTGAGCACAGGACTCAGCCCAAGCCCAAGGAGTTTAGGGAACATCAGAGATGTACTGATCTCCGATGCCCAGACAGTATGGGAGAATACAACCGAGAGGTGGACAAACCCAAAAGCAGGAGGATATCCCTCCTGCCGCCTTTGCCATTCTTCATATGTGAGGGGCTGATATAGACTGGAAGTCCTCTCAAGGCACTTGCAGCCCCACTAGCTATGAATCCAATATAGACCTGAAACAGCATCTATCCAAAATGTCTTTGTTCCTGGCCAGTAATGCAGGGAGCAGAGACCTCTAAACTCCAGACAAGGATCAGGAGAGCACTCATGTGGAAAAGGACTTGGGGGTACTGGTGGATGAAAAGCTGGACATGGCCCAGCAATGTGCACTTGCAGCCCAGAGGCCAACCGTATCCTGGGCTGCATCCCCAGCAGCGTGGCCACCAGCAAGGTGAGGGAGGGGATCCTGCCCCTCTGCTCTGCTCTGGTGAGACCCCACCTGCAGGGCTGCATCCAGCTCTGGAGCCCTCAGCACAGGACAGACATGGACCCATTGGAGCAGGTCCAGAGGAGGGCCACAAAAATGATCCGAGGGCTGGAGCACCTCTCCTGTGGAGGCAGGCTGAGAGAGTTGGGGTTGTTCAGCCTGGAGAAGAGAAGGCTGCGGGGAGACCTTACTGTGGCCTTTCAGTACTTAAAGGGGGACTATAGGAAGGATGGGGGCAACCTCTTTAGCAAGGCCTGTTGAGACAGGACAAGGGGGGATGGTTTTAAACTAAAGGAGGGTAGATTTAGACTGGATATAAGGAAAAAAATTTTTACAATGAGGGTGGTGAAGCGCTAGAACAGGTTACCCAGAGAGATGGTAGATGCCCCCTCTCTAGAGACGTTCAAGGTCAGGCTGGACAGGGCTCTGAGCAACCTGATCTAGTTGAAGATGTCCCTGTACACTGCAGGGGGGTTGGACTAGATGACCTTTAAAGGTGTCTTCTAACCCAAACCATTCTATGATTCCATGACTCTATGATCCAAGCCACATCATTCACGTTTCAACCTAACACACATGGGGCTGGCTCTTCATGTTAAAGGAGAAAGAAATATTGCTGCCTCTGTTTCTAAATATCCTGGTTCAGGCCTTATCTTCTCCCTGCAGCTAGGGGTCCTGGAAGCACAGCATAAGATCAACCTCCCGAGGAGGAAATTATTTTGTGCATGAAGTCCCAGTGGTGAAAACCACTTTGTGCCATGTCAGGGATGGTCCCACTCTTGCATGCACCTGGATTTCACCCAAGGCAGATCTGTGCCCTAATTGGGAACAAGAACCATCTAGCAGCCGTGTGCTTCTATATACTGAAACATGCAAAACCAGGGGCAGTCACAACTGAATGCCAGACATTCAGGTACTGGGGCAGCCTGGAAAAGTGTCCTTTGTGGCTGCTTTTGCCTTCTTCCCAGCTTCATCTGGACCAGCTCCTTGTTGCCTACTCCTTCACTGACCTAGTGGCCTTGTACCTCCAGTACAAGACTTTTGCAGGATACTGGCAGGAGTCTCCTACTCTAGGAACTTCTTCCCCATGCTATGTGATGGCATTTGGGGCTGACCTCCCAGAGGTAGTTGGACAGGCGGCTTGTCAGCCAACATGTCTCTTTGGGGCAGGACCCCTAACACGCAAATACCTGCTGATCAGCATGGCTTTGTTTTTCCAGTAGCATGGACTCATTTTACAAGGTGAACTAGGATGACTGCGCTCCTGCGGTGTTACACCTGCCAGCTTTGCCCGCCTGCTCCAGCCTGGCGTGCTGACAGGGTCCTGAATTCAGCAACAGTCAGCCTGTAGCAACTGCAGGAGGGGCCGAATGGGAGACGCTGCCCTGTTCTCCTGCTGGGGTGAGGCTGCCTGAAAGGCACCTAAATGTGCTTGATGCTGGCTGGGTGTATCCATGAGTATATGAAAGCCAGGATCCCACTGACAGCCTGCCCTGCACAATATTTGGACCATTCACTTTTGTTCTCAATGTTAAAGAAATACTACAAAAGAATTACACTGGGGATTGCTAATTTAACCTTTGATGGAGCCCATTTAACACCTTGGTGGAAGACTGTGATGCTTACCTCTTGTTCTCCAGCAGTAGCAGTATCCAGTGATATCTTTTAAAAGACAACTGGGGCAGAAGTGATGCTTATGCTGTGAAATAGGTCAAACGTGATGTGACACCTTGTCGGTTTAGCTGTGAACCCCACCATTGCTGCTCGGCTTCTGTATTGATTATCAGACGGTTTTAAAAGGCTCCTGAAGCCTTTGCCTGTCGCCTCGTGTAATTGCATTAAGAAGCAAGCACTGGCCCTATGTCCTTTCAGCTTGAAGGATCCAATTGTTGTTTCTCATTTCTGTAGCCCAGGAAAAGAGAGAGGGCCATCTTAACGCACAGATGGCCTGTGATTTACATCAGGAGCCATGGGGTTAGGGACCATCCCAGCAGAGGCAGTACACTAGCCTTTCTTTTATTGAACTGTCTGCGAATGATGTGTAGTCAAAATCCCAGCCACCCGTGGCCATTAAAGGTCCAGTGGTGCTTTTTGCAGGACTAACACTCACGTCCTAAGCACATTCGAGTAGGGGGGGTTGTGGGTGGAAATACACTCCAGCTTCCTAAATCCTGCTTCCTGACTAAATTGCAAGAAAGGAGCATTATCTCCTCCCTGCCCTGAGTTTTCCCATAATGTTATTAAACTATGGGCAATCAAATAGTTACTGCATATTGCCCCAGAGCTGGGAGCGTTTCCGCTGTGAATTCAGGAGATCCAAACATGTTATTTCAGTTTGTGAAGTGCCTGGGAACGGTGCTTACTGCTTTGAGAAGAGCTCTTCAGTCCTGCAGGCATTTTATGAGGCTGTAAATTGTCCCCAAGTCTGCTAAAGACTGAAATATTAGCAAAAAAAAAAAAAAAACTTGAATGCACTTCTAAGCTTCACCTTAAATCATTGGATTCGTATGAAAGATTCAAATATCCACATAGGAGCTGAAGTAGGGGAGCAGGCTCAGCTCTGACAACAGCAATGGTGCAGCCATGTAGTGAGTAGGTGCTTCGTGGCATAGGGTGGAAACGTCTGGAAGAGACACCAACTGCACTCGGGCTTGTTCTTCCCCTAATTGGATGACTTTTATTGAGGAATACACAAAATGAGCACTTAAAATTAGACTCTGAGAGCTCTTGCTTAAATGAAGAGACTGTCAATATTTGCAGAGTGATGCTTGGGCTCACCCAGACGGTATCTGAGTACATCACACTTGAATGGCTGAATGCATGGAGCACTCTCTTCCCTTTCTCTGCTTCATGAAAAACAAAATCAAAATGGGGAGAGCCTGACTTTGTCAGATTCATTGTGTCCACATTTTTTCCAGATGCTCCCAAACTTGGTCTTGACTTTCCAGCAACTACTTAAAATAGCAGACTCAGCCCAACGGCATGTACTGGCCTAAGACTATATGAAACACAAAACTAACAGGGGGGAAAAAGAAATTACTTTTTTTCCCAAATGTTGTAGGTTTCTGCTTCTGTAATCTCCCTTTCTGTCTGGGTTGTTAGATGAAATACTCAGAGCAGACATTGACTTATTCTGGAAGCAGAGCAGGAGTGTGTTGCCCGAAGGCTGAACTGAGTTGTAACACGGTGTGATCTTGCCAGGATGGCTAGGTAAAGCATCCCGTACAACACCCTCGTTTCTTGAACTTTTATCACTAAGAAACCATAATTCTGAAGCTGACGGGCATTACCATCCCAGATGGCTTGCATCTCTGTGAATTTTCTGTTTTACTTTGCTGGAATAGCAGGACATGAAAGCCTGGTCCGAGGCAATTTCATGCTTCTCAGGTAGGGCCAAACTCTGTTGGATCTGTAGTGCTGCAAGCTCAAAGAATCCACCATGAAGGCTTCTGTCCTCTAACCTTTCTTTGCTCAAAGCATTTCTTATCCATCCCCAACCTCAGATCCCCTTGGTATCTCTGAATTTTGCAGGCTGTTAACTGCCCTCCCTTGCAAAACCTTGCCTGTCTCTGTCTCCCAGGTGACAGGGAGGCTGATTCCCACAGGGGACAGAAAGTCTTGCACTCCACAGCAAGCATAGCTGCTTCCCTGCCCCATTGCATCCATCACCCTGCACACACTTGGTTGGGTACCTCCACTGGAAACAGCAAGAACATGGGCACAGTTCACATCACGGCACTTCTCACCACTTCCATCTAGATCTCCATTTAATAAAAGTCTTGTAAGCCTCCGAGTACTCTATAAAGCAGGCTGAATATTATTATCTTCCCTATACAGCTGGGGAAACCACAGCAGACATGCTCACTGAAAGTCATACCACATGAGGATGTCATTTCCCATTTTCCTGAACTGATGTCCTGGCCATGACACCATGATGCATTCACTCGTTCCCCCATTTCTTCACACAGCGAGTTTGGCCTGAATACAGGGAGATGTTCCCCACCCTGGGAGCACTCGCTGGCCCATCCCTGAGGTCAAGGGATACAATTTCCAACCCTGATTTCCTGGAACAAACCAGCCATAAAAGCAGAAGTATCTGACAAATTTGGTCTGGCACAGACTGTTCAGTGCAAATCTTAATGCAAATAAGAGAAATGTCAGTGCTAAAAGAAAAAGAGTATTTAGGAAAAAAAAATAAAATTCTTGTGCTGTTTTGTGGCATTTGTGCATAAAATAATGAGACCAAATATATCACCATTGGATTTGAGCCAGATAAGTTCATAACGTCTAATCCAGCTGGTGGATCATGACTCCCTTCATTATTTAAAGCAATGCTGTGGGAAAAGACACACAGCAAAGCTAACAAGATGGTGCTTGAGCTGCCATACTCCTGGCAGCTGAACAAATGCAGCGTGCGTTTTCTCACACCAGCAGGGAGAGGAAAGGAAAACGTGGAGCTAACGACAAGCCCAGCATCCCCTCACGACGCAGACTGAGCCTCACCCGCTGCCATCTCCCCTGCAGTCTGGCTCTGTTCATCTCAAGTGACAATATTTCCCCGCTCCTCCTGACCACAGTCCTGGGGTTTGTAAGGCAGCACATGATACCCAGCCAGAAGGCTGTGCTGGAGCAGCGCAGTCCATCCAGCCCTCCAGCCTGTCCCTCTGATGCTGGCAAGCACCTACTTTGCAATGCTTCCCCTAAGCATGTTCCTCGGCAGCTCAGGGATGGAGCCAGAGGTGGTAACTTTGCCCGGATCAGCCCTTCAGTGCCTTATTTTCTCCTCCCAATTCACCCAGTCTCCCATGCAAACTTTTTGGGTCATGGCATCAGTGTGGAGATCATGTCTTAGTTGCATCCTCTTGCAATACCCTCAGCCTTCTTCTCCTCTCCTCATATCCATGCCCCTCCCACACTTCTGTCTCCTAGCCTGTGCCTCCTCCACGACAGCTGATGGGGCCTCCCAGTTTTTGGCATGTTTGATTTGGAGACGGTCTATAGGCCCCGCCACAAGCCTGTCCCTGCGCATGGTGCCCCTGCCTGTCCCCTGCTGGACCCGTGGGGCCCCCTTGCAGGAGCTGGTGGACATCGCCCCAGGACCGCCGGCACATCCCCATCTCCAAGGAGCCTCTAGCAGCATTCAGCTCTGGAAGGCGTCATGCTGCCATGTGTTTAAGGCAATGTTTTTCAAGCCGTGATCTCTCTGGAGCCAGCACGGCTGCCACCGCAGGGAGGATACGAGGGCTCTGTGTAACTCAGGCTGGATGTCCGGCTTGGCTCAGAGTTGGCCGTATGTGTATGTCTGCATCTTTCTGTATAATTTTGGGGAGACTGATCAGGGTGCAGTGGCATTGGCACGCATAACTCTGCTTCTCCTCCTCCGTACTTAGGTCTTTCAGCTCTTCTTTGCCTGTTTTGGAAGCAGCTTTCTGTGGAAAAAATAAAAGGACACCCTTGCTCCATTGTTCATGATATATAGCTACTAGGACAAAGCATTTTTTATTTTTCTAGGTAAAATTAAAAGAGATATCCTGGTCATGACATTTATTTTCCTTCTGAGGTTCATTTTCCAGGAATGTTGATTCTCATCTTGGAGAGCTTGTCGGGCACCTCAGAGAGCTTAGCACTTGTCAGCATGGTCCTTAATTGATGCATCAACAGGGCTGTCGCGTCCCTCAAGCATCTCCCAAATATATGAGATACACAGATATAAACAAAAGTTCAAGGCACAACCAAAAGTACAAAAATGTGATTAAGTTATCTTCCTTGCAAATCAATTTTCACCTGCTTTTTTCCTCTCCTGTCTCAATCTGACAAGCTCCTCTGTCATCCATCCAGGCTTCCAAGAAAAAAAGCAGGGCAAGACAAACATTACCTTCTATGGTGGGAAAACAAATTGACAGCTCTTTGTATTGCAGGTGAATTTTTCCAGTTCTCCTTCACGCAAAACAAAGAATACAATGTTATCCATGTATTTGTACATCAGCATCTGAGACTCGGAGCTCAAACAGGAACAAAGAGCAGGAAACAGAAATAGCTTTATTGAAGTGCTGGGTGTTTCAGCAGATGGGTGGAGAATGAGGTACGACAAGAAAGGTAAAAGAGCCCATGAACACCCAGAAATAGGTGTGGTGCTTTCACTGTGTGCTCAAGAGCAGCCTAGGGATGGTTTCCCTGGAGGGCAAACACTGGCTGCCCACAGGCTGAGCTCAGGAGGCAAACATTTTGGGCAATGATTTTGGGTGGAGGGGGCAGAGGCCTGGTCTGGACTGTGGGGAGAGTAGGAGGGGCAGTGGGGCGATGCCTCCTCAGAGGATGCCAAGCGGCAGAGCCCTGAGGCTCAGGAAGCCAAGCGTCTGGCTGGGCACCGGCTCTGGCACTGCGGTTGCTGCTGGCTCTGCAGCTCTGCTGGCTGTTTTGCCGAGGCAATTTGGAGGGCCTGCCAGGCTGCTGCTTTCCTCAGGCTCCCAAATCTCAAAACACACACACTTTGAGATCCCCCAAGATGACCACGAAACTCCCTCACTCACTTGGGAGGGAAATGCATCTCACAGGTGCCGTCCAGAGGTGAGCGGGTGCCCGAAAACTGCCACTGACCCCTGTGAAAAGCAGGGAAACCCGCATAAAGAGCACCGGCACACTTCCTGCCCAACAGGTCTTGTTGAAAAGCCCCTTCCCAGGAAAAGGGTGAGCACAGTAAATGCCTGCTTGCTGAGCCAAGAAGCAGCACCTCTCCCAGTGGCACCCTCCCTTGCTCCGTCTGCACGTGCCGCTTCCCTCTCTGCCTCCAGCCAGCAAGGGAAGCTGCCTCTTTCTTTCCTCCTTACCATGTCCTCTCTCCGTCTTTGCATTTCTAGAGCAAACAGACACAATGCCACTGACTATTCCTGAAAATCTGTGTTTTCAGTAAGAAAGGCTGGCCTTTTTGGTAGTCCGGCAGCGGCCACTCACTGGTGGAGGCTCAGCATGAAGCAGTATCAACACTCCATGCTGAGGGCTGCCGTGGCCTAGCCTTGGGTTTAGCTTTGGGAAAGGCAATGTTCTGCCTGCACGGTGGGGTGAGGCACACGCCAGAGAAAGGGAGCCGGACGGTTGCTGCAGCATCACCTCTGCAGTCCATGTGTGGAGTTATGCAAATGCAGCCATTCTACTCTTTCAGGACACTTTCCTCAAAGGAAACCCCTCAGCTTTTGCTCTGCTGCTGCTCTGCATGCAGTCGTGCAGGCATGAGATGAGGCTGGGAGGCAGATGCAGCAGGGAGCACTGGCAGGGACAGGGATGGGGACAGGGAAGGCCATGAGCACACAAGGTGCTACTGAACCAGAGGAAAAAAGCCGAGAGGCCTCCAGAGCTCCTCCCAGCAGCCACCCAGAGCAAATGTTAGTACATTTTTTGGTTTTGGACGTTGGCTGAGTGTTAAAAGTTTTGCAAAGTGGTGGCAATTGCCCAAGCACAAATTCTCCCCCCGTCACTCCAGAGCGGCCCAAGGCACCCTGCAGCCTTGGGCGTCCACTCACCCTCCCCGCCCGGAGGAAGGTGTTGGATAGGGTGACTCAGCCGGGGCGTGAATGGGCCCGGCCTGCCAATGACCCGAGGTGCTGAAGGTTTGATTTTGCAAGGCGGGGAAAGGCCCCACGGGGCTTCGGATCGCCTGCGCCCGGCCGCTGCGGGAAGCAGAGGAGGGGTCCTCGGGGCCTCACAGCGACAGCACGCGGCCAAACGGCTTGTTTATTTTTGTTTATCGTTCCCTGTCGAGGGCAAAGGACCCAAAGCTGAGGGCCGTCCCTGCGCCCACCCCTTCGGTATCCTGTCGCGGGGCGGTGGCGTGGGTGAGGGCCCCCTCCCATCTCCCAGGACCAGCATCCCGCGCCCAGGAGCCCCCCCGTTCGGCCCCCCACCCCCCACCCCGCGCAAGGGGCAGCGGTGACCCCTGCCCCCCCCCGGCAGCACCCGGGGGCCGCAGGCCCGCAGCTGCCGGCAGCCCGAGGGGACGCGGAGACGGCCGGGCCCCGGGCGGGCGGCGGCGGGGCGGCGGCGGCCCGGGCAGGCCCCAGCGGACGCTAGGGGTCTCTCGCCGCTCACGGTTAGGCGGCGCCGGGGCCCAGCCGGCGGCACCGCGCCGGGCGCTGCAGCAGGCGGTAGCCGGGGGCCCGCGGCTCCGGGGGGCCGCCGCCGCCTTCCCCTCGGCTGGGGCAGCGCCTCCGCCCCCTCCCCGGCCCTGGAGGGCAGCGCCCGGCTGCCTCCTCCGAGTCACCGCAGGGCGGGCCCGGTGGGGACCGCGGCGAGGGAGCTGGGGGCGATGGGGGTTTGGAAGCAAGTCAGCACCCAAGGCGTCAGTGCGCTTAAAAATAAAAAATTTTCCCTTTTATACTCTACAAGGTAAATTTTCATCCGGCTTCTCAGCGGCACATGCAAATTTCCTGTGCTTGAACGCGTAACGAGGCCTGCAGAAGCGCCGGGTCGATGGGGAGCGGCTGCACATCGCCCCGGGTTCCCGGCCGCCCGCTTTGTTTCTTTGTTAGCGACCCGCGATGCACCCGCCGCGCCGGCCCTGCGAGGGCCTTGCGCCTTAGCAGGGAAAAAGAATTAAAGCAATGACCGGTATAAAGGGGATTTCACTTCGCTGGCTGATTCTAGAGCTGTGAGGAGTCTAAACTATAAAACCTGACTGAGAACTGAATGACAATCCAGAGTGCAGGAGGGTTTTTTTTTTTTTTTTTTCCTCCTCTTCCCCCGGAGACTCTGGGTTTTGTTTCAGAAACTTCATAGGCGTAGGAGCTGGCTGCAAAGGTTGAACCAGATCTATTCCAAGTTTTATCTGCCTCACAAAAGTCATTTTGGCAGCCAGGGAACCGACAAGACCTGAATCCAAAACCCAGCAGAAGTTCCCTGTTAGAAACTTTAGAGCAGGAAAATGTCTAGCACTTCGAAACAATGTAGGCTTTCATGTGAAGCTCTTTGCAAACTTACAACGCAGTAAAAAGTTCTTGGATTAAACACTGTTTACTCGCATCGCACACTGACACCGAGTCCGGGTTCCCGTACCCGAGGCGGAGGGCCTGTGAGAGTGTGCAAAATTGGCTCTAAGTGCGTGTTTGTGTATGGCACCAACACAAAAAAGCTGTGACAAGCAACTGAATGAAGTAAATGCTTTTCCTACCGGAGTAGTTCAGTGAGTGCATCTGAGGCCATTCCTCTTCTTTCTAGTTTGACATTTTCCTGGCCCCGTATGCTAATGGAAACCATCCTAAACTAGCAGGTATCACCTGCCCCTGCCGGGAAGCAGCATCTCCTTCTCTTAGTACTTGCCACCAGTGAAAATTTCTGGAAACAAGTGAGAAAGCTGAGTTAAAAGGCTTTATCTTGCACTTGTAACACTTCTGCCGAATGTGATTCAGACCGGTGAGAATCTGAACCCATTACAAAAATGCCATTCAGCATGGAAGCAGGTTTCTGGAGCATCACAACGTGTCCTCACATTGCCCTTCTGAGGTCCCCGGCACGAGGCTTTCCTCTCGCCGAACACCCCTCAGATGGGGCAGCGAGTGCCAGGGGGCAGAAACGATAGCCAAGGAAAGTGGAATTAGCTGTAACACAGACAGGACTTGTGTCTCACTGGTTCCCCTTGAAAAATATGTTCATTTTACTTGTGATTTGAATTATTTGAATAATTAAAAATATGGTGTTTTTCTCCCCTTCATTGCTACCTGCGTGGTGTTCTTCCTCAGCCCATCAGCCTGGCTGTGGGGAGAAAAACTGGCTCTGCTAGGAGCAGAGTACATGATAATTTGCAGGAAGAAGTACTTCCAGTTTGTGGAAAACTAAAGGGTATCATAGGAGGCTGCAAAGAACAGGGCTGGAGGATATTGATTATATAACTTTGTGCTCATCAAGCCATTTGATTAGACTGCTTGCAGTCTCACGGGACTGAGGGTGCATGGTAGCCATCAGTAAGAAGGCTCCAGCTGTGTGGGGACATCAGGACTGACACCTGGAAGCTATTCGGCTTCATACAAATAGTTCTCCGAGCTGCTCCAGGAAGACAGCTGATTAAAACCAGCATTGACCTTCAGCATACATACTCCATGACTGTCTGGACGCGGTAGGTCTTAAAAGAACATCCTTGATCTTAATAACATCTTTTACCTAGGGAATCAGAACACCCTAATGCATGGCCCCCTGGCATATGGAATAGCGGGGGAGTTAGTGCATGTGGGGGTCCCAGCTCAGAGGCTGAGGTAGTCTCATTCGAGTGCTTTTTCTAATGGTATATTTACCTGCTTATGTGTGCCATGGAAAGTGCACTGGAACATTTTAATCAGAATTTTCAGGAGGTGTTTCTTGTCTTGGCCTGAGAAGCCTTGTCTGCATCTTGTTTCGGCTGTCCATCTCTTCCTGTCTAATAGTTGCTGTGTTACAGAATTTAGATTTGAAAGTAGGAAAACTGCATGGACAGATGACCAAGAAACTTTCTGGAAGCACGATCAAGGCAGACACAGAACTTCTTTTATGACTTTTTATGTTTAAGTGCTTTCCTCTTCTGCTTTATTTCTGGGTTCACATCAACAGAGCTTTCTTATTTATTCAACTTCAACCGGGTTGTCTCCTTCTAGGGCTGCTATTTAATTATTTTCCTGTACCATGCATCTGGAAGCATTGTAGTTTCTTTCCTCTGTATTGCAGTGCCTGTGATTTGTTTTCCTGCTATCCAGCTGGATCATGCTTTTTTTATAAATGGAGATTTACTGAAGTGAGAATCCTTTCTCCAGTTAAACTCAGTTTAAGAAATCATTCTTATTTCATGTGCAAAAGGATCTTGAAGCTGATCCAGGCCATACAAGGTAATCAATGTTTCCTCCTTGGTGAGGTAGTTTGTTTTTCAAGTTGTTTGGGCTATATCAGTGAGTGTATCAGCCTTGCGTACTCCAAAGGTTATTCATAAATAATGAGCATACCAAAGTCTTGGCCAACAGCCAAAATGAAAAACAGAGAGAACAAGCCCACAGCTCCTCCCGAGGCCAAGTGTCACCATCAACATCTGCCCCAAAGAGTGTTGGCACTTGTGATGGATTTGTGCTTTCCAGGGACGGTGATCCTGAGTGTGGGGAGTCAAGACCTGGGCGGGGTGATGCTCTGCCCACACCAAAAGGCATAGTTCAGTTTTAAGGGAAGAAATCCCATTAGCACAGTAATCTGGGGAGATGTAACAAATTTATGGATGTTGGAGCCACTCTTTATCATTTGAAGCTTTTCTTTGAGACCTGTACCTGGACAGCATGTGCTGAAGATGAAATGTCAACTCAATCATTCTTCAGTGAGATGTTGTTGCTTTTTTTTTTCCTAAAGATACATTTAAAGGGCATCTCATTTGCATAACATTTTCATATCCCCAGTCTTGAAAAGGCTTAAGAAGCCAGGGTTATGATCTAAAATCTAATATTCTTACCTTCTGTGGTGGCAGAGGACAGGGGAAATGTCATAAAAATATGTCTCAGTTCTCGTAAAAAAACATTGTGTAAACTAGGGAAGACAGTCAGTGAAGGGTTAAAATAGTAAATAGCCTTACAGTTTGTTTTTTTTTTTTACCACCTTACCCCAGGCATTTACTGTGGATTCTTTATGTGAAATGTGGTGGAATTATTGTGAAGATGTGTTGTTTAAATATTAAACATTAATGTTGTTCTTTTGATGATGAAGCCAGTATTAAACCTGTTAATTTTTCATTAAAGCACCTAAAGCCAAATTTGTTTAAACTCTCAGTTTGCTGTCATTTTCATAATAGAAAACAAGAAGTAAAAGCCATGCAGACCTGAGAATAAATAGGAGAGAAATGTGGGAGCCAGCTACAGGCTTCGTTGCAGGGCAGAGGGATGATGAAGGGGAAGAGTGAAGCAGCGGGACGGGAAGGAAGAAGAAAAGCAGCTCTGGAAAGAGAGGATGAGGGAGGAAAAGATGAGCATGTAGTGAGCAAGAGGAAAGGGTTTGCAAGTATTAAACACACCAGCACGGTGATGGGGCTGGTGCAATGGCCAGCTTCTGCTCAGCAAAAGGCGTAAGCTTGTGTTGGGTTGGAGGCAGATCACCGTTGGGGGATGCCACACGCTCATGAGGATAAGCCACTGCGGGTGGGCAAGGGACTGGGGCCAGAGCTTCAGTCTGAGGCTCTGAGCCAGAGCTGGTGCCCTCGCAGCATTGCTGGGGCAAACAAAAGGCAATGGTACTTTATGGCCAAGTTTGGCCCCCAGCTGCATTATTTTATCTCAGTGAGATGGTGAGATGTGCAAGTCAGCTCCTGCTCACCATTCCTAATGTCAAGGGCTGCACCTGTAAATTTGCATCCAGGTGGGAATCTGTACCTTCACTGTTGTTTTGTGATTGCCAGTGAGAAAAATAACTCACAGGAGGTGTTTGTGTGTGATCCTTTGGAGCACAAATGATTTTAAGCTGTGGTTGGCGGGTATGGTAGTGGCTGGGCAGGGAGCTGGAGTAGGAAGCGCTGGATGAGGCTGCATTTGCCAAGCAGGGAGAAGGATTTTGCAGTAATTGAGATGTGAAATGCTGAGAGTCTTGACAAGAGTTTTAGCTGTACAGATGGGTAAGGAAGGCCATATCTCAGAGATGTTATGCAGAAAGAATCTGCAAGCAGCAGAGAGCGAGCTTGGATGTGAGCCCGGGGGAGGCACCCGCGGGAGCCGCTGCCCAGGTGACTCTGCGGAGCGACAGTGCGGAGCAACAGAGGGAGGGATGTGGGTGAGTGTCTGGATGGAGGGCCGGGGTTGTGCAGAGATAACAGAAACAGGGATCCACGAGAGGGAGAGGCAAAAGAAGGGCAGCCGTGTTTTAACCTTGCTGTGTGCAAACTGATGGCTGCTTGTCCACGCAAAGCTGAGAGACTTCAGATTTTGATATGGGTAGGAGACAGGTCTCCAGTAAAGCGCTAGATATAGGAGACCAAGTAACATGTCCTCATGGCTAACAAAGGACTAGCACCATGCCCTTCATCCAGTGAGATTTCCAGCTGCACAGAAGACCAAAAAGCAATCAATTAATATTTAATATAGGATATTTTATTAGAAATAACATGGAAAACAGGCCCATATTTGGTTATTGGACTCTTCTTTTAAACACCACTTTTCCGTTGTTTTAAGCAGTCCAATTAACGCTGAAGGAAAAGTCCCATTTGATTTAATAAGGATGACACTGACAAGGACTTACAGACGTGTTATAGAATGACTATAAAATCTGGGGAGTCCTGTTACACGGGTGGCCTAAACTGAGCTGTCGGCACATGAGCACTGAAGTAAACAGGGTGATCAGGGATACGGTCCAGCCAACTGACAGGGCAGTGAGTGATCAGCTCTATTTTCTGTTGGATTGTATAGGGCAGCCCAAAAACATCATCTCTGCTGCTGGTCATATTTTTCACCTGAATTATTTAAGCCCTTTCCTGGAAGGGCCACCTCTGTGTATTCTTCTTGTTCACTCTGTCCTTCTCTTCCTCCCTGCTTTCCTTCCCTCTGTCCCTTACGTGTCCAGCTCATTTGCAACATTTCTGCTGCAATCCTGCGGAGATTCATTTTCACTTTTTTATTGAAAAATCAAAATCTTTGGAATTAAAAGCTCCCAATATTGAATTTTCAATAACAGGTGAAAATTGCGCTCTGCATGATGATGAGGAGAAGAATGCGCTGAGCTTGGAGCGTGATGACGTGGGTGCCAGTGGGCTCATGTTTGACCCACACGAGACAACTGTAGCAAGTATTTAGAGAGAAGGGAAAAAGCAAAGGTCATCTGGGAAGTGCAGCAGACAGGATGGGGGAAGGAAGTTTTCCATTCAGGGCACGGGTGGTAGGAGGAGGAATTTTCCTGCTGTTTGATTTAAAAGCAAAAGCAGAAGCAGGGTGCAGTTTCTGGATGATGGATACCTTTGTGGAAAAGCATCAGGGACTTGAGGTTTCCTTTTAGGGGAGAAAGAGCTTCATGGGTGCTGCTCTGGCTGCTCCTAGTCATCCTTCCCAGGGACTTCATGCCTGCAGACACTTCACTGTGCCCTGTTGTGTGGTAAGTGGTGGGATGATGGGTGAACCCCTCTGCTGCAGCAGATGCACTGAAGCAGCTGAGGCCATTTTCTTTATGAAATCTTCCTCCACTGAACTAATGCAGGTGCAGCAGCAGCAACATCGCCAGCTTCACTGGCACCCAGTATTCCTTTAATTACCATGCAGCCTTGCTCTGAGTGGGGTTAAGCAAGGCCGTGGCAACACTACCAGTACACACCGTGACTGCTACCCTGGGCTCCCACCAAGGCATTTGCATCTTGCACTTTTCTAGGAGTGTCCTCCTTTCTCCCCCGGGCCCTTTGTGGCCGCCTGGACGTGTGCCCAAGCGAGAGGTGCACGTTCAGAGAGTGGCCACCCTGGGAGCCACATGCTGAGAGAGCGGCCCCATGTGTGTCAGGCAGTGAGCTGGAGACCCTGAAGTGCGGGGGAGTTGGCTGCCTTCACCAGAAATCAGGCCTCATGATTTCTGGGCATGCAATGGCTGATGCTAACCAAGGTCAACCCCTTCCCTGGACGGTATTTCTTTAGGTTTATTTTTTAAAAGTTTCTTCAGTCAGGTCTTTCAAACCCTCGCCTTGTTTTTCATCTGGCATGGCAGGGCATGCAGAAGCGGGGCTGGACGGCCTGGGGTGGCATGCTCAGAGCTGCTGAGGAGCTGCTGGGGTGATGGTTAACAAGTGGAGAAGAGCAGATGAAGTGGTTCCCTTTTGCCTTCAACCACGTCACAAAAAGTTTTTCCACCAGCTCTCCAAGAGCACACTCCTGCTCAAACGCTGTTTCATTTCCTGCTAAGCTGTTTTCACGGATGGAGACTTTGAAGATGAGGAAAATCATGTAGGTCTCAGCTTCCAGCTAGTGAGATACTCCAAAATTAATTCAAAAGAGCTATGGTCTGCTCCTCTCCCTGCTGCCTGCCCAGAGCCCAGTCCTGCTCCCTGCAAAGTCCGCAGGAGTTTTGGTGCTGGCATCAACTGTCCTGGGTATTAAGCAGGGCAAGGCAGAGAAAACAAAATGGACAACAAATCCTTTGAGTGCCTGGTCCACGCAAAGTGGTGGGTAGCCAGCACCAAGGGTCTCAGCCATATTATCCATGCGTGAAGCCCTCGCCATCCTGGAAGGAGCTACCAGGAATGCCCCAGCACCACAGCAGAGCCCCAGGCCCTGGAGCAAGAGGCCAAGCACTGCCTGGCCCCATCAAGCTGAGCACCCTCAGGCTGCATTAGCTGTGAGCCTGCCCTGTGTGAGGAGGCAACAGGAGGAAATCAATTAGGAGACAAAATGTTGTTTGAAAATTTCACTGTGGCTCCCTCCCTCCCACCAGCCCCATTCCTTTCCCAGCCGGCCCCAGGGAAAGCAACTGGCAGAAGCACATGAGAAGTGCCGCAGACGGATGGTGTGTCACAGGCACAGCTGGATGGATCTGGCACACAGGTGTCGGTCCAGTGCCTGCCAGCTGCCCAGCTGCTGCCAGATATTTGTGGCCGAAGGATGAAAGGGGAGAGGAGTCTCTCTCCTAGCTTGGAGCACAGTGAGGGAGGCAGCCGTGATGGGGGGTCTTCCCTGGACACCAAATGTGCACACCAGTGGCCTTCAGGAATGGCCAACAGGAGAGGTGGGCTTCGTGGTTTCCTTCCAGCATTTGGCACTTCCACATTGATCATGATGTATCTGGGAGTCTCAGTGTTTGCGTTGTGTGGACGCATGTAAACCTGTGGAAGAAGGGGAAGTGGGTTACGATGAATATTGCCTAGAAGCAAGGAGCAGCGTAGAATTGGTAAAATGAAAAATAATGGCTTACAAAGTTATAGTTAAAGGCAATGAATGTTTGTTGTTTTTTTTTTTTTTAAAGCATATTAGTAGCACAGAAAATTTAACAGTATGTCACTAAATGGAAATTATAAACTGTCAGTCAAACATTATACAAAAAAGCTTTGCAATCAGTAAATATTCCTCTTGTGCATTTGGGAATGAACATACGCTATATTTGCATCCCAAGATGATGACAATGACAAGGATGCCTGGCTTTCCAGCCCCATGTCAGCTCTGGCTCTGCAGGGCTCTGGGGCAGCACAGAGCCCCGGAGGGCGGTGAGTGCTTTGGCCAAGGACCTCCCCGGCAGCTGCTGCTGCAATCACAAAGTCTCCAGGCCTATCCCCTGTGATGGGTTATTGCAAAAACTCACCCTGCCCTGCCCAGGACGAGTCCTGCCCCCCCATCCTTCTTTGCATATTTTGTCAAGCTGGGCTTGCACAGAGCTGCTGGAAGGGGTTCCTGGTGACAGCGGGGGGTCCCTGCTTTGAAGGGCTCTCCATCCCGCTCCCCCCCATCTTGCCTGGACAAAACCCACCACACCCCCTGTAATGGGACAAATTTCCCTAGGCCAGCTGACCCTGCATAAGGTGAGGCTGCCCTCACCAAACTGGGGCAGCACACCATTTAAAGGCCGGCCTTTGAGAGTGCTTCCCCTCTCTGTGTGCACTAACTGTTTTTACCATTAGTCATTATATTAATGGGACTCTCAGTGCAGTTTTTTTTCTCAAGTGCAGCTTGTAGAATAAACAATTACGACAGAGATTTCAATAGCTCCCATTACAAACTCAACTTCAGCCAACATCTGGGAGAATCTCTCAAGATGACGTTTATTATCTGTTTTCTGCACAAGAAGATGCTCAGTTGGCTGCCATCAAGTCAGCAAGCAAAGGCGTATTTCTCTAGACTGATCTCATTTGTAATTTTATTGGTTACTCTTTCTATCTTTAAAGACGCTGTCGAAGCTTTTTGATTTCTCATAAGCTATTAATGGAAATTACAAAGAAACTTAAGTTTGTTTGGTTGGCTCCTCACGGTTAGACAAAATTAGCTTGCCTTAGCCATGAACCCACTGCATCTCCTGCAGGACCACCTCACTCTGCTGATACCCTGCGCGCTACTGCCTCTCAGCCTGGATACACAGAAGTACTCTGGTGCTGAGCTGAGCTCTTATACATCATCTTTCCATCGCTCTGCCCAGCCTGTGATGTTCGTGTGTTATCTATTCCCATCACACCACCCCCCTGCACTTCAGAAAGTTTGGAGAAGTATGGTACCTGACAGCCTGCAATTAAGGGTTCAGCCAGGCTGTGTAGTGATAGCGCTTTGTCCTCCCTGAAGGATACAGACTGCCTTCCTTCAAGAGGGCTGTTTGATATGTTCAGATTGTTTCCATTTGTTTTTCTTTATGGATAAGGTTTTTTTTTTAATTGCTAAGACCCTTTGTCTGTCCTGCTGGAAGCTGGAGTAGGCAAGTTACTACGGAGTTTAGCATCAGAGGCGCTGCTCTGCTTATTTCATAGCTTAACTTCTGATCATCAAAGTGACATAAGGCAATAAAGAATAATTTTCTTGCCTTGCCTTGCCTTACCTCCCCAGAAAGGACAGGACAGATGTGTGCAGTCCAGAAATACTGGCTCCCACAGTAAGTACAACCTGGGGATGTGAAGGTAAAATCTTTGACGCGACTCAGCAGAAACCCGAGGGAGGGCTTTCCGAGTGGCATGGTAAGCTCATCAAGGCTGGAGGAAGGCCCTGCAGTGTGAGGCCCTGCCTCACATGAATGGGAGGCACCCGCACACAGCCTGGGGACAGGGCGAAGGGCAGCGCCCTGGCACCAGCACCATGGCAGGGACGGAGGCATGGGGGTACCGCTTGGGCCATGTATGCTGGGGTGAGGGTGTGCAGCACGCCTTCACTTGCAGCACGCCTTCACTTGCAGCACAGCTCCCTCTGAGTTGTCTAAAACACCTGGGCATGTGCTGACAGGCAGGCCCATGGAGCACAACTGTGGCCAGAGCCATGCCTTCACACCTAGCTGGGGGAATCTGGATGGTGGCGTTTGAAAAAACCAGATGCTTCTCTGAAGGGAGGTAGTGATCACGTCAGATGGAAAAGGCAGTTTTAAGCCCTGCTAGGACAGGGAGGGTGAGCTGCTCCCCTGCCCTTCCAGGAGGGAAGCCAGCAATGGCTTGGAGCAGCCTGGAGCCAACACCAGCCCCTGCAGTTGGACGAGCGGCAGTTTGGTCTTATCATGTCAAGCATCTACGGATGCAGGTTGGCACAGCATGCTCTGAGCTAGCACTCTTTGCAAAAGGAACATTTTTCTCTGAAGATCACTCACATGGGCAGTTTCCATCCTGCTTGAGCTCAAGGGCTTCAATGGTGCAGAGGGGGCATTTCTGTGGGGGCTCTCCACCAGCTCCCAAAGCTGCTTTGACATAGCCAGGTGTAGGTTGTCCCCACAAAAGGTTGAAGCCACCTCAAGAGCATGGCACCCATGACTGGCCCTTTGCCTCGCTGCGTTAGGGTGCCAGGGAGCCTGTGCTTTCCTGTACCACAGGCAAGACCCTGTGTGGCTTGCAAAGAGGGCCAATCTGCAGGGCCCATCTGCAGGAATGAGCAGAGGGCTGGGCATGAAGGCCGACTGCCTTGGACCCATTTAGCTCCTGGATGGAGTTGGGGCACAGCTGGGGGGCAGCTTGGTTTTTGCATCCGCTCCCCAGGGATTTCTCTGAGGTGGCAGCCAGGGTGCAGGGACAGCATCCAGAGCTTAATTCTTGCTTTTGCAAAATTCACATTCTGCAAAATCCAGTTCAACCCCAGTGTTGAATGGGGTTAAAAAAAGAAACCACACATGACTAAGTACAGCAACTGCACAACTGTGACATTGGACGCCCCATGCCTATGAAGGGAGGGCCAACATCACACACAGGCTGGGGCTGCCGGGTGGCCCCTCTGTGGGTGCCTGGGGGCTGCAGCCTCCCTTGCTCCTGCCCTACGTGAGGGCTTCAAGGGCCCTGAGGTCCCCACCAAGGGGAGGGGGCAGCTGGCTCCTTTGCTGGCCCTCTGGGTGGCCGCCAAAGGGGAGAGGGGCTAAAGTGCTGTGGGGCTGCCTGGTAGTGCAGTGCTGCTGGCCTGGTCTTGCTGGTGATGCTGGGACAATGCCTTCTCACTGGCAGCATCCATGGCACTGCTTCAACTCACTGTCCGAGGGGCAGCTGGGGAGAGCGAGTGACCCATGTCTCCTATGAGCATTTACCATGCAGGCAGGCTAATAGGGGAGAAACTGCAAACGTTAAAAATAGCATGAGAAGTTCAGCTTTATCATGCGACCCCTCACTTTCCTTGGTGAGAAAGCCGGTGCTGAACCACCCCGCTCTGGTGCATGGGGCAAGCAGAGCCATGCTCAGGCCAGCAGGATCCATCCCCAGGGCCTCTGCAGCCCCAGGACTGCACCCAGGGCATTTAGCATCACTGCCCACTTTGGAAAGGCCCCTTGGGTTAGTCCAGTAGGGACGATTAGGAACAAAAGTGCATGTTTCCCCCCATTTATTTGTAAAGTTTATGCTATATTGATGGAGGCAATTTGTTACAGTGAGCAAATAGGGCTACATGAAGCTTGTTGGGAGAGGGGTCTCTGCGGAGAGGACTGTCCCGTCTCCCTCCCCAGCTCCGAAGGATGCCCCCGCTGGATCTGGGAGAGGCAGATACTAGGGGATTAGCACGTGGCACTGGAAGGGCTGCAGCCGGAGGGGAGGCTTGGCACTGCCGCCTGGATGAGAGCTCGCAACAATGGCGAGCTGCAGCCTGCCAAATCTCAACACAGCAGGCAAGGCTAGGCTCAGCTCTAGCTAAACGGGAGCCGTGTAGGACCCTCCATTTTGGAAGAGCGCTAGCAAGGTCTGGCACTTGGAATTCTTGGCATCCACAAGTGTCTTCGCTCTTTCTTATCCCCTCCTGTTCCCAGTAGATTTTGCATCCTTTACAATGGATAAATTATACATGCAGAGTTTACTCTCCTACCCGAGCTTCGAGAATACCCCAGTGCCAGCCAAGGGAGCTGGTGCATGGGGGAATAGCCAGGAATGTTTAAAATAGTCTGGCCATGTGATTTTGGGGATTGGAAAATAAAAAAAAAATAAAAAAATCCTTTCCCCCAGTGCTTTAAATGCAAGCAAACTTTTTTTCACGGGAGAGAGTCATGAACTGGTGATCTGTGCGCCAGTCACGAGCCAGCGGCTCTGGTTTCCCTCCTGGCTGCAGAAGTGGCTGCGTCTGGGCCCCGGGGCGAGGCACACGGAGCCAGAGCCTGCACGGAGGATGGCTGGATCCAACCTGGGCCGTGGAGGCAGCCGCTGTAGGGAAAGCGGGAAGGCAGCAGAGCGCTCCTGTCCCTCCCTCTTTGGCTGGCGCTGAATGATTAAAACAGAGGGCGGGTGTACCTGCGCTTGTACATACAGCTTGTTCTGTGTCAGCTCTTTGTAGGGAGAAAAACCAGCCGTGAAAAAGGAGATGCGGGCAATGCAGATCCCAGTCTGGGAAGGGAACCAGCTTGGAGGAGTGGGTCACTCAGCCCCACGTACTCCTCCCTACCTGGCTGCCCACCTCCCTGACCCTGTTTGCCTGTCCCTGCATCCCCCTGCCCATGGTGGCACCCACCAGACCCATCCCACCGTGCCTGGCCCTGGCGAAGCCCCATCCACACTAGGATGGGGACAGGGATGGTGGTCCCTAGTCCTCTGGCAGCTCACGGTGACCAGGGGTGACTGCTGCCACCTACCCCAGTGCTGGGGGGCAGAGGGGCAGCGAGGCAGTAGTATTAACAAAGCTTTTAATGATGGCTACTGGTTTGTACTACGAGCATCTGAGTCTCATTTGAATTCAGGCAACTTTAAGCTCTTTTGGCAGTATAAAAGGGCCTGAAAGTGGATTCCAGTCACATGTGCGCTTGCTTTTAGACGCCAGCACAGTGCCAGCGTGATGTAAAGGGGCCTCCGCGAGCCGGAGAATCAGGCCCTGCATATTTTACACTCTTTTGTAGCTTACTGTGACTCTGCTTATCTCTAACAGTTAAAAACCAAGTGCCAATGGTCTACACGCTGGATACGTATCATGCAAAACCAAATATAGCACGGCTCAAGAACACTCTTTGCATAATGTACATATGTATTTCATTTATTTTTGTAAAAATTCTGCTTAAGCATATGGAAGGGAAGGAGTGATAACACTGCCTAGAGGCAGATATAATGTGGTCAGGCAATGTGCAAGCTTCCTCACACAGCTCGAGGAATGTGCCTGAGTTTGAAGTTGTTACATGAGTCCTGGACAATTCCTTAGTGGGGAGAAGCAAGTAGGTCATACAGATGATTTTGTGACAGGGGTCTTCCTTCACATCAGATGGCAGAGAGCCTCCAAATGCATTTCACCTGGGGCTTATGTTTTCTAACCCAGAACTATGGATGTGCAAGACTCTGGCTGAAAATAACCATGTAGATCCATATTTAGGAGCCTGCATGCATGAATTTTTCTTCAAACTTTTGGCTTGCCACATCGACGCTGTCCTACCAGTAATTCTACAAACCCTCTGGCTTACATTGCATAGCACAACCACTACCGCCAATTGCAAAAAGAAAAAAAAAATGCAAGCCACTAACAGAAAAAATAACCACATTTAATAAAGTCTTGTCCTCCCTGGGCAGGGACAGCCAGACAGGACTGACCCCAGTGCCTGCCCTGAGAGATGCTGGGCTTCTGCCAGTACTTCAAACAAGAGCTGTTCTTTGTTCATCTTGAAGTGTGCCTCTGTCTGTGCTGGCTCTTCCTACTTTCCTTGTATGCAGATGAAACTGTATTTTTGAAAACCAGTGGCTGCTGCTAGAGATTGGGGTAAACCACGTGTCAGATTTGACTTGTGCATTCATCCCCTCCCAGCCGTGGTGGGAGCCGCTGGGATCTGTTTGACATTGCATCACACGTACCAGCTTCTGGATGCTTGGCCAAAGCCAGCCCCAAGCCTTCTGGGGCCCTTGGCCAAACCTCATGGCCTTGCTGTGCTGAGATCTTCCTGTCCTGCCGTGGATCCCGGCAAGCAGGGAAGCTGGGAGCGCTGAACCGGCTGGCCTCTCGCTTCCCCTTACTGATCTGCTGGATTTACCCCTGATTTTTATAGGTGCAAGTAACAGGCAAACCAAATGCATTCACATGAGCTGATTTTTGCAGATCCAGCAGCATGTGAGGCATTTTGAAGCTGGCATGCAGAAGGCAGCTGCCTGTACTGGGTGACACACAGTTTAAGGGCTGATCTTCCAAGCTGGTTGCACCTTGGGTTGGGAGGATGCTCAGACATAATCTTGAGTACGAGTTTAAGTTCATCTCGCTCAGAAAAACAGCAAAGCACATATTTAGCTGTAAGTGGATCATTTAGTGTAATTCGGGATAATTTAGTGCAGTTCATCTAAAAGGGTGCTTCCCTAAACAAGGTCTCTGAGAACACACCTAAGGTAAGCCGAAGTCAGTGGGCTTTACTTCTGAGTAACATTAGCTGGTGCCTGAACCACCAGGATCAGGGTCTAAACGGCTTGACAGAAAAAGGAAGGATGAAGAAATAGAGATTACGGTGACACCAACATGCGGTTATTCATGGACACAAGCACATTAACTCACGGACATGTGTATTACCTATGAGTTTGGGTTTATTTTTAGGTAATGGTCTTTGTTTTAGAAATTGGGAGATCCTTGGGCACAGTGTAATCTTACTGGCATGCAAACACTTTCTGCTGAGAGGTTATTTTGCAGAAGGAGTTAGAAAGACTGGTCTGAGTGAGAAGAGGTTGGAGTAGAGACATTTTAAGAGGACAAAAAGCTGTCAGGATACGAACATATGTACAGAGGCAGCAGCATCCAACAACAAGCTATCTTTTTCTGTGTCGTGCTGTCCCTCTCTATCCCGAGCCAAATCTTAACCTAATTTTTTTTACTGGTACAAAGCGATTTGCTTAATATAGTCTTACGCAGCTGTAACTGAAAATAAAATTAGATCTTGGTGTGCTAATTGGGGCCCTGACCCAGAGGAGCAGTTAAGCATACGCTTAGTGTGAAGTATGAGAGCTGCTCTACCCAAGTTGGTGAGGATATGCCTAAGCTTTAGGTTAAGCATCGTTTCAAGTATTTGGAGCACATAGTTCACAAGAGCTGGTATCTAACCTCCTCCCATATCTGCTTAGATACCTCAAACCTCCAAACATTTTCATGTTAAAATAGGGATGTGTTTCGCAGGGAACTATTACCATTTTCCTACCTTCCTTGGAGGAAAATTGCCCTCCAAATTAAGGGGTGAATTTCATTTTAGGAGAACTGCAAGACTAGAGACAAAGACATCTCTCCTTTACTGACCTTCATCCCCATTGCACTGGGTGTTCTTGGTTGCTTCTGCAACGGGGGAATTAGAGAGAGGTGTCCGTAGGAAAGTCTATAGTTCACTGGCTTGCGGATTATACAAGACTGGAGGACTGAATTTTAATTTAAGCTATTAATTTGGAGGGAAGCAATAAAACAGAAAAGCATGTAAAGATTTACTTGCCCAAAAACCTCTGAAATGTCTCTCCTATTTTTAGAATGCTCTGCAAATGCTTTTCATGCAAATGTACACGCACGTATACATACGTATGTATATCTCTGTTATGTAAATCAACTCTGGCTTCTTATTCACTGTGTTAACGAGCTTTGAAAAGGCTTTGGCATTTCCTTTTCTGTGAAGGGATTTTTGTATTTAAAGAAATAATTAAACCTGTGTATCTTAAAGGTACTTTTAAAGCAGCCAGACGCTGGTAGCTGTATTCAAGCTAAATATGATCTGGTTGTGCAAGTGGTCCCCTGAAGTACTTCCCTGAATACTGACAAACTTTTAATCGCTCACTTAAAGCTGATGCTGAAGTACCTGGCTGAATTGAGGCCTTATCCAGTGATCTGGTGTGTTTGGTTAGCACCCAGGGAGCCAGGTACTGGAGGGGATGGGATGGGAGAAGTAGGAGGAGCTGGCTCAACCTCCCCGCCCTGCCAAAAAGCACAGATCTGGCCGGTGGAGCCATGGGGCAGCCTTCACCTGTGGTGCATGGTCACACTGACTCTTGTGTCCTCAGTATGCCTGGTCCTGCGGCCACATCTCCAGTGACAGCACTGGGCGGGCAGCTCTGGGTGCGCAGGGAGCGCAGCACCCGCCTCGCGGGGTGTGTCTTCTGGAATAAAAATCCTGTTCTTCAAGTCTCCGTATGAGTCTCCATCCTGCTGGCAGTGAGTCAGGAGATGACTACTGCAGACCCCTTCAGTGCACCACCACCTCTTATAAAGTCATCAAAACCCAGAGGGAAGCCAAAAATTCCTGAGGCTGGATTGCATCCCAGAGTGTCCAGTAAGCAAAGATGTACATTACATGTATGCCTAAAATGGAAACACGAGCTATTGCTTGCTTCTACAGCTTCAAAGGCAGCAGCCAGCAAATTCTCTCTGGAGCCCAAATGCTAGTCCCAGCAGACAGCCCACCATACTGGCTGAGAACAAAGGTGAGCAGCAGGTCCCAGCCGCAGGTTCTGGAGCATCTGCAGAGCAGCAGCCAGATAGTGCTGTACACTGGAGGATATCTGCAAATAAAGTGGTTGGGTCCTACCACATCTGTAAGAGAACTAAAACGTGCAGCAGTCAGAAAACATCTTGGCAAAGCAGGGTTTTTTTTTTCTGTAAGTAGGAGGATGTTTCTTAGTAGCAGCTTCTGGTCCTGTCCGCCGTCGCTTTGTGTGACTTCTCTTTTCACATTAATCTGTCTGTACTGAACGCCAAAGGAAGTTAACCGGATTATTTTACACCCAAGCTGTATATCCCATAAGAACGGGAGCACCCTGCTCTGCCAACTAGTGGTTTCCATACAGTGGCAATGCATAGAAAACAGGCACTGACTTTGAAAAGTAAAACCCTCCAGGGAGTCACTGTTCTCCCTGAGGAAATACCATTTACTGTGCACCAGCTCCATTTGTTCAGGGATATTTCTAACCTGTTGCTTGGATTTTAATGCAGTTCAGGTTGTCACATCACACCAAGCTATGAGCTGCCTTTAGTGGGTAAGAACAATGGGCTTAAAGGATTGGGTTTTGTTGGTTATAAATATTGTTTATTGATGAAGATTTATGAAGGAGCATCCGGTGTGGAGCAGTCAGGTAATGGAGGCAGAGCACTGATGTCCCTTCCCACAGACTGCACTCCTGGCATACCAGGGACAGGACAACTGATTACCCCCTGCCCTTGGTTTGCACCGGGGTCTCAGTGCTGAGCTCCAGCCAGAGAGGTGAAACCGAGCAGTTTCCACATTGCCTGCATTCCCTGAATATTCATCCCTCTTGCTCAAAAAGGGAAAGAAAAAAAAGGGAAAGAAGAAGAAAGCAAGGCTTACATTTTCAGTGGCATCTCAAGCTGGGGGGAAAGGCCAAGATAAATGGATACCTTCAAGGTCATTAGCTTGTGGAGCTCACAGTTTGTATCACCCTGCCAGAGCTTGGCTTGGAGAGGTTATAAATGTTTTTTGTCTGGAGCAGGGAGCTCATTGTTGGAGTTTGGATCCTCTGCTTGGCTGACAGTGAAAAATCCAAATTCTGGTGGAGCAAGGCCCCCCTCCCCTCCTGGGAGGTCTTTTGTCTATTCATCTGTAGCAGAAAACACAGGGAATTAGATGTGCAGTTGGAGATAGTGCAATGCCTTGCTGCTATGGTTGCCACCACCAAAAATGCTGCTGGGCAGCTGACCTTCCTGGCAGGCCACCAAAAGAGATGCAAGGTCAAGTGTTGTTTGCTCTCCAAGAAAATTACCTCAAAATGATGCCCAGTCCTCTCCAGCCCCACCAGCCAGCAGCCCCATGCTCTGTGGGGAAGAGAGGGGGAGGGACAGAGTCAGAAACTCAGGGCGTGGGGCAAGGCACCATCTCTCAACCTGGAAGGCTGCAGATTTTGGGGGCACCCTAAGCTGAGGCAGTGGTGGGCATTTTGCAGCTGCGGCAAGTGCAGCACCGCAGCAGCTGAGCCCACCCACTGACATGCAGGTGTCTTCTCCTCACCCCTGCTCCCAGGCCTGCTGAAAGTCACTGCTTTTGGCCGTGTGTTTGTCTGAGTTAATAACCCCTGCACCTGGCCCTTTCCCGTGGTGCTCAGAGCCCCTGAGGGGTTTGGAGGTGCAGGGCCACAGCCATGGTGGCAGTGAATCCTAGCCTCTGAAGGGGGAACTGGTATCATGCTGCCTGGCCGTCTACATCTCTTCTTCCTTTTCCCATTGCTTTGGCACCCAGCAGTGGTGCTAGGTGCGGGGAGGGTGTGTGCAAGGGCAGACATCCTTCAATCTCATCACCCTGCCCTGAAAGACACTATGTAAGACCAGAGTTCTTCCTTCAAAATCAGGTCTGTTCCATTCACCTAGGTGTGGGCTGGGTTTGCTGGGTGGATTGATGCAGCTCCCAGCATCTTAGGCCCCATGGGTTCCAGGGGACTCAGAAATGGTGCGGATAAATTGTAGTTTGGGGTCAATGCCACAGACTGAAATGGATAGAAGATTCCAGCTATTTGGTGCTCAGTCACGCCAGATGTTTTATAGCCTCTGGTGGAATATCAGTAGATGTATTTCACAGCAGTAAAGGTCAAAGATGGACTCTAAAATAAGTGGAGCCAGCATTTTTGATGGCTTTCAGATTAGAAGAATATTTAGTGGCAGATAATATCTGCAGAACAAAACCTTCCCGCTCAGGAACAGAAGAAGAGTTTTAGAAGTGGCCAGGACCTCTGGGAGCCATCAGGTCTCCCAGGCCTCAGGCTGGCACTGAGGGTCCACAGGGATTTTGTTCTCTTTTACCAGGGCATGAAAGACACCCTGATAAATGGAGCCAATCCCCTCTGCGTCGCGACTGTGCACCACTGAAGGGACGGCATTGGTGGCTAACCACAGGGGTTTCTGTTCATGATTTCCATATCATGACGCTGAAGCACAGGGTACCTGGGACCTGCAACCTCCAGGATCTCCATCTCCTCTCCTTCCCTTACTCCACCAAGCCTGCATGTCTGGCTCACGTGCCGCCTGCAGCGGCTGAGTAGCTGTGAAGAAGTGTCTTTCCAAGCGCTTTCACCCTACTGCCTCCAGATGCAAAGTCCCAAGAGCCTCCAAAAAGCTGTTGCTCTGTAGGGATGCCTCAGCACAGAGCAACTAACATTTATTTCCACTTATTTGCAGCAGGCTCTGCAGGACAGCTGGACCAAACTGAGATTTAACTGCCAGGTACAGGTCCATTTTGCTACTGAATTTATCCCCAAGATAATCTTCTGTGGAAATTTTAGTTTATATAAAGATCCATCCCCAAGCATATATAAACTAGAGGTTGCAATAATACAAGTTGAAAGTGGACAGCGCATGAATTAGCAGTGCTCTTCCAGAGATATTTCTGAAATGGCACACAGAAATACTGAGAGCAGATGTTATATTGCTTTTAGAGGACAAAAATGGGTCAGACCTTATAGCAGAGTTTCTAACCACCGTGTAGTCTCTGCTGTCCTATAATTCTCAGGATGAGAGCAGGAAACACTAACTCTCCTGCTCCAGGTGTCCTGAATCCCTGGAACAGTTTCTCTCCTAAACCGCTAGTGTGTGCAAGAGGAAGGTATGCCTTCCTGCCTGTCATCTTCAGAAAAATAAGTGGTTTCCACATTGGAATCAGGCAAAAGTAAAACCATCAGCCCAGTCTCCATCCTAAGAATGAGAGTTTGGGGAGCAAACAGATCCCGGGAAGTGTGGGGTGAAACCCAAGTGGCTGCGTGTGCTCTGCATGTGGTGGTAGACCATGGCCAGGGGCTGGAGGGGAGGAGGAAGTCCCACAAGACCTGTTTGACACCAGGTACATAGCACAGACCTGGCAGTTAGGGCGGGAGCCATGCTGGGGCCCGAAACCAGGGACCAAGTGGCAGGTTGCACCTGTAGCCTGGGCAGGGCTGGCTTTGGCTGAGGTTGAACGGATGGATAGCCATGAGGCACCGGCAGGAACTCCCTGACAGACAGGCCAGCCTGAAATGTGAGGCCTCCAGACGGGAGCCAAATTGTTTGCCATCGCCTTGTCAGTGTCCTGGGATGACCTGGACACTGAACCACTGCAGGTTGACTCAATGGCCGGAGACCCTGTAGCTCCTCGGACAAATAGCTTACCTTCACTTTAACCTGTTTGGTTTGGCTAGCAGAAAACTACAGTTCTGTGGGGTTTTTTAAAAGGTTTGATATTTTTAAAAGTAGTAACTTTAACTTCCCATTATGGTGGGTCTTGCTGAAGAATTGCCTTCAAGTAATCTGATGCTTGTTGGAAAGTGAGGCTTCCCTGGGTAGCAGAGGTTAAAAGATGCACATATTGCCAAGGTCCGTATTGCTGTGTGCTGACTGCAGGCAGTGGCAAGTCAGCCTGTAGCTGTAGTAGCAGGAGAGTAATAGGAAAGGGAAAAAGTACACACAGGCAGCACATCTAGCAGTGATTCCTACTAGCAGGTCCCCAGGACAGCAGAAAGAAGGTAGTGACACTTTAACTCTGCTGAAGACATCAGCAAAAGCCCCCCTGCCTCCCCACACAGTCCAGGCTTTGGCTCCAGCATCCCCATCACAAAAGCAACTGGAACAGGAGGGCTGTGCTCCACAGGCAGGGGAGAAATCCCAGACAAGGTCTAAGAGAGAGGCCAGCCGCCTCCCTGAGTGCCTGCAATGCCGGGGCAGGGCTGCAGGAACGGTCGGACCCGGTGGGGCTCCCCTCCGGTGCTGGGGGTCACAGCCCGATGGCTCCCGGCTGCGTTGTATGCTAACGAAGGCGAGCCTCAGGGACGAGCATCTCCAGAGCAACGAGGGAGACAATGGCAGGAACGTATGCTGGCCCCAACCAAGTAGGCCATAAGTCAAAACAGGCTATCACACCCAAAATCCTGTCAGGGGATTTGCTAGCACCAGTGGAAACCTTACCGGGTTTCATGCTTTAAATAAACTGACCTAAAATATCCTAGTAAGGTACCCAGTCAGAAAAATGCCAAGAACCGGCCAAAAGCTTACAAAGGCAGTCAGCAATGCAAAATGATTCAGCCATTCAAAACCATTCATTTTTCACCTCAGTCCTTGATTAATAGGCACTTAAATTAAGTTTTGTTTGGTTGGTTGTTTGTTCTTCTGGGATTAGCTGTTTTGCTTTGAAAGAATACAAGCCCCTCAAAAGATAAATGGAGGCAACACGCAGAAAATGTCCACCTGCCCTCTGCTTTTTTTAAAAAGCTGAGGTGACTTCTGACTCTCCTTCTGGGTTTCCACCTGTCCGAGACGTGAAACAGGAGCTTTGTGAGTGCGCAAGGTGGCAGCCGGCCCACTGCTATGCTGGACTGTAGCGAGGGCATTGGCGTAGCTGGGCTTTGGTGACTGATAATGAAGCAGGCAAGAGGTTTTGGGTTGTCCCCTTATCCTAAAACACCATCCCAGGGAGGTGATGCCAGGCTCTGAGGGCTCTGGTGGAACAAAGGCTGGACGCGCTGCCCATCTCAGTTAGAGGAACAGAAATTAAACTTCATGAACTTGAACAAAAGACGAATCTCTGGGAGGAGAGAGGGAAGCGAAGGAGAGAGGAACCACAGACAATTAGTACTCTACAGGCTCTGACAGAGTCATTAATGAGGGATAATATCCAATTAAGGAGGAGGATGGGAAATCTGGGGAATGCCGGTATATATTCCAGTAAATTGCTCATGGCTCCTCCCTATTCCCCTCCCCATTCCCCTCCCCAACTTTGATGATTGTCTAAACAGGAAAGAAACGTTCAAGTGAAATATAGTTGACGGAAATATTTGGAGCCCACAGGTAGGTGGCTTGCTGCCCAGATGTCCTGGGAGCACGTCCCCACTCACACACTGCATCAGAGATGCATGCATTGAAGGGTGCGCGAGAGGGAGCCTAAAACGTTCTGGCAATGATTTAACTCAATTAATGTCTGTGGGAGGGTTCAGCTTCACATCATGAGGCAAACACAGGATGAGTAACTGATATAAAACTGAAAGCCACTTTATTTGTGTCTTTTGTCTTTAGGATGGCAGGAGATGGATAATATTCCTGCGCTGACAGGGTAAGACTAGAGCTCGGCAGACTCTTGTAAAGCATTATGGGTTTTTTGTTGTCAAAAAGGTGATCAGCAGCTTGGAAATGCAGATTTCCTTCCAGCAGGAAGTCCTTTTTTTAAAAAAAACTTTCTATCCATCTCAGCATTTCTTTAAATGGAACTGTTAGTCCTGTTGATGTGACCTAAATCAGCAATGTCCTGCATAAGAAAGAGAAATAACTCACAGTCCCCAGTGCTTCAGAAACACTTGTCTGGACTGACAGAGCGAGAGTCTGTTTCCAGAAAGTCTCCTATAAAAATAGCTGGTAGCAGTTTTCAGAAGTCTGGGTTGCCTGGGTTTGGGGTTTTTGGGGGGTTTGGGGAGTATGTGCTCTTCGATAATCTTATTTTTAAGGAAAAAACCCCAAAACATTAATTATGTCAGCAGTGTTGTTTTTAACTTAGCACGTCCCTTAAAGTGATTCCCAAAGTAGTTTTGAGTGTAAAGATTAATTTGTTTAAGTCTTCACACGTGCTGTATAGGGGGAGAGCTGGGAGAATTCCTAAGACTTTTCCAGACCTTAGAGCTTTTTTGAAAACCATTAAGTCCCCTTTCCCCTCAAGCTTTATGACTAAATTCTCTCCCCAGTGTTGCCGTAAATGTAAATGTAAATGCTGTCTGCATTTACAGATGGGTTCTACAGAGTTCTCAACCCTCCGAAGAATGGGACTTCACTTGCTCTCGCTGTTGCTCCTTTTCTCCGTAAACAAACAAACAAACAAACAAATAAATAAACAAACTTAATCCCTCTCAGCCCCAGTGTATACAACCAGTGGTTATTGCATCAGTGAACGTTACAGATCCCATTTTTCCCAGGGCAGGGCCCTTAGCATGCACAAAAGTACAATGCAGGGAAGATTAATATTAGCTTCTGCTTTGCCATTCCAAGCCCCTGCTAACTGTAAATAATATTTTAGCAAAGATCTTGATGCATCATGATCTATTGTGTTGCAGCGATGATGCTGCTTGTTATGTCTTTAGCAGTGATTTATCATCCTCTGCAATGACACAAATCACGGATGGCTCATGACACTCCAGGATGTATGATCTCTTAGTGGTGGCAGTGATGAATTCTGTGCTTAGATCATAACATTTTGAAACCTGGGATGTGGAGCTGATCCTTTGCTTTTTACTTCTAAAAGGTACCTAAAGCAATAAAATCCTCTCTTTGTTAACAATACGTCAAGTAGCACATCTCCCCCTTTCATGACAGCTCGATACGGTTAATTTTGGCTAAGCCTCGAAGGGTTATCAGGCAACTCCAGATTACTCATTCCTTTTGCTTTCCCCCTACTACCTCCTAACCTTTAATGTCCTCCTCCTGCATTCTGGTCCCAGGGACATATTTTGAAATTCTGCTGCATGTATAATGAGTATAAAATGTTCCTCTAGGAGCTGGAGAAAGCTCAGATGTTTGGGTACAGTAGGCCCATTCCGACACAACAAGCCTACGCTCAAGCTGTGATCCCAACAGAGAAGAAAGCTTTTCAGGTCTGAGCTGCTCTCATCCAGTGAGCTACTGCCGTATCAGCTCCGCTCCAAGGAAGTGGAAGTACTTGCTTTTATTTATTTTTATCCTGTGGCATCAAAATGCCCCAGGTAAGAGAAGACAGAACGGGGAGGGGGGTCTTGAAGGTTCTCACTCTTCACTGCTGGGTCCATGCTGCCGAGACAATGCACATTTCTTTCAGGCAACATGTAAATTATTGTGAGAATGCAGGTTTTCGGGTTTTAGCATTGACAAAATAGACAGGAGCGTCAAAGGCAAAAAAAGAAAAAAGGAAGAAGAAAAAAAAAGAAAATCCCAAACAAATCACAGGGGCCAAATGCTGCCCTTGGTGATAAGCACCTGAGAAGCTGCTCTAGCTGTAGTCAGGGGACCCTTCAGGCTGCCTTTGCCTTGGGTATGGCGGGAAACGTGGGGCTGAGGGCTCGCTCCAGCAGCCAGCACTCCCCTGGGACTCAGGCTGAAGGGAAGGGGCCCCTCCTGGCCTCACCCCTGTTGCTCTGCCCCTTCCCAGGAGTGACAGGGAAATCAGCCACCCCTTCCTCACCACTCCCACCCCAGGGAGGACTTGGACAGGCAGCTGGCTGGCTGTAAAGCACCGCTGGTACCCAAAGGTGAGGGTCCCCAGCTGCTGCTGCTTCCTCAGCAGCTGGGGCTGTAAGGCAAGTGATGGTGTCTTGCTGTTGTCGGATGGAGGGGAACTGGAGCTCTCAGCCAGCTGCCCTCTGTGGGGGTGATGGCTGCACAGTAGGGCTGTGTGTGCTCCCAGCAGCCCGGTACCTGGGGAGGAGATGGGGCAGGCGAGGGCATCCCCTTGGAAGGCTGCAGGAAATCGAGGCAGGGCAGCTGAAGCACCCTGTACCCCTCGGCCTCATCCTCAAAGCCTGGAGGCTCCAAGGTGGCTTGTCACCACTGGATGGAGCAAAAGAGGTGGGCAAAGAGAGCCGAGGAAGCCTCCCGGGATGCTGGGCTCTCTGGCTGCCTGCCCTGGCCCTGGCCCTGGCTCGGCTTCCAGAGAAGCCGTTAATAACCCAGAGCCTGCTTTTCCCTCTGCTAGTGGGGACGGGGCCCCTCGGGGTGCCCCCCTGCCGCTCGCTGCCCAGCCTGCTGGCCCGTCAGCCCCCTCCGCCACAGCTGCTGCTGGCAGGCGCCAGCTCTCCAGGTGCTCCACCGGCCAGAGACATCCCAACAGCCAAGAAGTCCTCGGCAGTGGGACCTGCACCAGCACCCGGCACACTTGCTTTGCTGAAGCAGCAGACTGTCTCAGGGAGGGCTGGGATCTGGTCCAGGATCTGCGCTACTCACTCTGCAGCTTCTTCACGGCTGCAGGAGATGGACAGGGTGTTCCCTGAGCCCCAGGGCCACTGCTTGGTGCAGCAGCAGGGCACTCGCCACGAGGCCCATGCAGTGATTGAGGCAGCTGGAGGAGCACAAGTGATCATGTTGTGAAGTCACTGTCTGACCGTGCAGCCTCAACACCCCCAGAAAGGAGATTTCCTATTATTTCGGTGTAGTGCTGGAGGCTGAGGAAGCGGCTGCTGCTCCCCAAAGCGGGGAAGGAGGGGGTGTTGCAGGCGGCAGCAGCACCCGGGACCCCAAGGGTGAGGGAGCGGGACGTAGGCACACCACCCCAACGTGACGTCTGCTCAGGTCTGCCCAGGGGATTTCAGCGCTTGCCTCCAGCCCCTCTCTGCTGGACATAACCAGCCTGGTTTCTTCAAAGCTGTAACATGGTCAGACTCGGCGGCGTCTTGCTGGTGCACCGTGTTGTTATCAAATCTCGGAGACCTGATGTTTTTTCCTATTCCTTCCATCAAAGAACATAAGTCCTAAGCCAGTCAATTAATGTAAGAACTCATGTCACATGAGGAAAGGGCCCTATTTATGGAAGGAGCTTTATTTCTAAAACTTAGCAAAACAAGGACTGTAATTATCAGCCTGAGACAGCCAAGCATCATGGAAAATTTTACCTCAAGTGGTGAATGTTCAGCCAAGTTAGGATATAACAAAGCAAGTTTTTAGAATAGAATATCTTGGGCAATCCTGCTTATAGTCTTCAGTGCTCATTAGTGCCTGTGTTATCTGTAATACTGTAATTCATTCTGTAATACGATATCATGATATGATATTGCTGCAGTAGGCAATGTTGTCCCCTAAGAAGAGATCATATTGAGAAAGAAACAAATGTATCATCATACATACCTTTTAGGCTACATACTTTGGAGTGATCAGCTATAAAAACACATAGCAGCCTTTCAACCTGAACCTGCCTTATTACTAGACTTAAATGTCCAGGTCCAGAACAGGAAACATCTCCTGGTGGCTTGCAAAGGTGAGAGAAACCATTTGAGCTACACCTTCTCATGGTATCACAGTTCTTCGGTTCCCAATGCATAAATGTGGTTGTCACTGAAATTTTTAACAGTGGGGATTTTACACATACAATAAATTTATCACATAGAGTGCTCTGTAAATATAAATATGTATTTGAAACTTACATGCACCAAAACCAACCTTCTATCTTTTAGTATGTAGCACCTTACAATATACTTCTCAAAATTTTTTATTCTTTCTTTGCAATAAACATCTTTCCATACATATATTTCACCAAGTATTTTCAACTTAACTTGTTGTAAATATTGTAAGAAGGACTGTGCAGCTAATTGGGTTATTGAATGTGTGTATTGAAAGTAAGAATAATTGGATTTGATAAAGAATTTCAATGAGCTGGACCGACCAAAACTAGACAAGAATTAAAAAAGAAAATCTAAAAGTGATTTGATTCAGGTAAAGAAAATTAATCATCTTCCTAAGCCAAAATAATTACAGTAAAATAATTACATTAAAAATATTAATGAAAGCCAAGGGATGTAAAAGCTGGGATGACAGAATGGGAGAGAAGTGCTCCTGTGAGCCAGTTTCACAGCAGCCAGAGCAGTTTTGTTAACGTGGAGGGCTCAGGTTTAATATTCAGTGTTCTCCCGTGCCCAGAAGAGATGTAAAGCTGGACCACAGCTCTGTTCAGACAACACCCTGGACACGGGACTACAGGCTTAACTGAAGCTGAGTTTCCATGTCCTCAGCGACTGCTTTAACCACTGTGCTATTGAATAAAAGGAGATGTCTTGGCCTTGGTTTTACAAGAAGCCTTTCCTTTTTTAACAGGTGCCTGAATCTTTTGACTATGCTAAAACAGCTAGCAATGGAAATTATGGGATTGGTTTGTCTACCATGTTCTGATGTATTTCCTTCAGCTGAAAGTCTCTGGCAAAATTGACTTGAATTTGCAAATATGTTTGAGCTGCCCTGAAATATCATTTATGGAAGCACCTGGTATTTTCTAAAATGTGGTATGATGATGATGATGATGAATAATGATAACAGCTGTTATTGTTCAGGTAACTTTATCAGTATTTTTGTGTTCCTTCTTTTACATCACTTTTTTACTGCTTCCTATTTCTTTGCCTACCTGCAGCATATTATTTTATGTATATTTTCCTATTTGTTTGCTTTGTCCTTTCCACTGCCGTACGTGATGGTGTCCTCGTGGCTTTATATATCCTCAGGTGCCCAGCCCCATGGCTTCTTTTTATATTACCTGGGCCAAATCCTTCACAGCGTCGCTCCAGTTTCCCTCAGGTGCAGTGCCAATGAAATCAGGTTACATCAACAGAGTTGTGCAACCATGGAAAAAGCAGAGCCCTTATCTGTATACTGCCTTGATATATTTTTTGTTTGCAATGTCTTTATCAGCACATATCTTTATTTACAGATTCCTTTTTTATTTATCTGCACCTTGTGTTACAAACCTGACTTCTTTACATTCAGTAGCCATCACTGTGATCTATCGGATCTAGACAGCTGTGCCGAGACAGGGGATTTTGAAATATTACTGTAAAAAAACTGGAAGCTTTTTGCCACACTTGTATTCGTTTTAGTGGTTATCACTGCAACAGTTAACAAAAGACACAAAGACATCCATACCCCAAACACAGCATATGAAGATTTAATTTTTTTTTTTAAATGGCACATACATTTAAATAGCTCCTACTTTTCCCATTTGGCAAGGCCATTGTTGTGGCTAATGTATGTATTTCTGAAAACAATGATACATTTCCAATAGTATCTTCCACGATTTTTTTTCAATGAGCAATAAAGGAGGTTGAGGTGGGATGTGTTTTATCCCACCACATTATATCATTCCTCTTTTTCCTCTTTGTTGGATGGCAATCAGGAACCCTCATGCCAAGCTTGGGAAGCAACAGCATCTGGCTCCTTGGCAGATTCTGCAGGCGGTCTTGTTGCCAGCCTTTAAGCTGTGTCTGGGTCTGCTGCATGGTTTGGCTGCAGATGGGCTCTCTGGGTTGCCTTGTGCTTATGGGTGCCAGTTTTGGCTTACCTTTGATTCTGAGGACTTGACTCATTTTTATTCATTTGTGAATAAGGACCCATCCAAATGCTTCATGAAACCAGTATCAGAGTGTACCGATATTTAAAATGAAAAGGGAAGGAGGCTGTTTCCCTTCCCCCTCCCCTCCCCAGGATGAAACATTATAATAGCATCTGCAAATGGATCTGGATCTATCAGTATTTCCATTATAAATCAGAGGCTTAGAGCTTAGCCGTGAATATTTCTCCCAGAATGAAATGCAATGCCACTGCTGGTATCAAAACAGCGCCGAAGGTTTTTTCAGACCACCTAGGCATTCCCACACTCACTTTCCCTTCCTTCAAGGGGGATCATGTTGAAGACGTGATAGTCTGACGTTGAACATATGTCCAAAAACATCTGCATGACAAAAAATTGCTTCTTGCTGATGTTTCTGGATGCTGAGGTTCAATACAGTTTTGGAGTTCACTTAGAAGAACAGTGCCTAGGCCTGGAAGAAAAGCTTCAAAATTGGAGGTTTAGTGGACACAGATGGATCTGTGCTGTGAACACAACCTTCCTGCCTCTCCAACCCACAGAACCCTGAAGGCTGGGAAGGTACAGGAGGAAAGCGCTGTACTCATCTCCCGCTTTGGCACCTGCTGTCAGCTCCTGGTGCAGTAGAGGTGTTGCTGGTGAGACCCGGTTCGGCCACCCTTCTTCCTGGACTTGGGCACGAAACACCCCCCTGGCAGGAGCTGCATCTCCTGGAGAGGATGGGGGGAGAGCGGGGTGTGGGGAGGCTGTGCACAGTGGAGGTGTCAGGCTGTTGTCGGTGGGGAGCCAAGTGCCTCTGCCCAGCTAGCGAGTACAGATACCGCTCGGCACAGATGGCCGGGGGGTGCTGCCCAGTTACCAAATTAAGCCTTCAAAACATGATGTGACTCCTAGCATTTTGGAAGGAACCTTTCTGGGCCCCAGACCCCAGTGTCTGCACCTCCACGGGCCTGGCCCATCCAGGAACTGCTACTTTCTGTCATCTTGGGGCAGGTGCCTTTGGGGCAGCTTGATTTCTCGGGAAGCAACATTGCCGCTGAGCCAAGGGAGGTGCGAGGACCTGGTGTCCCAGACAAGTGGGTGGGATGGGGCTGGAGGGAGCAGAGGAGCATGAGGAGCTTGTTGGCACACTCTTACAGTGTACATACGGTAGTATAGGCGATGGCCCTTGGGGACCAAGACACTTCCCCTGCCTATGACTGGGCCCTCTTGGTAATGCTGGATACTGGGCAATGCTGGGTCACAGCTGTCCGTGCTGATTCCCAACATGACCCTGTTTCCCTACTGAGTGCTTCTAAGTGATGCAGAGCAGCCTCCGAGCAGCCAGCCAGGCACTGAGGACAATGCACGGCAAAACCTCTCCTAATTACAAGAGGATCCACAGGCAGAAGTTCCAGTACCAATAACAACAAAATTAAAAAAAAAAACACCACCACTTTTCTGAAAGGGTATTTCTATTTTCCTCTTTGCTATACACACTGCAAAATACCACTGCACGAAATTTTATCCCTATGTATATGCTGAAGGAGTCACATCAGTGACACATACTGTTACACGAAATCCAACTAAACATAATGCAACATTTAAAGCAGCAGTGTTCTGGTGTCTCTTGCTTCCTTTTTTAAACCTGTCTTTTCTGTATTTAGGGAAAAGGTTTCTTTCCTTTCCATATTTCTCTGCAGCCTATAGACAGTCTCCGCACGTGATTTATAACAATCTTTGTTGTGCAATCTCTTCCAAGAGTCATCTTTCTGCAATCCTTTGTAACAATCTTTCTTACAATCTTATGTTCTTGCAGTCCTTCTTAAATGAATAAAGGCAGGATGTCAAATATATCTGTCTAATGGCTGGCACCTTCCCCCCCCACCCCTTTCCTTGTTAGCAATGTGGCGAAAAAAGTTAAATCACAACAAAATTGTTATAGATTCTCTTTTGCAGGTTATTCGGGGAGGGGAAGCAATTCACCTTTAAGACGAATGATGCTCCTGGTTTGGTGAAAGACTTGAGCACCCATGCAGTTCCAAGTATGGGAGGAAGCTACATGCAATTGATGAAATTACTTGCCTTTTAAATTAAAGTGCTTAATAAGTTTCAAATGTCAGGTCTCATTTTTGCATGTAGGTCAGAACCTTGTCTAAAGTTCATTTCTTTTTTAGGCTGGCAAGAGCACACATTACAGATCAAAATAATAACGAAATAACCAGTTAGGCTTCTTAATGTGAACCTCTCCCCTCTCCTGCATGAGCAGTAAGAGAATTCATCAGGAAATCACATACTAGCATTAAAAATACAAGCTAATATTATCTCCAAGAAAGATTCCAACATGACCAGAGACTAAGGGTCCAAATAACAGGGCAGGTTAAGTGCTGAAAAACAGGACTGGTGAATATTTGTTTAAATTCCATTAGAATTCTCATTCCATGCTGTGTCTTCTGGATATTTCCTTAGGGAAGGGAGGATTGACTGTTGTCGGAGTGGTTGGTTGCTCTTTGTAATGTCCTTATTCACATAAAACCCACAAATGTTTATGTGTTTGTGGTGGTATTTCCTTTTTTTACTGCTCTCTTTGACAAGTTTCACTTACCCAGAGGGGAACAGAAGGGGTACTGTGTGGTTTAGGTGATCAACTCAGTACCATGAGGGGTGAATGGCAAATAGGAAACTGTCAACTCAAACAGCTCATAAATAAGGCACAAGATGAAAATCATGAGACTAAACCATTGACAGCCAAAAGCAAAAATATACCAAAAACTTAACAAACACACTCAATGCAGTTCCAGCTGGTCCATAAATCGTTCACCAACAGAAGTGCTACAACCATGACAAATAATATTTAAACAACTAGTATTAACATTGCTAGCTCTGTTGTGCATGGCTCCTGCCTCACAGAGGAGGGTTAGACAGGGATCTCCTGCCCTGAGTTTAGAGCATGTCAGAGAAGCTCCACAGAGGTGCGTACTGGCCCTCTCTGCGCCTCCTGAGCCACATCCTCCATCTCAGGTCATTGCTGTATAAGCAAGTAAAGGATATATATGAAAGTACAGGATTCAGTTATTGCTGCTGGTGGTTTGCTGTGGATCTAGGCACAATGATTGAGAAAGGCATCTTTATTGGTGTCTCACTGTCCAGTTTCCAGTGGGCCAAGGAGCACAGCACAAAAGCTGTCATCCCACTTGGCTCTCATCGCTCTCATTTTTGGCACCAACAGCTGAGGCCAAGGACTGAATGAGCACGTGGGCTGAATCCTGCTCTGAAAGCTTGCAGGCCAGGGCTGAGGCATGTTGGGAAAGCAATGTGAGATGCCGGCATACCTCCTTGCACGGTCCTGTTCTCTGGCTAAAGAAGGGAATTATGATCCTGTGGGTCTAAGGGCTCTTCTAACAATTTTGGCTTTCTCACTAATGCATCAAGAAGGTGGTCAAGTTTAAAAAGCTATATTCCAGGAAGGGGCACTTCTGGAGCAGATTAGCCTTTGGGCTGAAAGCAGATCCTTGACTTCTTGTCGACAGGTAATTTTTTTAAAGGAAAATTTGGAGAAATTCCATGTCAGATTTTTTAATGCATTCTTTAGTTTGATTTGCAAGCAGTGCTTTGCCCTGCTTTGAACAGTCTTCCCTAGAACATTTAAACGAACACCTTCTTACATTTTCAGTTGGGCCTATCTTTTCATTTCTCTTCCATGACATTTTACCTGCAAACTTAAGGCTCTTGCCATTTGCCAAGATGCATCCTCAACTCCTCACTGGGCAACAACGCATGCACACATGAGCAGCAGCTGCTCCTTTATGTGCCTGGAACAAGCAAAACTTGGAAAGTCAGAAAAGCCGTGTAGTGCAGCCCGATGTATGCAGAACCGGGGTATTTGCCGCACAGCAAGCCAGCTATGTACATGTTGGCCCCGCAAAATGGCAGAAGCCCCATGTGCCTCCTATGCCTGCCCACTTTACTCTGCTTTCCAGCTAGGGCAAGGCAGCCCAGCATGCAGCAAGTCTCCGCTGTGCCCCTGGGCCGTCCTGCCGGAGGAACAGAGGGAGGGGACAAATCCTCTGCTCTGGCCCTGGTTCCTGAAGCAGAGGAGCCATCAGCCAAGAGTGTAAGTAAAACAATTGAAGTAAATCTTCAGGTTTCAGTAGGTTTGTTTTGGGTTTGGCTTTTTCTTTTTTTTTTTCCCCTTCTTTTTTACAGTGTAAGCTGTCTCTTGTTTTTGTTTTCCCCAGGTTTGGCAAACATTTTGCTTTTACAGCTCAAGCTTTGCCCAGTCACTGAGCTGCATATAGGCTTTGCTTAGCTTTTGACTTGCATGTTAAACAAGAATTAGGAAATAAAAGAGATATTAGTAGGGTTTGGACTTTCTGGTCTTGGAGTCAACAGGAGCTTTGTTGTCCACTCCTGGCAGAGGAGGATGGAGAGCAGACTGCCTCCTGTTAACACTGTAACCTGGTAAGTTTGCTCTTGAATCCTAAACCAGGTATGTGCTGCCCATCTGACCTTTTCTGCAGCCTTGCTTTCAGCCCCTGGCAAGAAAAACCCTTCCGTTACATTCCACAGCAGCAGGATAGGATCCAGGATGTTTAAATCTCAATACTTTCTGTTATTTCCTGACAATACCCGATTCATTGGGCCAAGATCTGAATACACATCTTCCTCGCACCATTTCACAAAAGGCTTGGATCTCAAGAATAGGAGAAACCAGTGCAATACAACAAGGACATATAAATATGAATGTCAAACTGCCCCGTCAATGAAATGCTTTAAAATGCAGGGAGTGCCATGGTGCAGTGGGCCACAGAAACACAATGAAATGATAATGAGGACAAGCAGAGATGAAGACCACCCACCAGTAGTTTTATGACTGTGACTTGGAACGACAGTTCTCAGTGGGGCCATTGCAACTGGATGCCATTGTCATTTTTAGCACATGCTAAAGTAGCAATTGTGCACGGACATTTCAACTGTTGCCTCTGACAAACAGCAGCCAGACTATTTATGAACAACCCCCAACCCCATTCTTGTACTTTTGGCTGTGTCTGTAGGTGAGAGAGAATGGAAGACTGCTACTTTGTTCTGACAGGTTTTCCCATAGTCACTGTCTGCTAGTCCTTGCATATGCTTAATGTTCTGAGGAAAAGAAATTATTAACTCTGGCCCCTTCCTAGCCAGCTCTCCAGCATTAATCCTCTCTTATGCAAGCTTCTGCCCCACTTAAGCTGTAGTCTCCTTCATGCTCCATTGTGTTTACCCTCCTTTCCTAGAAGACACACCAACATTCCGAATTAAGGTGTCAAAGTAAAGTTTTCCAGGGCCTGGTTGTGGCCTTAAGACAAGACTTGGGTTTTGGAGGAATGCAGAAGAGGAGGGAAAGACGAGGCACAAGTATGTTCCTGATACATTGGTTCACCCTGCTGGGGAGGTGCATGTGCTGGATCAGAGCATCTCCCAGATGTCCTGGCTTAGGCTTCTGCCTCTCCATCCCCAAACACTGCCATTCATTTTCTTGGCAACTCTCACCAACACCTCACCTCTAGCATGGGGCAGGGGGGTTGCAAACAGGGTGTAGGAGAATGTTCTCCTACCCAACTTCCACGTCAGAAATGGTTTGGCTCAAGCTTTAGGTAAGGAACAAGTCTTCAAAACAATAATCCAAATGCATATCTTTTCCGTTTTGTAACTCCACTAGAAAATTATCAAGTTACATTAAAAAAACACAGCCTTTTAGGTTTGCATACAGTTTCATAAATATCTATAGATTTCACAGCCCCCTACCAGCTTGCCTTTAAGTCTTATTGTTTTAAGAAACTAATCTGAAAAGAAGTGGATAACTAATATATTCTTAATCCTTCACTCTTCCGATCCTGTCATAAAACGTGTAGCTGAGAGAGGCTGTTCACATTAATGTGCCATGATACCAGGTCATCACTCCCAAAGCTTTCATCATAGGATGTCACTGAAAGGTGCAATCTTCACAGCCAAGAAATGTCTAATTTATCCATTAGGCATTCCTTCAGTAGTCATTTGAAGTGAGCATGATTGTTTTTTTTTAACTTTCTGTGTTTTACCAAGAAGACAGCTATAGCATGGCTCAGAAAATAAACACTCATGTTATTCTCAATAGCCTGTGCAGAAAAACATGTTTAATTTGCAAGCACATGATTACAGAGGAAGCCACCTCTGAGCGAGCTGTTGGTAACAGGTGCCTCTGGTTGGTGAGACTGAAGGGACTGCAAGAGCACTGAGAGGCCTCCAGCATGGACCAGAGCATTGCGTGTCTGGATGCTGTTCTAGGTGTTGTACCACCCTTTTATAAAAAAAAAAAAAAAAAACAACAAACAGATGGGGAGTTATGTATTCATCCCTCAAAAAAAGAAAAAAAAAAGGAGTTAGAGAGGGATGCATGGCAAACAGAAATGCACAGCTGAAGGCATAAGGATACAGAATCAATCAAGGTCAAAGTTTTGGGAGGAGACCTGAGACATCTGCCTGAGACATGCCTTAGGTATCATATATAGTTAGTGGAGAGATGGATCGGAGAGCAGCAATTTAATAAGACAGTTCAATAAACCTCAGATAGGAGTGTCTTCTGGAGCTATCTACCACTTTCTGGAGACTAGGCCAGAAGTCTAGTGTCCAACCTTAAAATGTGGGGTCCTGTCACAACAGCACAAGTATGGAGCAGGCAGCCTATCTCCCTGGCTCAGGAAGCGTCTTACCAAAATCTTCATGAGACTGACAATCACAAAATACGTAGTGTGAAGCTGAGTGGAGCAGGAGCTCCTGGAGTGGCTTGCGGGTAGGTGGTGACCAGGGGTCTGCAGGAGAGGTGCGCTCTGCCTCTGTGACTCCCCCATACAGCTCCTGTCCTGGGCTGATATCTCAGGACTGGCAGCAGAGCTCTTGAGTCAGAGGACTGTCTGTGTAATTCAGACTTCTGTTTGTGGAGGTAAGAGAGCACCATGGAGTTGTGCAGACCAGCTGCATGCCCAAGCCAGTTGCATCCTACTACAGAGTAGGGGGACTCCTGGACAACAGATGTCATCTCCTGCCTGAGCACCTCCTCGTCACCTGAGCTTTCTAAGGTACAAGATAGGGAGGGAGTGTCCAGTGACTCTGCCTTGAACGAGATTCTTGTTTGTAGATTCTGGGTGGGAAACTCAGCCTTTCTGTGCAACACAACTTTCCAGCTATAGAGCCAATGGATCTACAATGGCTGTAGAAGTGACTGGGAATAGTGCAGGAAACTGAAATTTCCCTTCATTCTTGGTCCTTAAACTCACCACTCTTTGCACCATCCCACAACTTCTCTGAAATTTTAATCAATGAGTACTTTTGTATGCAGTGGAAATGTGGTGCAGTGGTCTTTCATACCTCATGGGATATTTGCTGTTGTGTAGAAACAAGAAGAGACACCTCACAGAAAGTTCAGCAGAATACACTTGGCAATAGTATTGACATTCTTTGCCAGGCATGAATCCTCAGACTGATGTTTCCAGATCTCAGAGCCTCCGCTTCCTTTTCTGCCTGGTTAGTTAAAAGCTTCTCTACGGTGCTAGCCTAAGTGGGATCTCAGAAACCCACAAACATGCATGAAGGACACCCAGCAAGACCTCATGGTGTAGGCTGTGTGGTGTCCCCTTTTGACTGATTTCCCAGTCAAGGCACGTGTTGGTGAAGTGGCATGTCCAACAGCATGCAGAAAAATTTCTGGCAGAACTGGGAAGGAACTCAGTGACTTTGACTCAAGTTCTCTGCCTTAACACTCACTCCTCCTTCCCCTTTGTTCTTCCTTATCCCTGAATCCCCATTCTCCTTAATGCCTCAACATATAGATTGAGTAGGCTGTATCATACGAAAAAGAGGACACTCGTGGCTGGAAAGCACTGTATGTTTAAATTCAGCATAGCTGTGAGAACAGGCAACAAGAAATGGGATTACAAACAGTCAAGCAAGTTCACACATGTTAGTTATGTCCAAAGAGAGTTGCTCTCCTTTGTTACAGTGTGCTCCACTCATCTGTGCAGCTGTGCATCTGGCCTTTTGTTTCTCTACCTATTCTCATAGGTGACTGTTGTAATGAGGAATGACAGAGCCGAGGAGCTGACGAGCAGAAACCTCCCAGATGGGGTGAAGCGTGGGACTTGCATGAATAAGGCACTTGAAGCAAGGGAATCTGGAAAGATACTCAAATATATACGAATACATAAATATTATGAGCAACACTATCAAGTCAGCCCCGCTTCCAGCAGACCTCTGTATGCGTTCAGCCTCACATTGCACCCTCTAGCAAATCTCCCCTGTTCATTCTGCGTGTGCTCAGATATCGTGGTGGAGACTCCACAGTAGCTCTCTTTGAGCACCTGATCACTCGTGTATAGCTGGTTCCTCCTCTGGACTGTGCTGAGCTTCTCCGTGTTCGGTACAGCTCGTTCTCCCTGCCAAGCACAGACCAAGCGACCTAGCGCAGTATTTTCCAAACTCTGCGGCTGATCTCTAAATGGTGGGTTTGGTACTTTGTAGGGGAGATTGGAGCCTGGCTGCCAAGGAATGTTTATTTTTGTGTTCTTGCCTAATCATTGTCACAGATGATTCAGCAAGAGCAGAACTGCCACTCTGCCTGAAAAAAAATTCTGTTGGGGCTTGCTCTCATTCAATTTGGAGTGGAAATGAACAAAAATGTATAAAAAGCCATCCTTGTGCTCCCAGAGGGTATTTTTCTGCATTTTGAGGGAGGAATATTGAGCTAAAATTGGAGAAACTGCACAGGTAGAAACATTATTAGCATAATTAATGGCTTATATAAACCAGGAATAATGTTGTCTGGGTGATGTTTTGCTGTCTGCAAAAACTCAGAGACCTATCAGGGACTCGCAATTCCTTGTCTTGATGTTATTTAGCCAATTTTCTCCTGCCATGAGGAGGTCAACAGTCATGTACCTTCTGTGTTGGACACTGTCAAGCCTTGTTTACTGTCATTAGAAGGTCCCAGGAGAAAGCTGGTGAGTTTTTGGCAGTTTGTGGCAGAGGGGAGAGCTACAGCTGCAGAGCAGTTGTTGTCATAACACCTATTCATCATTATCCCTCCCATCATGAATCACCTCCTGATAACCAACCCCTCTTTGTTTACATTCATCACATCTAGAAAACCTGTGCTTGCTTCCAGGAATCACATCTCTACCTGGGAAAACTCTGGCTGGTTTTGTGCCAGTATTTCTTCCCCAAACCCAGAAAATTCTCGAAGTCTCCCTGCTGAGAGAACAGGGACAGCTTTTCAAATGTTTTGTTCACTTCCACTTAAAATTCAACCAGAGTATCTAAATTAGGAATGCTGCTACATTCCAGCTCAGAAAGCTGCAGTGCTCTGTTACAAAGAGGGGCTTCGTCTCCTCCTCATCATCCAGAACCGCCTCTTTCTGGATCGTCTGGTCCATTCGCCTAGGTGGAAAGCTCGGTAGGGGGCCTGTTTTGTACTCTTCCTTCTGTGTCTGGTACAGCGTGGAGCACCATGTCAGCGACACGCTAATACACAAGAATAATCAGCTCATCAAATCAGCTTCATTAGTTGGAGCTTGAGAGCACAGCTCCGCTGCCCAGCCCCGCAGACACGCAGCCTGCCTCACCGCTCCATCTGCTGCAGCTGAGCAGGAGGGGTCTGCCCATTCGGCTGTTCACACAGAAGTGCAAAAGCCTCGGACACCGGGGGTACTTCGAGCATGTGCCATGTTCCTGCCTGACACATGTCACCAGGGGACCTCTGCTCCTCCCCTGTCTATCGTACATAAGACCAAATCCAACTCCAGAGTGCCAGTGATGAAGCCGCTAGAGCGAGGTTTTAGGCCACAAAAGATTTCCCTGTTTTTTGTGGGGAGAGGAGCGGGGTCTGCTCCAAAAATTCTGCCTTGCACCTCTGTCGTGATGTGGACTTCCAGAGGCCACCCTGCGCTGGTGGGGACCCTCGCTGGGAGAGGCAGCAGGGCAGAGGCTGACGGAAAGTGACTCGTCCCCACAGCAGGCTCAGGGCTCTGCGGTCCCTGTGTTTCGATAGCAGAGGAGCAGGACACCAGCAGGTCACGAGTTTCACAGGTTTGTTCACTGCTTGGAATTTCTGAGCGAGAATATTTATGGATAGCTCTGGAGTTATTTTTGTGGGAATGGCTCTGTAACTAAGCGCTTGAGAAAAAAAATCAGGCCACCACGTAGATTAAAAGGCAGGTGGAGAGGGCTTCGCTTGAGCGTATCCAGCTTGGAAATGGATGGGTGCAAGCACCTAGCGGGCACTTCCTATGAAAACCTCTAGGGCCAGATAGCTTCACAAATGCTCCTCTTCAAACAATGATGAATAATAAACACATGTATAAAATTCTCAGTCTTTGGTATTGCCAAGGGTCTGTGCAGAAGTATCTGTTGCTTACACTCAAGTTCTCTCTCTCTTTCTCTCTGTGTATTTTTAGCATGGATGGAGATATAGTCTCAGAAAATGTAATGACATGTGACATGCAGGATTCATATGTATCTAGGCAGTATGGGAATGTACCATGTAGGAGGAGATGTAACATACTGCTTGGCTTCTAATACCCATTACTTAAGCATAATAAGGCGCATTATGGAAGCAGATAAAGGGGCTCCCCATTGCGCCAAAGCATTAGAAGACAGATGTTTATCCCATACCTGTATTTTCCCTTTGCTTTATGTCACTACATTAAAGTCAATTCATGCAATATTGACAGAAGATTTACACTGGCTTGTCAAAAATGCTCTAGGGGGTTGTCTTTAGAAGATGATCAGTTTTCACAAGAAAACAATGATCAGCTTGATTGTACCTCTCCCATGCCATTAACAAATATCTGCTAATGAGTCCAATTGGATACCAAGGCAATGCTATGGCAAATCATCTAATGTTCGGGAGAATTTCTCTGCTGATTTTAAGAGAGTGTAAAGGCAATGTTCTGTCCTGGAGTTACCTTTGTAACTCTAATGAGATGAGACAGTGAAGTTTTGCCTTGTAAGTGGTTCCAGCGAAATGTTTTTCCAAAAAACAGCATGTTTAAGGAAACATTTAATGTCCACAGTATCTCTGCCACTGGGAAGAAGTGTCTCAAACAGACGGGGTCGGCCTCTTCCCTCCCTTGCAACCTAGTTTTAACAGGAGCTGTAGCCTGCAAATGGATACAGAAAAGGGCTGGCAAAGGCTCTTAATATCATAGTTCAAGCAAAAATGCCTATTTTCCTAACCAAGGTTTGAATTGCATTGTAAAGATAGACACTGGAATGGTTGACAGCTTTAACAAGAAAACTGTGACTGCAGTCCTAGTGCAAACCATACATCTTGTGAGATCAAGTGGAATGCTCTGTACAGATGCCAAAAAGAGCTGAATTTTTAAAACCTGTTTTTTTTATTAGTAGTTAATGGTATATATTTAGCACTGAAAAGATCATTTGACAGCACATCAGTCTTGCCAGATATATGAGTAAAAGGAAACTCAAAAAAACACATTTGTGTGGGGTCTTTTTCGTCTGAAATTTTAGGAGGAACCAACCTACCGGATGCGAACTCTGCTGAACTAGATGGAAAGACTGCCATTGATTTCCATGGACTTTAGATCAACCATAAGGAGAGGAAGCAAAATACATGCTAGGATGTTTCCTTGGTTATTTGCCTGTCCTTTTAAATGCTATATGTGACATTTTAAAGTTCAGGTGTTAAAAAAGGAATGATAGCTTCATGAAGGGTTTGTCAGTGAACTGCAGAGTTTAGAAGGCTGTTAAAAATATGAATATAAATGTCTCTGTGCATACACACTACAGGGACAGAATTTAATTTAGCTGGAGCTGGTGGTACCTGACACTTTCTGCTATGAGAGCCTGTTTTCAGTTTTCTATAACTTTGCCAAGTTTTAACCATTCGGTGTCTACCTCACACTGAATATTTTGCATCTCTTGATTCCACCAGCAAGGTGATGAAAAGCTACCCAGTATCACAGAATGGAGAAGGCAATCAGGGGATCTGGCCACACGGGAGAGGGAATAAGCGACAGCAAGAGAAGCATGCGGGTGGACAAAGGAGGGGACAAAGTGAAATGGAAGGTAAATCACATGAGGGCAGCCAGACATGAGAGTGATGGGGTGGGTGAAGGGCTAGGCCAGCAGGAGAGGCAGCCTGGGAGAGAAACAAAGGAAAGGGTGAGGAATAAAAGACCCCCAAAGCAATCTGAGCAGTAAATCCTTGAATCACATATTCATCTTGTTTAGGGTTTTTTTTCTTTCTTTCTTTTTTCCCCAGGCTAAAGAAAATTATTTATGCAGCACCAAGAATAAGGGGGCCCCATTCTCTACTGACTGGTAAGCATTGCTGTGAGGAACACAACGGTAGCAACAGCAAAGACAGGAGAAGATGCCTGTTGTCTTTTCAAAAGCCCTGGGAATGACTCATTGGTCAGACTGCTCCCAAGAAGATGAGTTGCTTATTGCGACCATTTGCTTTTTTCCCCATTGAGATTGCAGTTTTTATATTCATTTTCCAAGTACTAGGAAGTGGCTGCAGGACCTCAGAAGAAGGCAGAAGAGCTGAGAGGGGAAAGGGAGGGCAAGGGTAGCGGGGGATGAGCAAAGACACGCAGTGAGGAGGGAGACAAAGCACAGATGAGGAAAGAGACCAAGTGAGGAGATGCAGATAGGGGAGGAACCACCAGATGGTGAACAAAAAGCCAGATAACAAAACCTGTCAGCATTTGTAACTCTACCCCAATGTATGTTTATGTTTCCTGTGCAATCATTTCTTCCCAGAGGTGCTTCATCTTCTGGGTACAGGGGTGGGATGGGTGCAGCGTCAGTAGGAAGGACAGCTGGAGAGGTAGATAGTTTGATGTGGATATGTCAAAGGATGTACTCTTATATGCCATGGTGGTAGAAATGCTCGAGGAAAAGTCCCGATTCCTGTGTGCTCTCACACACTAGCTGCTAGGTTTAACGCCTAATTTCTAGGAACGCAGCACACATTTCCCTGTGCATTGACCATGGGACCAGAAGCCAGTCCCACCTGGGGCAGGGTGAAAGCTTCCCATGTTTAGGTTGATGGGCATGTTGCGTATCACATCTGTTTTGTGGAGCTGTTTACACGAGGTCCTGCTAACATGCACTCTCCTCCTCTGGCAGCCTGTGTCTGCGTGTGTCCCTGATCCGCGGATTAATGGTAAGATTACGCTTGTGGTAGCTGTCTTGTTGCACTGCTGCCGGGAAACAGCATGTACGCAAGGAGGTGTCCCTCATGCTCTAACGGCATGTACCTGTCGCAGGCATTTGTGTAAGCGAGGTTATTTTGGAAGTGCAAAGAATCACACGATTCCGGCACAAATGTTTCCAGGAGATGTTGCTCTTCCTGCATCTGTTCCGAAGGGGAAAATAAAAGGGGAAAGGTACAGGGAGGCTTCCAGCCAGCCCCATTTGCTTTTGCAAATGAATTCTCTAACAAACATAGCCTTCTCCTTGCAGCATGAATTTTGCACACAGGGTGCAAAATTCCATGGGCATGCCCCTGTTCATAGCCTCCTGGCAAGGAATTAGGGCAAAAAAAGAGAAACATTTAAAAATGTCGCCCTGAAGTTGTCAGTAAACAGGTTATTTGGAGTCTTGGCTAATCATTTTCTCTGATGGATCTGTCACCCAACTTTAATGGCATTGTCTCTGTGCATGGCCGCCATAGGAAAAAATCTGTTTTGTTCTGGTTTTTTCCTGTTCAGAAATTATCCACAAACGTTCCCTAAACATTTGATGGGTCTTAGAGCGCGAGCCATTTCCAAATGGCTGCAGAAGCTCTTCTGCGACTAATTTATCCATGTGGCTATTTATTTCCTAGCAATGACGCCATTCCCCTGATGGATGCAAGCGTCTGGGACAGTTAGGCTGCTTTGTGTGACAGGACCCTACGTGATGACCAAAAGAAGAGGAGAAGATACAGATGTACGGGTGGAGCAGAGGAAGGAGGCTGGGCAGGGTGATTGCTGTGGTTTAAATATCCCCCTGTTGTGAAGAGGTCATGGCTTCTCCTGCTTGTCTCACTTTTCCCTTTACAGATAGTCTGGTGACTAGAACCACCACCTTGGTAAGTAAATAAGGTCCACAACACCAGCAGAGGGAATCAGTAGTTTTTATTCACTAAAATATGCGGGTTGTTTTTTTTTTTAAAAGCTGTAGTCACACAGCTGTAGTCTGGACTCCCACGTTTCAGCTGTTCCCTCTGTCCACAGGCAGAAGTAATGCGTCACTTTCTGAATTGTTTCTTTTTTAAAAAAACCCAGTTAATCAACAGCAGCAGTAACGCCAAGTGGAAATGGTCCATCTAGCTTCGCCCAGGAGAGACAGCATTGACTATAGCAGGTAATAGCTGCAAAGCTCAGCGTTGTTTTTGGCTTGTGCTGTCCCCTCTCAGCCCCGGAGGGAGGCTGGCCTCTCTGACCAGCACCCAGTGCCGCTGCAACGTGTGGGGCCATGATTCACAGCGCCCAGGTCCTCCTGGGCACCGAATAAAGTCAATAGTGGTAAAATATAAGAGAGGCTCAAAACACAGTGTGTTCAAGCAGGCTGCCACGGGCCCCTGGAGCTGCAGCCCAGCCGCAGACAGGGCAGGAAAGTGCTGTGTTCACCGGCAAGACGCACAGGATTTCCTGCAGCAGGTCAAGAAAACATACCTTCCCATTGTCCCCACCGTGTCACGGGGAGTCCTTGTGCTCCGCCGGGGACAATCTCAATTCCTACCCTGGCAACCAAGGAAAACAAGGAAGGTTGTTTGGCATTTTACGTGAAGCTGCTGCCTGCCTTCCTCACCAGAAAGACCCAGCACTGGGAGAGACGGCATTCTTCCTGGCCGTTAACGAATGTCCCTCGTTGGCTGTTGGTTGGCTGCTGAGGTGGAAAATCTGTGGCAACCCAAGGAAAATAAACAAATTGGTATTTAAGACAAACAAATGTTTGGGGAAGTGTGGACACCAGGCAGCTTTTCAAAGCGCGGTGCTGACTCCTGCCCTCGGTCTGTCGGGAGCGACGGGCAGGGCGCAGCGTGGTGGGGCAGCGGCAGGGTGCGACGCCCGGCTGGGTGGCCGGGGAGCGCCTGCGCCTGCGATGGGCATTTTGGGCAAGGGCTGGGCCCAGCTGTGGCAAGTGGGGTGTCTGGCACAGCGTGGCCAGGGCCAGGCTTGGCAGCCACTCTACCATCAACCCCAGGTTAACTGTAGAGCGGGCTTCATGTTGCCCTGTCCTGATGTTCAGTGTATTTGCTGTTATTGTCATATTTTTCCCCTCTAGAATAACTTTAACATTAAAAGAACAGTCATAGTGAGGAAACTGCAGTCTTATGTTTTTGCAAAATCCAGGGACCGAGCCTTTTAATGGGTGTTGAATGCACAGAAACACTACACACCATGCTGGATCTCAGAGACGTGGCACGGACTTCACCAGCACACGTCTCCGAAGCACTCAGAGTCCAGGCACCATCAGCACAGGCTGGATCCCAACCCGTTTCAGAGCCCCATGTGATGGAGGTCAGGAAAGTCTCAGCTTTGATACTGCTGGGCTGGCACACCTCCAGGGTTAAAGGCACTATTTGCTTCCTGTAATGCTTTCGTGAACCTGCGTTTACTTTCTGTCATAACACCAAACCAGCAAGTGCAGGATGAGATAGAGCACCTGGAAGGCAGTGGCAAATATTATAAGAAACCGAACATTTTGCTACAGCTTAAAGCAAAGAAATTCTCACTCTGACCCTTTAAAATAAGGTCGCCTCAAAATACACATGGAAAAAGTGTAAATCAACCTATTGTTAACAGTGACACAGGGATATGTTTTTGTTTTTATACTGATAGTAAGAAAATCTCTGAAAAGTTGACTTGAATAACAGAACTGAAAGAGCTGAAAAAAACCAGTAAGAGCTGAAAAAACACACAGTCAGTGCACAGGACATTACCTGTGGTAAAGAAATTACATTTCAGTTTCTGGCTAAAATACAGATTTTCCCTCCAGTCTTGAAAAGTCAGCCTGTTCTACATTTCAGTGCCTCCTAGAATACCAGAACTGTTTTTTGAATAATACCGGTTGTTTGCTTGTTAATAAACCCAGCATAACACAAAGGTGAAAATACTTAAAATACAGCCCTAGAGATACAAGTGCATATAGGCCACACTTCTAGGCTTCAGAAGTGCCTCTGCCACTAAATCAGGTGCAGACCCAAACTGCCACAAAACAGAGCTGTGTCCAGAGACAGTGTTATTGTTTGGCAACTTCCATGGGGGGTATCACGTACAAGGCAGCCCATTCAAAGAAAGGGAAAAAGGACACGTATAAAGAGATTTCAAATGTATTTAATTGTTAGATAAAAAAAGAGTTGAAGAGTGTTTGTCCAGGAAGGGGGGACACATGTCTTTAAATTTATCATAGATAAATGGGCAGAGGGAATAGCAGCCAAGATTTGCTTGTCTGAGAGACTGAAGCTAATACTGTCATCTGTGGTTAAGACCCATTTGTCAAACAGAGTATGCTGAGAATAAAGAAAATCAACTCTCCCCTTTTTAATTTTACTTAATTAGCCATAATTCCCCTTACTGAAATAAAGGCATTTCCAATTGCAGGACACGTTTCTGTGCCCTGACTTTCGTTAACGCAAATACATAGCTCTGCACGCAGGGAAAGCAAAAGCCGAACAAATGTGCTGCAAAAACAAGATGCTCCACTACACTCACCTCCTTCCTTGGGAGAGGAGGACAGAACAAACAACACGTGGCAGATGTTAGCCACACAGTTCAGTGCCCTACTGGGAGGCATGCAAATACTATCGTGATAAGCAGGCTGGGAGAAGCTACACAGGAGAAAACAGCACACTTGTTGTATGTATGTCAGGTTTGCCCCTGCATAGCTAGGAGGAGGCACGCACTCGTAGCACGGCATGGAGTACATAACGCAATTATAATTGGGCGCAATATGTTCACAGCATTTAAAAAAACGTTGTCTTAAAAAACTGAGTGCCACATTCAGATGGCTTAAATTCCCCATGAGCCCCTGTGCCTACTGCTTCCTACTGGCTGCTTCTGGTCCTTCAGCGGTGCCCAGCCAAGAGGAAACTTCAGGGCACAGATGGAGTTCAGGCTAGACAGTCCATAACCTTCACTGGATCCCGCTGGCATCCTGTGGTGCGAAACCTGCATCCCAGAATTACTTGGAGCAGTCGTCCTCCCAAACCCGATGAGCACACTTGCCTAAAATAGTCACTTGCAAAGGTGTGGCGAGGCCAGCCTCGGGGCTCGCAGAATTGCTGAGGGGGACTGTGAGCCTCAGAATATCCTTGTAATTTGTCTGTAATGTTAAACTTTAAATAACTGCCTTCCTCTTTCACTCCTTTCTACCTCGGCTAAGAAATGCGACATGCACTGTGTAAAGGGACTGTCACCAGCTGTTAATAAGAAAGCAGCTTTAGCTTCTCTCCGCTTCTCTTGTTCACACGTAGACAGTGTTGGAAATCAGTGAAAACGGGTGTAGCCCCTCTGCTACCGCCACCGCCACCTCCCACAAAGAGAGCAAGTGAGAAAGGGAAGAGGAAAGGTTGAAGAAACGGGCTGACCTACTTAGGTACTGCGAAGGACGAGCATGCGGGCTCCGAGTGCTGGGATGGCTGCGCGCGTTTGTTCTGGGCACCTACTGTTACCCTGGCATCCCTCCAAACAAATGGCTTTACACCCAATTCCAAAACAGCTCCTTCCTCCTCCTCTTCAAAATATGCCCTCCCCACCGTGCACGCTCTCCCTGTGATCCTTGCCGCCTTGGTTTCAAAACGGCCGCTTCCCCGAGCAGGCAGCCAGCCCCTGTCTTCTCACCCACCTGTTAATACCTGGCCTCCTGTTTGTCACATGGCAGCTCTGGGCTCTCGACCAGGATCCCCCCCCTGCTCCTGTGCCGCAGCCACTGCTTCCGGCATGGGCCACCTGTCCCTCCTGTCTCAGCTGAGAAAGGACAGGACCTAACTGCAGGGTAGGTGGCTGTCAGTGAGCGGACCCGGCTTGCAAGGAGTGGTTTCCAGAAGCAGGAAAGAGAGAGGAGGCAGGTCTCCTTGCTCTCGGGAGCCCTGACTCAGACCCCTTCCCGTGTGTCGCACGCCGCCCCCTCCACTCCGCTGGCTCCGAGCCCCCGAGTGGCATCACTCGAACCCTGCGAGTTAGCCAGCTTGAAAATTATACCCACTGGGATCTGGCCAGTTTGCAAAGCCTAATATCGGCGATTGCAAGGTGGGATCAATGCATTCAGGCGACACAAAGATTTCATTATAAACCCTTTTGGATTTAGATAGCAAATGATCCTTTTGCTCTTCAGACGGTATTTCTGGCAATTCAGAGCAGTTACAATTGCTCGTCAGAACAACCAAAAGTGCTTCCCTGGCAGCGCGGCATATCTTACTGAGAGACTGGAAGAACCTTCTTTGGTTTCTATATAAAACCCACTGATGACTCATATAGGACTCAGAAATTGTCCTAGTTAGAGATAAATGGGAAGATACACTGCAGATCTGGAGAGTGAAGCCTGAGTCACAGAGCTGGAACCGGGATCAGAAGGCAAAGTTCCCCAAAGTTTGGGGTCTTAGCGAGACAAAGAGGGGGTTGCTTGCATTTTTCACTCAAGCATCACATTCGGCATGTCTTCTTTGTCTTTTCCTTCCCGCTTCCTCACTGAGTGTGTTCTGGAATACGAGCAATCTTGTAGTTTGTCTACTCTGTCTACCACCTTTTGTCTTGCTTCACACCAATGATGTCTCAGAGGCAATTAGAAGAGGTTCCACTGAGTTCCACAATGCCAAGTCCACTTCTATCCCTTACCAAAGACTACGTAATGACATTACACACACAAATGGTGAAAGATCATTACTGAGAGTGGCAAAATCAAGCGCTGAGAAGCTAGAAAAGGCCACTGCTAAGCTGGCTTGCAAAGCTTCGGTTTGGCCCCTCTGTGCATACTCACGTTGCAGCAGTCTTTAATTACATGAGCATAATCCTGCACTGTTTGTCCCACAGAACCTCTGCCTCATCCAGCTCATGGAGCAGGTGGTGCTCGCTTAATGAGCAGCTATTTATACTGGGTCTGTGCTCAGTGCAAGACCCCGTGCCTTGTTCACTGAACATTGTTCAGACCCTGCGAGCAATTTACTTTCCTGCAGCCTCTTCTAGCGAACTTGCCACCGTAGTGCCAGCGGGCTTCATTTTCTCAACACCTTTTGGACATGAGGAGGTGGAATTATTCCTGTTTATAGATGGTGGATTACACAGGGGGATGAGAAGGGTCCAGTTCTTTGGGGTGACCCCTGCAGGGATCCTGGGCTTCCTGTGCTCCACACACAGGCTCCCACCTGCAAGTGGGAGCTCAGGACTTCTACACAAAAGACTGTAGTAGGCAATCCTAGTACCCACTGTGGAAAATCTGTTTTCAATGATTTGCTTTATAATGTGTAGGAACTTCTGGAGCCTTCCATGATTTCCTTCGTATACAAATGTTTGCCAGAAATAATAGCGGGAAAGCGATTCTTTCAGCAAAACTTTTACAGCTCTTGCATGCTAGTTCTCAAAACCAGCTAATTTTAAATTATTAATCTCTCTAGGAGTGATTATATATACCCTTCAGTTACTTGTAGGTTGGAAAGGACTTTCACATCTTCATTTGATACTGATATGTTGCCCCACTTCTTTCCAAGTAGAATGAAAAATGTGAGTATTTCCACATCATTAACAATGTTGGCATCTCCCTCCCTCCCCCCCCCCCCAAAAAAAAAGGCTGATGCCAATTCCTTTTGCTTCTACTATATTAAATAAATAGTTCTTGACCTTTTCAGTCTTCTGTTTCCCCTGCTCTTTGAACATACATTGTTTTTGTTAAAAGTTGGTAAATTATAATGCCTCTTATTTGGTCTCTCTTGCCCTTCCATTTGCATTTTTGTCCCGTAAGAGATGGCTCCTCTTTGCCTCACGAACAGAATGACTTGTCAGACAAATTTGCCCGTTTTCTTAATTGTGAAAGCTTGACCTCTTCACCGTATAATGACCTGAGTAGCCTTACACATCCTTCTTGGTGTCTTTGCAAATTTTTTCTCCCAGTTTTCCTCACATTACTTATCAACCTGAGGCATTAGCCCTTCTTGAGTGTCAACTATATGTACTACTGGCAATACTATCTTTGCCATAGTGAGTGCAGTTGGATCACAATAAAGGTCCCTAAGCAGCCACCAACTTCCAGTCCATTGATTATTTGATCTTCTTCCACCATAAGGAAGTCCAAATGGGAATTTCCTCATGCTGGTTGCCATGTCTCTTGTGTCAAATCAGTCTCATCTACAGTTCTCTCCTGTGAACAAGTTTCTCCTAGTTGGAAATCCACTGGGATGCCCCATAACAGCACAGTTGTTCTTTCTAGATGCTTTCAGAAAGTCACTAAGAAATGTGCTCTGCTGGTCATGGTTAGTCCGCCCATTCCTCTTCATGCTTTGGCCTGTTCTGCTTCCTGCCTTCTAAATGATTTATGCTACAGCACCTCTGCTCCCTATTCCTGCCTTCTTGTTTCTCCTGCCTTCTAGACCTCAAACTTATTTAGCCTGGGCTCCTTACCTCACTAGATCCAGTCTCCCTGACAGCTTGCTTTCTGATTTGTGGTCTGCAACTTTTTCCTCGTACTGGCCCACAGGCCTAGTTAAGCTTTCCTGATCTTTCTCTCCAGTCCTTGTGCTCCTCTCCGTCTCCACTTTGGTGCTTCTACTTCTTGTTCCAGGCCATCCTCTATAACCACTTCCTTACCACATCTCTCTTCCTTCCTCACGTCTGTTCTCCACCTCCATCAGTTTGATCATCCCTGTGACCCAGCCTTCCTCCTGCCCCAGCTCCGCAGATGATTCCATTGTCTGCCCACAGCTCCTCTCCTTTGCCCACTCACTTCAACATTCCATTGCTTTCTGCCCCTGGCACCCATTCCTGGCCTACTTGTCCATCTAATCCCAAACCCAGTTGATCTTGCTCTCCTAGCTCTGGAGTCAACAGACCCCTTGCTTCAGTCTTTCCATCCCTTTTCTCATCCTCATGCCAGTGGCTGTTTCCTCTGTGTTGGAAGCCTCAAACTTAAACAGCCACTACCAGGAGGGTTACTGAGGCGGTAAGTTGTCTGAGCAGAACTACTCAAGGTTTTGTGATCTGCAGTCCCAATTCCCTGGTCATCCTCATCAGAGACCTGGACAGAACCTCTGCCCACCCCTCTGGAAGTCAACTGATTGCCAACCTGATGAATACCCACCTACAAGGGTCTGGATATGTTTGCAGGTCCAACAACATAAACATTATCTCAGGCTATCCTACAGATAGAGTCCAGTACACTACAGATATGGTTCCCCTTCCCAGTGCTGGCTCTAACTCAGCCTAGAGCAGCTATTACAGGGAAAGTCTGGCTTCTCTCCCATAATGCTGGCTTCAGGCGTGCTCTGTTATTTCACAGAGACGTACATGTTCAGTCTCTGTTGTCTCTTGGAGATAATGATGAGATGGAGATTGCTCCATGACAGTGGCATTTCGGGGGCTTTATCTGTTAACATCTGTGGAGTCTCCACTGAGTATCTATGAAGTGAGATTTTTTTCCCTAAAAAGCATGTATTGGCCAAATTAGGTGGATTTTCAGAAAGATGGTATAAGGCACAACCCTGAAGTTGAGGCCAATCCCCTGCCAGATTTCAAGCCCTGCTTCGAAGCATGGGAATGTTACAATGGTTCCAAGAAAAAGTTGCCAGAACATTTAAATTTGGGCAAACCACATATTTTTCCCAAAACTCATTCTTGGAAGGGCCAAAGCTGATGGATCAGAAATTGAAAAAGAAAAAAATCAATCAACCTGAACAGTATGGTAAATTTAATTTCAAATGATTAATGTTTGGCACAGCTGTAAGCTGCCAAAACCATGGTATTGTAATACAAAACTGTGGGCAGTTTTTATAATAAACAGCAGCCCCAAATCTCTTGTAATCATTATTATCCTGCCTTTAATTTTTTGGTATGCTTCTGTCTTTCCCTTTTGTTTACAAGTTAAAGTGGATTTTCATGCATCCTAAAATATCTTGTAAGGTCAACATTTCACATTAAAATATGTGATGGAAATAGATACCGTGCTCTTACTTTCAAAACCCAAAATCAAAATTACAAAACAAAAAATAAGACTGGGAATTTGCTATTTTTCATTCCACAAGCACACCTCACAAATGTCAAATTTCTTAGCTGTACAATCAATAAATGAGGTGTAGAAAATCACTAAATATTTTTCATCCCGTTCTGAGTAAACATACAAACAGTGACTTATTTTCATGGAAATGTACAGGAGTGTCTCCTTGGCTCCAAAATTAATTGCCACATCCAAGACAGCTAAAAATGAAAAATTTGGAAAATGAAAAAGTTTTATGGCAACCAGTTTTGTGCAGATACCTGAGGGCCTGTTATCACTCAGTGGTCACTAACTGGAAGCGTCGAACTCTTAAAGTGTCACCAATGACAGCATTACAACTGTGTTGCTGTATCTTTCCTTTGGTGATACAGGGTGTTATTGCTCAGTGCCTTGCTGCAGATGTTGTAGAACCACAACTTCTTTGACTTGGAAGTGGCTTCTCCTATGCAGAGAATTTAATTTCAGATTTACTAGTGACATCTTTTGCTCTTGTCTCAGTGACTTTTCTTCCCCAACACAGAATCACAGAATCACAGAATGGTAGGGATTGGAAGGGACCTCTGGAGATCATCTCATCCAACCCCCTGCTTGAGCAGGGGCACCCAGAGCAGGGGGCACAGGAACGCATCCAGGCGGGTTTTGAATGTCCCCAGGGAAGGGACTCCACAGCCTCCCTGGGCAGCCTGTGCCCCTGCTCTGGCACCCGCACAGGAAAGTTTTTTCTCATACTGAGGTGGAACTTCCTGTGTTCCAGCTTGTGCCCATCGCCCCTGGTCCTGTCACTGGGCACCACTGAAAAGAGCCTAGTCCCATCGTTCTGACACCCACCCTTTAGGTATTTATAGGTATTTATGAAATCCCCCCTCAAGTCTTCTCCAGGCTAAACAAACCCAGGTCTCTCAGCCTTTCCTCACAAGGGAGATGCTCCAGTCCCCTGATCATCTTTGTAGCTCTCCGCTGGACTTGCTCAAGCACTTCCCTGTCCTTCTTAAACTGGGGGGCCCCAAACTGGACACAGCACTCCAAATGACGTCTCACCAGGGCAGAGCAGAGGGGGAGGATAACCTCTCTTGATCTGCTGGCCACACTCCTTTTTATACACCCCAGGGTACCATTGGCCTTCTTGGCCACAAGGGCGCTTTGCTGGCTCAGGGTCAGCTTGTTGTCCACCAGCACTCCCAGGTCCTGCTCAACAGAGCCGCTTCCAAGTAGGTCAGCCCCCAGCCTGTACTGGTGCATGGGGTTGTTCCTCCCCAGGGGCAGGACCTTGCACTTGCTCTTGTTGAATTTCGTAAGGTTCCCCTCGGCCCAGCTCTCCAGCCTGTCCAGGTCTCGCTGGATGCCAGCCCAGCCTTCTGGTGTATCAGCCACCCCTCCCAGCTTGGTATCACCAGCGAACTTGCTGAGGTTACGCTCTATCCCATCATCCAGGTCATTGATGAATATGTTGAACAGGACTGGACCCAGCACAGACCCCTGGGGAACACCACTAGTGACAGGCCTCCATCCAGACTCTGCCCCGTTGATCACAACGCTCTGAGCTCTGTTGTTGAGCCAGTTCTCTGGCCACCTCACTGTCCACTCATCCAACCCACACTTCCTTAGCTTGTCTATGAGGATGCTATGGGAGACAGTCTCGAATGCCTTGCTGAAGTCAAGATAGTAAAATTGTGCATTCAGATATCTTTTTGAGAGTTGTCTCCTCTGGCTTCCTCAGGGCAGCAGAACCACTTATTTTCCTTCATGGGATGGCCAAGCTCTGTGGAAACCCTATTAAATGGTTTTAGAATCAACATGAAATAACATAGAAATCATCTGTGGAAAATTGCAAAGGGTGGAAACGATGTCGTCATATATTAGCAATGCTCAAAAATAAAATAAAATAGCGCCATGGCTTTTCCAATATTTGTGGAGTGGCACACCTCCAAAGCACACTCAGTAAGGACAGGGTGCTTTTGGAAAGCTTATTTGCATGCACCCAGGCATGCAAGCACACACATGCACTGCAGGCACAGCTATTTTGCGGGCTTGGAAGAAGTCAAATGTTGGAGGACACTAGTCAATGAGCTGCTGCCTGCTGCCAGGCTGAATAGTATTTCTCAGTTTTTCTGTACCAACGGTGGGTTACAGCTGGGAAGTGCAGTCCAGCCCTATCTTTGGCTCCTCTGTGACACCCCAGCAGGGCAGGCAGGAGGAGGATGGCCAGGACCAACATCCTCCATGGGAGACATTGCACAGGAAGGTGACAGCAATGCTCTGGGTGTGGTGCCGGCCTCTGGAAGGGGAGAGCGGCAGCTGGCACAAGCTTGTGTCCCAGGCTAAAACTGGTTGGGGAGCGCTTTAATCAGAGAGTAATATTCACAAAAATTCAGGAAACTGAGTATCGTACCTAGCAGAGCCATCCCAACATTTCCAAGCGCAGTGCTTGCTGATGACAATCTCCATACATAAATCTGGTGTGCCCTGCTCGCCTCTCATTACATTTGTATTAGACTCTCACTGACGAAAATTGCAGCTGTAACCAGCTTAATTACTCACTTTGTCCCTGGCCCCCTTAGCACGAGTAATGAGCATGCTGAGGCTCTGAAACAGGTAGACAAAAGATGACAGCATTTGCTGAGATTTATATGGCACATAAATATTTAGCATTTGATTTATGCCATGTTGATGCTATTCATCAATTGCCCTATTAAAACCCAGAAACTTCAATAGAACATTGTAGATGGGAAAAAGGAGAGGGAAGTCGTCTCCCTCTGATGCTAGAAACGAGGAAGAGTCAGAGGTCTACCTGTTGTGGGAAGAGGGAACTGCTCTGCCATGTCTCTGATCACTGTGGAAGCTGCTGCTCTGCTTTTGGTTCACAGCCCAAGGGATCAGACAGGATCTGCTCCTTTTAATAGGTAGCTATAGCTGTACAAAACCCCTCCAGATAAAACTCGGTGGATCAGGAGTTGTGCTTCTTTTTCCTCCCCCGTCCCCAACTAGAGACAACATAGCTGCAAGGATGTTGATGTGCCAGTGAAGGCAAGGGTGAGCTCAGTTGCACATCATTTGCCAAGCGGGTGAGTGTGCGTGTGTGCCCGGAACTGAGTCAGGGCGAGGGCATCTTTCATTGTGGCCTGGGGGAGTGGCGTGGAGGGACTGGCAAGATCATAGCCCCAGAAAGTCCATGGTGGTTTTGTAGTCAGTAGCCACTGCACCAATCATTTCTGCATATTTTAAAAATGACAGGCAGTTTGGGCATCTGCTTACATCAATATTCTGTAAATACAAGGATAAATTGGTAGCCCAAAACAGTGAGAAAGCTTCGCATAGGTTCTGTTTTGAATGCTATTTATTACACAGCATGATATACACAGAACTCTTATTCATGTCAGTGGGAGTTTTATGCAAACATGGAAAGCAGAATGTGGCTCAAAATTGTAACTTGATTTGCTGTAGACAGGCCTTTCTGCATGCAAGGCTGCGAAGGCAAGTTCTCCTCTTCATGCAAAAAAAGGTGCAAACCCGTTACCTAAACCCAGTGTAATAAGGAGGCTGTGGTAAAGTGCGGAAAGGTCGTGCTAGCTGGCGTGATTTTAACACCAATTCACCCATCACCAACAGGAATGAAGAGAAAGAGAGAAGGGAGCAATACTGGAAAATATGCATAGCTAAAATGTTTCCCTACAGAATTTGGTTATATTCAGATTTGCAACTGATTGTTTTTAAGGGATAAGTGTATTTCTAGAGATGGGTTATTATTATGGGGAGATGGTAAATTCTCTGTAGATAATGATGTCCTTAAATTGCTGGTAAAAAAGCAATTTCTATCCCCCCTGGCATCATCTAACCTAAAATGACTGACCTGAGTAATCATAGCTTTATGGATTATAGATTTACTCTTTTGCTAGGTGTTTTGCTCTGTTTTTAAAAGTTATGTTGAGAAGACCTGCTTTCCGGACAACAGGAAAGTTTAAAATTAAGGATAATTTTTTTTATTTTTCTGATACCTTATCTATATTTTTTCATGCCCTAAGAGTTAGAAATCTTATTTATACTGGCCTTCTTGCCCACTAGCCCTCTGACTTTTGGATGGTACTGTAGCGATACTTACATTTGAAATTTCAAGAAAGCATATACCGTTAGTATACCTTAAAGTAGCCAAAGTTTATTACACAGTGAAACAAGTGGTCACAGGGTTTGTGTAACTTGTCATTCACAAATGAAGAAACACCATCCATGGGAAAACCCAGATGCTCTGACAATACAACAGTAGTCTGTATAGCATTGCAGCACCAATAAAGATCTGCCACTGAAGGCTTGGACATATTTATCACCCAGAACTCCTTCTGTGATCGTAACTGCCACAAATAAACTCCTGCAGAGCACATAAGCTTTGCACAGAACAGACTTTTTTCCCTTATTTTTTTTTGCTTAGAATAACGATGGTCTCCCTTCACAAGCAAGATTTACCCAAGACATTTTTGAAGGAAATGTAGAGGAAGGAATCCCTAAAAAATTGTATATCAAATGCTTAATTAACACACTTGGGCTGTGAATGCAGATATGTACTATAAGGAAAAAAATAGTCTCCTATGTTGAGTCTATTTCATATTCAGTTTGGAAATTCTAAGCTAAGACAAAGTTTTCAAGATATTTTAAAATATACTTGAAAGATTCAGGATTAGAGCTCTCTGAACCTTAACTCTGCCCACTACTGATGGCAGTTCGCCTTATATATCACTACAGAAAGAAGTGTACCCTGTATACTTACTGCTGAGGACACTACCTATTCAAGGTATCATGGTACGTTAAGGCTGAGAAAACCTTTCTAGTTACTGCAAACTGCCCCCTAGATTTGCACCCTACAACACGGGCCTACCAGCTGGAAAGCATCTTTGCAGAAAAAGACCTGGGGGACCTGGTGGACAACAAGTTGAACATGAACCAGCAACCTGCCCCTGCAGCAAAGGTGGCTGATGATATCCTGGGCTGCATGAGGTGGGGCATTGCCATCAGAGATGGAGTTACTGGAGATGGTCAGGCAAATGGCCATAAAGATGATTAAAGGGACCGGGGCATCTCTCCTATGAGAAAAGGCTGAGAGAGCTGGGATAGTTCAGCCTGGAGAAGAGAAGGCTCGGAGAGGGTGCCCATCAATGTATACAAATATGTGAAGGGAGGGTATAAAGAAGATGGAGCCAGGCTATTTCCAGTGGTGTCCAGTGACAGGACCACAGACAACAGGCACAAACTGAAACAGGGGAGGTTCTGTCTGAACATAAGGAAGGACTTTTTCACAGTATGGGTGACCAAGCACTGGCACAGGGTGCCCAGAGTGATGGCAGAGTCTCCGTCCTTGGAGATACTCAAAAGATGTCTGGACACTGTCTGGGACAATCGGCTCTAGGTGATTCCTGCTTGAGCAGGGGCACTGGACAAAATGACCTTCAGAGGTCCCTTCCACCATCAACCATTCTGCTATTCTATGATGCTATTAAACATGCTGAGTAGCAAATTTAAGCCTACCGACTAGAGTTGTCCTTTGCACAGATCCCTTTCTCAGGCCTATCCAGATACCTCTGGGCATTGTGTACCACACTGAAAGCAATTTCTCTTTGTCAAATAATTAAACCTTGTCCTGATTTTACCTTTTAAACAAATACTGACCAAGCAGTCTAGCATTTATAAACTTCCAAAGCAATTGGAAAGATTTTGATCTTTCATGTTATAAAGAAAGTATATGCATGCTGTAAGGACACCTATCGTAGCACTCCTGATGGAATCAACTTTGATCACAGAGATGTCTTTTATTACAGTAGAATACAGGGGAAAAGTTAGTGTGTGTGGGCTCACTCACTTTTTTAAACATCTACTGCTTGCTTTTTTAAAACCTTTACTTTCCATTTCAAAATCTTGACTTGAAAAGAAGTCTTAATTTAAAATGTTGCCTTTTTTTTTTGCAGTATTTGATCTGTTTTTGATAATTCATCTTCATTTTCTGACCAGAAATAACTAATTTAACTAGTACTGCTATTTATTTTTGTAACTGATTTAGAACTGGTGCAACCTGGCGGGGCTGCTTGTGCCAACAGCATGATGGTTACGTCTACAGCAAAAAACCTGGCATCACTGCCTGTCCTGAGGTCTAAGGAATCCAGTTTGGAAAATCATAGTTTTTCTAACCTCTACCTACAAATCCATCTTCGTGCACACATTAAATCCCATCCATTTTAGATATGACCTGAAAACGTGCCAGTCCTGTCCTTGCAGGTCCATGTGTGCCAGCAGGTTTGACCCATAGAAGAATTTGCTAAGCATGCATCGTGTGGCTGCTCGGAAGGGGGAAATGGAGAAACTAGGATGGGATGAGTATCCTGGGGATGGGGAAAGGGGCATGAGAGGAGCACCACGAGGAGGGGAAGCTCCCCCCTTGCACCAACCAAGCTTTCACCGCTGTGTGCATGTGTCCTGTGAGTGATTTTTCGGTGCACGTAGCATTCCTCATTCAAACCTCTCACTGAGGCAAATCATTGCCAAAAAGACCCCCCCCCCCCAGGAGACTTCAGTCCTTCCTCACATCATATATTAGCACCTCAGCTCTCCTGCATTACTGCTCAGACTAAATGTGCATTTAAAAAGAAAGAAAAAAAACCACCCCACACATTGCAATCTTCCTGTGAAAAAGAATCACAAACATGAGGATAACACCCCAGCCCCGGCTGTCGGGAAACAGTCTCGGTTTGGGGGGGTTTGCTAACTCGTCCCCTCTGTGGTGGCCGAGCCACGTCAGTGCACAGGCATTGGAGCATGTGGAGCCCACCGCGGAGCGTGGTCCTTCTCCTGGTGTTGCCGTTACAATAGCCGACTCGTTAAATAACTGCAGCACTTGGAGATGCATGGAGTGCTCAGTGACCCTCATAATTTCTCATTTCTTCCCTCAGATGGAGTGGTCGACAAGTTGTGCTTATGGTAGTAGTCTGAAAAATGTAGGAGCTCTCGGATGATCCCTGCAAAATGTGCTTTCACTTACCCATTGCATCTCTTTGTTTCTGAATTTAAAATGTGGTACATCTGAGTGAGGAAAAGTAGGTTTCTATGCAGGCTGCTTCTTTTTCAGCTCAGAAGTAAAAGATTTTGAAATATGCTTTTTTAACAAACCTGCTTAGGGGCAGGAGGCTTTCTCTAATGATCAGAAAAGCTCAGAATGACCAAACTGAAGTAAAAATCCCAGAATGGTGGGAAGGAGGTTATCATTATTTTTACAGATGGCATGTCTAAGCAGCATTTGGCTTTGGTTCCTGGACCAATGCAGCATGTTCTTGCTGCTGGTAGTGGTGGATCCAGCCTACTAGAGATGGGGGTGCTGCAAGATACTCCTAAAGGCTCCCTGGGATTATTGCAGCCCTGCCTCCTTTGGGGTCAAGTGGCCCGTTTGCCAACCTCAAATCTGCAAGTGGCAAAGTTAATAGAAAACACTGAAGGGAGTATCGAGGAAAACCTGAAAGGTTTTCTGTGGGAATGCTGAGCAGGAATCACAGAAGTGCATGAAAGAGTTTTTCGACTGAGCTCCTGTGTCACTTGGGCATCTTTGAAAGCTTTATCTGCAGCTTGGCTGTTCCAGAGCTGGTCCTTGGCAATGCAGATTCTAACTGGATTGTTGTTTTTTTTTTTGCAGGGATTTGTCTGCCTTAATCTCTGAGGATTTCCGATTGCAAGTACCTAGAGGTGTGTGTAGCTCAGGACATGTGATGAGAAAGGGCTTTGCATATTTTGTGGCTTTGTGGAATGGCTATGCAATCCAGGTGATACAACAGTGCCTCTGATTTCCAGCTCTGGTACTTCTTTCTTGGAGAAATCACTAACACCCTCAGTGCTGTTGTTTCTTGGTGCGCACACTGAGAACGGTGGTGTGTGCTTGCCCCTCTCTGTAAAGTGACCCCAGCAGAGTTGGTGAAGCTTTCAAAAGCAGCAGACTTTTTTATCATATTGGAGCTGCACAGATAGGAGCAGAGAGTTTGTGGGCGCTGAAGAGGCTCAGTATGTCTGTCACGGCTTGCTTGTCTCCCCACATAGCAGCACTGGGAGCTCAAATGACTCAGGAGGGGAACGGGGAACCTGTGAAGTCAATGCTACCAAACCCCAGCACCTAAGCGGTTAGGGAGAGACTTCCTCACGTTTGTGTCTGTGAGTCTGTGAGTAGGACAAAGCACTCCTGGTGCCAGCCGGGAGCCGAGTAACCCACCACACGCTCTCCTGTGGGCAGTGCCAGTGGTGAGCGAGCTGATTTACTGCAGCCAGGTAAAGGCTGCGTGCACCCAGACTGCTCATTTGGTTGCCGTCTAGACGGCAGCGCCCCGGCATTACCGCTGTGCTTTCCTGCCCTTCTTGCACACATTTGGTCACGGACTTCCCCCCGTGCGGGGCTGCGGCGCCCCTCGCTCCTCGCCTGCTGCCCACGCAGGCAGCCAGGCTCCGTTTGCCCCCGAGGACACCAGCTCAAGCATCAGCTGGAGAGAGGAACTTGACGGCAGGAGAGAAAACGAGCAGTTTCTCCAGACTCCCGCTTAAAGACAGTTACAGCAATTTTTATGCGCTGCCCGGTGAAACGCAAGTTAGCTGTTACATTGGCAAGGCAGACTTTTATGGACTGTTCACGCCCTTTGGGCATGACCCCGGCCCCGTGTCTAACCTCCCTCACACATGTGCGAAGCAGAAGTGTTTCGTGGCAGGCAGCACAGTCACACACGCCTAAGTGAGATGAGAACCAGACTTGTCTTTTTAGTAGCCTCTAAATGCCGCTGTATCCAAATGAACCTTTTCATTAGATGGGCGTACAGCACGAGTCTGGGTGGCAAAAATGCGAGATTAACTCGTAAGGCAGAGGTCTAGCCATTGCAGCAAAGAAATGATAATATTGGCGTAGGCAGCGTGTGCCCCAAATCTCCTCTGGCAATATCCTGCAGAAAATGTAAGTGCACCCTAAAATTCCAGGTCAGGGTCTTGTGGAAGGGACCCCTCCTCCCCTCCCAGTGGTTTCCATTACATTTTTTGAGTTATTAAAAGATCAAATGTTGGAATGCTGGTTAGCCTGAATTCATTTGTCAGATCACGAAGTACTCATAACATTTCTCAGCCTTAATAACACATCTGCTCTTAAAATGTGGTCTCTTGATAATAGCTGGCTGAAAGTGTCTGAATTTAGGGATTATTTGAGACAACAGATTTCCTTCTATTTGGAATTGAATGAGGCATCTGCTCCCTCACCGTCAGCTTTGTGGGATATTCTCAAGGCAATCATAAAAGGGCAGATCATTTTGTACATTATGAGAAGGAAAAAAGACCTCTGTTGGCAATTATGAGACTTGGAAGGGTGAATTAAGGACCCACAAAGGTACCACTTCACGTCCAAAAAATCTAGCTACTCCATCCATTCTCTTCTCTGCGTAGGGTGGGACACAGATCCATCTGATGAACAGAGGGAGGGGGCAATTCTCCTGTCAAAGCCAGTGTTAGCAAAAGGGAAAGAGAACGAAAACAAGTCAGGAAAGGATGTACACACTCCATCTTGGATAACTGACCCAACAATACATTAGAGAGATTAGGGCTCGGGATGGAGAGGAAGGCATGGATCCCTTGGAGGACTAAAGGAAATTCTGCCAATATTTATGCCAGTTTGGTATGTTGGAAAACCAGGACAAAAAAATGAATGCTTGCAAATTATCTAACACATATTCATCATCAGAATCTCCTCCCACATATCAGTGAGAGATGATTAATAGAGAAGTAAAAACAAAAGCAATGAGAGCTGAGAGAAGGCACTACTTTGCACTTTGCAGGTATATCGTTCATTTCGAGGTGTGAAACATTACAGGCGGCACTCAGATGATGACATTTGCAAAGGTAGGGCAGGGTGCATGCTCTGAACCACCCCCCCTGCCAAACACACAGGTGAATGCACACAGATGCATATATACATAAATACACACAAATACATACATATAAATCTATATGCATCCATATATAGCATACGTATGTACTCACATACATACACACATCTATACATATAGATGTATAGATATGTATATATAGCTTCTTAGTCAAGTGACGCAAACTGCTGCAGCTGGAAATAACACTGTCTGCTCATGAGAAGACAGGCGTGTACTTAGACTTATTTATGTGGTAGAAAATATGTTCAAGGGATGTGAGCTGCCTCAAAGCCTTTGTCAGAGGAGAGGGGAGCAACCTGTGAGATGCCTTGGCTGCATTTGGGTCTGGGAGTAATTATTCACTCTAAGACTGATCGTGACATGAAATACATGGAGGGGGACCTCCTGCTGCAGGAAGGGATTCAGGCAGGTGGGAACGTGTGCCCCACGGCCTCACCATGCTGTGCAGAAGTCCCCAGCGTGTGTTGGTGAAGACTTTTGGGTGGGAAGGAGGTGAGCTGCCCTGTCTGCTTTACCTGAGATGGGCAAAAGAAAATGCCTGTCACTGAGCTCAGGCATGCATATTTATGAAAATATGTAGCCTGAGCTTGGAAAGGCCACTAAACCTTAAAGAAGTTGCCAATTATTTTGTGCTTTCCGGTACCCATCTAGATACCCAAAGACTGACTTAGGAGCCTCGTGTGAGGATCAGCTTCTGAAAATCTTTGCTCTTCATTTTGAATGACTGAAATCCTAGAATAAAGCATTAGGACCTCCCGGCTCCCTGTCCCAGCCGCAGCACCATGCCATAGGCATTACAACCACCTCTGTAAAATCGGGTGAGGCAGAAGATATATTGCCCTTTCCCACCACAGAGAGCGTTTGGCACCTTTGCACAGACCAATGGCCATAGGACCCTCCCAGAAACGGAGAGGTTGCGGCCGGGCTTTCTACCCTAGGCAGGTAGCGTTGCCGTTGGGTCAGAGCAGGCATCCGGCTCACAGCTGGCTCGGGGAGAAGGAGCAAATGCAAATGCACTGCATAATACATAATATACCCACAGGTCAGTGAGCATTGCGCATCCTGCTCTACGGCTGTGCCACAAAGTAGGAGTCTGCTCTCATTCTCAACCCAAGAGACATGCTCTTTAGCAAAAGCTGTAGAGGCTTATGCTGTGAAGGCCCACCGTGCAATTCTCAGCCTTGGCAAGGATGCCTGGCAGCCGCAACACTACCCTGAGCTGCCCTGTGTGCTCCCCAGCTGCAGGGAGGAGCCTGGGAGCTGGGCTTTAGCATGCTAATCCTCTGGGTGAGGGCAGGGTCTTTAACTACTGGGTTTTCATTCAGGGACGGCTTGGTTTCAAAAGCATTTTTTTAGCACTTTGAGGCATGCATCAATTCTTCATGTTTTATATTAAATATTGCAGTTTATATTAGGAGAGGTGTTTGAAGTTTCTGATTTTCCCCTTGGCCACCTTTAAATCTCATTTCTAATCCCTTAGCCCTTTTAATGAAGTTCTTGGTAGTTTACATTGTTATTAAAGCTCTGTTTGGGGAATATAATTTTAATCCTCATTATATGCCAAATATAGGTATCAAATATTCATTGTGTAACTGCAATTAAAAAATATGTCCCCCCAAAGGATCTTTTATATTAATTTAAATTATCCTGCACTTATATTATGGTCAGAAATAAGCTGTACTGCTGAAAATGTCTTCATTGAAGTAATGTCTGTAGTTATACTTAGAACATCTCCTTGTTTTGGTTAAATCTGTTCTATGACACCGTAGCCATGCAGATACAGAATTACAGCACTATTATATTTGAACCCTCCCCCCCCTTTGTACTTTAAAGAAACATTTGAAATAACTGATTTTGCTTTCAATGTTAGCAAAAGTAGAGTAATTAATCCAGGCAGCTTTTTTATGCGTTTGACAAAGCTTCATGTCACATGAACTATTTTCTCTTTATAATGAGAGAGACAGATTCTTTACTCCTGAAAAACCCTTGCAAATATCAAGACAATAATCAAGAAAAAGCCCCATATAATAAGTTGAATGACTTAAAAGTATGGAATTTACAGTTTCCAATGTAAACATCGAACAAACAATTTATAATCTTTGCGTATAGATATCATGGGTTGGAGCACATTTGCAGCGGATTTCAATAAAGTAAACTGCTAGCAGCTTACAAGATCATTCATTTAAGCTAGTGCTTGTAGATAATAATACCACGTTAGCTTTAATGTAGCTCTTTTTATTCTTACACTGAATGCTCTTTACAAGAAATAAAAAGGTTTTTTTGAAGTCTTTAGATGACAAATGTTATATTTACAGATGATGATCTCTGTATTTGAAAGCTGCATTAACTGGCATAATCTTCAAGGAGAGACATTTAGGCATGGCCAAGCTTAGCATTATGTAGCAGGTCGATTACAAGGAAGGGACTCCAGCCCTGACCTCTGGAGTCAATACCCCAAGCAACCAGTACAACTGGGTGGATTAGCCACAGCAAGCCCCATCACTAGCTTGCAGTCTGCATTGACATGTTCACATATTTTTATTTAAACATTGTAGAAGAAAGCATAAAAGGTCACACTTCTGCCTGCTGCATAGACCTTTTCTTTTTACAGCAGTAGTAAGTATTAAATGGAGAAGCTGTCAGGCTAAAATAGAATTAGGATTAAAACAAATTCCAAAATCTAAATCCCATGACACTTGGAGAAAATTAATGAGATTTTTTGCAGTCAGACCTCTGCTTCTGCAAACTGACAAACTCAAATGGGAGGGCCAGGTGCAAATTTTCAAACTCAGGCCTGTCCCTGTTCAAAGCGTGATCTCCAAGTGAGAGTGGTGGAAGATGGGACAGGAATGGGAAAGAGATTTGGCATGGCAGAAGCACTGGAACATTCCCCTCTCTTTCCTTCTTGCTGCAGTCACTCAGGAGACCAAATTGCCCCAGCAGTGTCTTCAGAGAGTACCTCTGCTCAGGGGCTTGGGTGTTGCTAGCAAACGGCTTTTGGAGGCCGAACACCCTTCCCAAGAAGATATAACAGGGTACTCTTTGGAGTAGCAGCTGCTGCCAAAATCACAATGGATGTATTTAAACAACAGTGGGAGAGACTTTCTTCTGTTGCAGTAGAAGGAAGGAGGAGAAGGAGGGAATCACAGTATCACAGAATCCCAGGTTGGAAGGGACCTCAGGGATCACCTAGTCCAACCTTTCTGGGAAGAGCACAGTCTAGACAAGATGGCCCAAAAGTTAAATGGAGCCCAGACATGAATGACACGTCCATGACTCTTGTGCCCTATAAAGACTGATGGCAGCAGTCCAGCTAAAAAAGAATTTGAAGCCCATTTTGATCATTGGCACCAGTTTTGGTTGCTCCTTAGGCTTCCAGCTCTGAACTGCCTGGACATCACCTGTGTTAGAATGTGGCTTTCCCGGTCCAGTGGTTGGACCTGGTGCAGGGTCTGGGAGGCCGGGACTCCCCTCCAACACTTCATGCCCTGGAAGACTGACTGCCCTTCACATGTCACCTCCCCTCTTTCTATTGCATGCAGTCTGTGTGTCACCAGCCCTGAGCACACAGGTCACTTCCCCAGCCACCCACAAGGCAGCTGGGACCATGGGACTCCACCATTTCCTGGGGGCTCAGCAAGCAAAGCCAGGTGCTGCAGGGTAGTGAAACCCAGTGATTGCAGGCAGGACGAGGAATATCAGGCTCACCACCTTGACAGTAGACCTTGAGATTCTCCCCAGGTGTACTGGGTAAGAAATTCAGCTTTAGTTCAATAGCACTCTATTGCGAGACATGATGGCAGAGCAGCTGCTGACAGATGCTCTTGGCCCAGCCCATTACTGCCGAACTGGCAGAGGCAGCTTGCAGATATCAGCGGTGCTGCTCACTGAGAAAGTGGAGGAGGTTGGGGTCTCTCTACTCTTCATGTGCTTCAAGACCCTAAGTGGCAATTCACCCATCACTGGGATTGTCTGCAATCCCAGTGATTTGAGCTTTGTGGTAGCTCAAAGTCTTTGACAAGGAGAGACGTCACCTTGCCTGTGCCTCCTCCTCCTCCCACAGCCCTGGCTGAAGCTGAGACCACGGCGATTCTGGTGACAACGACCCCATTTGACTTGCAATATAGCAGTATGGTGGTCCCTGAGTGTCCCCTGGACAGGCCCATGCCAGGCTGGTTTCTGTAGGCTCCCCAGCTGCAGGAATCACCCCGTGGAGGTCAGGCGCAGCTGGGTTTATGGTGATGGTCCTGGGAAGCATTTTTCTGGGAAGCTCAGGGGCATAAGGACCTTCCTTAATTGGCAAGAATTGACATCCCTTTCTCAGAGGTCTGGGTTTCTGCTTTTAAATAATGAGCATTGCAGGTTCGCTGTCCAAAATTGCACCCACATTTCTTTCACCTACAGGTATCTTATCTCCTTTCCCATTGCTAATTCCATGCACAGGCAAGCATTGTTAGTACTTTAAGAATTAATCACATACTGTTAGAAAAAAAAAATCTGACATTTGCATTTCAAAACTCTTACCAATTCTAAACATTTATTCTACAAAACTTGGAAAGATTGTAGTTCTGTTTCAAATTATTCCAGCACCGTGGGCATTGCCACAGAATGTAAAATTACAGAACATATGAGACTGAAACCTGACACCCGTTCTTCCCTGTTGTGAAGTGTCGTTGATGAAAAATATACTAGATTGAAGAAAAAAAATAATTATGTAGGAGCATGACCTATTCCCAAAGCAGCTAGCCAAATTCACTCTTGTTTCAGAGGGAGCTGGGTATGTGAATAGAGTAGGGGACCCCTCTTCAAACACAATTATTTCAATTTAAAATAGTAAGAAAACGTGAAATAACTCCTACAGAATAATCTCCTGATGCTCTTGCGAGAATGTTCAGAGTGTTAGCAGAAAAGAAAAAGGGCAGGATACTTTCTGCAAGTATATATTTTCTGTAACAGGGATTTTGTAATCAGAATGACACAGAATTTAGTAAAATAAGTCGTTTGTTGCTATTCTATAATCCTTCTTCCTTTAAGCATTTTCAGCTAGGCATTTTTAAGTGTTGCAATCAAAGAGACAATGACTTTGGAATGTAATGACTAATCTACTCAGACATTTCAGTCCTTTAAAATTATCTAGAAAAGATGGTGAGATATAGGTAGAAAGGAGTATTTGTATGGAGGTGACATGAGTAAAACTAGAATTGGAATATAAATACAATTGTATTTTTTCTAGCAATGTAAAGGCAAGTATGTGATGCATGCTCTCATTCAGGAAAAAATCTCCTGTATGATTTTGTGAAATATACACATGTGTATTTCGAAGCACACACACTGATGTAGCTATACAACATTTTCATCTGATGACCCCAAAACGCTTCAGAAAGCTGAGTATTGCATTTTGCTGCTCTTATTTTACAGATGGGGAAGTTGAAGTGCAGAGAGGTTACATGTGCAAAGCACATTGCTTTCTTGAATGTAATAACCAGTAAATGAGTTCCCAGCTAGCAGAAGAACTGCCTCTCCCACCTTCAGCAAACCACCTGTTGCTTTTGAGTGAAGAATTAGCCATTTTAGTTTAGGCATTTCATCTTCCCATTCCAGCTGCTAGCTTCCCCTCTACCTGAAGAAAGCACGGAAAGCCACAGAGAAGTTTTGACATGTTTCAAACAGAGCACCCCGTTCTTTAAACAACTAAGCCCAACCTCACATGGTCCACACAATTAGTTTTCCTAGATCTGGACCCAAGTCCTGCTTCTTACCCGTGCAGCATTTAATCTGCTTTCTAAAACTCTTCTTTATCCACAAGTAGGAAGGAGTGTTATTTGAGTAAGGCATGAGCAAGAGCTGTAGGCTTTAGCCTTTGAGTTATAGAGACGGAATAGCTTGCGCTCACAATATGTTGTATTATTTGAAACAGGGAAATAATTTTTCTTTGTGAAAATTAAATTTAAAACATATGACTATGATTGTCCACATCTTTCACAAAACACTTGCGTGTTCCTGAGGGCCCTGATTTCGCAAAGGTTGGACAATTTTAGTGTGATTGCCTGGACTGTTCATTTACTCTTCTCCCTCTGATCTGTTTTGCCTCTTACTCTGTTTTGTCAAATTACCTGGACACATAAAAATGAACCGTTCCACATAGTTGGTTTGTTCTGGAGCGTGTATGTAGCAAGAAGCCCTCCAAAATCCCAGGACTGCAGAGCTGGCATCCTCCCCACCCCAAGGTTTTATACACAGAAATCCGTACATCTTCATATGACTGATCTGCCCAGTGGTCCACCAAGGGGTCTGATTTTAAGACACGAGCTTGCACATCCTCTGCCAGCAATGGACGGGGAACAGCCATAAAGGAAAATCACTTCACTACCCATATGGGCTGTCTTTGCTGTAGAGTGTGAAACCCTGGCAGACCCCCCCCGTTTCCCTCTTCCTTCCCCCCTCTTTCACACCGAAAATGCTCTTGGAAAAATTTAATTTTAACTGTTTCTTCATCACATTGTAAAGCCTGTGCTGCTGCAGATTTCTGTGCTGGAAGAGCTGCTGCTCACAGCCAGTGCCAGCAGCAGCCCAGCTCCTGGAGCTGAGAAGTCGTTGCCTTGGGCTCCAGGCCCGCGTTGAGCTTTGCTTCCCTCCTGGTGGGGTGGCTGGGGCAGGGCTGGAGCACACGCGAAGGTCCACCGCAGTCTTTTGCCCTGGCTCCCCTGAGCCCAACACCCTCAGCCCTCCAGCCTGTCCCTCTCTCTGCTGGTTGCATCTAGGGGCTTCCACCCGGGCTGCTCACCCCTGCAGTCCCGGCCTCTCCTGGTAACCCCAGTCCTCCACTTTTTCTTCACTGCTACCCACTCTTTCTTTCCAAGCTCCTTCTCCCAGTCAACTCTGCTTCCTCCCAGCTCCCAGCCCACCTCGTCTGAGTCATCTCCACATCTGGGACGAACATGGCTGGAGCCTTGGAAGTATGGAGCAGCTGAAGGTGCCAGCAGGACCTGCCTTATGGGCATACGGGAACAAAGATCTTCCAAAGGCTGGGTGGTAGTGTGATCAGGGAGAGCAGAAAAGAGGCACAGCCCTCACCTCGAGCCTTGTGGCAATCAGAAGCACCTTGGTACTAGGGGTCATGAGTCAAACTGTACTAAGATTAAGGTTTTAATATGAGCAAACTAAAAAGCATTGCTCAGTCTCATTATTTAAAAAGGTGGATCTGTTGCAAACTGCTGGATTAAATCCAAACAATTCCGTAAGACACTTTTGGTTTCATCCACTTTGTAATAGTTACACTGGGGTTTTGCTAAATAGTATGCTCCTCAGTGGTGCATGATTCAGAGCCAGATTTATAAAGACATTTAGGTGCTCATTCCCACTGATTAAGGAAGTAAAAGCCTAAATCGGTTTAAAAATCTGCCCTTGGGACATGCCATGTGTGTCTGGGCACCCGAAGCACTTGAAGATTTACTGCATCTAAAGACCCAGTGAAGATCAGAGAAATTCTTTGCCAAACGCAAATGGCAATGAGACATACTTTGAACTGTCAGAAGTACTGCCTTTAATTTTCTTTTCTAAAGATCAGTGTAAATTAAGAATATACTGTCTGGGTTTGGGGACTGGTTCTGCAAATTGGGTCTAAGGCTGCTGCCTTGAGACCAGCTGTCATCTCCAGCAGAAGCCAGACCAGATCTAAATGACTTACTCGGTGTCACATTTCAGTGACATTTCTCCTGTTGGACCTTATTTGACACATATCTTCCCTGGTTTCCATGGGCTCAGAGGAGAGGTAAGATGCTGTGCCCACTGAGAAGCAGAGTGCTGGATCCCAACTAGCCCGCAGGGACTGTGTGCAAGTGTGTGCACACCAGCACCAGCCTTTGACTTTAACTGTGAGCTTGGGCTTTTCATGCCTAGCTGGTAATTCTGGGCTCTCTGAGATACACACAGTTGTTTCTGATGGGAAGTTGGAAACAGAAGATGCTTCAAGATACTTATGTGATTTTTTTTTCTGTTTGATCTGATTAAACTGATTAGAAGGTCACGGAATCAACAAGCAAAAAATGACCTTTTCAAACACATTCAATTTGTTTGAGTCCATTAGGCTTGCAAGAATAAATAAAACCCCTCTTAATGCTTCATAATATCAATAATACCCCAGAAATTATTCCACACTTAATGGCCAATTTAAGAACATTAAATGCTGTTAACAATCAATTTACTAGGTATTATTGTGCTTCTGTTTATAAATGCCTAATTATATAGGTCAGATTTGCTTGTAGTGTGTTACGTTTGGTAGCCAACCACAGTCCTCTGACTCAGTGCAGTAAAAATGAATTGCTTTATAAACCTCTCCTTAAAAACAAGAGCAACATCGGTGTTCCCATACAGCTCTCTAGGTTTCTGCTTTGCCATCAGCATGTGTCCCCCCCTCCGGCCCCATTCCTGGGCACGGCTGCCCCTCCAAAAGCAGGGAATGAGGAGGGCAGGGCTGCGGCAGAGTGGGGAGCACCACATGCCTTGGCAAAGGCTTCCCATAAAGTTCTGTCCTCTAGCTGCGGATACAAGCTCAAGCTGGTCGTGCGCACAACTCCAGCACGCTGAGCCCACTACCCCTCGGCACAGCCAAATGTTTCGGCAGCTGCCCTTTTGTCCTGTTTCTTAAATAAACAAAGAACAGATACAAATTAATGACCTAAATTTATGGCAAAACACACTGCCTTCCCAGAGCAAATAGCCTTAAAAGAACAGATGTTAAAATAGCATTTTGTACTCACAGAGAGAGAAAACGGCTACTGTGCAAATGTAAAAGCTTGGGACGTATAGAAAAGAGTATCTAAAGCATCTAATTGTGCCACGCCGCCTCCCGCTACACCACAAACCCTGCAACCTTATGATGGTGCCTCGTACAGAATAATTATCCTCCCTGGGGCATTCCCCAGCCCTTCGTGCCTCCTCTTACAATCCCAGTAAACTTTCTCCTTTCATTCCTTTATATTCCTTTTGGAGATGAAAAGAGCAAAATGATCATTTTGCCAGCACGTTAAATAGCGATTGGCAATCCGGTGCTGTAATCCTCGATGTAATTTAGGCTGGAAGAATTGTGCTCCCGGAACGCACCATCTCAACAAACCATTCCTTTAAATTACCTCTTTGTCTTACCCCGAAGGGCACATTCATTACGCAGGGGAGATTATTTCTTGCTTTTTTTTTGCTGAGACTTATCTTGCCAATGCCTATATTTAAGCAATTGTTAATTATACCCCATGTGCAAAAAAAAAAAAAAAAAAAAAGTAATTAAGAGGGACAGAGGCTTTGGGGAGGGGGTATTTATTTATTTATTTATTTAGACGCAAAAGCAGAGGGAGACATGATCGTGCGCGGGCGGCAAACGTGCCTTTCGGTCGGCGAGCTGTCCCTGCCATCCGGCGCCAGCGAAAGCAGGAGCGAGCGGTGCAGGGTCACGGCGAGAGGAATTAAAAGGCATCTCTGCTTTCCCGCCCAGCGAGTGCATTCTGTTTATACTACACCACATTGTATTTCCAGTCTTACTCAACGTTTTAATATACATTTTCTTGTCAGGCGTCTTGGCAATCGGGTACACGACTTGCAAGATGGACTGAGAATTCCACAGGTGGACTGATTAGTGGGTGGCATTTCTGAGCTCCAGCAAGCTGTTAGCATTATGTCTGTTTGCTTTAGGTACAGATGTGAAATGATTTGACAGTCAATCTCAAAGTGTGTGTGAGTACTTGGGCTTTTTTTTTTCTTTTTTTTTTTTCCCTTCTTGGTATGTCAAACTCTTCTTATAATACAATCCTTATCCGTCTGGTTGTCCATTGAAAAAGCATCCCCCCCGCCCCCCTCCCGTAGCCAATCTGGATGCATCATGCATTATTCAGGAGATATAATTTGTAAGTGTCAGAAGTGGCTTTGGTTTTTTTTCCTGTTCGCTCGTTTGAGGACCACAGCTGTCGCGACCGAGAGTCCTTGCCGGGCACGGGGGTTACCCTGCCGCAGAGGCGAATTGTTTCCTTCGGGCAGCTTGTCCGAACGCAAGTTTCCTTAACAAAGCCGTAGTCGTAAGCAAATGGTGTTTGACAAGTGGAATTTTCTGTTGACTTGCTCATTTCATTTCCTTCTTTTGGCAGAAACACTTGGAACTTGATTTTCTTGCAGTTACTATGAGCCCAGAATAATAACTCCTAAATCAACACTGAGGAGGTGGAAAGGTACAACAACACAAACACTCAGTAACAGTCAGGACAGCGACATGGAAATATGAGTTGACATGCAGAATAACCACAAGTGGTGCATAATTTATTGATTGCACCTTGTCATGGGAATGATGAGCTCTCAGCTAGAGGAATTATATTTTATATATTTCACAACTTTGGGGGAAAAATATAAATATTATATATACAAACTGCATATACAGTAACTAATGGATAGAGCAAGATTCCTATTTCCAGTTAGTGAAAAAGTTGTGTATATCACAAGGCAACTTTGTCTGGAGCCGGGCAGGCTTGGGAGAGGGCAGGCAGGAGGGCGGCGAGGGGGTATGCGGTTCTGCAGCACTGCTTAGGTGTTTGGATGGACATGGTTAGGTTAGAGCCATTCCAGTGTTATAATTCCCCAAGTGCTGGAAAGCAGATGTATTGTACTGTAAACACTGAGCTTTAAACTTGCCCTAAGTTATAACAGAATATTTCAGTTGCGAAATGTTATATACGTGAACCTGCAGAAAACTGCAGCATAAAGTGGCATGTGAAGAACAGCAAATTACCCTGGAAAAGTAGGGTAAAAGGTCTGAGAAATGCCTATTTCTTAACTCCTTTAAAGCTTCCAATCAGGCAGACTCTTGAGCCTCTCCGTGGCTAGGCACAACCCAACAGCTTCACCTTCCTCGCCTCATCCTATTTGTTTTCAGCACCGGGAGAGCTGCTGGCTCCCAGGCTGGGGCTGCCCCCCTTTCCAAGCCGTTGCAGTTTCCTCCCTGTTTTAATCACTGGGTAAGGAGGGCAATGACTGAAGCGGACCGTTTCTTTACTCAAGCGATCACACAGAAGAGAAGCCACAGCAGGAGCATCATTTGTTGAAGGACGGAGGCTAAGTCTCGGGGTGGGCGGCTGGCAGGAGAAGCACAAGCAGGGGGACTACCGGCCGCTCTGCCAGCAGTCCTGACTCAACTGGATGGCTGAAACCTACAAAATAAATGCACGAGAAATCCAAGTGTTCTCTCTATCTATGTTTCATCCTATAGGAGCAGGCTAACAGGTTAGCAAACTGAAAAATCAGTTTCTGCTACTTTAAATAAACTGATCTTTCCTCTTTCTGCACTGGAAAAACAAGTAAGCTCTTTGATTTCTGCCGATTACCTACTACAGCACTCGATTTGCAACCCTGGAGTCAAAGCTTTCTCCAAGTAGAAAAGCTGTTTCTCCAAGTGCCTCTTTTTCGGTGCTATGAAGAAACATGTCAGAGGAGACACAGCAATGCACTCCAAATGAGAAACAGGGGCTCGGCTCAGTACTTGCTGGTATCAGCAACAGATTTGTCTATATCACCTTCTGCAGCTAGGAAAGTTACTGCCGTACATTTGCCATTTAAGTTGTGAGCTGGTCTCATGCTGCTTAAGGAACAGCTTAAGTTGGAATAAAAGCAGCTTCATCAGAAGAAACCAGTGACAAAGCCTTGGGTACCATGAAATCACAGCAGAGAAGTGCCCCTCAATAGTGCTAAGAAAAAAGCGCCTTCAGCAGAAAGCTGGTGGCCCTCCTCTAGAGAACGGCAGCCACTGCCGGGGCTGAAATGCAGTTTGGTTTAAATGTGCTCAGGGCCCACCCTGTTTATGACACACACTTTGCTTTATTTTCTCCCCCCAGACCCAGAAATATGTTTACCGCCCTGCTCCAGGCGATATATATCTCACTATTTCCCGTGATTTACAATTAAATCTTATCTCAGAAGTGGAAATCATTTCTGAGCTGTTTATAATGTGAATGTGATGGAGACCTATGACTAAATATCTCATTTATTATTTTGCATTAGTCTTCTGACTTTTTATGAGGTTTCTCAATGTTAAAAATAGAGAACGCTTCTGTTAAACACATATTTCGGGTGACCTTCTCAGAAAAAGAAATTACCAGGCTGAGTACACCCAGATGTGAATCATAAGGAGTATGTGGAGGGCTGTGAAAAGACGCAAAGGCAGATGCTGCTGAGGGCTGCAGCGAGGGAAGCAGGGCAGGAGGACGCTGCCTGTCCCTCTCTCGATGGCTGCAGAGGCACCCGCCGAGCAGCCGGCAGTGGCTGATGCACCTCGGGTCTCTCTGACAGAGATAAATTCCTCATGAGAACTGGGTCTGCCTTCCTTAAAGCAGAATTCTTGACCTTGGCAGCCATGGACTTGCTGGGTAGGGAGGTGCATTTAGTGGGTCCCCAGGTAGGAGGGGAGCTGAGGGCAGCAGTGCTTTGCTAAACACCCAGGCTTCGCCCTGCTTAGCCCGTGGTGTCCCTGGCACGTGGCTGGAGCCCAGCTCCCTCTGCTCAGCACAGTCGTCTCTTGCTGTGCTGCTTATTCACACATCCCAGCTCGCTCCGTCTAGCTGCTTGGGTACCGATGCCAGGGAAGCTGAAACACCGCAGGCTCTGCAAGCCCACCCAGACCATAGGCTCCAAAGTGCATATTGCTGCCTCTTCCTCCAAAATTAATATCTCAGCTAGCTAAATTAAAGCAAGCAGGGTTTCACCCAGGCATGTTGTGATCACACCTCTGACTTGCAATATAGACTTACCATGTAAACTGCTAAGCAAGGTACAGTGCTCTCCCGGCAGAAGACAATGTCTGCCTGCAAGGAAAAGAGGCTCTGGGCGGGAGAGCAGGGATGTGGAGCCCTTGTCCGAATGGCTCCCAGGCACCTGCCCATGCCGGCATAGGAGACCCAGCACACAGCAAGGCAGAGGGCTGCATCCAGAAAGGTGCCGCTCACCTAGAGATCACTAAAGGCAGAGGCACTAAATGCATTTTATAAAGGAGGCAGAAACCACCACAGCTGGGCAAGGTGAGGCAGGGAGGTGGAGCTGCAGAACAGGCTACCACTGGGGCTGAGCCCCGGCTTGCGAGCCCACCACTGCAGAGGAGGCTGTCCCTGCATATCCCAGCAAAACAGCGTATTTTGGGATTTTTGCGCATCTGTGCAGAGCTCAGCGTTTGCAGGTGGGTTGTTTCTTCCGCCCAGCTGCTCACTGTGCCTCTGCAGAGCGCTCTTCAACGCAGCTTCATCTGCGCCCGACGCGCTGGTGAGGCTGTTGGGTTTTTATTCTTTGCTTCTAAATCAGTAGACTTGTTACCATTTTTTAAAAGTGTGAATAGCTGCAACAGAAGCCATCAATTAGCACAAGCAAACAGGGCCAAAGTCCTTCCTTCCTCCTCCCCCACAGCATATTGTGAGGAGAGCTGTGCTCTTCTACTTCGGAGGCTGCTGGAGAGGCTCTGAAGTCGAGCGGTCCCGCTGCCGCCTTTGCATCTGCTCTAGGACGGACAGTATGCTTGACACGAGGGAAGCAGGATGGGCTTTCAGTGCTGGCACCAGGAAAATGGGAGCGAGACCAGCTCAACAGCAGCAGCAAAGGAAGGCAATTTTTTCCCCCTTTCTGTTCCAGAGAGCCTTCCAGGGCTAAGAGAGGTTGCCAGAGGTTGCCTGATTTTTTCAAGCGCTGTTCCCTCTTCCCAGTATTCAAGAAGCTGCAGAGGGAAGCCCCTCCAGCAGCTTTGCTTAATTACCCTGATCTGTGGAGAGGCTAGAAAAGCCTCTCTGCTGAATAGTTTGCAAACCAGACTGTGCGTGCCAGAAGATTTCTGTTGATTAGACGATGCAGAGTATTAATTAGAATATAGATTATATGCAGGGGCTTTACCATAAGTTTGCTGCCATTTGGTCTGGGCACATACGTTTCTTGCCACATTGCTTTTTCTCCCAGAAAACCAGTCTCATAGAGCCAGCCAGGCTCCAAACACAGTTCCCATCCAGCAAGGCGAAGGCCAATTGTGTTCTCACTTGTGAGTGAGAGTGCTGGTCCTTACCAGCCTTGAGAAAGATGCTCTTAGCAGCATTGACCAAAACCCACTGAAATGCACAGCTTGTGGGTGAGACCCACCACCTCCCCAGCCCCTTGGCCGGTGCCACCATGCTGCAGTCGGACACCAGTCACCAGCCAAACTGGGCATGGGAAGCGCAGTCGGGTGGCTGCAGATTTAAATGCCAGCACGCACTTGGCACGGGCTCTCCCTAGTCCCTTTTCAAGCCACATCAAATACAACCTCCCGGGGCAGGAGGGCTTTTCCAGCCACTGGTCACTCTGCTGGGGCCCTGAGAGTTGCATGTCCAGTCCCCTTGGGCCATGGTCTGAGTGGCTCTTTCCAAGTGCAGAAGGATATCTGGGATGAAGTTACTACTGAAAAAACCAATAATTTTTCAGATCACAGGGCAGATCAATAACCTATTTCACCTGCTACTCTTGCCAACAGCCACAGGTCCCTGAGAGCAAGGTACAAGAATCCTATACTGGGCAGTTTGGGAAACATGTGGCCCACGGGGTACATTTCTTTCTAACCTTTGGTTGGCTTACTTCCTAAAGCATGGTTTATAGCTCATTATCCACATAAATACATATTTTTTTCTTTCTGTAACTTTTTTATGCTCTTCCAAGAACTGGCACCTTGTGGCATAGAGTTCCAGTGGTATATTACCCATGTTTGAAGAATATTTTCTAGTGCTGATCATGTGTAAGTAAATAGAAATTGCAGTCTCGTACAGAGCACACAGGAGCACAAGCTTATCTCAGCTGTGCTATTTGCTGCCTTATATACTTCTAATGTGCCCCTCTTCCTTATCCTATTTCTAAATTAAACAGTCATCCTGTTTTTCACATCTCTCATTATATAGAGGTCTTTCCATATGTCTAACATTTGTTTGAGTTTCAATACATCAGACCATGTAACATGCTGATTCACAGAAATCTCACGTTCTGTAATGACCCAGCCTTTGAAATCTGCCTGCATTTTAAAAAATCTGGCTCAGATTTTGACTTATTAAATGTTATCTGACCACCTCTCTTAATCAGGGGTTGCTAGTATTGCTTTCAAGTCAGATTTGACCTCAAGCATTTACGCTTGGTTCAAACTCAAGTTTATTGAAAACAGCAACTTTATTCAGCCCTTTAAAAGGCAGATAAACATTCCCCTGCCCTGTTGCAACTTGGAAATGTCTTGCCATTACCCCAGAATACAGCTCATTTAAAAGCCCGCAAACTGGCTGCTGCCCCTTCTGAAATACCACCTTCAAATCTGCGAGCTGCAATGCCTTCAGATGTTTCCAAAACCACTTCAGCCCTGTAGACTTCATGCTTCTGCAGTGCAAAGGCATTGCCTCATGGCATTAGAAGAGCCATTGACAGCGACTCATTCCGTAGCACAGGAGGTGCTGCGGTGCAGAGGCAGCCAGGGCATCCCCACTGGTACTGGACTTTGCTAACTCAGTGAGCAGTGCGGGTAGAGGTAAGTCATTTCAGGTTCCATGCAAAAACTCTGTAGAAAACTGGCTAAGCAAAACAGCACCTGTCTTCCTTAATGTTTGCAACTTAAGATATTCAAAAGCTTCCAAGAGATGGTCTTGGGCAGCCTGCTCTAGGTGGCTCTGCTTGAGCTTGGGGTTGGACTAGATGACCTCTAGAGATCCCTTCCAGCCTCAACCCTACTGTGATCTGTGACTCTGTAATAACACCTCTGCCTCCATGACTCGGACAGTCACAGCAGCTTAATTAATGACCAATGCTGTAGAGCCATGCGTGCTGCAAAGCCATTGTTGGTCTGCAGCTCAGGTTGGCCGCAGGGAGGAGAGCTGTGGCCTGGGTCCTCTTGCGGGCTCAGGCTCTGCCCCAGTTGCACCCCTGTGGGGCTGCTGGGACAGCAGGTCTCCCCAGGGTCCGGGGAGGGCACCTCCTGCCCTGCAGGATTTACTGCAGGTCAGCATGCCTGGGCAGAAAGAAACAACTTATCTGTCACATCCTTAGCTGAAAAACAGCTATTGCTGAACCTAACTGATGCATCTCAGCATTACGCACAGGTAAAAATGTAGAGCTGTCGTGAGCGTGCCTTTGCCCGGGTCCACACACATCACGGCATCATGGTCAGGCATTGATTGTACTGCAACCACAGAAGCGTTTCACTGACCCATCCCTGCTCGTGGTATTGAGAATCCCTGTCCCAGTCTGGATGTTAGACATGAGGAGGGCCCTGGCCCACAGGCCCTCCCTGTCTTTTCCACGTGCAAGTCCCTGAAAAATTTCACATCTCACTCCCTTTACTTCTAACATTAGCCACGAGGGGTTGTGCCTCCCCTGCACCAAGGGTGGATGTTCATCACCTCTGGTTGTTCCTTGTGACCCTGATGTTCAGAGAAGCATCCGACCAAATAAATCCAAACGCAGGAGGTTTCCTATGTGCCAGTCCTCCAGGTACTCTGCAGTGTGACCCACCTTGCCTTTCATGAAGCTTCAACGTAAAATGTCCCTGGTATCATTTCTTCCCCTTCAGGGCCTCTACCTGTTGACTGTTTTTACATTTCACAGGCCAGTGGATTTATTTCCCACTTGTCTTAGCCCCACACCTTACTCACACTGAGCATCTCCACCTTCCTGAGACACCAGTCCTCCAGGCCCATCTTAGAAACCATCTTAGAAAAAAGAAATCTGTTAATCAAAATAAATTGCATTCACTTTTACTGGCCACAGATTGCCATGGCCACTGGCTTAGGTTCATCTTTATGTTTGGCCACTGATTTGTATTGTATTGAAAGGTTTTGATCTCTTTTTGGGGGGCCTGATCGTTGAGCTCTAATACAAAGCTCTGGTTGAACGCCATCCCTTTGCTGTTTTTAAACAGAGTTAGGACTAGAAGGGGATGGTTCAGTGCTCAGGACACTGAGCAGCAACACAAGGGACCGTGCTGCAATTTCTTTTCTGGCACCAGCTTCCCTCAAGGCTTGGAATGGTCACTTGGTCTCTTTGGCCCTGAGTGCCCCAGAAAGGGCTCACCAGCACAGCTCCATCACCCAAATGCAATTACAGCCCATTGCAGCAGGCAACAACTTTTCCTTGGACATCCTTAAAAAAACCTGTCCCCAGGCGTAATGATCTAACCCAGGAGAAGAATGTTTTAGCCCTCTAAATGCAGCCCCTGCTAGGCTGCGATTAGCACAGGTACGGTGATGAGGGACGTGAATGATGTCTATCTTTTTTCACTGCCACCGCTTGCCAGGTTTGCATGGAGAAGTTTTGCTGGCGTAGCCCGGGCCAATGCATCTCCGAACCTTATGTACGAGGGACAATAGGCAATCCAGGCCTCACAGACTATTTAAGAATAAACTCCAGACTGTGAGCTGCTCAGACATCTTGGTTGTCGACTGCATATAGGTGCCATCCTAAAACTGTGAAACTGAATACCCTTAATTTAAAAATTCATGCCCAGATCTGTGCTTTGCCCTTCATCCTTGCATTTACAGAAGGCTAAATCAAGATCCCAGATTTTACATCCAAACGCTAAAATGTTCACAATTCAGACTCCTGCGAAGGCTTACAGACAAGCACATTTTAAAACCGCATCGTGTAAACTGTTTATGTGCTGAAGGAAAGCCAGGGATTTTGCTAATGACAAAGAAATTGTTCTCTCCTCTGATAGCTGAAAGAATTCCTCTAATGACAATAAAGCCCCCTCCTTTGCAAATTTGCTTTGGGTGGATGGGAAGATTAAAGAACATCCAGCCCAGCTATGATTTTTTAGATCGCATAAGTACCTTAAAAAGATGCTCATTATCTGAAGTGACGCCTCTTCCCTAATTGCAGTGCCACTATTATGCAAGATAAATTTTTTTTCCCCAGACCCTTGTAGATAGTAAAACAACGTTTTAGACTCGGGAGCGAGCCCCACTTGGAGAGGTAGCGTTTGCTAATGGAGATGGGGGCAGGTATGGGTCCCCCCATGCCATGCTGCAAGGACCGCTCTGCTCCTGTCCTCGCGTCACCCCGCCACATCCAATCTGCTGCCCCAAATCGCAAATGGGAATAAAAAGGAGCACAAAACCCTCGACTGGGAGGCGGTTACAGAAAAAACCGAGGCTGACACTGAAAACCACGACAGCCCGGACCGACATCTCCGACAACTTGCACGCGCGGAGAAATGTTTGTTTGTTTGCTTCGCCTCCCGCTCCCTCCCATTCATTCAGCCCTGGTGCGGTGCCAGGGCCCAGCCACACATCCCGGCGGGACAGGGCACCGCGCCGGAGGGGGAGCGCCAGCAGCCCCCGCTCGCCGGCAGCCGCCCGACACAATAGCTCACCGGCTGGGGAAAACCAGAGATTTGCCGTCGCCGTGAGAATTTCGGCACAACGGAGGCTGAAAGCGTCCCTGCCCAGGCACCGCAGCAGGCAGGGCAGGCAGGGGAGCAGCCTGCCTGTGCCGGGCGCTTTCCTTCCCATAGGGATACAGGTGGAAACAAAGCATCTTTCTTGCCCAGGTGCATCAGGTGTAATTAGTCCCAGGGGCCAAAAGGGCACCCATCACATTGGTGTGAGCAGGGTAGCTGCAGCACCCCAGGGCTGCCCCTGTCACCTTGGGGCAATAAGCGACGAAGGCAAAGTTTGCACCAAGCCCCCCAAAAGCGCCTGTGTCTCCTGCCCTTATCCAGGCTCCCAGCTTCCACCAGCATCAGCAACATGGCTACTGGGGACCCACAGCTCACCCACATCTACAAGTGGACGTCGGTGTACAAAAGGGGCTCTGGAAAGAGATTGTAATCCCCTTCTATTAGCTTTTCACAGCATCAGTGTTATTAGGGCAATAATTTATTGGGGTTTCCTATTTCTCTTTGAAATACTGAAGTGTAACATATGCATCCATATGTACGTTTGGAATTTCTGGGAACTCCATAAACCTTGTAATTTTAATCCTATTATACAGTTTATATTTAATTGATTGCTAGTCAGAGATGAAAATTTCACAAATCTCCTAAAAGAATGAATATTTTTAATCAGCTCATTTAGCTAGGAAAACGAATACCCATCCTCTCTCTAAACCAGCATTTCACAGCGCCGTGCAGGTTCCAGCTACTGCGGGAGTCGGTTACCCCTCAATAAAAAAAAAAAAGTTGAAAATTAATCCAAAGCTAAATCAGTGACATGATTGTATTCCCGTTACATTCCACTTAAATGCATATGTTTACAATATCCTTTAATAATAATTATTATTAAACATAGTAAAATACTTCCAAACTTGGCTCATGGCATCATTGTACTTCTAGTGGAAAAAAAATTATCTGAAGCCTTGTCAATATGCCACTTCCTCCTCCCCCATCTTTTAACAGAAGCAGCCTCCAGTGAAATAATCCAAGCTGTGTTCAAGAAGTTGGCAAGTGGGTCCAATTAAATGTGGTTTTAGTGTATTCTGGCATTTGCATATCTAGTTTGCCAAGAAGTAATGTTTTAGAAAAAAAAAAAAACACAAAAAACCACCACCAAAAAAAAAAACCCCACAAAAGAACCCTGCATCAGTCCAGACAGAGAGTGGATGGTGTGATGCATCGCTGAACTTTGTCCTACGAATCACAGAGATTTAAATAAATAAATAAGTAAATAAATTTTGTCTCAGCTATTGCCCCTTTTTGGTTGACAGGCTTTACAATCATCTGTATGTCCTATAAAAGAAAACATACAGAGGGTATATTAGAAAATTAATGAAGCAAACTGAAAAATCAGCTTTAATATTTAGTGAATCATTTAAAAACTTAAATCACGATGACCTTTATTTCATGGAAATATTTAATGCCTTAGCAGAGCCGTTCTCCAGCTAAACAGTGATTAAATAAAGCAGTCCATCAAAACAGCGCCTGTTCTCCAGGACGCAGAACTGAGAAGTCAATCGCTGTCAGTGAACGGTCGTTTACTGCTGCTGAGAGCGGTGCCTTCTTTGCGGCTCCTTCCCCTCCCCTTGCTATAATAGCTGTCACCGTCTCTCCGGTACCCCAGCCTCCGTTTCCCCTGTGCTGGCGGGTTACGTGCCGACCCCTGGGCGCGGGAGATCTCGTGCCTCAGTGCCATTCGGCCACCATTTGTGGGACAGCACCGAAAGGCCACGGATTCAAACCCTCGCCTCCTTCCCCGCTCCAGCCCCGAGAAACATGGACAAAAACACCGGCAGAGGAAGGATGTGTGGAAAAAACCCCACCCCAAAACCCCGCAAGCCCTAATCCTCCACAAGGCAAAGCGTAAAATGATGTTTAATGTATACTGGCCAGCCCTTTCACTCATTTATTCCATAGCTGGGACAACCTTGCTACAAAGCAAGTAGAGTTAATTAATAAACGAGGCAGCGTGGGGTTATATGGAATCTTTAAAGCCTTTATCAGTTTGCCAGTCCATTAGCGGGGCTGCATTCTCCGCAAACTCCCTGCTCCAATATGTGCAGCAGAGCAGTTAATTTCTTTTGGACTCGGTCTATGGCACCAAGCTGGGGTTTTTTTTTTTTTCCATCTTTATCCAAACAAACTATTAAATAATCAACAAATAAGAATATTTAACCCAAAATAATGAGAGGAACGATCGCTCGCCTAAAAACTATAAATTAAAGCTATCCAGTCACAAAAGAAAGTTGAGTCATCCATTAAGCAACAAAGGAGAAGGAAAAAATAGATCGCACTCGGATGTTTTTGTGGCGTTGGTTGCCTCGCAAATGTGCCTAAGCCGAGGCCCCGGGAGGATGGACGGCTGGAGCCCGAAATCGCTAAGAGACTGTCATCAGGCAAGAGCTTCCAAAATATTAGAGTCCGCCCCAAAAAAACAGAAAGCAAAAAGATGAAGGCCACCGCGTCCCTCTCTCTGACCAGCACGTAGGTTAGGATCTGGCGTCTGGAGCCAGCTGTGGAGGGGGAGCCTTTGCCCAGGAGCAGCACATGGCCTGGAGGAATCCGTCACATGGCCGTGGTATGGAAAAGCCTGGTGGCACCAGGGGCCAAACCACCCAGCACCGGTACTGCAGCATCCCTGTCCCTCCCCAAAGGGCTGGGAAAAGGATCAGTGAAGGGACCCCCCTGCCGCTGCCACCACACGGGGCCGGGAGCGCTTCCTTCTCCCTGCCCGTGGGGAGAGCGACAGGACCATGAAATGCCACCAGCCTCTGTCCTGCCTGGCCACGCCGACCCCTGCCCTGCACGGCTGCTGTGGGTTTGGGCAGCAGCAAAGCTTTCCATAAGGCTGCAACAGAAAGAAAACCTCACTTTTAGGAGGCTCCTCTCCCCTCTCTCTTCCCTCCTCCTCACCCCCCCGCCAGCCATGCAGAAGACTCGTGTTTGAAAATGTGGGGGGCTTTTGCAGTGATTTCCAACCCCCCGGGTATACTTCTCAGAGTAGTTTTCTTGCGGATGCTGTGCTAACAAGATGCTTGACAGGCTCCAGGCTCTGCGCTCGCAGCCACGCCGCCGACTGCCGAAATTCACAACCCGCTTCCGAGAGGCACGACAGGCAAAAGCCTTGTGTGCGGTGTGTGCCTGGGATGGCAAAATGGTTTACTAGGGTAAACGGGGCTGGGGAGGTGGGAATGAAATGGGGCAGTTGCAGGAGTATCCATATAACCTGGAAAAATGCTACGGCTGAGGTCATTACCCCTTCTTATTTTTCTATGTAAATAATGCGGACACAAAACAGGGGTTCCAGCAAGTGCCCGCTGACGGCCACCAGGTATCTCAGCGAGATTTACGATGGAAAAAACCCTTCCATAATTAGCTTAATTTCTGCCCAGAATCCAAGGATAAACTTTTATTTAAGCATACGCCTCTGGTGTTCTCCAGAGGACTTGAAAATTATTTTCTCTCACTGACAAATAACTCTGGGAGAATGCATTCAGCTCAGATCAGCCGGCAGCAGAAAGGTGCAGAGCCAAGCCTAACATCAGGCATGAAACGTGGTGCACGAAGGGGCTGGAGAGGTGGCACAGAAGATGTGGTGAGAGCGCTCTGAGATATCAAACCCTGCATCCAGCCCCAGGATAAGTATGACTTTCTCTTCTTTTTTTTTATCCTTCTTCAATAAGTTCAGTGGCTTTGAATGGGCTACATCGTTCTACCAAGCAGTGCTGGCCACAGGCTCCCCATCCCCGATGCCACATTCAGTAGGAAGGCAGGAGAAAGCCAGGGACCTCTGCTTCACGGATGGGGTCTAGCACTGACCCAACAATGAGACGTCAAGCGTGGGCTTCAAAACCGGGATTCTGCCATCTGTAAAGTCATGAGGAAGAGACTTTCCTTTCTTTGTTCCAAAAAAAAAAAAAAAAAGAGGCCTTTGAGATGAATTAAAAATGCTTCATCCTCCAGGACTGCACCAGGAGCAAGGCTCACAACCTTCCCATGGTATATTGCTTCCTTCCTAAGAGCCAGCAAAAAAATGGAAAAAAAACTCAAAAAAACTCATAACGCTTTTCGTCCTTAGTAAGAATCAAAGTGGTGTAGAAAAGAGGCTTTATACCTCCCATTCCCATAGCCTGATTAATGTGTTCTGTCTTCAACATGTGCTTTCCCTTAAACCTCATTTTTCTGTAATTTCCTTTATTCTTTTAACAATGTGCTTATCCCACTCCTAAAAAAAAAGCCATTATTTACAGATGTTCCCTCTCTTCGCACCACATTTGAGTCCAAAGCGCAGGCTCCTCCTTCTTCTTTTAAATAAAGGGAGATAAGATTGGAGATAAGTTTGTTTCAAAAGGTGAACACTGATATTAAATTTTAGGAATGCATGCTAAGCTGATGTCTCTGTAAAGATTTTTTTTTTTCTGATGCAGACATATTCCTCCCCTGTTCTGGATGTAACAACAGCTACCCAAAGGAGCTGGGTATTCCCAAGAGCAAAATTTTGCCTGCCATTAATACAGGCAGTTTCGGACTGAAGGAATCTGGCTCAGCCATGAACAACTGTAGGACCTGTCAAAGGCTCTCGTTAAAAAAAACAACCCATGCATTCAATGGTCATGCTTTCATGTGGGGGAGCCCTGGATCAGAAAGAGCATCAACCTAAAATAGAAGGCTAACATTAGGACGAGTGCTAGTCATCTACTCGCTGTCTTGAGAGTGACTCACATATAGTTTGTCTCAGGTGGGTCCTAAATCTTAACATCTCTGCTCACCCTTGGGCTCATATTCCATGGAGAAGGGTTGATAGATCAGACCCTTACATTTATTATACTTTTTTAAAAATAGCATTGCAATACAGCACCCAGATAGCCAGTTCCAGACCACTCAGAAGCATTGTTGGTTCAGAGCATAACACTCTAAAATCAGCCTATACCATCAGGAACATCTGTGACTTGCACATCCCTTGGCCCGGGGCAGGTAGTGAGTGGTCCCATCTCCATTCCCTGCTGAGGAAGGGCGAGCACCGTCGTCCTAACACCATGTTTGAGTCACTCCACATGGTCCAACATCTCTCCAGAAGCAGTGCTTCAGTCACTTTCAATCCCTTCAGCAGAAGCATGCCTACAAACCTGCTGCCATTTGGGGATGAAAGTACTTTTGCTGCAAGATGCTCACCTCCAGCAGGCTGGCCAGTGGAAGACTGGGGAACCGTCCAGCTTGGCACTACAGACGGTCCCAGTGTCTGCCTTGCACCCTCACCCCAGGCTGGAGGGTGAATATGGGTCTGCTGTATTTTCTCAGCTCAGCAGGAATCCCACCTTTTCCTTCAAACTGCAAACTTCATGTTATGTATTAGAGAGAATAAAAGAGCACATTAAAGTTAGCACTCTATTAAAAAAAAAAAAAAGAGAAAAGCTTGATCTACTCTCATTTTTAACTACTGGTTATGGGCTTTAAAAGGTCTCCTTGCCGAGATTTTAAAATGCATGGGTTTCTTGATGCAAATTTAAGCTAAGAATAACGAATTTCCTGAGTGAAGTACTGCTTTATGCCATTTTTTGTCCTCACTTTTTGGGAAGTTTTCTCTCTGTGAGACTTTTCTAATCGTTAACAAAAAAGAAATAAATTTATCTTTATCACACTGAATTGGGCAAAACACACCTTTGCGTTCACCTTGCGTCTCAGGAGCCTTTTCTTTTAAGCGTAGGGTACCAGTATTGAGAGATCCTTGGAAGTAAGCTGCAGTGGGTTATCCAACACTTTCAGAGGTAAGTTGGCCTGTCTGTCAACAGGGAGCCTGGCATTCATGTGTTCATTAAATTACATCCTCATAATTCATACAGAAATGTACGACTCTCAATTTCTCAAAATATTAAGAATTGCCTGGCTAGCCCCAGCTCGTTAAGACAAAGCTCTTTCTTAAAAGTCACTCAGTCATTTGAAAATAATGAAATATTGGTATTTATAGTGTTTTCAAGCTGTCATATGCATAAGCCTGAAAATTGTCTATGAACAGAAATCAGATTCTGGATAGACGGTGCCAGTCAAACTACTTTAAAAAGAGAGAATAAGCTACAGAAAATGAAGACCTGGTAGCTATAGCCGATGAAGATAGGATCTGTTTCATTAAGATTTTAACCATATTTTAGCTCGGTATGAATTTCCAAAATTGTCTCGACATGAATCCTCACTAAGTGCGAATACGTGGCAAATGCAGTTGAAAATAAATCATATCTTGTATGATAAACCTCTATCAGTTTCAAGGGTTTTTATTTATAGATAAAGTACATTTTTAAAATTGTAAAATGTATATTGGGAACACATCCAAAAGTTTATAAAAAGTAGCTTTAATGCTAAAATTGAAGACAATTTGACAAAAGCCTAAAATGTAGCATCAAGGGTAGTTTTTATTTTCTTAATAGCTGTAAATAAGACTTAACCAAAATGTATTTTGGGAAGGTTGTGAAAGAAATATTTAAATCCCTATCTGGATTTACATCCAGATCCATCATATACCATGCCATAGAGCTGTTTTGAGACAGTGAAGCCTTTTAATATACCTCCTGCGGTACTGAGGCAGTAACATATTGCTTTACCAGTTAAATCCTTTCGGAAGTCATGATGTACATGTAACTTGCTCTCTAAATATTTTACTAATTTAAAGCTGGGTTTCATGCGCTGGGTTGTAATGGCTGGGGATCTGCTGTGTAAATCCCTATCTGGCATGTTCCGGACGTGGCATAAAAAAATCCTTCTTGGTGCTCAGCTTAGCGCTGATAACTGCAGGGATCACAAGCTATAGGTTGCACAGGACCACGTCACGTTGGCTGCTACGTGCAAACACTATACACGTCTTCTAGACATCTTTAAGGAATAACCGAGGCTGTGATTTTGATGCACACCTAAATAAAAATTAGCAGGTTATTTTAAACTACTTCCTTACATGCACAAACATATGTGCATACACAAGATGCATTTTAAAGCGCAATGCTGAGTTTAAGAAATTCCAAAATGTTGCACATTAAAATGTCCTAAAAAATAACCACCAGCTGTATTTTGCAATTAATCATCTATTTGTTTCCTGCGATCCCCCAAATCCCCAATCACACGGAGATTTCAGCTCCAAGGCTAGACTGCATACGTTCTCCCTTGTAGCCCCAAGCAAAAGCTTGTTAGAGCCAGGCTGTAAAATCTCAAAAAGAAACGAAACTTTGGCCCCACGATAACAGCCGCGGTGCAGGAGAGGCACGAAGTCGGTCCCAGCGAGGGGAGTGTCCTCGCACAGGGGTGAGCACTTGTGGCCCCCTGCTACAAATGGTTAATGTTAAGGAGTTATCAAGAATGAAAACCGTGTATGTTCTGCATGAAGATGACAATGTATTAGTGGAGTGACTGCCTTCTAAGGAAAAAAACCTGAAAGTAAGGAATTAAATTAAAGCAAAATGAACCTGAAGATTATAAGTAGACAACCTAGGCAAATTCTGTTAGTCTGAAAAATTAACTAATCCAAGAAATTCTAATGTAAGACAAATACTCCAGTAAAACACAGATTATTTTTGAATTAAAAACTTTTTTTTTTTTTGGCAACATCTTTATCATTCGAAACCTCTGCAGCGTTTGCTGTCACTGTCACAGGTCACAGTTAAGCCTGTACCACCTTTGGCTTTACTGCTGCCTGGCTGTGCAGAAGACTCACCCCTCTCTTGCTCTGGCAGAGCTGGGCGAGATGCGTGTTATTCGCACCGAGAGCATTTCAATTTGACAATCGGTTAAAAGTAATGCTTCTTTTTTAGCCTATGAGACTAAAATGGATAATCTTTCCAAAAAGGACATAATCTCTCATCGGTAAGACCCATTAACAGGTTTAGCTGAATTTTATCACACCAGCAGGAGCTGCTGGCTGTAGGTTTTAATAAGCAGGGCTCTTCTTCCTGTGACTATCTCCATTTGCCGGCAAAAGGGAGCATTTCCACCTTCTGCCCAAATGCATGTGTACAAATAAAGAAAGAACTCCTCTCTTACCATCTAGAAAATATTTTTTATTACCAAAGTCACCATATTTAATGACATGATTAAAATATGAGTGAAGCGCAACAAAAATTAAACAGGGACTCCTGAACTTGAATATTTTGAAAGACCCCAGAAGATCTGTGCATCACTTTTTCCTCCCTTTAAAAATATCAAACAGTTCTGTTAAAATTCACATTTATTGTCCCAGTAAAAAAACCTTAATGCTTTGATTAGATTTCTTTAATAAAAGACCATAGTCTCTGGAAATATTTCAATTCGGAAATCACCTGGACAAATAGTGTTAATAATGCATAAGTTTGAGAACCCTGCTATGGAGGACTATGTGACAATATTTTAGAATCTGATCTCTAATTTCAGGGCATTTTTGTAGACTTGAAACGTATTTCACCTTCATTCCGAAGGAATTTGCACTGCTTCAAAGCAAGGGGAGGGAGCAGGTAGAAATTTTCTCCCCTTCCAAGTTCTCCTCAGCTACAAATTGCTGCAGCATTGTCGATCATAAAAAGGGGGGCTCAGGGTTTCATTTTTGAAAGTAGGCTGAAAAAATGTATTTTAAAACTTATATATTAGAAGTCCATTAAAAATTTCAAACATTTCATTATTGCAGAATCAACGGGGGGGGAGGGCGAGTCAGTCCACCACCGACAAATCGCTTGATCCGTTCTCTGCAGAAGGAAAGCAGAGGGTACGCTGCAGCGGGGAGAGAAAGGGCGGTGTCCCTCCCGAGCAGGTGAGCCAGCACAGCTGCTGGGGCGAGGGAGCGCAGCGGGAAAAGGGAATCTGTCCCTTTGCAAATTAATTTTAAATATTTATTTAGGCTTCCACCAAGGCGATGCAAGTTTGGAAGGGATATGCTGGTTTCGCTTATGCTCAGCAGCAGTATACGGGATTGTTTGGTATTCGCCGTTACCCTAATGCAGGAGAGCAGGAAAAGCAATGAGGATCCCTTCCCTTCCTTGGCCACAAAGTTTTGTTTTAAACTCCTACCAAGTTCTTCAAACTGCACCTAAAACATGCAAAGGTCTCAGTAGACAGATGGTCTGTAGAATGCTATGCCTGATCGAAAAGACTCTGTTGCACCAAACCCCTAAGCTTGAGTTTAGAGAAATAGTTCATAATTAGAGGCTCTGAAGCTATCCCAGGCAGCAGTTAACAAGAAAAGCCAAATGGTATATTTAGGATGTCCCCTGCGAGCCTTGGGCTAGACGTGCTCACAGTTAAAAAGTGATGACTGTCACCAGTCAGAGAAAATCTTCTGAACCCGTGAACTTTAGCGCGTAAAGTTTCCATTCCCGCAATTTGCCTTCGACCATCATGGCAACATGAATGGCGAGGATTTCGTTACCACATATCCTCCAGCCAAATGAAACGGTCCCTCGTGCTTCATTACCTGGGGCCTCTATTAAAAAACAAAAACAAAAAAAAAGTTACAGCTATTTAGATACGTCAGTACGTTAAACCTTATGGAGAGAAGCACCACACAGGGGTACGTCTCGCCTTTTCATTGAAGAACCACTTTGACAGCCACAAGCGTGTGCTGCACGTGTACAGACCATCTAGATAAAACCTGAAAGTATAAAGGATATTTTGAATTATTTCATTGTTAATGGCTAAATTATGTTTTCTGTTACCCTTCTGAAGAAGGGCTCCTTCTAAGTCTAGTTTTATTTGGGAATCTACAATCCCCAAAAATCTTAATGTTGGAGAACAAATGGTGAATCTGCCTAGAGCCACATCCAAGGCTCGTCAGCTGCATGGATTTCAGAACTGCAGTACTAGCCAGTCCTCAGTCTTGACGATACTTGAAACCATCTTAACTACGGATAATATTCTATCGTATGAAAGGCTACAGAAAAGGGCTGCTGCTAGAAAATGAGAAATCTATGTGACCGAAGGCACTAACGTTGACAAAAGGAAATGTTTTCAAAATATCTGTAATAATTAAAAAAACACCCAAACACAGCAAATGATGCTTGAAAATTGTTATAAAACAGTGAAAAAAGATCGTTTTGGCTAAGTACAAATCACTGTGGATGTAGGAAGATCAGCAGAATAGCATTAGGCACCAAGATTCACCTGGTCAATGTGCAACTGAAGTTGTACCGAGGCAGATGACAAACACCATGAAATGTTTAGGATTTTTTTCTTTTCCTTCCCCCTTCAGATTGGTCCTGCTGTCTCTGTTCCAGACTTCTGATTTAGCTCTACTTTCATATTCCCATTGGGCTATGCAGTGCTGGTCTTGTTCCTAGGATGGAGCGGCCTAAGAGAAGAATTCTGGGTGTATCCTGCAACAAGCATCTAAACCAGGTCTTTTGCGAAGGTTTCGCAAAGCTTTTCTTTTTAGAGAAATTATTTTTAAAGAAATGTTTAGCCCGTAAGAGAAATCCCCAAACAGACCAAGGATTATTTTGGTTTTCCTCTGTAGTCCGGACAGGTTTGATGCATTACCGGTACTTTGGACGTTTTGACTGCCTACTGTAACGGCGACGGCCAGGCAGTACCCGGCCGGTGCTTCGGGTTAAGCTGTTGCCTTCTGCTCTGACATTCTGATAGAGACTGAATACAAAAGAGTGAGCCCGAGAGAGCTTCTTGGGGTCAAATTAAGCCCAGCAAAGGAATTGCGTGTATGTGTAGATATTTGCATGGTAGTAAGATTTCTGGAATTTAGCAGATTGCTTCTGCAAAAATCTTTGGGGAAGAAAAAAGTAGTAATAAAAAAAAATCCCTCTCCAGAATGATCGAGAGCTACACACAGAGAAATGCTTTCAAAACACAAGCATTTAATTTTTTTAAATGTTAAGTGAGATGTAAATACGTACGTTAGCAACAAAGTGCTCAAAAGCATACCGAAAACATATTCCATACACAGTTAGCAATAGAAGTCTGTACAAAAGTAATAAAGTTACACATTATAAAAAATACTCCGTAACTATAATTTAAAAGAGGGAAAAAAGACAAGGGAATTGATTTCTCAGTTCATATAATTTATTGCAGTTAGCACACAGTTTAAAAATTCACCAACACACCAATAGTACAAAACTAAACAGCATTATAAGTTATTCCCCCCTCAGGAAAATAAAACGTACTATGATTGTCAAAGCTAGATGTCAGTCTAAGTTTTAGAACAAAAGAAGAATGTGAAACTAAGGAAAGGAAAAAAGCAATCACTCACGAGGACCACAAAAAAATCCAAGAGAAAGTCCATTTTCCTCAGACACTGATTGTCTTCTCTAACTTAAGAAAAGAATGTAGTTTTAAAACCTAGAAACTATTCAAGTAACTAAAGATAACGCTCCAAGGCCATTTTCACAGCTTTTTTTTTTTTGTTTTAAATGCCATTACAGCCAAATTAACACACATTTGACCAAATATTTCCAAAACAGTCCAGCAATACACAATGGAGTTTTCCATTCAGTATCTTAAGCACAAAAATAGGCTATGTTTACAGTAGTTAAGGCGATCAAATTTTAAACAAAAGCAGAGGAAAAAAAAAAAAAGAAAAAAAAAAGGAAAAAACAGCAAACGTTTTCCATGCTACTCCCATAGACCTTATTTGTAAGTGCAAGACAGGAAAACAAACACTGTGCAAAATGCTTTTGACCTGCGTGTTGGTCATTAAAACCACACGTCAGGCTGCAGTCTCTGCTGCTTGGATACACATAGTCCTTCCCCTGCCCTCCCCCGGCCCCCCTGTCACTCAGGCCTGCCCAGGCCTTTCAGCCCGGGGCTTTCGCCCTTTTTTTTTTTTTTTCTTTTTCTTTTTTTTTTTTCTTAGTCCACAGCCTCTTTTCAACGGGGGGGAAAAAAAGAACGACCTATTGTGGTGGAGTGGTGCAGCAGGAATCCTACAAATGCTCATCTGGGGAAATGGACGCACCTCAGTTGGAGCTGGCGTGGGGTCTGTGCAATTAGAAGGGGTCTGGGGTTAGTAAATGCACACCGCACATGCAAATCTCGAAGCCTGGTTGTAAACATTCTTTTTTTTTTCCTTGTTAACGTAGCTAAATCGGCGACTCGTAGCTTAAGTTCTTCTCAACTTAAAGACAGTGGGAAAGTAAATTTAAATTAGATAAAATAAAAACAGTGCATTTCTCTTCTTCGTAACACCGTCATTTTCAACAGTGTCAGTTTTTTTTTTCCTAAGGAAATTAAATAATTTTCAACTCACTCGTTAAAGTTATACAATGCAAACAAAGACAAAAATATACTGAAAATCATGCATTTCTGTAGCGTTAATATTTACTTTTCAAGACTCAACTAAGAGCATCAACACAACCTGCCAAGTTCTTTGATACCTCCCCCCGGCCCATGTAATCAATTACAGTATACAAGAACAGTAATTCACATTTTTTAAACACACAGTTCATCACTGCTGAAGCTGCAATATCCTTTTTCATCCCAAGCAAACCTTCACGTAAAACAGAGTCCCAGTGATCCCAGTGTACTCTCAGGGTTTTTGTTTTATGTTTTTTGTGGTGGTTTTTTTTTTTTTGCTTTTTTGTTTTGTTGTTTTTTTTTTTTTTCTCTCCAGTGGGAACTGTCAGAAATCCAGAAGTTGCCATAATAAGTTTTAAGTCAACCACTTGTTTAAAAATAGATAATCCAGCATTTCAGAAATTTTCCGTTTGGGTCTAAAAGCATTCAGGTTTCCAACAGCTAGAAAGGACTCATGCAATTATAGAAATGTAAAGGAACTGACAAAATTGGGAGAGGATTTCTACATTCAGATTTTAAGAGGAAAAAGATCGAGAGCTTAAAAGAACGCAGTGTTTTGCGGAGAATAAAGCCATGTCCAAATTTTTTGAATTGGAGATTCCTTAGAAGTAAAGTATCCGCTGGCTTCTATTCCAAAAAGGGGGAAAAATACGCTCCGTAATTTGTTACTTTGTCGGATTACCTCTACAGTTCATTTTTATCAGAGTGCTAAATTAGTGAAATATTCATGCTGCCTTAAAGTGCAAAAACAAGCTAATAGCCAAACTTTCAGTTCAAGGAAACAAGATTGCTTTTAGACTGTACCACAACTATATAGATTTATATATATATTATTTATATATATAAAAATTTTATTTCCAAAGTTCTTGTGAGCTATCTTCTAAGGTCCAGTCTCTGACAGTAGGTAAGCTCAGTGCTTCGCTTTTGACAGACAATGAGTTCACCAACTCACAGTGAAACTTCCGAATGTGTCTGTAAAGGTCTCCGGACTGCGTGAACCTGCGTTCACACCACTTACAAGCATGAGGCTTCTCCCGCGTGTGAACCACCGCGTGGCGGCTCAGGTTGTGGGAGTACTGGAAGCTCTTCCCACACTGGGTGCAAGTGTAGGGCTTTTCACCTGAATGAGTCCTCTCATGACGTTTCAAGGTGTACATGCAAGAAAAAGTCTTACCACACAAGGAGCAGGTCGGGACATTGACATCGGTAGCAGGCTTGCTGCGGATCCCGTCCTGCTCTCGAAAGTGCGTGCTTAAATGGATCTGCAGGATGTGGGGGCTAGGAAAGACCTTGTTGCAGAGAGGACACATGAAAATTTGGCCGGCAGGGCTAAGTATGTTTGACACATAAGGGAGCAAGCTGCTGTCCATGTTTCCTTCCACCTGGACTCTCTCGTTCTCTGGAGTTATCATTTCATCATCGCTTGCCTTGTCTTCTCTATCTAGCTCCCTCAAGACCGAATCTTCCCTCATCGGAGCCAGGTGGGCCGGCTCGTACTGTACCCTGTTATTAGTGCTCACACTTTCTTTCACAGTGCTATGTTCCATATCATAGTCATTAGTGCCAACATCACTCTCATCACAGGAAGCCTCTTTCTCCACCTTCACCTGAACCAGGCTGCTTCTAAGCATGTCCTGCGAAGAGAAATAAGAACTGTTCAAATTTTCAACTCCTGAAAGGCTGGACTTGACAGACAGGTCCAGCACGCAGTCAACATCTGCTGAATCCCTCACAGAGGTGACAGACCTCTGGGACAAAGACTCTGTTGAGCTGCAGGGGCTGGCTACTGTTTTTCCAGCTGCTGCTGCGTGCGTCTCTGCCTCTCCGCCAGTCTGGGGAATGCCTGCTGAGTCTGAGGGCAATCTCATCCACATGTTCCCAGGCTCAGCCGCCAAGTCCCTCTTGCTAGGCAGGATGTTCAATTTTTCATCTTCTCCGTCATCTTCATCGCTGGGCAAGTCTCCTGGCATGTGGCTGCTGCCGTCGGAGAGGCTCTCCACTTTGTCTGAGCAACTTGAGGCGTCTTCCTCCTTTTTTGTACTGTCTGCCTCCGTGGTTGCTTTCTCTTTCAGCTTCTTTTTGCAGACTTTGACAATGTCATACATGTGGAGATAACTGGCAGCTGCTAGCACGTCTTCAATGGGCAAGTCTTTGAACTGGAGCTTTCCTTCGTACATGAATTCAAGCAGGAGAGCGAAAGCTGGGGCTGTAACAATGTCGCTGTTCAGATGAACAATGTCCCTTTTGTCCAGCTGGTCCTTGTAAAAGAGGTGGAAATACATGCTGCATGAAGCCAGTACAGCTCTGTGCGCTCGGAACTGGGCATCTCCTACCAGAACAGTGCAATCACAAAGAAAACCCTGATGTCTCTGCTCACTCAGACACTGTAGCAAATGTCTACTGTGGTCAGGAAACTCCATACTGTCTTCATAACCTATAAGCAACGAGATTTTAAAAAATTAAATGTAGGTCGAAATCACAGAACTTATGAATCCATGTTATTCCACTCTAAAAGCCTCGTATTTGTATCGCCAGAATTCTGCTACTGACACCATGCAAAGATTATTTAACACGCATGTACGATGGCAACTCTTTTCCCAGTCAACCACTGAAGTTACAATTTCCTTTCAGTGATAAAGAAGCCGTTCTAATAAGCGCATAGGAACCGCTGTAATTTTTTTTAAAGTATCACTGCTGTTCATAAAATCTGTTCAACAGTTTTGGTTTGGGTTTTTTTTGAGGAAACTTCCTCCAGATTGCGTCCCTGGGAGGGCAGACACCCCCCACCCCCCCACCAAAATATTTTTTTTAAACACTAAGTTTCAGAGATCACAAAGGAGGAAGAAAAAAAGAAATCAGATCATCAACCTTCTTTTTAAAGTCAAATTGTAGTAAGTGCAGAGGTTCATGCACAAGGAAATGCTAATATACCCAAATCTGAAGGTCTAACATTCATAAAGTATAAAAATTATTTACAGGTGTCAATTTGTATCAACACCAAAATCAAGGTTTCTAGAAATTTCGTTCACCTGTTTTACTTCTTGTAGTAAGTACAGTTTCAGGTTTTAAACCTTCTCCATACTGTACAACAGAACACGAACATTTTTGCCAACATGCAGAATTTACAAAAGAAAACTAACAACCAAAACACCAACGAGCACTGCTTCCCCTGTGTGGGACAGAAATTTCCCTCCCCTCTCACCCCAGCCAGAGTTTGCAGTACCAAACTTAAAAAAAAAAAAAAAAAAAAAAAAAAAAAAAAAAAAAAAAAGAAAGAGTCATTCAACATGAGCGTGTGTGCATGTGTGCATATTTCAAATCAGTAGCCCGGGTACTGTTCTTACCCAAGTATCTTTCTATTCACCTTCCTTGATGATATAGAAAAAATAAACTTCAAAGAAGTAGAAAAGTCAAAACTCAAATAGAAAGTAAAATCTCCTAGAAACCTGTCTTAATCTATTCTCCTGTGATTGATAGCAATGTTCTCCCAAACCATCTATGCAGATCGTGGCTCTCTAGGCTGGCAGATATTATTGAAAAATCCTCATCCCTCGCAAACCAAGACGTACTAAAACTTACAACACAACCTCTACTATGTTCTGTAAAATACCATTGCTAGAGTAAAGCACGAAGATTTACAATACAATCACTTTAAGTGCCCCACAGCCAACATCAATCCTAATCCTTAAGAGGGCTAAAAATAAAGATTGGAGGGCAGCTCACAAGGTAGCTGTGATCAAATTAGGAGGCTGAAAGGACAGAGAGGGACGAAGAAGGAAGCTTATAAACATCTGATCCAGCTGACTGTGGCCATATGGCAGCTGCTGCCCAGATAAAGAGATTAAGAATAGAGGAGTGCGATTACAGCTGTCTGGCCAATTCAGGCAGCTCAAATCTACAAGTTCTAAATTAGTCGCAAATACAAAAACTCCTTCAAATAATTATTGTTATGCTGAAATAAAAGATTTCAAATGCTACATGCGAGAAAGAAAAGAGGAAACCAGTCAAACCATTCTCCCGGGTACAAAAGTTTTTAAACACGTAACTGATTTCTATCTTTCAGAAGCACTACAGCTGTATGCTACTATGGTTCTGAGCTGCTGGATGTTTAGCGGTGAAGTTTAATCAAAGACTTCCCCACAAACACATTTTAGCCAGAACGATCCTTCTTTAAAAAAAGCACACTTTTGTATATTTCACTAAAACCCCCGTAAAGTCATTGAAAAGATGCAATACAAGAAGATAAAGCAGAACTCTCTTTAGGCTTGCCACTAAATCCATTGTAGCTTTGGTCTCAGAAATGAAGGATGAACTTGCTCTCTCCTTCTTCCAAACCAAGACATTCTCGCAATATGCATTAAAGTTAATGCTAACAATGAGCCCAAAAACTGATACTCTCCAACTGTAGCCCAAGCCTTTTGACTAAAGTCCACTTATCTATTTAATACTCAATTTCATATATTACCTCTAAACTTGGTTAGAAAAGTAATGTGATTTTTTTTCTGAAATTCAATAAACAACACACCAAAACAGAAATATGCTGTATCTAATCTATTGCTACTCCTACCTTTAGTACACATAAACCTGATTAAGTCCTTTCCTCTGAGTCTTGCTGGCTCCAGGTCTGTTAGATCGGTGGAAAAAAAGCAGACTAGGAGAGACAGATGCAAAGTGGAGATGATGTTAGAGAGGAATGAGATACCTTCTCCACACACAGATCTGCACACACTAACTCCCTGTCTGTGTGTTAGAATAAAAGGCTGAGGGATGGCAGGCTGTCAGCTGCTCTGACATCATGTTCAGATGGAAATGCTACCTCCAGCTGTGCTCCTTTTAATGCCATATGCTACTCCTCTACACTCCTGCCACCAGCTTTTTCTTAGGAGAACTTTTCTCTTCTGTTAGTATAAACAAAATACTTCAAAGTCTCTTTTTTTTTTTTTCAAACTTTCTAACAGGGAGGGAAAGAAAAAAAAAAAAAGAAAATCCTAAACATATGGGGCTCTACTGTATTTGCAGCATAGCAACACTTCTGCCTTCGGCTGGAGGACCGCTTTATACACCGACAGCACACCCCAGCCGCGGGGTTACCCGAGAAACCCACTCCGGTTCGGTTTTATTGAGCCCAGAGGTTCAGTTAAAGGCAGAAATTAACCGAACCTATTCACTCAACTCGCAGCTCCCCGCTCCGCCGCCGGTCCTTTCAGTTTCACCGTTCGGACGGCGCAAGTGACACGGCGCACCCGGCTCGGGCTCGCTCACGGGGGGAGCGGCCACCCCCGCCGGGGCACCGCTGCCGCCGGCCGGCCGTGCTCGCACACCGCTCCTCCCCCGCCGGGGCTCGGGCTGCCCTTGATTTGGCTGCCGCCGCACCGGGACGCCGCCCCCCGCCCCGGGCTACCCTGGACCCCCTCCCGGGCTGAGGCCGCCGGGCGGGGGGGGGGGGGGGGGGGGGGAAGCGGGAGGCGTCAAGGCCGGGCGCCGTGCCCCTCGCACCGCCGCCGGGATCGGCCCCGCCGGCCTCCCCCCGGCCCCGCCGGGGACACCCACGTCCCGCTGGCGCCTGCAAAGAGCGGGCTGTTCACCTGCCCGCCGTCCCCCGGGCTGCGCCGCGCCGCCGGGCCGGGCCGGGCCGTGAGGGGAGGCGCGGCGCCGCCGGCCGCCGGGGGCGCGCAGCAAGTTCCCGGCGGGCCCGGCCCCCCCCTCCCCACCCGCGGCAACTTTTCGCCTGGGCTGCCCCCCCCCCCCCCGCACCGCCGGCCCCGCCACCCCAGGCCGGGGCCTGCGCCCGCCCGCCGGGCAGCGCCGCCCCCACCCTCGCCCGGGGCCGGCGGCCGCCCCGCGGGGAAGGAAGCAGCTGCCCGGCGCGCAGGAAAAGCCGCCCCCGGGTCACGGCGGCAACAAAAGAAAAGTAACCGGGAGCGGCGCCGGGGCGGCCGGTCCCGCCGCCCGGGGAAAGGCTGCCCCCGCCCCCCGCCCCGCCGCGCCCACCCCCCGCCGGACCCGCCGCCAACTCCGCCCGCCCCGCGGGGCCGCACTGGCCCCGGCCCGGCCCGGCGGCGCCCGGGGATGGGGGCAGCGGGACTCACACTCCGCGACGGCCCGAAGTCCCCGCGCTCCCGCCGCCGCCGCCGCCCGCCGGCTTCTCTTCGCTCACTTGCCGCTCCGGGATCGCGTCTCTCCCCCCTCCCTCCCTCCCTCCCCGCCCGCCCGCCCCCCCGCCCCCCGCGCCCGCTGGCCGCCGCCCCCCCGGCCTCCCCCCTGCCGGCCGCTGTGGAGCGAGCGGGGCAGCCGGCGGAGCGGAGCGAGGCGGGCCCCGCGCTCAGCGGCTCCCCATGGCACCGACGGCCGGAGACGGCGCGGAGCCCGGGGCCGGGCGGCCGGGCGCGGGGGAGGGGCGGGGGGGCGGGGGCGCCGGGCGCACGCAGCACGGGCGGGAGGGCGCACGCACGGCGGCGGCGGCGGCGGCGGCACAGCCGGGCCCGGGCTGCGGCAGACAGATGTTCGCCCCCTCCCCGCTCCCCACTTCGGACTCCGCTCCCTGACTGACAGCCCGGCCCGCCCGCGCCGCCGCCACCGCCAACCGGCGCGGCGCCCCGCCGATGAGTGACGGGCCGCGGCGGGCGCTGAGTGGAGGAGAGAGGCCCGGGAAAGGCCGGCGGCGCCGCCAATCACGGCGCGCGGCGATGCAGGGGGCGTAACCCGGCCAGGAGCCGAGGCGGAAGGGGGCGGGGCCTCGTCCTGGTCGGGGAGGGGGCGGGGCAGCGGGGGTGGGGCGAGATTGAGTGGGCGGGGCCGAGGGGGGCGGAGCGTTACCCTTGAGGGCGCGCGCGGGCTGCGGCCTCGCGCCGGTCGCCGGGGCGGGAGGGGGTACGGGGGTGACGCGGTGCATGGCGGGACGGGGCGGCAGGTGCGGCGGGGCCGGTCCCGGTCGCGGGCTGGGACGGGACGGGACGGGACGGGCAGGGTAGGGCTGCCGTGCCCGGGGCGAGGCCGCCGCCGCTGGCCTGTCCCTCCGCTCTCGTCTGTCTGCGCAGGCGGCTGGGCCACCTGCGCTGGGCCGGGCCGTGGGCGGTGGGTTTGCGTGGGAGCGCGCCCGGCCAGGCCGGGCCGGGGGCTGCGGCGGCGGGCGCTGGCCAGGACGGCGTGTCCGCCCGCCGTGAGGAAACCGCCCGCCCCCGGCCGCTCCCCCTGCGCCCGCCCGCCCGCAGGCTGCCCGCCGCTACCTCAGGGCGGTTGGGGACCGAGAGGGGATGTCAGTTGCTGAGGGCAAGTTAGGAGCCAAGAGCAATATTAGCATATAACAGCCGCGTCACTGTCTCGAGATCCAAGACCCATCAGCTGCCCCTACTAAGAAGAACAAGTGATCGACTACAACAGGGAAACCTTTCACAAAATTTTCTGAGGGATCCATATCTAAGAGGAACACGAGTTGCTGCTGCCCAATAACTTTGCAGAGGTTGATGACAGAAACATCTGGATTAACAGATAAGCCACAATGCTGCTACAGCTGCAAGGCGTACAAAACTAGAGTTGATTTGCTGCAATGCATTTATCATTGGGTAATTAGAAATAAGCCTTAGTAGATAGTTTGGTGATTCTTATCATACCCTTGTATAAAATCCCTAAAGAAAAGTGCCCAGGGTGTGCCAGGTTTGGCTGGGGCACCTCGTGTGCATGAATAAATATTTACTTTTGCAATTCCATAGTTTAGTGTCCTAGCCTCTCTCCTTGGTTGGCACAGGCCAGCTCTGAATTTGTAACAAGAATGTGATCGGAACATGCTTCGGCTCCTCTCTCTTTTAATGGCTTGCCCTGCCCTGGGCTAGAGTTTCCATCTCTTGGCGTTGCGTTTTGGGCTGTAATCTTTGTGCTCCCCGCTGTGGCAGGGCAGGTTACGAGGAGCGGTGCCAGAAGGAAGGTCGGCATGGTTTGGGACGTGTGCGTGCCCAGTCCTGCCAGCTCCTGGGCAGCAGCATTGGGTAGGACGGTGGCTGAGGAGAAAAGGAGCTCTCCAGGCCTCGTGGTGGTTCACAGGCAGATTGAGGTCAGCAGCTTTGGAGAATACCATGGCTTAATGGTGGGTTAGGATAGGGCAGTGGAGGCTGGGTTTGAAGAGCTAAGGTCTTCTTAGGAAAAGACTTATCCAAGGAGCAGGGTGTTGCCCCATCACCTCTTCAGTTTCAGGTAAGCAGTTAACAGAGGAAAGTGTTTTGAAGAAAACGAGGCTCGCCAACTGAGACCCAGAGTTTAAAGAACTGAGTTAGTATTAGTAACCAAAATTGATTGAGTAGATACAAAAGCTGAAGGCACACACTTAGTCTCCTTCAGTAATACGAAACCGTTACAAAGAAACATACTGAATTCTGGCTGTGTCTAATTTATTTGACAGCACTGCTATGTATATCACACAGCAGCCAGCATCTAGGTGTCCATATGCTGCAAGCATTACATACCTATAGGTAAAAAATATGAATATGTGTACAAAAGAAGACACTTTTCTCTCTATCTTTTGGTGAACTGATTGCTCATGAAGACCTGGTATGGGATTTTTTCATTATTAACCTCATAGTGTTTCAGTCCATCTTAGATGCTGTTACAATTCCATATTTAAGGTGGCTTGTTTTTTGGTGGTTTTTTTTTTTTTTTTTTTTTTTTTCCATTGGCATCGTGTTCCATATTCCATTATACCTGGAACTCGATGGGGTTTTGTCCTTGTCTCTTCAAGACACAGCACCTAGGATGCTGACTCTTCATGTTTCCTGATTGTCTCCTCAGTGCTGCTAATCGCTTCATCTGAGAAAAATCAGTACTCTGTTCCCTGCTGCCTGTCATTTCTTGAACATCTTCCCTATAACTACGAAGCTGCTTTTTCTTTCAATTGCAAAAATAAATGTTGAATGTATTTCAATAGGAAATACTGTTGAAAATAGTTCTAAAGCTTTTTTTTTAACCTGAAACATACAAATAACTTACGCAGTTATATACATTTGAACTGTCAGTGAATGCGCCTGAAATTGTTACATTAACTATGTTGTCCTAGATCTGTAAACGGCATCCTGCCTCATGCTTCCTAGTATAAGCCATCTCACCAACTGCTCAGGGTCGGTTAGTAAGACCTCAGTTTATGAATACTTACTTTTGCAAGTGTAGCTTTACTGAGGGAGGCGGTTTAGTCATCTTCACGATACAAAACTGGGAAAAACAAGGCTGCTTAATGTGAAAAAATTCAAATAATTTATTTGCTGAAGAGGACAGTTAGCAAATGGACTTTCTCAGCTCCTTATGGACTTTTACAGGACCTGGAATTTAAAAACAATTATACAATAAAATTTCATGGGGCGTTACTGTTTATACATTCTGTTCACTTACTATTTCCTCCTCATACATATGAACATACCTCCTTATGCTTTAAGATGTACCGAGAAAAATCTTACTGCCCCTCACCTTGTATTTACAGTGCTGACTCCTGATTAAATCAGGGTGTGTTTTCTTTTCCCTTCTATCATTTGACTGTATGACCTTGGGCAAATCAGTTTGTCCTTTTTGCCTACTCAGACTGGTTTGCCCTCGGGGCCACAGGTTTATTTCTTACTACAGTTACATTTAACAGAATGATCTGCAATTACTGTTTTTACAGCTATTATAATAAAACAGTTTTTTACTATTTCTAAATAGGAGATGGAGTGAAACAGAAAGAAGTGATTGTAGGTAACGCTTTAAGATTAAAAATCTTTTTGGCTGTGACTCAAACTTCATTGATTTAAACCTGGAACCGTTGACATTTGCCTGTGATTTTTTTTGTGTGTGTGTGAAGGGAACTCTAATGCTTTTAAAGAGTACTTAGAGAGGTTTAAAGACTTAGCATTATTTTAAATATAGAAACAAGATGATAGAAGAAATTAAGAAAAAATCCTACACAGGGAAAACTCACAGATACCCTGTAGTCCAGTTGGTCCTCTATTAGAAAAAATAATAAAAGATGGGCGTTCCATTGCAAGGGATGGTGAAGCCTTGTTGTAAAGGGACAGAAACATCTGGCAATACACCTGGTCTCTACGCATATTTATAAATCACCTCAGGCATCCCAAGGTACCGTAGAGAACACACACGAAAATTGAACTAAGAACATTCATGTGCCAAAGAAAAAACTGGTCTCGATTTAGCATGGAAAGAAATGAGTCTCATTTACTGCACAAACACAGTTTGGAAAGACATGATGCAATTTTGCACTTCTTGCACCTTTGCACCTGCTGACTTTCATTTATATCCTCCAGGCAACAAGCAAGCCTGAAGGCCTTTGGCTCATAACCAATGCTGACGTTGCAACGTGGTGCTACAGGAGCGCCTGCAGCTCTGGTAGAGCCTCCCTGCTCGCCTGTGATCTGGGAACGTCGAGGTTTCCTGGCGTCTTTTCTAAAATGGCTTGTGTGGTGAATCTCCCAGTATTGTTTGTTGCTGCTCAAGATCGATTAATAGGTAGTGAGCTGCTTTGCAGATGCCAGCTTTGCCTGCAAGCCTCAAAATGTGTTCGTCGCATTTGTTTCTGGACATTGCATGGTGCTATATGCTCTTGGAAACTCTTCTTGACGACAGTCCAGTAGAAGAGCCTGAGCTGACAAAGGTCAAGGTGCCTGCATGATATTTGGGTCCAGAGCCATAGATTTAGATATTAGCACAACACATTTATACTGTGGAACCAGCTGCAAATTTGGTCCTCAATACTTCTTTCTTATACCTGCTATAGCACGATTTTCTACATTTTCTTCAAATTGTAGAGCAGTGCTGTGCCAATTACCATACACACCATCCATTTTGTTCTCCGTGAAAAAAAAAGAATTTGACAATGAAAACTGCTCATCTGTAGTCAAATATCCTGGGTTTATGCCCTACAGGTTATTTTGGACCTGATACCATCACCCATAAGCATTACTACTGTTTTCATTGATAGCACAACGGAAAGTGAGTACTCCCTTTGTAAATTAAAACTCTCCCAGAATGCTTTGACTGATAGGACTGGAGGTACAGTGGCAAATATCTCCAGGGTTATGTGTCCCAGAGAAGTGAAAATTAGGACTCTTGTTCATGGCACTCTTGATTTTTTTTTTATTATTTTTGATTTTGTTTTTAATTGTAGTGAAAATTAATTAATGTCTGTCTGGTTTTCAGAAAAATTAGAAGTGAAATAGTTTCTGGGGCTGCCATCATGCTTGAGGTTCAGCTGATGTCACCATGGAACTGAGTTTTCTCTCTGGGGAACCAGTGTTGGGGAAGTGCCAAGATAATATAACACAGCCTTTGCATGAATTGGCTAAATATGCATCTTACTGTGCCAGAGTCTGACTGGATCAGTAATTCTTATCAGCCCTAGCTATGCTGGGTAAGCCACCAGGCTGTGCTCAGCTAAGATCTTTTCTTAGCAGGTGGGCCAAAAATTTCTCCGTCCTCTCAAATACTACCACATAAAAGAAAAGGAGCACCATGCACTGAGGTTTATCACCGAGGCGGCTGCTAGCATTCGTGCTGCAAGCTGAGGACAGGCACCACTGATACACTTTCTCTAGGTCCAGCTGTCCTTTTCTGGAGCATAGATTTGTCTAGCTTTAAGCTACAGCTTCTGCTTCACACAGGGAAAATTACTGAGATCAGTGACTTCTTTTTTATGTCCCAAAACAATTTCAAGGCTCTGTGTAAAAATTTGATCATAAAGAATGGCATTGGCCTCACGGGTGGAGGTTTGAACTGGAATTCAATTAGATTTGTTTGTTGAGTATTAATGATATGCACACCGTCACTGGAACCAGAATAGAAATGTTTTCTCTCAAAAGATGCTTGTTTTGGATACAAAGAAATTGGCTTCACATTTCTAGCCTAGGAACACCTGGCTGCTGGAGCCCAGACTCCCACAACACTGGCCAACCACGAACAGATGCTTAGTGCAGGACAGACCTATGCCATGGGCCACTGCATGCTCGTAAGAACACACAACTATTTCCCCAAACGTAAAACAAATGCAAAGCCTAGAGTTCAAATAGACAAGAGACACAGATCATGATGCGCCGAAAGGAGGAGAGTGGGAGTGATTGTTAATTCGTGCCCTGGGCCCCTGCGCTGGCAGAGCGGTACTGGGTGGGACTGCTCAGAAGATATCTAGGTATCTTCCCTCTGCAAAACCTGTGGTTCCTGCTGAGGTCACATAGGTGTGACTGGTATTGTAGTGGGAGTAATTCTGAGAAAGCTTGAAGGTGTGAAGCCTTTTCAACTAGTGTGGTGGCCAACACCAAGTTCTGTAGGATTGCCTTGTTCAGAAGTTAATAAACAAAATACCAACTAGTTTTACAAGACCATTTGCTTAATTTTTCTCTCATTATATGCTGTGTGTGGGTGTACGCATCTGTGTACATTTGGGGGGTGCCCCTTCTACAAGGACATGCTGCAGAAACAAAATAGGTAATAGCCGCTATACTATGGTTTCACTATATTTAAAGCAGCCCTGAAAAATACAATATTTATCCAAAACCCAATTAAATTTTCTTATGCTTTTTCTGTAATTTCTTTCCTATCCTTACAGATTACAAAGACATTTATGCCTAAACAGAAGCTGTCTTCTTCCTATCAGCCTGCTCTTTCTGCTCAGTTCATTCACTAAATCATTTAATCACCCAAGGCCATATGTTATCATCTTGTGTAAAATGGGTGGAAGAGAGAAAAAAATAAATATAAAAATCTCTGCACAAGAGTGGGTGTCAGCATCCAGCATAGCTCCCACTAGGAATCACAAAATATAAAATGTTATCACCAGTGAATGTGACTATGAAAATAAACCGAGACAGACAAAAGGAAGAGACAAGGCATTGCAAAGGTGAAGGAGTCGGTCTTCAAGTCTCAATTCTGGGTGGAAAAGTTATGGACTAAATGTTACGTGTTAGTCCATGTGCTCATATTCTCAATATTCTGCCGTTACTATAGTTGCTGTGCTCTCCTGTAATTAGCTTGAAAGTGCATTAACCCATGCATACAGTCCTGTTTTTTACATTGCGCGAATAAGACCCTGTCCCTGACTTGGTTCCTTCTGGGCTCTTCTTTTTCTCTCTCTCCATGTACTGGTGCACATTTTGTCCCAGGTATTTCTGTGCGGAGTCATATGCTTTTACCACTCGGCTTCAGCTGCTGTTCCCTGTCACGATTACTTCGCGTGGTTTTCTCTCTTGGCACGTTTGCTGGGTGACAGACCCTTGGGAAACACATGGCTCGGAGCAAATCGTGGGGTGTGTGCTCCCGTTAGGGAACGAGGAGGCCTGAGGGAAAAGTTAGAGGTGGAAAATCTATTATTTTAAAGCAAGGGGACTTTCCAGTTTTATGAAAGGACCCATCATGCACCCTACCTTCAGGAAGGTATTGTGTGTTTTCTTGCCAGTGAGCTTGTGACAGTGCTGCAGTTGGAAATGGGAGAGCAGCTGACCGAGGGGTTTCCACCGAGAAGTCACTGCTGCTCTCCACTCACAGAGGCTCCCAGGGCAGGGGCATAACACTACAGACGGCAAAAAAACCCCCCACCCCTCCTCTAAAGCTGCACATGCTGGTTTATCCTAAGACTATGAAAGCATAAAAGATTATATTTTCATTTGCATGGTTTGCTGGTTTTTATTTGGCAGCTACAATAACAACAGGCTACAGCGAGCCCATAAAACAAAGTGAGAACAGCAGCTCATTTTTGTGGCAGAATGTAATGGCTGTGGCTAAAGGGCTTACATAATTAATCTTAAACCCTTATGCCTCTATTTACTGATGTTTAAATGAAAATTAAACTCTTAGAGCCATAAGGAGGCTTCTGGTATCTGAAACGGGATTTTGATACCGATATTTTTATCCGACACTACCAGCTGAAAGCTCCCATCCGTGGGGCTGGGAGGGGAGAGGAGAAGTGTTTCGCTGGGAAGCACCGTGGCTGGGCAGGGCTGGGGCTTCCCTCCCCTGCCCACCGCTCAGGGTAGCACCAAAGCCCTTGGGGAACCAAAAATGATAGAGGGCTCGACTGGCCATACCTGGGAGTCTGACCTGAGAGGTTGCAACTGTAAGCTGTGTTTCTGTGATGGGAGGGTGGTCACTGAGGTGAACGACCAGAGAATATTTACCACTTTGGCAAACTGAAAAGGTGAAGTAAAGCTGAGGCATCTGGTTTCCTCAAAGGCAGCTTATGGTAAGAAAAGCTTCTCTGTGACTACTCTTCCTAGTATAGGAGAAGACAAAAGATTCAGCTAACTGTACTGTTAGGGTAGAGAAAGGGTTTTTATTTCCCAGAGGCATTTAGAAGGTCATTTTGTTTGTTTCTCAGATTTTTCTGTGATGTATCATTTCCCCCCCTCCATTCTCCAGAAGATACAGCAGACTCAGGAAGTGAATTGCTGCTTAGGGAAGTGTCCTGCCTCCAAGCTGACTTATATAGTAGGACATATGGCATAAGTTATATTTGGACAGATGTGAACAAGTAGTCAGTGGATTTGATAAGATTCTTTATTTAAACTAACTTGCACAGTGTCACTGTTCTACCATCTTTCTCTCCTTCCTCAATCTGATCTTTTGCTGGTTTTAAGTATTTTAAATATACATTACATCTAACTAGCCTGTAAAGCTGTAAATGCATTTAAGAGCATTCAGTCATGACAACAATATATGATTTTCTCCACACTATGACTGGCAAATACCTGCTTTCGGTGATAAAGCAGGCACAGATGATAAATTGTATGAGTTGCAAACCCCAAGTGATTACCAGTTTGAGACAGCTGAGCTCAATTTGAGTAATTTTCATTGATTTGGTTAATTTGGTCCCTGATGCTTCAATTTCATTGGTGTGGAGTTGAGGCACAAACTAGTTCTGTACCTCCCACAGATAACACAGAAATAAATTAATTATTTTCGAGATCACTTAGTTCATCGCCCTGCCTGGATTCCTGTCAGGTTCATCTGCATCTGGGCTGTTTCTGAAAAACACTGGTCTGTCTGTCCTGTTCTCAGAAATCTCCAGTGAAGGAGACCCCACTGTCCACCCAGGCAATTCTTCCCACCGCTCCACTAGCCTTTCCAGAGAAAAGAGGAGTTTTTCCTGGAGTCTTTTTGCAAGTATTGTTGTAAGAAGCTTGTTACTTCTTGTGCTACCCAGGGTGGCCATACAGAAGAGTTTATTCTGTACCCTAACAGCTTGTGTCCTGGAGGTCAGCCATCATACCTTATGCAGCCTTGTCTTCTTTAGATTAAAAAGCCCTACATGTTCCTTGTAGGTCACATTTTTCACATTTTGTTTCATTATTTTTATCTTCTACTTGGTCCACATCCTTCTTGGTCATGCCCTGGCTGTGGATCCTGCACTTACTCAGTTTATTATTCCTGCCAAAGCAGATAATTTTGCTTTCATCCTGTCTGCCATGCACCCAGCTTTTTCGGGCCATTTTCCACTCTGCTGGAAACATTTTGAATCATAATCTTTCCTCCGGTGTGCTTGCAGCTCATTCTAAGCTGGTGTCATCTGCAAATTTGAGAGTTGTGGTTTTTTTTTCTGTTTATCTGTATCATTCATGAAAAAAAAAGACTTGTATCAAATCTAGGACAGCTACCTGGAGAACTGGACTCAATATAGCCCTTCAATTTGGCAGTGAATATGTGGTAATAATCCCTTGTGTATGGCTTTTCAGCCAGTCATGCAAACACTGGTTAGTTTTGGCTTAATTGTGTTCCCTAGTTCAGCCATAAGAACATCAGGTAGGGCAAGGTAAACAGCCTGGCTGAAGGCAAGACATAGTGTCAGTTACCTCCCCACTTCTCTCAAGGCCTCTTAACCTGTCTCAGAGAGGAACTGGGTTTGTATAACATGCTTTATTCAGGATAAATCAGTGTGGGCCATTGCACATCTTACTGTCTTCTAGGTAATTTAAAAACATTTAATTATTTCTTCCTGTATTTTTCTGAGAAATGAAGTTTGATAACTATCCCATAATCCTCTTTTCATCCTCTTCTAAGGATAACTTCCCACTTGTACCCCATGAGTTCTCAAAAATAGCTGCTACTGATCACACAATTGCTTCAACCAGCCCTTTGAGATCCAAATGCTGGCGGTTAAGTACAATGCAGATTATGAAATAATGAAGACCTTATCAATGACTTAATCAAGGCTGTTTGGTGGTACAAAGGAGGGGTTGCGGTGCAGCCTTTCATCCCAGCACACCGCTTTCTCACCAGCCTCAATGGAGCCCACTCCCTCACGTTGGCTCCTAAACCACAACTCCGCAAAACTAAACTTTTCTAGCATGTTATAACTCTCAAAAGATAGCGTGGGTGAAAACATACATTCCTCAAAGCTCAAAAATAGATGTAAGTGGATATTTGGCATAAAGCTAACAAAAAGAAAAGCCATGGAAATGTATTAGCTGCCACAAAGATAGGTTGTAACTGCCAGTGGCAGTTCAGGATGCAGGTCAATAGCTTGGCCTAATGCTCACCTTTTTGGGACAGGCACACGCTGCATAAGCGTATGTGTCATTTTCATTTCCAGCCCCACTTTTTAATGGTTAAAAGCTAATTAAAGCATACAGTGGCATTTTGAATCAATATAGCGTATGTACTGCTGCAAATTCTCTCATCAGGCGTGTTGCCCTCAGGAAGCAACATTAACTTCAACAGCAAAATAGGGCTGTGAGCTCATTAATCATCGCGCTCAGAGACAGTCTGGGTGGCAGTGGCAGCAGCTTTGCGTGTTTCTGGTAGTGAAGATCGGCTACAATGGTTAGATATGTGAAGTGTTGCACAAACATTAACTATTACAGCCAACTGTCTTTGCAATTGGCATTTATCATCTCAGCTCTGCAGATTAAAAAGCAGAGGCGGACCGTGAGGTGGACTTTTTTTCACACAGTAAATAGGTGGCAGGCTGCTGTAAGAACTCCTAACGCCGAAGTCCCCTTATTTCCCTGTAACAAAGAAAGAAAACCCCCAAAACAACACCCTCACCTGCCTGGGAACATATGGGGAAGACAAAACTTAAAAGAGGGAGAAAAATATAAGGGACGGAGGTGAAAAAAGAGTTAAGGAGAAATAAAAGGAGAAGGGGAGACAGAGATAAAGCTAAGGTTAGAAGAAATTAGCAGTAAAGGGAAGGAAAGTGGTTTATGTATATATAAACATAGCTTCAGTGCCTATGAAAAACTTCAAAAGCATCTTGTGAGCTCCATGCTTCAGCAAAAGGTGCTCACTGAAACTAAAAAGATAGGCCTTTGCAGCCCCTATCCCACTTCTCCCCAGTCAAATCAAGCTTAGTGACAGGGCTCTCCAGAATAAAGCAGAAAAGGCTCCTCACAGAATCCTCCACCCTGATCTTGCTGGTTACCCAACTGAGCACGGCGCCCTCTGAAACAAAGGTTCACAGACCCTCTTTTGCACTAAAACCTGCTCAGCTGTGGCCGTTTTGCTGTCCTTGCTGTGGCCAAGAACCCTTCTTACCTTTTGTGTGGACTCTGATGAGCAACCTCCAAGACATACAGCTGACAGTGACCCTGTGATTCATTTTCCTGGGACGTATTGAAGAGCAGAAGGAAAACCTGTATGCTGGTGCTTAGCTTTGTATAAGATTCAGATGCACGAGTTCCTGCGCACAGACTCTTTTTGTATTGGGACTTTGTGTTTAGAAGAATTCAAATTTTCCTTTCCATCAAGTCTCTGTTAAGCTTTAGGATTTTTAGCTGTGCATGTACACTACAGAAGAAGCTAGAGACACCTCCTGACTGAATCTGTATGAACAGAGGGTGAACAGTCGAGTTGGGGTTATGGCATTGCTCTTTGTCTTCCTCCTGCACTTGCTTTCTCCAGTCCATCTGACCACTCTTTGGTCCTGTGAGGAGAGCACAGGCGTGTGCTGGCTCTCACTGCGTGACCTCGCCTGTACACATAGCTTCTTCTGGGGCCGTGGTGGTGGATGATGGACCCATCGTCCTAAAATCTGGAGACAGCATGCAAAAGCATTAGTGATTCATAGAGTCATAGAATCATAGAATGCCCTGAGCTGGAAGGGACCCACAAGGATCATCAAGCCCAACTCCTGTCCCTGCACAGGACAGCCCCAAATTCACACCATGTCTCTGAGGGCATTGTCCAAGTGCTTCTTGAATATTCCCAGGCTTGGCACCATGACTGCCTCCCTGGGAAGCCTGTTCCAGGGCTCCACCACCCTCTGAGTGAAGAACCTTTTCCTAATACCCAACCTAACCCTCCCCTGGCACATCTTCCTGCCATTCCCTCATGTCCAATCATTGGTCACCAGAGAGAAGAGATCAGCACCTGCCCCTCCTCCTCCCTTTGGGAGGAAGCTGTAGACTGCAATTGATGAGGACTGGGAAAGTGCTAGGGAAGAGAGAAGCTTCCAAAGAAAACAAAGTGCTATAGGAGCGCAGGCTGCACATGTATGACTGCTGCTGCCTCACAGGGTAAGGGTTGAACTCCCCTCCAGTCATCCAGGAGGAAATATCTACATGATCCCCACCGTGGTACAACTTCTATTCACCAACTGTCAGTATCATATCGTCTGTGTACTCCTTCATCTCCGTCCCATATAGGTCTATCAGTCCTGCTTTCCCGCACAGCAGAGCTGAATTTTATTGCCGGGCAGCAAGTTTCATACCTTCTACTTTCACCTCTGGAGCAACACAGCTTCTAAGAGCCCCTGCCAGGTTTCTCCTCCTTGAGATGTTAGGGCCCTTGCTTTGTTCTCTTTTTTAAAGCCATTTTTGAACAGAAGATGGAAGAAAGTTCTAGGGGGAGATGTAGGCACAGAACTAGGAGAGGGGGATGCCTGTAGGACCTGGAGTGGTGAATCAAAGGCACCTTTCCTCAGACTCTTTCAACAGGTTATTTGGCTGTGTGCTGGGGCCAGGTACGATCTGAACGTAGCTGCTCAAAGAGGTCTGTCCTGTGATGGGGAGGCTTCAGTATCAGCCCTCAATTAAACTGAGCCAGTGCTCACAGGACCTTCCAGGCAGAAGAAGAAAATAAGATAGTATAACATAAGAGGGCACAGGAGAAGGATTTTGCTCTGTAATGGCAAATTACCCACTCAAAAATAACATAAAGAAGGGAGGAAAAAATTAACGAATAAAGTCTGCACATTATTTTAAATCACAGAAGTGTCAAAAATGGTAATGCCTATATCAAGGCTGCCCTAATGTAGCTTTAATTTGCATGCCATTGGCATTGATTTGATGTGAATATTTACTCTCCTATTCAATTAAGAAAATCCATAACTGCCACCATATTTTAATGTTAATGTATTTTTACACAGCTCTCTGTTTACCTTATTTTCTCTTCTATAACATTAACACTTTTTTTTTTTGTTAAAAAATGTGTGAAAGATTAATTTGTAGAATGACGGGATATGTGGGTGTGTAGCACAGGCCAGATGGAAGGGGTGTAACATGACAGTTTTCTTCAGTGGCTTCGTTTTGTTTTTATTGTTGCAAGCGAGCAAAGTATAACTAAAATTATCATTTCTTCTCTGGGCAAAAAGAACTAAGTGGTAAGTTCCTCTTTTACTCCCTGTGGCTCTCTGTGCTCGCCATGCAGCTGCAACCCTGTTTGGCATAGCTGGCAGGTTGATAAACATTTGTCTAAAACTTCAGCTTATGTATTTGAAGACCACTGTTATTTAAAGAAGGGAATTTGTGTGTGGGGCTTCATAAATCTGTATGATGGAATAGATCTGAATGCAGATTTATTAATAAGCAAGAGCAATTTGGGGAGACTTACTAGTCTTCTCTTGGCTGATAAAGGTACGTAAGGGTGAAAACAGCCACTAATGCTGAAAAAAAGAAAGAAAAAGGAAAAAAAGTCTATCCAAGACAAAGCCTTTTTAATCTACAAAGCTATCCATTCAAGAAAGCTTTTTAATTGTTGAAAGAGGGCTGTTCCAAGGCCAAATTCTAATTTACACATAAGTATTGTAGGAGTTTGGTATAGTAAATGTCCTTATTGAAGAATAAAGCAATTAGCACAGTAACTCGCTGTCATCTGGCACGTAAAGGCATTCCAAGAAAAAGTGAAGTGTTGAGGAAAGGAGAGAAATTCAGGACAGCATGTGGGAGAGGAATATGGAGGCTCCTTTTTATGCCACTCAGGAGAAAAGGAGGGGAGAGAAAACCCACTGCAAACTTAATCTGTTCCCTTACCTCATCACAAATTGACCCAAGTTTCTTCCTTTTTTTTTAAGGGGAAAAAAACCCTACCTAAGTTCTCACTCAGAGGCTAAAATCCTGAAACCATGATACCATAAGCAATAGCTGTACATTTTGCAACCTCACACACAAGCGCTTATTCGGTGTTGTGAATGTGCCCGTGTGCTGTGACCATACGCACAGTTCATGAGCTTCATCTGATCCTCGAGTCTTCCCTGTCAGTGCTACCCATCCCCCTATATATGGGAAGTCATCCCATAAAAATGGTTACCCTTTTCTCCACAATACATCCACACACATCTCTTGGCTATGTTTCAATGCCCTGCAAGTACACCTGCTGCAACGCCTGGGATCTTTAAACAGGCACACAGGGCTTTCTTCTGTCTATAGACACACACACATGAACATGCTGTTAAAAGTTTGCATATCAGGAGATGTTTTTGCTTGCCGTTTCAACCATTTCAGTATGGGTGCATGTATACGTGTACTAGCAAAAGTGTCTGGTTTGCTTGCTGAGTCAAGAATCCCTTCTCCCTTTTCTCTTACCCATAGATTTTTCAAACATTAGTAGGTTTATGCCCTAAATTTTATTGACACAGAGCAGTTTCCCACTTTTCTTTTTACTCTTTCCTTCAAAATTAGGCGTTCCAAACCTGTGAGCAGTTGTAGATTCTTCTCTGGTTTGTCAGCACTTTGATGTTTAGCCTCAGTTACATACCTACAGTTACCGGAGGGTACTCCAGAGCCACAGCAGTTTATCTGGTCTGTCCTGGGCTTGGTGTTGCTGGGGATGTTTTGTTCGTATGGCACATTGTGAACTCATATCTCAGACCAAGGAAGCAACGCAACTACAAGAAATTAGGAGAACGCTTCCAGTGCACTGGGGCAAACGCGAGAGTAGTTGTTAGTGTTGCACATCTTCCTTTTATTTAACGCCACTTGAAGGGTGGCTTTGTACCTTTGCGGAGGTTTTTGGGTGCCGTCTTCGCAGCTCCTTCCCAGAGGCAAGGAAGCGCAGTGCAAGGGTGTCTAGTGCTGTAGTCACCAGACCCCCACCAGGCACGCAAGATTCACCCCAACGTGGTTTGTATGGCTGCACGTGCCAGCCCTCTGCCTAGTGAGCCCAGTCCTGCCTGGGTAGGTTTCATTTTCTAATCCAGTGAGGAATGGTGGAAGAAGTGAGCTTAGCAAATGCCGTCAGAGAGGGGCAAGTGAAGCCTCATGTTGGAGGTGGGGAGGAAGCTAGATAATGAGAACAGGTGCCCACTCATTACACTTATACTTCCACTACATATACACCGTGCTGCTCTGGGTGATAGCTGATGTTATGGAAGTCCGCACACAGCAACGAGCAGTAGCAAGACTAACCATCAGAAGGCAAGGGCTGCCCATTTCCAGGTAGCTGTGTGCGTCCTGGCTCCCGGGAGGGTGCTGGAGCTGCTTCCTCCATGCTCAGGAGGTTCCACCCACTCCTGGGGATACAGCGGGTGTCAGATGAGGAGATAACCAAGCAGGAACAAACTGTGTTGGCAGGCAGGAAGGTATGTTTGCCTGGGGAGACCCTTTGCAAATCAAACTAGGTAAAGCAAGAAAAAAGAAAAACAAACAAAAGCTTCCTCAGCTCAGGGAGGTCGACATTGTTCCTGAGTTCAGGCAGGGAGCTGAGCTGCCCCACAGATGTGCTTCCCCCATCTCCCCAGTTGCCTTTACTACTCCCTGCCTCTCCCTTCCTTCAAGGAAGAGGGAAAGCTGGAGTTCACTCCCTGTTTAATAAAGCCATCTTATGACATGTTATGCAGCGCATGCTCTGCAGGAGCACCTTATTTTTTCAGCAGCACTTGACTGGTTTGGGGTAATATTTCTTCTCCCCTTCCATCACACCCCCTCCCAGCGCCCACTTCTTTGGAGATATTATAGTTTGGTTCCTGTTTAAAAGGGAGTGGCACTCAGCTGGAGTGGGAGCTAGCTGGTGGGCCAAGGGTTTCAAAAACTGGTCGTTGCCAATACTGTTTATGTCACTGACTGGCTCCATATTTGTCTGTCTTGATATGGATAAGTAGTTTTTAGTTTCCCACTAGCAATACCAACAAACAACAACCAACAAAAATGACCTTCTTTTCTCTTAAAAAATCCTGAGAAAACCCAAATCGCCGTTGTTAAAAACTCATTGCCAGTACCATTTCTTTTTTTTTTTAAAATGATAACAACCAAAACTGAGAAATCTGTTTTCAGAGCAGTTAACCTAATCACAAGGCTTTGAGGATGAACAGGTACAAGTGGACTTCATACCAATAAAAAAGTATGCATTTCTTCACTGTAAAAAAATAAACAAACTCTGCCAAAAAAGTCTAAGTACTGGGGGAAGGCAAGCAGACTGTCAAGCTGCATAGCCTTGTCCACTGCCATCTTCATACCTGATATACAGGGTTCAAATCAATACTAAAAATATTGATTACATACCACATTTTCTCTCCAGCTTTCAGAAACTAGTTTGGTTTATCCTTTTTTGTCCTGTATATTTACCACACTGCCATGAGGCTGTACCTCCTCCGCAGGTGCAGCTGAGGATGCAGAGGGGTGGCTGCAGCATGCCAGCCTTCTCTAAGTCCTGGGGTTCTTGGAAGTGGGCAGATGCCCAGTCAACTCACAGCCTAACCTGGGCCATCCTCAAGGTGTGGGTGCCAGCTGCAGCCCCTGAGTGCTGGGGTCCCCAGAAGCCCACATTGGAGACACCTGTGGAGATGTTCTGTTTTCTCCCTCTGCCTGTGCTCGTCTGTCTCTGGCACTGTTCTGGACTTATGCACCTGGCACCAGGGCAGGTCGGGGAAAGCTTCCAGGCCTTCTGTATGACATAGGCGGCTCATGTCTGTCGAGGCAGCTCTTTGTGGAGAGGCTGGACTGTGGCCCAGAGCCAGAACAAAAAGCTTGGTTTTAGTTTTTCATGCTGATTTGTGGGGTTGCTTTTCATTGTTAGGTTGCATTTTCTTGCTAACAAAAATTATTTCCAGCCTTTTTTCCACTGGTTGGTCTTATTTTGTCTCTAGTCATCCTAAAATGCTAGAAGTGCCATGATGCAAAAGTTTCTTGTGTATCAGTCATTACTAGTAGCCGTCTGGACATGGAGTCACATGGTTTTTCCAAGCGCAAAATTCAATTTGACCAATTGTAGCAAGAGGCTGAAAACATTATGCGCATCTCTAGAAAATATTCCGTGCTCAGCCAAATGAACAAACATTTTGCAAGGCTGAGCAATAGCGTCGTGCTTTCAAGATATTCTCTGCCAAGGCTTTTGTTCTCCTGATGATACTTAAGCCTTCTACTGATGGGACAAAGACCTCTGGGAAGCTGCCACAGCCAGAGCTTTCCCACTTCGCTGAAGGCATGGGGCTAGCAATAATATCAGGGGAAGGAATGAACAGAGAGACTCCACTGAACTCAGCTTTAAAGAAATACATAATTTGCCTCTGTTCCTTTATTTCAAAAATACTAGATACTGGAACATTGCTGTTTCTTTCTTTGAGACCTTACTCAGCCTCAGGGTGGGGCAGGGGCAGGTGATTGCATCCCTTGCCCTACCACCCACCACCCCTGAGTGGGGTAGGAGCCAGGAAGCAAAAGCTAACCTGGGCACCTCATTTCTGAAGCACTGACTCCTGCCCTGCTGGGCAGAGCTTGTGTGAAGTGTGCTTATTTGTTGATGTGCTCCATAAAAAAAAGTGACACTCATTCTCCATGTTCAGACTGGGTTGGGTAGGAGCGGTGAGGTGAACTGCAGGGCAATAATCTGGAAGGTACTTGGCTTCAACTGTAGTACCCAGAGGAAGGGCATGGCAGAAAGCACTGAAGCTACATTATATGCCACCAGCTTACCGGCAAACCTGTATTTTCTTCAGTGACATGGGGGTTTCCCTGTAGGAACTTCAAGAAGAGAGATCAAGCAGTTGAGGTCATTGGGCTAGGACTAAGGAGATGGTCTAGGCTCTGCCCTCAGCGCTGCAGCAGATTCCCTGTGGCATCCCCTACCTCAGTAAAGGAGGTTCGAGTTACCAGTGCTGTGCTCTGCAAAGCTACTTGGGAGGTTCTCAGATCAGACGGCAATGAGCTCCACAGAAAAGCTTATAAATATATTAAATTTATGAACATTTACTGTACGCTGCACACTGAAATCTGCCAACACTAATCCAAAAGAATTACACATTTTAGGCCTGAACATAACATACTGTATGCAGTAACTCACATCAGAGCAACCCATATGCTACTGTTAATGTGCCAACTGACACATGTTAAGCCACAAACATAAGAAAGGGTTGGATTTCAACTGCATTTTTGTATTCCAGTTATTCCTCGGGTCCATTATTTTTATTCACCATCATCTTCTCTCCTCTCTCTAGACAGCCTGCTGTCCCTAATACATCTTCCACTCCCCCTACCAGATTTCCGGCTGGGTAGAGGCTGCTCTGGAGACAAAGCAACTAACATAAGCACATAGGCTGGGAAGGACAGAAATAGAACCCCCCCTGCAATAATCTAGGTCACTTAATAGCCTACTTTCAGGGTTCTCGGTGAACCCTGTACCCACTCCTGCTAGGCAAAGAGAAACCCTGAGAAGAAGTGGGTGGATGAGTAGACAGCCAGCCATCCCAAGTGTCAGATCTGACTCCTCGGGAGAGATGCATCGAGGATGCTCTGACAGAATGTGTCTGAGCTGGAGGCAAATGTTTCTGTATTACATTCATGACACAAGAGTTCTGCCACCTCACAATATGTGCACGCTGTCTCTGCTTGATGGTAATAACTGGATTTTTCCAGGGAGCCAGTGAAAGCACCCCGATGCCGTTACAATAAGTCTCAAGATTATTTACTGAGCTAGGATAATCCTCCGGAAATCAGCGTGTTTTACATAAAGTGAGTCAGGATCAACATCAGGAGACTCTGAGCGTAAACGTGCCCCACGTAGCAGGAAGGAATCTGCTTCCCACCTTTCAGGTTTGTCGAGGTGTGACACCAGCAATTGAAACATGCGACAAGGGACCAAGCCACAACCGGCTTCAGTTCTCCTCCCCAACTAGCCAAACTCATAAATTCACATGGGGTTAGTGGCAAAAATTGTGTGAAGGATGATATTTCATTGTTTAAGCAGAATGGTTTAAAAAAGGGAAACAAAAAAGAAGACAAGAGCACATGTCATCATGCAGATTTAAACCACAAACTTTCAGTTACCTTATCAGATAAATACTTCTTACAGAAGCAACTAATGTATTTTATGTAGGCCAGATACTGAAGAGGATCTGATAGAGATTTAAGTGATAGATTCCGCAAGTATTTGGCAACACATCAATAATGTACTGGAAAACCAGACTCCTGACTCTCTTCTTGATTATAGGAAAGCAGCTGCTGTAGTCTCAGAGCTAGAAAAAGTGGCTAAATGCGCCATGTGAGAAACCAGGATTTGGCTCCCACCTCTGCTAGAGCTGACCTGATGTAAATTGTGAAGTGAAGGAAAGAATAGCTGGCTTGTGTTTAGGGTAGGAGGTGAAACCACACAGCAAAAATGTCCTCCAGTGCATGGGTAGAGAGAGACCACAATGCACATACCCCCAGCCTTCACTTCAATATATTCCTATGGATTATTTTGATCCCCTCTCTTTCTCTGTCCTTCTGGCCTGCGTGGGCAATGCAGTGTAACCCATAGCAGCACGTGCTGCAAAAGCTAACAATACCCTGGAGAATATGGAAATCATAGCATCCTTGAGGTAAGAACTTGCACTTTAATTTCAGCACAGAGAGATCTTGTGGGATTCCCTTATTCAGTGTTATATACCTCACTCTTTTCTAGAAACTTCAAAGACTTTTATGCTAAAGAATCCTTTCATCATGTCCTCAGACTGGCTTAATTAAATTTAGGAGACTACTGCACTTTTATAAAATGAGCAGAAAAGTGTCTACCGTTTAAGCATACTACTATATTTAATTTTATTTTTAATATTATTCCAACTTGCTTTTTTATTTCAAACATGCATAAAAGATTTGCACGTGACTGCAGAGCCTAAACCCAAAGATATTAGGCATGTTGGTAGCCCTGCTCACGAAAGTCTGCAGGATGTAGGCATTTAAGACAGTTCTGAATATAAGACAGAGGGCTATTCATGACTATTAACTTTAATTTGATGAGGAAAGGCTCCCAAGACCTAATCAGTGAAGAGGGTGGTACTATTCTGATCTCTCTTCATTAGACCTGCACTCCAGAGCCCTGCCCAACTCGGCGTCCAGGGCAGGACCACCCCCCTCTCCATTGCCGTAAGGGAAACGTAGCAGAGAATAGCTGCTGAGCAAGGTATCTAACAGAAGTATTTGGAACAGGCTAGCACGAATCCCCTCCACAGTGTGTTCAAAACAATGCCTGCTTTTTATGCCTGAAGCATTTGTCCGTAGAGGTGAGACAGAAGTCACTATGTGCAGTAAATGATTGAAGTGCTGAAGCTGAAGTTCAGCAGTGGAAGTTCAGTGTTGACAGAGGGTGTGAAGGACATGAGAAGAGCCATGTTGTGTCAGATCAAGTGTCCATCTAGCAAAATATTCTGCACTGAGCAGTAACCCAAATATGTTGTGGGAAGAGTATAAGAGCAAGAGAAGCATGTAGTGAAACATCCCACCATAACCATCCCTCAGCCTCCAGCAATTTGCAACTCAGTGACCTTCTGAGCCAGAGGTGGTAACGGGGGTGTTTAACTGTCCTCAGTGGATTTTCTTTTCTTCTGTGAATTTGCCCAGTTGCTTCTTAAGCCTATATAAACTTTCAGCCTCTTGTGACAGACTCTCTCTAGATAAACCACATGCTGTGTGTCAAGGTGGTGAATCTTCTTTCATGTATTTTGGACCTGCCATCTTACAGTGTAGTTTTTGTGTAAGAAGAGACAATAATCAGTCCATCCCTATTCACCCTCTTTACACCACTCATTTTTTTATATACTCTTGTAATCTCCCCTTCTTTTCCAGGCAGAAGAGTCCTAGTCTACTTTGTCATTCCTGACACATTGTGCATGAATCTACAAGTTAGATGAAAATTAAATAATTTTGTTCAAGAAGTGCTAGAGTGGATAGATGAAGAGAAATGCTTAAGCACCTGTAAACAGGGAACAAGGAAAATGATTAGTCTTTAGTAAATGTGGTACTTCCAGCCCATGGGTCTCCCAGGGAAAGGTGCTGAAACTCCAGTCTCAATCACTGTCAGTGCTTCTCTTGGGCTGATGACATTCCTCCAGTATTTACCAGAAAAAGTGAAACCTCATGCTTTCCATTTACCCTGTTTTCCCATCACAGCTATAGAAAGCCATGTGAGAAGACCTTCATGCCCTAGTACCTATGCCAGGAAACCCTTTCTTCCCCCGAAACACAGAATCATAGAATTGTTAAGGTTGGAAAAGACCTCTAGGATCATCAAGTCCAACCGTCAACTCAACACCACCATGTCTCTTAAACCATCCCCTGAAGTGCTGCATTTACACATCTTTTAAACACCCCCAGGGATGGCGACTCCACCACCTCTCTGGGCAGCCTGTTCCAATGCCTGACAACTCTTTCAGTAAATAATTTTTTTCCTAATATCCAATCTAAACCTCCCCTGATGCAGCTTGAAGCTGTTTCCTGTTGTTCTATCACTAGTAGCTTCAGAGAAGAGACCAACACCCACCGCACTACAACCTCCTTTCAGGTAGTTGTAGAGAGTGATAAGGTCTCCCCTCAGTCTCCTCTTCTGTAAGGGAGCTAAACATGTCGGACCCCATCCTATCAAACCTCTTTTTCAACTCTTAAAATTCAACTAAAATTAATAAGGAGGGCAGCACAATGACTGAATTTAAATTTTTGTCTTTAAAGTGGTTTTAAAGCTTAATGCTGTCTTATCACACTTGGGGGCATTAGAGATGGAGTGGGGACCAAGATACCGAAGTACCTGTGTTTTCTTAAAAATAGATTACATTCCTAGTGACCTTCCACTGCCATGTGTTATCTGGAACTGAAGTTGAATGAGTTAATTATTTCATTTCCATGGTTTGAAGCAATAGATTTGAGATGTTCGCTATGCTCCTTCCCCCATTCAGGCAAGAATGCAATCTCTGCAACCACTGCTTTCATTTAGCTCTACTCAGTTGCTACTTGTTGCCAAATGGAACGTGGATGTGCCTCAGAGAAGCTCACTCTTGACTAATGAAATGGCAATTAGTTTATGCAACTTATTAGCATTAGTATTTATTTTACTTTACAATATTACCTAAAACCAGCGTGGAGAAATTTAAACTGCAGCATTAGCTGTTCAGTGCTATCTTTTAAATAAATTGTCCTACTAAATGTAAAAAGCTGGCATTTGTACTGCATGCACCTATGTTATCATCATCGCAAAGCAGATGCAGAATGTAAGGCGACTTGAACAATCAGCACTGTAATTTGCACAGTAACATTGTTTTAGATCTAATTAGTGCTTATGCAGATCCCTTACAAAAATGTGAAAACCGCACCAGGATGTAATTGTTAATGAATTTAGTGCAAAGCACATCTGCATAAATTCCATTTCAGCAGGAAAAAAAAACCCCAACCTCTAAGTTCAACTGCTATTTGCTCAAGAGCCAAAACACTGTGAATTGTGCCCACTATGTTTTAGCCTTGCTCTGCTGGCTTTGATATTTCAAATAAATACTACAAAGTTAAAGCCTCCAGCTGCAGACCAACCCATCTGTAGATGTTTGTTATATTTGGCAGTATTCAAAGATGATTTGCCTTCCTGCTGAAAAATAAAATAAAAAAAGAGGTTCTCTCAGCAGAAAACCAAAATTGAAATACTTATCAGCCAAAAAATAAAGTTTAAAAATATTCTGCGTGGGTCAAGTGGCAGAACTTTTGAAACAGCAGGCATGCATGTATACTGCACCTATAGCTCAAACTCTATACCTCACTCCATGTGTATGCGTAAGTCCATCTGCAGTTGTCTCTCTCTTGTCTGCAGAACATATCCATGGCTAACAAGGAGCGCCACTAATGAATGCCACTAACTGATCTTAAACTTCATGCTACAGCTACCTTAGAAACTGTTCATCTGCCCTTCAAGAATAGCATCAAGATCTACTCCACATACCTTTGTTTCTTCAGAGTTGTTTTCTGGGTTTTAGGCAGGGCTCTGGAGTTGATCTTCCAACAAAGAACTGGGATCAGAGGTTTTTGTACCAGCACCAGAAATCTCACTCAAGAGTATGGAGTCTGTCTTGAGTGAGTTTTGAGATAAGAGCATCTATTTGCTGGGTCTTGGCTTTATTTATGGCCTTTATAAGTAAATGTAGCTGAGGTGGACCTTGTACCAAGCTTTCATTAAACTCTTTTGTAGGCTTCTTTATGGAAGTCTCGGATCCATAGTTTTCCTCCCTGAATAGAGTGGAGATGGTTTTACAAGACCAGGTTCTGACTGGTATTAGCCCATAACAGGGTTAGGGGAACACCAGAGCAGGAGTCAGGAACATCCAAAATAGCAACCGTGCCTTCTTCCTACCCTGGTCTACCTCAAAAACATCTTCTGACAAACTCAGGTCACTCAGAACAAGTGAGTGACCAAAAATCAGAAGTTACATAGTGTGTGATATTGGAGAGGTCTTACACACCAGCACATTGATACCTATAGACACAAGAGCCATATACTTGAAATACATTATCAGTCTTGGTCTTAATTTTTAACTTCTGGCAGTTTTTCCCCCAAATCTGGCATTCACAGCCAGGCTCAGTCCCTTTCCCTTGGTTATTGTTATCTGAAGAATTTTCATTTCTGTAGTTTTTAAAAAAGCATCATTTTAGTTTTGCATCCACAAGGTCTGGCTGTGCCTTTTGTCTAAGAAATCAGAATGGATTCATGAAAGAGGTGGGGATCGTGGTGCAAGTCAGAGAGCTATCACCTACTTCAGGGTCTGTCACAGACTTCCTGTGGGTGATTAAATCAGGCAAGCAATTTAACCTCCCATACCTTCATTCTCCATTTCTGAAAGTCAGAAACAATAGCACTGAGACATTCACAGTGAATGACTATGTTAAAGATGGTGAGACATTCAGGTATCTTCTGATGGACCTACATAAAAAGCTTAATATAATCTAGATTCTTGGATTGAGATGGATAGCTTCACAAGTTTATAGATGAGTCTAGTGAAAATCTTAATGAGATTGCTATCCATAAATTTGTTAAAAGGAGATTAGTAAGATACATCCTGGCCAGCAGGCTTCATGTTTCCTTTGGCCAGCAAAAGCACATGCTAAATGCCCAAGGCCCACAGCACTTTACATTTCAGATCATCCCATGCCAGTGACAGCTGCTGTGTCAGCCCCATGGAGACTGAACCAGTGCTCCCAAGCTGCTAGCAGTGGGTGTTCATGCTGCAGCCTTGACAGCCCAGAGTGTAACAGGAGCAGAACAAGAGGGAACTGTAGTAGACCTATATGTGATGAAACTAGAGGGGGACACCTAACACCCAGTGAGACCACAACAGCGTTGTGTCTTGGCTGTACACATGCGGTTTTTCATAGAAGTATGCACCATTTCATGGAGAAAACTCCCTTGCTTTGCTGAGTTCTGCATAAAGAACTCAGAGAGAAGACCACATAGCGTATGTCTTTCAGTTCGAACCAACAAGCAACCAATTTAAACCAGGCTTTTCATCTTCCCCTCTTCTTCTGTATTCTTTAGCAGAACCCAACATTTCTGGGACCAAAAGATCCCTTTCTATCAATAGGTTACTACTGAGCCTTTCAAAAAGACAAGGTAGGTTGCACAGGGTTTTTTTATTAACATGATATTCACAAATGTGGAGGACAAGGTACTGAGGGAAAGAGAAGGACTCTGGTAGACAGTGGGACAGTAGAACATGATAGCAGAAGCGGAGATGAGACAGTCAACTGAAGGAATGGAAGGAAGTGAGAGGAAGGTGAGGAGGACAGAGAGAAGTGGGTGTCACTAAAAGGAAATGAGGAGACAAAGAACAGACTAGATGTGTGTGAACTGCACAGGAATCTTCTTTTCCAAAAACCTTAAATCTCAGCAGTTATCTTAGTTTTCTGTTTTTAAAGGAAAACTAAGCACTGCACAAAGATGAGGGGACAGAAATTCATTGAATGCAACTGGTTTGCACCCACTTATGGTGGCAGTGAGTTTTGGCTGGCATGCTGGGGACATTAGGAAGCTGTTTCCATGCAGAAGGTGGAAAGGCAGAGGTTGTGGGCACCCAATATAACTGTTTTCTCTTTTGTTCCCTCAGGATTAATAAAATTAAAATCTCTGATTTTTTTTTTTTAAATAGATCTTCAAGTACTTCACAGTTTCCAGCATCCAAGGCCTTGTTTTACATGCTGGGAAGTGGGGAGGTACATGAACTCTGAGGGTAATGTCAGCCAGCAACAGAACTAGTCTCTCATCTCCTGACCTGCTCCCACATCACTGGCCTGGCCCTTGGATGTGCCACCAGATTGATTTTCCCACTTCAGTAGTAATTAATGCTTCTATATTTCTTTTCTTTTTTGGTTCAGTTTGGATTTTGTAGCTTACATTTCAGGCATTTCTCCATGCTCTTCATCTGTTGCTTGATATGACCATGTGTATCTGCTTCTTTTGAGAACTAGTTCTTCCAAGCGGTTGCTCATGCAACTTGAGCAGCCATGGAAGGTGAGGTGTGCCACTGGCCTGGACCTAAGAGGAGGCAAAATGGGAATCCTGGGGAGTCCCAGGAGGAGGAAAGCCTCTCCTCCATCAGCACGGTGGCTGAAACCTGACATACAGGGAGGACAAGCGGACATTTTCTTCCTTGCTCTGAGAGCCCTTTTCATGTAAACCGTGCAGTATAGAAAATTCAGCTGTTCCCTGTTCTCACAGGTTAACCCAGATAATAAAGGCACTTCGCTCTTTGCTTTCAGATATTTTTCTAAACAGTTTTGATCCTTGAAACATTTAGACTAACAAAGAAATTCCACTGCCTCCTCGTCTCCCTCCCTCCCGCCCCCACCCCAATAACTTGCTCTGTCTTGTATCTCTGACTTGATTTTTGGCATATATTTGCATACATTAGAAACGGAGAGAGGATTAAAGTTTAAGAGGAAATTGTGGCTAGTGTGAAAGGGGAACAAAAGGACATCTGTGAAGTAACCCACAACTGGCAAGGAAAGCTATTCCACCTCCAGCACCAGCTGCAGGGGAAGTGGTGCCCACTACCCCAACAAGACCTTCTTTGTTTTGCTGCAAAAACTGGGAGTGGCGGCTTTTAAAGTGACACAATTCGAGGTGAGGAGCTTCCCATTTTGCTGCTTTATTCCAATATTATATGGCAACAGATGTTTCCTAAGGAATTAATTCCTCCCACTATTACCCAAAAAAAAATCTCCCAAATGCAAAGGGAGTACAGATTCATAGTGCTGGGTCCCTCTGCACCCGCAGGCAGGCATGCAGGAGTCACCACTGCAAATCCCTCCAGGGCCCACCAGCCCTCCTAAACCTGCCACCTCCACCCATGGCAGAGGAGGACATTTTCCGGCACTGCTTGGTCCAGCAGCAGCAGAAGGAGCTGGGGGCTGTGTGGAGGACGTGGGAGACGGGAGGAGGCGATGCAGGACAGAAAACAAGCTGGTTGAAGGGGAAGCTTGAGAGTAAAAGAGACAAAAAGATGCAAACTGAAGGAAGACATGTTGTGTGCAAAGCTGTCTGTGAGTGAGATAAGAAGGAATTGAGCCTGCTCCGAGGAAGAATGGTGGAGAGGAAAGATGGGGAAACACAGGAATGCGAACCTTATCCCATCCAGTTTTGGGACCCACTTTTTATTTCTGAAATAGTGGAAGCTATCCAGCTGCATTATAAGTGTCCTCCTAATACTCAGTGAGAAAAATACTCCAAAGCCTTGTTTACCTTCTGCTTGCAGATCCCCTAGAAGGTGTAAGATTTGTTCATCCTCTTACTGGGGACCCTAAAAAGAGCAATGTCTGGAGACAGAATGGTCAAATCTCTCTCCTAATATTTGCTTTCTCAAGAGTTCAAAGTGCTGCAGCCAATCACTGATCAATAGTCTGTGAAAATATAGTGTTGTGCCAAGAGTCTGTAAGTCATGAGATCTAAAGCTTATGTCTTTAAGTCCAACTGCTTGGCTCCATTCCCCACTCTGCATTGGCCACTTTGCTGTTCTCTTCTCCCCTGGTTAAATTCCTGCTTGGAGACCACTGGAGACTGTGAGGTCAAAATCAGACCTGGAGGTTTTCCCCATGTGAGATTAATGGCAACATAATGGTGACAACTACCCAAAGTGTGCTGCAGACTGCCCAGTGCACGCAGCTTGTGTGTTTTGATGAGTATCTTTGAGACAGACTCATCCATACTAGTTTTATCAGGCTGGCAGAGTCCTCCCTGCCTTCCACCACCATTAAGCTTTAATTTAAAAATAAAAATGGCTCCAACCATCAGCTTTAAATTACTTTCATGGAAAAAACAATCAGCCAAACAAAACAAAACCTTGCACGGGCTTTAATTTGACAATACACAATGTTTTTAAAAGTCTCTGGAAACTCTCATACATCGATTTGACTTTCTATAGATCACTCGGTTACTGCCACGCTCCCTTCTTTCCTTGTGTGCACTTGGAAGTGGAGGAGAGGAGGATATCTAAGCTTAGAGCATACCCAGGAGGGGCAGAGCTGAGCTTTTTCAAGGTTTTACTTGTTACTTTTTTTTTCAATTTGTTCCCATTAAAATAGGGTGCGATTTCTTAAAGATGAGAATTATAGTTGGAAGTACTGACTAATACACATACCAACTGCTCAGGTCAAGGCCCTGTAGTTTTTAAGGACACATGCAGCAAGGACACATGGGGAAGTTTTAGGAAAAAAACCTTAATTCTACATGTGATTTTGTGGGAAAACTATTTTAATTCTTGAAATTGTAACATAATTTTTGCTATTGTTGGCAAACTCATGTTTAAGCTGATATGTTTCTAGTTGGCAAAATCCTGAATCCTGGTCTGTGAGAGGAAAATTAAGTGCTGGGGGTACCACTGAAAGGTTGACATTTCTACCTATCATTGTCCTCATAAGCTGCTACATGTAATCTTCTGATAAAAATTTACTAGTAAGATGGATATGAAAATTTCTTGTATTTATCCATACTGATAAAATATATCTGACAAGATAAAAAATAATTGTTGTGATCAAGCCTGAAAAATAACCTAGAATACGAAAGAGAAATCAGTTTTTTTCCTGGTGCTTGTTAGCTGAAATAAGCTGACTTTCCATTTTGGCCTCTGCTGACTCCCGTTTCATTGCGGACACTACCAATCAAGTAGACCAAGTCTCCTTGCTTCTCCCTGTGTTGGCTGCCAGTCACCATGGAATAGGCTGTGTGTATTTCACAGACAGAGTTAGCCATTGCATATGGAGTTCAAGGGTTAACGGTGATATGGCTGGTGCACCAAAATACAAACAGCCTGGGTGCCCATTACATGAAAGCTCTCACTCTTCAGAACTTGCCCTCACAAAAACCAGGGAAAATCACTAAAATGGTAGCATGGCTGTATCAGCAAAAGAAACAGATCTCAAGTATAAGAGGGTGCCATTTTTTCATAGCAGTTTCAAGGCAAAATTGTCCTGAAAGATGGTGCAGAGAGTAGCCAGATAGTGCTGAACTGAGGAACCTGCTCAGAATTTTAGAGTATGGTGCCAGACAACCTCTTAGTGTGAGAGGTGGTTTGCTTGGGTTGGCTGGACAATTCAGAGAAGAATTGAGTGACTTGTAACAGAACAGAACTAAACTAGACAAGACCAGACCAGAATATTTCAGTTGGAAGCGACCTACAACAATCATCTAGTCCAACTGCCTGCCCACTTCAGGGCAAGTGGACTAGATCTTCATCTACTTTTAATGTATTAATCTTTTTTGCCACACACTTATGTAGTTGTTGGTAGCATGTATTCATCATGGTGTGTGAAGATTTTGCCTATATGCTTACTGGCTCATTGAAAAAGAAAATAATAATCAAAACAAATGTATAGATTTTAAAGTATTGAAAATATTGTAAGTTTTCCCCTATTTTCACAAGAGTGAGCTCTACAGTAAGCACATTTCCAAGTGGTTATTCACTGTTCCAGCACTATCCTGTGACCTTTTTTGAAAGTACACAATCTAATGCTGATTCAGGACAATGTTTCATGCCATGTCAGCCCATCATTGGCAGGAGAAAGAAGAGAAAGGATCCAACCCAGATGTTTCTCAGAATGTTCTGATAAACTCAAGATTTTAATGGCATTTGCTACAATAGAAAAATAATGAAAAAAGGGGGAGAAAAAGGCGAGTGGGAATGCTGGGCAGTCATGCAGAGGTGATCACTAAATATCCTTTATGTACCCAATTTGTTCTTGATACTTAAGGACACTGTGGTGCTTGTACATGAACTGGAGCCACTTGTCGCTAGAAAGGCTGCCAGGATTAAATCAGTAAGAAATTGTTTATTCAGCCTGTTCAAACAAAAAATGAATTGTTTTGATGAATGAGATTTTTTTTTAATGAATTAGTGCATGTCATGCCAGTAGTTTTTAAATGTAAAGCACTGAGAGGTTGTTTTTTTTTTATTTCATTCTGACATAACTGCCCTAAAATAACTGAAGTATGTGGGCTCCTGCAGCAACACATTACTTTATGTATTCCAGAGGACATAGTTGCAACGGTAGGTAGACAAACACCACTTAAACAAAACAAAACAAAACAAACCCCAAAAAGCAAAGAAACAAAAAAACCCCACCCTTCATACATTGTATATATTCTGTAGTAGCTTTGATAACATCATCCTTATTTTTTGCAACAAAAAAATCCAGTGTTTCAGTTAAATGTACTTTCAGTGATGATGGACATTTTTAACTCCCTCTATTAGGTTTATTACACCAGGGCAAAACTCTTCAGATTCTTTTGAGAGCGGTATCAATACTGGTGATAAGTTGCATGTATCAAACTAAGCCCTAATCTTCCCTACTGTTTTCATGCAAGAAATATCATTAATTTGGGATTTGAGACAGAAAACTAAGCTTCCAATTGTGGAAAGCAGCGTGCCTGCTAAAAGCTGAGGTTGCCAACAGAAGGGAAACCACAGCCACACATTTACCTTGCAACAGGTCAAAAGTATCACCAATCCCCGCTGGCTGCTTTTACCTTTCTTCTGCAAGGGGTGGAAAAGCTGGTACTCTTCCTTCTCCCCTGGCAGCAAGTGAGCACAAATCAGGGGTGAAGGTGATTTCAGCTGATGTGACTAACTCTGCATTATAGCACTTCAGGGTAATCCCAAGGCCATGAGTGGTGGCAAGTGTCCAAGAGGTAGTAATGGCTTCAGGGACACAGTGTCTGCAGAATTAAGATCTGTAGCCTTACGTTTGCTTGCAGTTTAACTCTTCAAAATGCTACCTGATTCCAGAAGAAAGTATCAGTCCATGTATTACTTTGTGTTATAACCCTGGTTTGTGCAGAGCACAAAATAGCTGTGCAGAACAGATGGCAGCTGGGGTTCGGTATAGACTTGGAACCAGACAGAGGTCTTGCAAGTAAGGATGGCAGGGTTTGGGCTGTGAAAGAGTGTAATAGATACATTCATGAAGGGTAAGTTAAATTAAATTTTTGACTTGAAAAAGACCCCAAACAACCCAAAATCATACACCGGTTCACCTTGTCTATGTGACTACTTTCAATATTTCAACTTCAGTTATTATTATTAAGAATGAGATGACTCATAATTATTAAATCTGATATATTTCCCCTGTTATTAGAGCATCCATGGCATTGGCATAAACTAGCTTACATGCTGCTCATGTCCAGGAATGCGAAGACTGACTCACCTTGGAAGAAACATGTGGCATCAGGTAAGAAGAGGTTATGCCCATCAAAACTCCGACATCGTACCCATCCTGGCTGGAAGGGGCATGGTGTCTGGAAAAGCCCTCACTTATAATTATCAAGCTAAGCTTGCTCCACGCTCAAGGCAGGGAATCTGGCATGGAAAACCTCCAAAAGCTTTTCCATCCCATTCCAAATTGGCCACCATAGTAACATAATTAAGACAATAGAGATATTATATTTGGAAACATGATGCTAATAATAGGTTACCTTATTTAAGGACCATCTCTTCCCCCAGTAAGTTTTGGTGATGCCTCTAGCTGAAAGAATGGAGAGTAAAGAAAGAATTCACTGATATACTTGGAAAACGAGTAGCCAAAATCTAAATTATGGTTCAGAAATCAGAAGTCCATTTTATTTTAAAGGCTTTCTCAAACCCTTGCTCTCAAAAATAAACATGAAAGAAATAATATAAAAAAGAAATAACATATTCAGAAACCTATATTGGTTGTCTCTCCTGCTGCGCAGATTACTTTCTGTTCAACCTATCATTTGATGAAGGAGAACATTTACAACCTGCTTCGATCAAATGCCATGACATGCAGGAGTGCTTCCAGGGCACCCAACTTCCTCATCTGATTCCCTGAAGTAACATGTCCTTCAGTAGCTGGTGGTTGTTTCTGGCAAGACCTTTCTGCATTTTATTGCTCAATAGACTAGCTAATTAAGATGGCAAACTCGTAACAAAACTTTACATTTTAACCATATTCAGAAAATCCTAGGAAAATTTGCATAATCTCCACGCGTAGAGAGATTTATCCTTGTTAGCACTTGGGTTACATTTTTTGATTAATCTTTTTAGACAGCAATAGCTAATGTTTATAGAGCTTTCACATGAGGACTTGGATTTATGTTAGTTTTCAGGTTTTTACTGTTTCTTGTGCCTATTGATAGAACAAATGGGCAAGTATTGGTGGTTTCACTTTACTGGTGGTGGAATGAGCATGCAAAAGGCCTAGGAAATGTAACCTAACTGGGGGTGCAAATCAGTGACAATGCTGGAACAGGAACAATTCTCCAACCAGCAGCCCTGAAAGATGACAAGTACTCTTAAAGCTGTCCTCCTGCTTTCGTAAAATGTTGAGGGCAAGAAAGCTTTCTGACCCAGGCATGAATAAATGGAAATACTGACCTCCTGATGGGCTGATTTCTGGTACCCTGAATCGCCTGGAATAACAGCTTGGTCAATGAATTGGTCTCAGTGGAGCTGTTTATGGAGGGACCACTAACTAGACTGAGGGAGGGGATCTGAAGGTCACCATGTAGAGTAATGTGTCTTCACCACCTAGAGTATGCAGGCTTGGCAGTCCTTCTTAATCTGTCCCCACCCCATCCCCATCTCTCTAAGTTTCTAACTCTGCTGGCAATTGCAGCTCATGGATCTTGCAAACAATTAAGGCTGCTCTCTAGCATCATGGTGATCATCATCTCCCTCCCTTGCCTGCAGCTGATGTTGCCTTTGGGTTCATCTTATGCTCCTTACCCCACTTTTTAAACAGACAAGTATGTGTGCTCTTACTATGGGGACAGTTGGTCCACCTCCATCAGAACTTCATGGCCTTTGGTGAGATCTTTCTGAGACTTAAGCTCATGCACAAAGTGCAGCTGTTGCCCCTGCTAGAGCCAAGCTCATCATGGTGACCCACCAGGAGAGGCTGCACACCCTGGCAGAGGAGGTGCACAGTGCCTGCACAGTAGCCCTCAGTGGGGGCTTCCCTGACTATCCCTGAGCTCACAGGGGCAGGGCGAGCCTGAAAAGGGGCAAGCAGGAGAAAGCTGCAAGTTCCTTTATAAAATAATGGCCAGTTTTTCTATTCTCTGTTGTACGACAACTAAACATTCTCACCTCGACAGTGTTATATATATGATGACTGCTCTTTGCTGTCCTTGTTTTGTTTGGTATTGCTTTCTTGAACCTTTGGTAATGTATGTATACACACACACACTCTCACACGCATACCCAAGTCTACTACAAAATTTTCTGCTGAGATTCCCTACCAGCTAAAAAGCGTTAAAGCCACCACAGACAGTGCCAATACATCAAAATGTACAACGGGGTTTCTACAGAGTTTGGAGCATTCTTTGAGAAGTGATGGGAAAGAATAGATGATAGCATTAGGGGCAGGGTAGGGATAATTAAAAAAAAGATCTTTTCAAGAGTCAGTGGAAGGTTAAAGACCCGTATAATTCTAGAGAAAGATGAGCAACTACAGGGAATTTTAAGGATAAAGGAAAAAAATTAAGCAAAGCTGAGGGGCAGATGGGGTAGGGGAAAGAGGAAGAAGAGGGATATAATGCTGGATCACCTTCTGCACTGTAATTTAGTTTTTCTTCCCCAGAGGAGCACATCTGCTATTCTTTCTGTGAGCTTCACGTAAAAATGCAACCCCTTCTCCCGCCCCTGTAGAGAGAGTGGCAGAGAATCTGCCATTTAAAAAGCCAAACTAAAATCTCTCTACTGACAGCTCTACTTGTGTTTGACCTTAAAAGGCTACATTATTCCAAGGGTAATCCCTGGAGGAGTATTTAAAGCTGTGCAGCAGCTTGGGGCAGTCTCCAAGGAGGACAGAAGGAAGCTCAGCGTTCCCAGCAAGCAGCTTCCTCGCCTCCTCACTGTTGTCTGTAGTGGCCCTTTCTGGGTTACATGCTGTGAAAACTGGCTTTTGGTGCATTTCCTTACCCAGATAGCCAGTGTCAACTTAACTTTACATAGACTGAGCTTGTACAGACTGACCTACCTGCTACTTTGGGCTGCTCTACTTAGTTTGATCCCTGAATTTAAGGTCCTGTGAATGACCTTGGCTAGGATGCTTTAATATGATGACTGGTAACATACTGTGCTGACACAGTGTTGGGCAACAGTTCTGCTTTCACAGCTTTAGCAAAGTGGAATGACTAGGTAAAGTGAATAGTCTTACACCAGGGACAAGCCCCTGTTCGAGACAACAGGGTTAAGCTCCTGTGAGCGTTGTGTCATTTCTTCCATCTGTCCAACCATGGGCATAGCACCTAATAATACCTGAAATAAATAATACCTAAGCAGCAAAACTCCACGTAGGCAGGGATTTCCATAAGGCAGAGAAGGTTGGGGTGAAACAGAGAGGATGCCCACTTCCTCTCTCTTTCAGCAGTGCCTGCTGAAGCCAGTGAGATTCCTCCAGCTTTGAACCAGTATATCTAAGAACCAAATCTGGTTCTGCACTTGGCAGAAGCACAGATACAGAAACATGATGCACAGCCAGATCTGCAAATAAAGATCTGCTAGATTAAAGGGCAGATATACAGTACATGTTTTGCTTTCTTGGTAGCCTGGAGAGAACCACCCAGACTTCTAACTTGTGTACGTATACTTTCAAAAGGGCAAAAATGTTGCTTTCATAAATTAATTTCACACACTTTACAGAGATAAAAATAATCACTGTGACATTTTGTTTGTCTTCCTTTTTTCCTGTGTGCAAGCAGCCAATTCTCAATTACTTACAGCCCTAAATTTGTTCCGCTCAATTGTGAAAAGCCCCCGCAATATTCAACAGGAGGGGAAGAATTCTGATTTGTGGAAAGTCATCGTGTTTGCAAAGAAAGCAAATTTCCTCCTCTCCCAATATGCTGTGTATACCAGCCAAAACAAGACTCTCATACCAAGTGCCAACTGGTATGAATTCCAACCATTTTATGTATTATATATTAACGTTACAAAATACGCACCCCGATAACAAGAGAATTTGTTGTGGCAATATCTGACACCACTTCTGAACTGACGTAGACGCGACAGCCTAACAAAAACATGCCTGCCAGCATGATGGCATTGGTTATGGATACAGAATTGCCTCAACAATTCATGGGGTTCTGTAGTGGCTTTTCTTCAGTAATAACCATATCAGACTTGCTGAGCTTTTCTCTAGCTACTTATTACCCTCTTAGCTAAAAAAAAAAATAAATCAAGTTTTGATTAGTTTGCTTCCTGTACATTAAAAGTAACAGAAACTGTACAGACACTAGTTTCTTGTTATTTTTTTTTTCTGATGGGTGACTGCCCATGATACTTCAGTTGGATTCAGAGAAGACCCTTTCTTTTTCCTATGAAATCTCATCTCCATTATCCTCCATGAGGGGAGATGTCTCATAGGAATACGTTTCTTGTTCAGACACTTCTTTGTGGTTTCAGCATGCAATGAAGGAAAGCATTATGTAAGCTCAGTGAGGGCTCTGGAGGTATAAAGTGTGTGCCTGTAGAATATGCACAGGCTGCAATGAATGTCTGGGATCAATGCACACATTTTTGTAAGGTTTGCTGAATACAGAGTCAGGGTATGGCACTGGATGTGATCACACATGGAAGCTGGGGAGAAAGCTCCTGTTCTGTGAAAACAGACAGGGCCGACAGGAGGGAGCAGGTGTTAATTAACACCAAGTGACTCTTCAGTGCAATCCTTGTCCCCTGAGTTTTAAGTATATAGGAACTTAGAAACTTTGGCTGATAGGTATCTGAAGATATAAAATAACATAATTATGTGTTTTCTTACGCAAATTCAGTGGGTCTGGCTTACGGTGGTGCAAATCAAGACTGTCAAGACTGTCAAGACTGTTGTCAAGGCAGCGGATGTAAGTGCATGTCCTGCACCGCAAGCAAATGATGGACAACAGGCATGAGTGGAAGCATGAGACACTTTCATGGTGAGTGCAGCCTTGTCCTTTCATTTGTCCTGGAGTCTCATGAATTGTATCTCGAAGACTGGCACACATACTGACTAGTAGGTGGTTATGACAGAAGTAATTAGATGGTCTATTTACGTAATTACCAAAAGTTATGAGAGACAAATGCTGTGATCTCTACCCGTAGTGAAAACTGGTGGGAATAGCTTGCCTGGATAGGGAAAGTTTGCAGGGCTTTGGGCTGCAGGGGCAAATGTTTCCATCGGCCCATTGGGAGGTTCATGAGTGCCTTTCAAATTTCCCGGTCAGCAGTGCCAGGAAGCCCTGACTGTAGCGAGGGCTCCCCAGGGCGCCGGGCGATGCGTGCGGCCAGCTGCTGGCGGGGATTAGGAGGATCTGTCCCTGCCAGGTGCTGGTGTTGTGCCCCTTCACCAAACATTTTTATGTGCTGATCACCTCCCGCATAGGAGACAGCTGTTCCTTCTCCTTATCCAAATGCTTGCTTCCCTTTAACCTTTGGTTTCTTAAACTCCTAGCTTCTGGGTCGTAGTCCAGTGAAACAGATAGCTGTCTCTTTGATCAGTCAGTCTAATTGATTTCAAATAGTAACCCTGCAAATGTTGGTGTAAACCACATTTTTTGTTAGCAAGCTGCTTTTCCCGATTTCCCCTTTTCCTTTCCCTTTCTGTTTCCTTTTTCCTTTTCCTCTCTCTCCCCCTCTTTTCCTCCCTCTTCCTCTCCCTCAAAACAGAAGTGATTTCCAGCTATTTTCTGTCAGACGAGGAAAGGATTTCCCCTAGACCCTCCTGTTATATTCTAGATCCTCTAAGTGCCCCACTAATTTTTTTCTCATTTCCCTTCCTTTTTTATACTTGTTATAGGTATACAGGAGACTAGTGGTCCCATTGTCTAATACCAATGGTGTGTGGAACTAATTTCCCCTTCAGCAGCATGCTATTAGTATTTCCACTAGTATTGTTAATAGTGACTGTGCAACATGCATTGCAGAAGTACTGGGCCCAGAATCAGGATCCCACTTCAGGCTAGAATTGCTTAAAAATACATGAACACCTGAAAACACAAGTAAGAAGCAACCCCACTGTAGGGACAGCTACCAAAACACCAAGTTGAGTAGCCCCACAGAGATTATTCTAATGATTTACACCTTGTCTGAACATCAGCTGCTTCTCAGGGAGTGTTGCAGATGGAAAGACCAAAGAATATAGAAACCTACTGGAAGGCAGCAAAGCCTCATGTGTAGCCCTTCATCACCGAGGGTTTGTGGCTGTGGAGCTGAATTAAACATAATTCAGCAATATTGGTGCCAGAAATCTCAATAAACTGTGCTTCATCCAAGATCCTGGTGTGCTGGGTACCAGAAAGCAAAGAAGAGAATATCCCAGTGAGACAAAACAAGCATCATCAGTTTTTATCATGCTCTGCACTGCCATTTATAACAGTGAGTGCATTTTCTCATTGGAAAAGGTTCCTCTGCAGGGTCCAGGGAGGAGAGGCTGTGCAAACCCTGCCCGGGCTCATCAGCTGGAATGAAATACAGAGCTATGCCTAATATCTGAAAAGAGCGAGAGAGTGCTGGAGCTGGCTTTGCACTCGCAAGTTTGTGTTCTCAGGTTACAAGTGAAAAGGGCCACCTAGAATGGAAGTGGGGGCTGGTCACAGGGTTAAGATGGCAAAGACGACCCAGCGCTGAGACAAAAACTAGGCTGTCTTTCCCAAAGTGATTGCAGCTACTGTGAGACAGAATTAGACCTCTGAAGAGCCAGGACATGCTGTTTGGGGTGCATGGACAGATCCAGCACTGAAATTTAATATTTGGATCGGAAGGGGGAAATACTGTACTGTTCTTGAGTGTACAAAGCCCAGTAAATCCCAAAGCAGAACCTGCAGAAACATTTGTCCTCTCTCAGCCACAGCCACATCAGAAAACCTGCAATAGCCAAGAAAAAGCAGACAATGTAATGAGATGACTCTCACCCAGCCCTATATATCATTACTTATTTTATCTTCCAAGGCGAATGTACAGGTATTGGGCCCTAGTCCAGGAAAGCACTTAGGGCTGTATTCTGATAGCATGCAGAAGAACAGTACTTTGCTCAGCAAACAGCACCACTGATGTCTTTGAGGCGATTTATGGAGTTGAAATTGTGCAGGGTAAAGGCACCGGTGTTTGTTTCCTGAGCATTTGCATAGCACTAACTCCAGCGATACAGCTCACTGCTGGAGGTTATTCATATGTGTAGGTTCTCTGCTAATAGGCCTAACTGATTACCCAAGACAAGGAAAGAGACGCAGACCTGCCTCCAGCTCCCGCTTGAAGCCTGCAGTGAAAATTGTTGGCAAGGGACCTCCAAAATTTGGGAATTTGCTGCAAAAGCACACCTGCCCTGTGGGCCAGGAGAGTGTGTTTCAGGGCAAAGGCTGTTAATTCCTGATTATTTAACTCCATAAACTGTTCAGAGAGGAAGCCAGAGGTACCTCTTGATGAAAATGCAAATACTCTGGATTGATGTTGGACTAAGAGAAGTGAGTCATCTTCCTCTCTCCAGGGCCCCAAGAAGATAGCCAGCGTGCAGCCTAAGCACCTAGACAACTCCTGGGGAAATGATGTGGGGAGCAGGTAATCTTGAAAATACCCTGATTCAGAGCCCAAGGAGAGACTTCCATTGACCTAATTGAGTTTTGGATCAGAGCCTGCAACAGCCTTGTCCAGGTTTGAATTTAAGATCTACATAAAATACTGGGGAAAAAAAAAACCTGTAGACAATTTTCTGATATAGCGAAGAAGTTGCACTGTTAGATTAAAGTGGTCGTCATTTCAATGAACAGAAATCAGGTTAAAAATTAATTTAGAAAGTTGAATTAACTCCATCAATATAGGAATCAATTCAAGGTAAGGTATGGAATTACAGCAAAAACTAGTGCCACTCTGTCCATAAATTAGTTGGTGGCTGTTACGATTACTGTGACTGCACTGACTCTGAGGCTCCGGGCACTTCACAGGCTGTAAATGAAGACACTACTCCTTTTATTCTGTGTGTTAGGCTTAGTGTAGCAAAGGTATGAGGAAGAGACAAGTAGAAGACAACAGTGTTACCCACTGGGGGCACAGGGCTATTTTGATGGTTTAATAAAAGCTATGCATGGTGTTTCTGGAAATTGGAAAGCTGGTCTCCTTGATGGTTGAGGCAGGCAGGGTCAGCCACCTGCCCAGGGCATGCCATGGCTCCTTGCGGCTGCTATGCCCAGGCTTGTGTTTTGCAGAAGCAGAGCAAAGGCAAGAGGATGAGTGGGTGTTCATGCCCTGTCCCAGTGAGTTAGGGTACCCAGCCAGACCCAGGAACTTGGAAGTTTTCCCAGGTTCACACACCAGGAATAGCAAGGAGACAAAAGACTTGCTCCAGGTTACACAAGAAGTCTGTGGTAGAGCAGGCTTCTTGATCCTAAACCAGTACCCAGACAACCAGATTTCCATGGTACCAGGAGAGTATGCCATGCACAGTGGGCAACATGTGGATTGGGTAAAGGAGGGGATCATCGAGGCTGGTGCCTGACCATACAAAGGGCCATTACTCATTATTTACCAACTCAATGTCCAACCTGTACCTGCTGTCGCAACAGCATGTGCTTTAACCGTATTAGAAAAATTGTATTCTGCTTCCAAAGTCAGTTTCATGGAGATGTTGCCTCCATAATATACAGGGCCAGATCCTCAATAAGGCAATCAGCAGAGTTGTGTTGACTTTGGTGAAGATGTAATGATTCATATTTGCTGGGGAACTGATCCTCAATCACGCAGTGTTGAGTTAAGAGAAAATGTTGAACTGTGATGACTGAGTAGCATCTTGAGAATAATTAACAGGCTTTCTTTCTGGGGGGATGGGTGAAATATGTTCTATGTACAGACAGGCGACACCACTCATAGACAGTAATTATATCCCACGTGTCCTTTAGTTTGAAGGTTTAAGTGGAATAAAAATGGTACATAAGAGTTAATTTTACAAGTAGGCTTTGGTTTCTTTAGGATACAGTGGACTCAAGTCAGAAATTTGGGAAGACTAGATAAAAATGCAATAAAAGAGTAAAAGGTCATTGTGTATCGTGAAGGGACACTCGCTGCATATACAAAGCAGAGGAAAAAGAAGACGTCCATCATTACCTTTTTTCCCCAAACAAATGGCCGTATTTTACTGTAGCACACGCCAGGAGCAGGAGGCTCACCCCAAGGTCGATAGAAATTTTCTTTGGGGTGTGTCTGCCAGCGTACAAGGGGGGATTAGCTGCTGCCCCCCATTTGCCACCCCAGCTGGAATATCACACCCTGGAGGTAGCTCTCTGGGGAGAGCAGCAAGCCAGCATGTGCAGCAACTGTTTGAAGGGGGGATTAAAGCACATCATAAAAGCTTGCAGCCAGAAGCAAGAGAGGAATGTTTTCATGAAACATCCGTAGGTTACGAAGCGCTGGGTGTGCAGGAAGCTATTAAATAAAAGGCGGAGAGCAAAGCACTCACAGAACATGGGAAAGCACATGTTTATTTCTTCTCAAGAAGCCCAGCGAGGAAGGCAGCAGCCCAGGTGAAGTCATCATCTCCCTCCCCTCATGCTGGTCATTCAGGTTGGATCCTGCTGTGGCTCTGCCATTCACGCATGGCAGGTAGTGACTGGCCAATGGTGGCTGACAGCTATGAAGGGATGGCTGTGTGGCCAGCTGTAGGGTGCTTCTGGTCCCCACCGGGAGCAGGTGGAGGTGCCGGCTGCATGGCCACACCCAGGAAACCAGGACAGCTATAGCTGTTACCTAAACCTGGCCTGAAGGGTCAGCTTATCAGTTGGGCAGCCTGGAAAAGAGAACTTACTACAGCTACACTGGTATAAAGGACCCACTCCTAATTTTATGGACATTTACAGACTGGGTTTTGAATGCCACCATTCCTTGTGATGGGTCCGCTAGCTGGGACTACAGCTGAGCCACACAGCTTCGACTGCCTCTACTCCAAACTATTCCCTTTTTGTTTTATGAAGGTTTAAATTGTAGTTATCACTTGATCTAAAGTGTGGCTGACTAACTAGTGGTTTTGCACTGTACAGCGCAAGGTAGGGGAGCACATGACTAAACAGAGGACAAAGAATTGCTTAAAATGGCTGGGTACTAAAAACCTCTCCAGCCGTGACAGTACGTACTCATTTGAGGTTTTTCAAGCTGTTAAATATTTTTCGATTCAGTATTTTTATTAGTTTGTCCTGGGTCTTTTCCTTTTTTTTTTTAATCCTCTTTCCTGTGAATTCACTTTACTAAAAATACCAACCAACGGTCTCTTTGTGCAGTGAAATCAGGTTGGTGAAAACTGGTTTTGTGCAAGCAGCATGATAAAAGGTGCATTCAGAAATGTATCCAACAAGTAAGCGCTCTGCAGGGTATAAGTTTTCTGAAAAGGGAAGCCGAATCCTACAAGCCCTTCCATTGCGGGCTTGTGCTGGTATTGAAGACAACCATGAATAACGTTTTGCAGGATCAGGCCCCAGAGTTCAGCAAAATTTACTTCCTGGCTGCTCTCCACAGCATTTAACAACTGAAATAAAAGAAGGAATTAATTTCTGTTTTAAATCCTTGGCAAGCAGCTTCATCTCATTGCTTATCTTTTCATGGGAATCAAAGGATCCTGCCTCGTTGCAGCTACTCACAGAGTAGGGGCTCGAGGGGGAGCAACGTATTTGCTTTCTCGGATGAAAATCAGATTCTGACCAGTGGTATTTTCAATAATGTTTAACAAAGCTGCATTGCTAAAGAAAAGGCAATATCGTGGCTTCTCCATTTTTTCATTCTTGCTCTAAGTATGGTTCATTTTTCAGCCAAAGAGTTAACCATTTCTGCAGTGCTCACCCGACACCCTGCTCTTCCTGGTGGCTTCTATCAAACTCTGTTTTATTGTGAAGCATTGCACTTTTGGAAAATATAGCCCACCAATTTGGTGGTAAACAAGCCTTGGCTTTAAGACAAAGCTTGTTTTAATCTCCATGATCAGGCTACAGATCTGACCATGTTTTCTAACAAACCTCTTATGAAGAAATCCTATTCATGATTATTATCTATATGAGAATAAAAATGTCTAATTACCTTATATTAAATCTGTATTTATCAATTGTGGCTTTCTCTGGGAAATTGTAATTTGCAGAAATGCTCCACATTCCAGGCTGTAACAGTTGGAGGTGGATGTCCTTAAGGATGGGAAAAAAAGTTCTTTTTTAAATGGCACATTTACTAATTATAAAATGCTCTTATCTCTCTGCAGCCAAAGCCAAAATGAACATGTGCCTTGCACTAAGAAATCCCAGGATTGTCACAACTTGTGCCAGCTGTTGAGGTTATGACACCTGTGCCAGCATCGCCAGCTCTGCCCACTGTCATCTGTTCCAACTGTTCCATCTGCACTGTTTGTACCAATTCTCCCATTTCTGCATCTGTACCTTCTGCAGAAACGGGTCCAACAATGCCAGCTGTGTCATCGGTGCCAAATATGCCAGATGTTCTATTTGTCCACCCTGGGCCAAATCAATGTAGTTTTGTGCTCATTAGTTTTAGCTGGTAGATTCTATTTCACAATTTTTTGAGATGCACTTTGATCGAATCAATTCTAAATCACCACTACAACTGTTTTACATCTATCTCGCCATAAACAGAACTTTGTTTGTCATCCTGTTCTCGGTCAAAATTATTTTGATCTTATTAAATCGCGCATGATGATACAAGCTCTGTCTTAATGACAGGATTATTTTTTCCCTGTAGAGGATGTAGCTGCAGAGAGATGAACAGAAAAAGATAAGGGTCATGGTATCCAGGCTGTAAATAATCCCCATGGTTACTGTAAAAGTTGCCCACACATTGATATACTGACTGAGAGAGCCCTGATCCCGATCCCTTATTCCACCACTGCAGATCAGGAGAAGCCCATCCGATGTTAGTTTAGTTGCACTGAGTATGTTAAGCTGCAAGGGACAGAGGAAATAGAGGCTCTGGATGTGTACTGACCATAGGCATGTTCACCAGGGCTATGCTAAAGGTCAGTTCTCCACATGACCATCCTGCTCAGGAGAGAGGTAGCTGTTGTGCTGCCACTGGCCATCCACAACCACCCTGTGGCCGCACCCAGCCTCCGTAGCTTTTCTGTTGGCAAGGTTAACCTGTATTGATTTGGGTGACACATGGTCTGCCTTTACTGTGCTTCACTAATGACATAATATCTGAAAGCCAAATCTGTGAGTCACTATTTGGATTCATCACTTACTCACAGGACTGTCCCAGTTTGTGTCCTTGGCCATATCCCAGAAGATCATGCTACATTCATTGAAGGTGATGGAACTTCTGGGTGCATCATGTCCTCTGGGATTTGGTGCTCTGGGTCAGTAAGAAAAGTCGGAATTTGCTACTGCCATGTATCTCAAAATAAAGTTCATTCCTGCATAAGAGAACAAGCCCAGGTTTTATATCCCTGACTCATACTGCTCAAAACAGCTTTCACGATAAAATATAAGTAGCACCTAGATGGCACACCATGCTGGCCCGAGGTCTGCAGGTGATTGTGACTGCACAGCCACTCATTCAGCCCAAGTGATGAGCCCAGACTTGATCCCCGCGAGTTCCAGCTCTGACCCAGCAGCTCCGACATGAGCTCTTGGCACCTCGGTCCAACCTGCAGGAACTGGGCACTGTAGGCACCTACGGCCCCACACAGGCGTGGGCGTGCTCAACAGCTTGGGAGCTGTGTGTGGCATCCTGGTGTCCTGGATCCGCAGTGCTGGAGCTGTCACCTGTGGCCCCATCCATGCCCCGCTCTGTGGCAAAATTACTCATCCCCACCACAGACAGCAGTGTGTCACTGGACAGACGTGGCTCTGCCATGTGGGGAGCCAGAAAATGGGTTTGCATAAACTCAGTCTGCCACTCTGAGCTATTGAAATGAGCTGAGCTGACAGCTCCTCATCAAAGGAAGGTACAGACTAAAAAATAGCGAGTCGGTTAATTTAGGAGACTGAGGCAGAAGGCATAGATGCACTTAAGGGAGAGGAAGGCGGTAGGAGTGGAAGGGGAGGCTGGAGGTCCAGCAGCATCCTAGAGATGTACATGCTGGGAACCTCTCCCACCAGTGGTGGGGACCCATGAAGAAGAGGATCCCAGTGACTCTGCAGACCACTTCGGTCCTGTCACAACAAATGCAACTGTCACAACAAATTTAATCTTAAAAGCAGCTTGAGCTCTAGGAGGTTACTGCACGCAAGGGCTCCAAAGTGCAGTCACATCTGATCTGTTTGTCCCTTTCTTCGATGGGATTAAGGAATAGGGAGAAAACAGAGAAAAAATAAGAAAGAAATATTTTCTGCATCTGGTTTGGGTAACTGAATTGGCAACCAACGAGAGGGACAGATTTCTTATTAAGAAATAACTCCTGCAGCTTCTCAGGCAAAACTCTGGCTGAAATCTGTGATTCATTACTATAGAAATTCCTTGGATTTCCAGACTGCAACTGGAGGACACCCTTTCCCCTGGTCTGCGAGCTCTGCCATTGTGGTCAGCGGCCACCTGCCAGGCGTTGACTTTACTCATACAGCAAATGCCTTGAGATTTATTTCTATGGTGTTTACAAGAGTGGGTCCCTGGTCTTCATTGTGACTGCTGCAAAACACTGTTTGATAGTAATAACCAATTAATCCTTTCTCTGCTCCACAGTCACCTGTGTAGGCTACCCCATCAGCACACTGCTGTGAGGCAATGCAAGGGCTTCAGCCCACCCCTGTCTCCTTAGCAGCACTTATGGAGGAGTCCTTGGAAAGCATTTCTGAGCTTGTCTTCCTCAACAACTGAACTGAAAAGATTTCGTCCTGGACATGAAAAGGAACTTTTTTTTCTCCATGTCAGGTTAGCTAGGACCTTTGGGGTATTTTTTGCCTCCTTCTGTCACACTCTCTGCTTTTTGCAGCTATCCAGGAGATTTGCTCATGGGCCAGAAGGTAGGAATGGCTTCTCTCCCCTGCTCTGTTTGCCTTCTGCTGGCTTTTCAGTGTTTACTGCAGGTCCTGGATTTGCTGTGTTTGGTGACCACTGCTGTGTGGTGGCAGAAGGAGGGTCTTTCAGAGCTGGTTATCTCCTCACTGCCTCCTACAGTTGACGTCAATAGGGCAGGGAGTCCCTGCCAGCAGTGCCATCCCACTCACGCATCTTTGCTGATGGCCTGTGACCTGTTTCCTAAGGGATTGGCAGCGAAGACAACTTGTGACCCCCATCATTTCATGCTGCCCTTGGTAATGGGTCACATATGGGATTCTTTCCATATTTCACTTTAAAAAATGAGGAGAAGTTCTGGAGGCCAGGGAGATGGAGAACCAGCCTTTCCTTTAAGGGAAGGCATTGTGGCAGAGCCCTGGGGATATTATCAGCTTTCAGTTGTGTCCTGCAGAGATTTATTCCCTTTTTCCCTAAAGGCCGTTGCTTCGTCCCCTTTAAAGTATTCTTGAATTACATGGATTTCCCCCTCCTTGTCCCAAGCAGCACAACTGACCCTTTAATCACTCTGTTTCTCACCTAACTAGCAAATGTAGGTCACTTTTATTTATTAAAAAAAATGAACAAAAAAAAAGAAGTCAAGACTGGGAATACAGAGCAGCTCCCAGTTTAGCTTAAGTTTAGCTTGTATGCTTAAAAAGGAAAGAGAAAGTGGCTGAGAGGGCTGTGTGTTAAAACCTCACATTGTGGAGCACTAGCTATTTAAAAAACCTCACTTTGCTCCTTGCCACCGCTACCAATAACAGTAACACGAATGTGCACACATTCAACCCTCCCCCCCCGCGCAAATGATTGTCTCTTTACTACCGTGTTTGTAGTCAGCACAGGCCAGTTCCCATTCAGGTCCACCTCTTGAGTTCATTGGGCATAAATCACATTCAGGATACCTTTAATTTTTAATAGCATTTTATAAATAAGCAAAAGAATTAGAAGTATGGAGAATTAAAAATACCTATTTTTCCATTCTTTCAACAGAGGGACTATCCAGACTGACTTAGAAGGAGGGCTTTCACACTGGGCAAAAGCAATGTGCTCCATCTTAATTAGCTTCTCTGCCTGGCCTGATCTTGGGACTGGCCAAAGGTCAAAAATGGTCCTCATCCCACATCCACCCTTGGCAGCTCTCCTTATGGAGAGGGATGCTTCATCAAGAGACTCTTTGCTCTGGCTGCCCCCATGGGGGAAATTCTCAGTTAGTAGAGCTCAACAAAGTGATGGAAAAGGAGCACAAGAGGAACTGAGATTTTGCTGAAGAATTTTACAGGGCTCTTGTTCTTTCCCAGCCTTTTCACACCTTTCTGGCTTCATCTGGGTGACAATAACAAAGGCAGAAGCATCTTCTTTAAAAACCTCCAGAAGAATTCCCCAAGAAAGGAATTTCCACAGCAAACTCTGCACATGAAAAGCCCAATGGGTGTGACTGGAAAGGGTTTTCCTTGCAGCAGAAAACACCTGGGCTTTCAAAAAGCATGAACCCACTTCGGTATTTTTAGTTTTTATTGCATTTATTTCATGAATGTCATTACTTGTAGCTTAAAAAATGACAGTGAGTTTGCGTGAGCTCTCCTGACACTTTTTTCATTATCCTGGTGGGTTACAGGAATAGGCAGGGGAGGGAGGGGGAAAGCAGCTGAAGGATGCCAAAAAATGGCTAATATCTATGCAGCAAAAAACATTTAGGTGGTACTGAAAAATTTGCAGCATTGAGCAGTGGTAGTGGATTGCCTGTAGAAACTTCTTTAAAAAATACAAGAATAGCTCATTTGTTGGGTTTTCAAAAAATATCAGATTTCACACTGGGCTGCTATGAAGGGTGGAAATTTTCTTGAAAAATTATAATTTTATACAACTCTAATTAGCAAACTGTTCATATAAACCCTCAAGCTGTGCAGCAGATTTCACTTCCAACATCTCTACAGACAAGACAGAATTTCACCTACTTATTTACTGATCATGTCACAGCATCCTTTTGCTACTCATTGGTGGCTGTTCAGTGGCTTATATAACACGTGCTGGTGATTCCATGGCGTTTCCATTGGACAAGTGTCCATGTGCTAAACCATCACTGTCATGCTCCTGTTGGCAGTTTTGTTAGGCAGGAACCAAGGAACAAATGATTGAGTACTCTTTTCAACCCAAGAGGTGGTACAACCAAAAGCAACTGAAAGATGTGGATGGGGCTGTTTGGGGTCTCATGCACTACTCCTTCACTCTTGGTACACCTTTTAGCAGACACAGTATTTATAATTGTACTTTGTCCTGTTACAGACAAAATAAGAGATGCCGAAACGGTTTCAGTCAATGCAAATAAAAGCAACATTTGCAAGCATGGGTAAATCTCAGTCATGGTACTTGGCATTTTATGTCAAATACAGCTGAAGCACAAAATTGCAAGAGAGAGAAATTATTTCAGGACTGGACTGTTGTTGGAAGGTCACTGGAAAGAAGTGGAGCCTTGAGCGATGAATCCTCCCTCTTTCAGGCCACAGGTCAGGCAGGGTTGCCTGTGTTTTGTATGTAGCCACTTGGGGGTCGTTAATCCTAACTGTATCCCGTTTCTTTGAGGTGGTGAACTCACAAATACTGGTTGGATCTCTCATTCTTCCTGCAGACAATTTGTAGCTTCCACTAGTTTCTTATATGTTTCAAAATGTATATTTACCCCGAAAAGATTTTCATGCTGGTAAATATTCTTCAAATTCTTAAAAACTACACTTGTTGGACATGATGGCAGAGGTTGATGATGATGATGATGATGAAAGGTAACACATTTTGACTTTATTGGTAGCCCATCTGTAATGAAAAAAAAAAAAGATGACAGTGCAAGAAGACTCATAGTCTGCAAGCTTCTGCTCAATATTTCTAATGAAGTTTGCCTTCCTCTGCTAATTGTTTTATGCAATGACATGGGGAACAGAAAACTCCCTCTAACCCTATTCATTTAATTCAACCACTTCTGCCAATATTTAGGATATTGTTGTTGAGTTAATGTTACTTAAACTAGATGCATTTCATTAAAATTGTTACTTATAATATTTCTTTTGCCATTCATTTGTATGTCAATAAAATGAAACAATCCAAGTGAAAGTCTCCTATGCTCTTCACATCTCTCTGTAAACATAAAGCATTCTCAGACATGGTGTCTTAGATTTCAAGAACTAGCAAGTATATAAAAATATTAATTTTTGTTCGTTTTGCCTACAGTCATTGTGACTTCCAGTTTAAACTACACAGAACAATATAGTTAAACTTATATATATTCTATTTTATATCTTTCATATTGTATTTATCTGTGCATGTCTTATTTATATGTTCATGTATATATACCTTCAGTTACAGTTAGTGACGACCTCATAGTGTGCTTTCCCAGGTGCTCTATTCTCTGAATTTAGATTTTGTTATTTGGAATTTGAAGAAGCTTTAAAAACTGTTTTAAAGCTTTTCATTGTGAATAGCTATGATTTGTCTTAAATACAGAACTCAGATACATCCATGTTTGTTTATCTTTCTCAGTACTCAATAAATGCTAATCCAATAGCTCATTTGTGTTTCATATATACTGATTAGGGCTTGGATTTTTTAAGCTGTGTAAGATATAGTCCACCCCAAAACCCACCAGCTCCTTTGGGACACCGGATTTATTTTGAATTGCAAACTTCTTTTAAATGGCAGTATAACTTAATTTATGAGCATAACTTAATTTATGGGCAAGAAATGCCTGTTTGAATTTGTATGCATTTATTTATTTTTCTTTACTTTTCATTTCTTGAAGCAGCAATACATTAAAATGAAAAAAAACCAATAAGTGTAAAAGCAGTGGATCTCTTTGAAATGTAACAGCTTCAGGTTTTTATTATTTAGAGCTCTGTGGAGCATGATCACAGGGGTAGTGAACTCGGAGTCAGGTATTTTCTGATATGGCTCTGAGTCTGTACTTTTATAAATTGGTAGGAAAGCTTTTACTGCCTTTACCAGATTATTAATCTGTCTTGCCTGATTATTCCTTTTCCTTGCAAAGCACTACAGTTGGTTTTTTTTTTTTAATGAAAATAAGGACTTGCATCCTCACTGGTTGTCTTTTCTTTCTGTTTGACTTTATTGTAAAGTCATAATGATGAACTAGTGACTTTTCAATTTTATCATCTCAGCAAGTCATGTAAAACCAGCAGCCAGCTTCACTGCAGGACGAAATAGAGAGAAAAGGTGGTTTCAGGAATGATCTTCTCAAAGGCCATTATTTAAAAAGGTATATCGTAGGCAAGCCAGAAGTAAGCAAAAAAATGCCTATATTTGTTTCTACCCTGTTGCTTTTTACTCGCATTTGGTTCAGTATAATGCCCATCAGTGCTAAGTGGGGCATTAGAAGCTCCTGCACAACTTGAATTATGTTGATTGTTGTGTTTTGCCCTTCATAACCTGTTGTCTGATACAATGTGGGGCTCTGGTAGGTGCCCTGGTGTTTGGCCAAGACCCTTCCCTCTCCCCATTGCTCAGGGCCGTGGGTCAGCTGCCTGGGTGGAAAGCCAAAGCATCTTTTCTCTGGGGTCTCTGAAGTGAGAGTACTACTGGACCAATACCGTCCATTTACCTGCCCTGCTTCCAATTATTCAGGGCCAAATGCGTAAGCCTGTACTCATGGTGAGCAATGATTTACTGGCTTGATGGGACTTAAATGGAAAGATCGCGCAGCACTTAGTTTGAGTTGCAGAATACAATCAACGGAGAAGAAAGAAACTATTTGCACAGTGGATTTACTGTCTTATTTGAGACTCTTAATATTTCTAGACTTGTGCTGTCACTGGTGCAGTGACATTATTTAGACATGCACTGAAGTTGAACAGTGAGAGATGGTAATAATAGAAGAACAAGCATTGTGGTGAGAGGAGAGGCCTGTCAACATCTAAAGCACAAATTTGCAACCACTTCTAAATAGCTCCTTCTAATGCATTTTAACTGTAGGGATGGGCATCTCTAAGGGTGCAAATCTGAAATGAGTTTAAGTTCTTCACTTATATGTAAGATAAGGTACCTGGCAACACACATTCAGTGCTAGTATTGGGTCTTCTCCATTTAAGAAGAGAATCAAAGGTGTGATTGCCTAATAAGGGCAGAACCAGAGACAGTTATTGAATTCCTTAATCCATTCAAATACATGCTTTCATACAGATCTAGAGACGAGACTTCAACTCCTGAATTAAATGTTGGCTTTGTGATAACATAGCTCGTGAAAGATCAAGAAAGATTCTGACATCAAAACTATTCATCACCAAAAAATTTCTGAAGGCTGAAACACTGAAGCTGTATATAATTATGCACTGTCAAAGAAAGCTATCCCCATGCAGAAGATCAGCACAAGTCAAATGGAGTTTAAAGTCCTTGATCACTTTATCAATGGGGTTGTCATGGTACATAGGACTCATGCTGTTCATATTATATAGGGATGATTTTTTTTCCTAAATGAAAGAAAGACTGGGTCAGAAGTGCATATTTATGACTATATTTAATTTGCCAGGTTTTAAAAAAATACATAGATTCTGTTCTATTTTTGTCATATGTTTTTAAAATACTCTATTCTGTTCTTTAGTTCTCCACTATTTTAAAAAAAGATTTTAATATGCAATCACCAGCTTCAATAAGACTTGTAACATGAACAGCAATTAAAGGATAATATTTGCAGCAACTATGTTTGGAAGCCAGGCTGGGTCACCTGGGTTTTACAAATAGGAGATTCCTTGAAATGTTTCTTGAAATACACCATGCTGCTTCCTACGAAATGACAATGATGTTGTCATTTGCCAATAATCACAGTGCTCTTGGAAGCTGAACATAAATGCTACTGTTCTCTAACATAGGGAATGTCCTGTAATTTGTGTTGAATGCTTCTTCTTCCCCTAGTAGGGACCACTGGACGGTACTCGTATTCAAATTGTTCAAAAAGTTCAAGTCAGGAATGATATCTAATCAAATTGTCCTTAAGAAAAAGAGGGCCTGAGTGGACTGGGATGGCAGGGAAGATGACAACAAAGTGAAAAAGAAAGTGAGGTATGCAGAAATGCTGGCAGAAGGCTTGGATCTTTAGAGGCTCAGAGTTTGACCAGGAAAGCTCACAGCTTGTCATCTGACAAGAAGGTAAAGATAACACAGAAGAGTCAAGGAGGGGACATAAGAAATCAGATTTCACAGGACCGATTGTAGCCATGAACTAGAGAGAGATCCTCATTTCTCCACAGAGAAACTGCAAGGGTCTTACATTAGAAGACTTGATCACAGGTATCATTTTGTATTTATAAACCGTATTCCTGGTTTATCATTTGACTTTCCTTTGCTGAAATATGGCTGCCACACCTCTTGTTGCAGCGGACACAACATGCATGTTCTGCCTTTGGTGCTGCAGGCCTCTCTGGTGCAAGGGATGTGTTGGCTGTAGCAGGAGCTGTTATTGTAACAGAGGTGCAGACGAAGGGGTAATGATGCAAACCCTTCTTTTAGTAGCTCCAAGTTCAGAATCAATTTGCTAGAAATTTAGCAGATGCCAAACAAATATAATCTGCCTTTACATAGCTCCACTAGGGGAAAGATACTATCACAGTTACATCCTTGGAAACAATAGGTTTTTGGAAAGTGCAGCAATTTCTTAATCTTGGTATTGAACTTCTCCCTTATTATTATCGCTGTACGGCTTTGAAGAAACTTTGCAGGGAGGCAGACTAGACTCTTTTCTGTCCGGTTTCTGTGCCACTTCCTGGAGGCAAACTCAGCCACCTGCAAAACTGAAATGCCCAGCTTCTACCAGGCTGCACCAGTCATGCAGATTAAAACCTCACAAGTCCCACCTTGCTCTGCGGTGGGTCCCTGGCTGTGACCAGCTAATCTGGAAGGCGGATGAGATCTGCCAGAGGCTGAAGTGGGCTCAGAAGGCCTTCAGGTCCAGTCCACAGCAGTGCCAGGTGCCGGTGCTCAGGGTGCCTTTACCTTCAAGAGAGTCCTTCGTCACAGCACTTCAGGCACACTGTAGATGAAGCCAGTATTTTGGACACTGTAAATAATAAGTCCTACATCCTGCAAATCTGTGACCCATGTTAGCATTTCAGTGGCTTGTGCAACCTCTGAGTTTGTCAGCAGGGCTTTCCTCAGTGTACAGGGTGTCCAGGCGCTTCAGGGGCAGCTGGCTTTCCATGTGTCAGCTTGCTGTCTGTACAGCCCCTGGTTTGAATGTATAGGAAGGGTGGCAAAAATATGGCACTCCAATAGGCTGTATATCTTGGAAAATCAGAGCTGAATGTTTTAAGCTGAGAACCCTAAACAAATGGACAGTAAAAGGTGTTGGCCTGAATTGCTTTGTCTTGGGTTCCTCTCTATAACATGAGTGTAATGCAGCTGCTTGTAGTTGTAGGAGTGTTGGAAAGGACAATGATCACAATCCATGGTTAGAACCCTGAGGAGAAAACGGTGAGATTAACAATCTGGTATTCAGTGAAGAGTGTGTTTCACACTACAAGGGGGGCAAATTAAAGTTGCATGGGCAATAGTACAGTTCCTCTTTCCTAACTGTGATTATTTGACTCTACAGCTATAACATACCTTTAACATCTTAAAATACCACTGTTGATTTCAGTGGAGTTGCAATGACCTGTGTCTGCGGAAGTTTTGCCCCATTATAATTCTGTTGGACAGACATGATGTCTAATCACAGGGGCTTGATTATCAAGGTCTCCAAAACTCAGTTTCCATTTTTTTTTTCTAGGAGCTTAAGTAGAAATCCTAAAGGGAAAACAAACATCCAGGATGAATCACTGGGATTTTTGTGTGAGTAAAAAGAGCTGTAAATAGAACCTAGGGTGGTGGCAAGTTGCAGTACCAAGACATCTATTATTTGTAAGGTCAAAGAATAATTTATCAAAGAAATGTGAACACTGTGACTTGGTACACCAGCGATGGAAATAGGCACCATCCACTCTAAGAGAAATATCTGTTGCTGTACACATTCTGTATATTTAAAAGTGTCTCTTTTAACTTCAGAGATATATCTCCTCTCCCTGAATTAAAGAAAATATGTGAATGTTCACCACTTTGGCCAGAGTGTTAAAGGCAGAAAAATCAAAGAGAAGAGCCCTCAGCACACCGGTACGCTGAAGACACTGTCTCAACTGACAGAATGGTCTTAAAGGGCTAAAATGGAGAGAGATTTGGTGAACTTCCAGAAGATGGTTGAGCCAGGAAAGGGATTGTCTGAGCCTTCACTTGTAAGGGCCACTCCACACTGCTGCTCAGTGAAAGGCTTAGCAGGCAGCAGGTGTGGGATGCCTGTGGCTGCTATAGTCGATGTCGCTTGGCAAGGGTTTTGATGGTGTGCGATCATATTTTGAGCTTCTTCAAAGGAATGAAAGGAATGAACAGAGGTTACTGTAGTGCATTATCAACAGAATAACCCCCATTCTCCACTTAAAGCATAATCCTCTCTTTGTGAGCACCAGTAATCTTCAGCCAGCACGCACAAAGTAATTTGTAATTTTCTTTCGCTTTTGCGCAACCTGCAACAGAAAAACAGACAATACCCAAACCAACTTGGCAAGCCATTTGCTTATTTGTACAACAAGCAGAAATGAGCAGGACTGAACTAAAAAGAACACTGTAAAGCCTGAACTTCATTCAGTGGGCTTGCGGCAGTCTCATGGCATTGCGTAAGTTTCCACTTGTTAACAGACCCTTCATTTTTTCCTTCTTCCTAAAAATTCATTTTAGCATATTAAAATGGTTTCCATGAGCTGTCATCAGAAGCCAGAGTGAGAATGTTGCTTTTTCTTGGGCTAAATGTAAACTATTACACTTTGCTGAGCCCCTCTCGTCGATTCTGAAGAACAGATTGAACAGAGTGAGGCTTATTGTCTCGAGCTACTTGTGCAGAAGTGTTTTTGGAGCTTGTCAAAATTACAAACAGTTATGCACAAATCTGAAAGGTTGCACCACAAATTAAAGAAGCAGCAATTTCTTTTGTCTTTTGATGAAAAGATGGAAATAAAAGACAACAATGGTTTTATGATTGTACTAACAAATAACCTGGAATAAAGAAGAAATTAATTATTTTTTGAAACCTTGAGAAAATCTTGAGAAAAATAATTTAAAATCTACTGGTAACTCCCGAGTGTCATAAAATTATTTTGGAGGTATCACGTTTTGCTGGAAAGATGGTATTCTTGATTTTTTGTCTTAATAAAATCTGATGATCTGTAGTGCCGCCTTTATTCCTTCCACATGCTAAAACAAGAACATTTACAATTATGCTTTGCATTATACCTTATATTCCTAAGTTCAGTACATTATTATAAACTGTTGGGTATGAAAAGAAAGGAGAAACAGTTGATACCTGAAGTTAGAATTGCTCCAAATACACTAACATTAACAGCTGAAGACCAGAAGTATTAGCCTTCTTACTAACATGATGAGCAATGGCCATCTGTCTTCACAAAGGATTCCCGGCCAAAAATTATTACCTCAGTCCCAGTAAACTCTTGAACTTTTCCACATAGCAATAAGGGGTTTAATGAAGGAGATACAGCGTGAAGCCCAGACTCCTAAAGGTCTATTTAGGCATTTAACTCTTGTAGAGGCTCTCTCTTCCATGAAAATTTGTACTCCAAAATACTTGAAACAGTATACATCATCTGTTAGGAAGATATAGAATAAAAAAAAAAAATTGTCAGTGGAACAATTTTCTGGAAATACCTCAGAGAATCTGGTGCAACTTCTTCTCTCACCTGAACTCATTGAAATCTGAGTTAGTCTATTAGTCGTTGGTTAGATTAGGTTTACCCCAACATAATAGAAAAATGAAAATAAGCAAAAAACCTAGAACAAGTTCCCTTTCTGAATTTTAAATTGATAATGTAAGTTGTATCAGAACTAACTCACTAGTTGAATGTCTGCTCACAATGATATGTCAATGGCCGGTGTCAAGCACATCTTGACTGATATAATGGGAAACAAATCAACAACCCCAGGACTAGGAAAGGGTCAGTAGAAGCTAGAAAATCAGTCTTTTATTGTAGTGGCATGCAAAACCCCATCTCCTCAGAGTACCAGCACAAAATGAAATGTATATAGACTGTGTGCAGAATTACAGAACTTCACCATAAAATCAGGATATCAGTGTGCATCAAGATCAATATCAGCAAATAATTGCAGCCAGATTAAGGCAAATGTCTGCAGATGGAAACACATGTGTGGCTCTTTGCAACCACACAATCCAAAAGAAATAAAAAAAACCCTACCCAGGAAAATGGATCCTTCCACATGGGTCCATTTCCTTGAAAAAAGCCATAAATTTTTAGAATTCGGTGGTATATAATCTGAACAAGACCAGAAGAGTCATTGCATTTCCAAATGTAGGAGAATGGACACCACTATCACTGAGAGAAGAAAATAGCACAAATTGGCATGAGCTGTAAATCGGTACTGAGAGGGACATAAAGCAGGCTAACTTCAAATATTAAATAGGTGAAATTGCAAAAAAAAAAAAAAGGCAAGATATTACTATTTGAGACATATATAGCACTTTTTCATTCATAGATCCTAAAGCATTTCATAAGAACAGATAAAACTGCTTCCTCCTGAGTTTGTAGCTAGAGTAAGTAGGGCATAGAGGAACCACAGTGACCTTGCTAACATTTGTCTTGCGGTGCTTCCATAACTACCAGCATGGGGAAAAAAGATCCTAAGGGCTGTATTTTAGAAAGGTAGTAAGTACTGCACTTATAAAGGAAAAAAAAAAAAAAAAGAAGAAAAAGAAAATATCTCAAAAGGAGGAAATGAGGAAGAAAAGAATATGAATGGGAAATAAATAGGAATGAGTAGTGAATGGAAAAGAAAAAGAAAAGGAAAATATACAAAAGAATAAAAGGAGAGGGTTTGTACAAATGTGTAAATACGCACACATTCACTGCAGATACACACACGCAGATATACATAGTCCCTGTGGATTTTTACCAGGGGTACCTCAGTGTCAGGCTCCTGCCACGCACGCAGCCTGTGAATGCACCTGAGCTCGGTGCATGGGGCCATGGCAGGGGGCCCCACAGGCTGGGCTGGAAGTCGCTCCCATTAGCATCACCTTGAAAAGTGTCATCCTGAACAGTGAGACGGGCCTTTCTGCTGACAAGGATGCAATCAGATGAATGGCTAAGGAGTTTGGCTTCCCACTGAAAAGCATTTAAGTTATCTGGAGAATTTTCTTCCCCTTTTTTTTAAAATCTGTGAACTCAGAAGTTCACAGGAAAGGAAAAACTGCATGTTTTAAAGTCAGTGAAATAAATAAGTAATCCTCAAGAGATTTTAAGCCAATGCAGTCAGTATGGGAAAAATTTGATTCTAAGTATGACACTAAAAGGAAAATCAGTTATGGAAAATGATAGCTTTTTGGTCAGCAGCTCTTAGCCACATCTCTTTTCTTTAAAGACAACAACTTTAATGCTGTTTGCTTGTGTCTCATCAATAGATCAGTTTCCTCAGTTTTGATTGATTATATTTGTGCCAAACTTTCAGAACTCTTCCTTTTCTGGCTTGCTCTGAATCTTGTTGAATTACCTTCTTTTCATTCACTTTGTGCAATTTGGCTCAGACTCATTAAGACTGTAGCTGCGCAGATATTGTTCAGAGCCTAATTTCATGTTCTGAACCCCTGTGTTGAGCATAGAAAGAGCTCATTCCCAACCCAAGATGTCATGTTGATTTTTTGCAGTTAGCTTATAGACAATATAATCTTTTTAACTTCTAAAGGAAGCAGGATCAATATAAAAGGGAATAAATGCAGTACCCTACTAAATAATTTTTATATGGTCAATCTTTGGATATTTGTAGTTGATTTCCCATAGCAAGCTTTCTTTTATTATTGTTATTTCTTTATTACTATTTTTTCCTCTAACTGTAATATTTCTTTAATGATTTTCTATTTGTAATTGTTTGCTTTAGTGCTATAGCACTATATATATTTTTTGTTGCTATAGTTGAAAGTAGCAGTAGAATAGCATTAAATAGTTAGATAGTGAAAAACATGGAAATAATAAAATTCCCCTACATATTAAGAATTCAATTAATGACTTGAAAGAAGCAAAAAAATTAACAGTGTTTAAAATACATATCAGCAAAGCATAACAAAAGCCTTTCTCATTTAAGCATTTAAGGTGAGCAATTATTTTACTTCCAAGTGGGACTACTTACACCAGAAATGGGATAGTGAAGACCAAATTGCTAAATATGCTTCAGTCTGTATTTGAGCATCTGTGCATTTTACGCTGTTGTAAGTTAGCCTCCAAAAGCCACTATAACTGACCAGGTTCAGTCCAAAGGAGCACTCCTGTTTTCCAAAAATGGTGATTGCCTGGCTATAACGCGTGCTTGCTGTTGCAGCTCAGGCTCCACTGCTTGTGCATTTGTAATGTCAACATGAAGGATGACAATGGCCACGGTTTTCACAAGACTGGAGCAGTCCCAGAATAGGATTTGGGTAACGTCCTCCCAGATGACAAATGTCCAAGATGTAAAGATTTGTTTTGTAGCTCATGGGAAAGCATAGCTGACCTACGAGCATAAGCACTAGCTCCGTTCACTTCACACAGTGTGTAGCTGCAACTAGCATCCCAGTTTTTACTTGCTGGAAGGCATTTTTGTTGTCATTGCATAACTTTTACAATATTTGATAGCATTCTCTACATTTTCAGTCTGAGGGCAGGTTAATATACAGTCAACAAGTAACAGATTAGAAGGCATCCTGTACATCAACATTTATATGCCTTGTTAATCCAAGGACAGCAGCTTTTTGCTTACCGTTCATGACAGTTGTTTACAACTTGGCATTGTTATTTTGAAGGAAAGTTTCAGATGTATTTCTTGTACCAGCAAGGATGATATCAAAGTTCCTACTTTGCCAAAGGCCATAGAACTGCCATAGGTAACACTGAGAAACTTCTAGGCAATATAGAATCATAGGATTGTTAAGGTTGGAAAAGACCCTTAAGACCATCAAGTCCAACTGCTAACCTATCACTGCCAAGTCCACCACTAAACCATATCCTCAAGCACCACGTCTACCCTTCTTTTAAATATCTCCAGGGATGGAGACTCAACCACTTCCCTGGGCAGCCTGTTCCACTGTTTGACAACCCTTTCGGTGAAGAAGTTTTTTCTGATGTCCAACCTAAACTTCCCCTTATATACACACATATAAAGTATGTATGGCTAGGTGGACTACCTTGAAATGTGGGGTGCCTTGTGGAAATATGCCCTCAGGGTTAGGGATTCAAATGGACTGTAAATGGAAGATGGGATAGTCCCCTCAATAAAAACGTTCTGAAGATTGTGGTGCTCTACTGATATTTTGAGCTTCATCCATGTTTATACACTCACTGATCCTGGCTCAAGAGTCTCATTGGAAACACAATATTGAATAAGTCATTATACTGAGGAAAAAAGAAGTCAGGCTCTCTGACCTGATGAATTCTGCAAGAAAAACACCAGAAAGTTTAGTCTATATGCCAACTACCACATAACAGGAGTGACTTCAAAAGTTATGCCAGGACCACTGAGTAAATGAGGCACATCCCACTCTTGACAACAGCTGGAGAAAGCTCTGGAGACATGTTATTGCTTCAAGCCCATTGGGTTGAGTCCCCTCCCCTGAAGGAGGGGGTATGTGAGAGGAAAGTAATCTGTAGATATTAGATAAATCAAAAGCATTCAAATTATTTTCTAAAAGACAATGATTTACACATGTCTGCATAGGAAAGAGCTGATATGATTCAAAGGGTGGGAGATAACAGCAGGAGGGTCACTTAGGGCAAAGGGAGGAGGATGAGTGTGGTGAGAAGCTGAGGCATGGGCTGGGTGGGAGGTGGGTGCTCAGGAGTGGTCATCTGGGGAAACCGCAGCCCACACCAACCTGCTTTTACCTTTCAGCAAGGCAGGGGCAAGTCTGGAGACATTAACCAAAATCATCCAGGGGCCAGCATCCGATAGGCAAGCCCCAGGTGATGGGGCAGGCTGGATAAAGCCAGAGGAGAATCAACCCATGGCTCTGGGTCTCTCTGGATCAGGGGGATGGGCAGCCAGAAGACAGCCTCCACTCAGGGGTGAAGTGAAGTGAACACCTGTAGTAATCTTTCACAGGGTTGTGCCTTTGCTTCTACTGACAGATAAACAATTTACAGATATGATTGTGAATAAAGGAGGGTACTTTTAATACTAACAGGTCTGTAAGCATGTATTTGGAAAGGTGGAATTTTATTTGAATAATACTAAGAACTGTGAGTGTGAGTTTTCTCAGACATTCAAAAAGTAGTGAAAATGAGTGGGTTTTACCAACATTATATTCATGCAGGTATGTTCAAAGAAACTTTAAACAGATGTACGAGTTATGAGATTCATTTGAAATTCACAAATGTTTACAGAGGAGTTTATACTGAACTTGAGTTACATAAAGGAATCCAAACAAAAGGCAAGGTGTAGTTAATAAAATTAAAGGCTTGATTTTCCAGTTTAACTATAATTTCATATTAGCTGAGTCTGAATGTGTCAGTTCTTCCTCAGTTTTCAGCTGTAGCTCCATGGTAGAACTATCGTAAAACATACCTTATTTTTTGTCAAGAACTATAAGTGCGGGACTTTATGAACATTTTGGCTGCCCTGTTCTACTCCCTGCTAACCCAAATGTATCAATATACACAAGGTATATATATGCACATCACTTTACATACTGCTTTACACACTGATTCATTTTTGTGTAAGATTTTAGGGTATTCGTAAATATACACATACACAATCAAATGCATAAAGTGTATACTGGTTGTGAAGCTGTTTGTATTAGTAAATATTTTTCATGGTTCCCAACAGATAGAGATGTACATTCAGTAAAAGGTAATGTGTAAAAATAACTAGTATACATTTAAAATATGTTATATAGGAACATTGGACTAACATAAAAAGCTGAAGAAAATAAATACATAGGAGGAAGGCCAAAAGGGAAATCGAAAGATGTTACACTGCTTACAAAGGAAAGATTGATACCTAAACACTAACAGAAACACGAAACAAAATCTGTCTACTTACTTTTGACTATGTTCCCTTGAGTTAGAGGGAAATGGGAAGGGTGACATTTAAAACCAGTGGCTACTGAGTAAGAGACCCATCTCATTTCTTTGGATTGCTAGATAATGAGGCAGAAGAATAATAATTAACATATAGGCACAGCAGTTTTTTTAGATGTCTTTGCTTGTTATTTCCCGTACACCTTTAACTGACAGATTATCACAGGAGAACAAACTCCAAGCGCAGCTTCAGAGAATCAAAAGGCCCTTAAAACTTCTAGGTATGATGAATTTTGGATGCCAACAAATATATTTTTATTTCTTTTCCATGGGATGTAACTGACTTGAGTTTTGTGCTTTGTGAAGAATAGCAACAGTGTCCTTGTACTTACATTCTTTCATCAGCTTACCATTCAAAGCTTAGCTTTATATAAATTTAATTTCAGGTGGAAATTGTTGTGAAAACCCTTTAAGTCTGGCTGAAAGCAAGCAGAACACACCTTCCTCCCATCCACCCACCACTTCATTTGCAATAATTCTTTCACCATAATTCTACAGTTCCTCTTCTTTATGTAGCACCCTTCTCTGGACTCAAGTTATGGGAAATTGCCTGGGAATTTTTACATTTGATACCCATTTATTATCTTTCAGAGAATTTTCTTACATGTAGTATCAACATGTGATGTCAAACATCTATGTATATATGTTTAAGGGCTAGAGTCAAACTGGTGCAGAAAGTTGTAGTGAGTCATTACCCAACTGAGGATGAATCATCCCCTCAGCACCTGGGACTGAATCATCCTTCAAGCAGGCAGCCATTGGCTGCTGACTTTACAGACACAAACACTGTCTCATAGATAGCAGTTGTCTACATTAGGATTTTGCTTGGCTTGTTATTGCAACTATTAATTGAACAGAAAAGAAATGGCCAAAAAATATCAGTTTTCAGTCTGAAAGTCTTCCACCCCACTTTCTCCATCCTTTGGATGCTTTCTTATGTCCTTGGAGGAGAGTTTCCAAACACCCAAGAAAAATGCTTGAAAATTTCTTCACTGATTTAATGTGAGAGGTGCAAATATTGCTCACAGACTCCATTCTATGCACTATCTCCCTCAGTTATGGAGTATCTTTCAGATCATCAGCTTTCTTGCTTAACCCTGCATTGAGCAGTGATATTGATTTCTCTCTGACTATACTATGGCATGACCTATAGATTCCCTGTCATGGTTTACTGATCTTTATTTCATCAACTTGGTGTGATCTCAGACTTTCTGATTTAGCTGGCTGAACTTGGCTTTATCTCTGATTCTGGTCTGCCCATGACCATGTGTTTGATATCCAGGTCCTGGACCAAACCACAGGACAGTGTTTCCCACTGTCCCAGGAAAAACCAAATATCTAAGGACTTAAGTACGAGGGTGAATTTGATCAGTTAAGTCAACACAGTTAAAATACTTCTTATCTCAGTAACATAAAAAAGAAAAGAAAAATAGTGTTTTGGGATTAGAGTCTTCTAATGTGACAGAAATCAAGAAGAAAAGGTGCTTCTTCTGAGATATGCTTTAGGTATGATATATCTGCTATAGATGCAGTGATTTAAATAAACACTTTGGCTTGTTATAACATCCAATGTTTACAAGACCTAAATGAAATATAAATGGCACATCTTCCCCCCCTTTTATTTTTTAAAAACAGTATCTATTTGTCGTAAACCTTCAAGGATAGTATTCAGATACTTTAGGTACCTATGCAATTTTAGATGCCCCTGCTGTGCTGTCACTCTAGAAAAGTAAAGGTCTTCTGCAGGTTCCATATCTACCTCAAAAATCTTATGAATCTTAACTGTGCTAGACGCCTGGAGACTACAGTAGAGATATCCCTCACTTGACCTATGTAGTGTCAAACCAAGCTGCTTTACCTCTCTGCCATAAAGTGAATGCTGCTGCTTTCCCCCACTGCCAGCCTATTTTCAGTCTGAAACAAGCTTTACAATAGTGGAAACAAACAGAAAAGTCTAGACTGCAGCTAGTGTTTTCTGAAAATTCTCCTGTTGTTCATTTAGAAAAGTGGTTGTTGCATGAGAATGAAAAGACAGACTGCTATGGATGTAAAATAGTGTGCATATATAAATACAGATGTCTTCTTGGCCATTTATGAAATGAAGGCCAAATTATCCCAGATCTGCCTCAATAGGCAGGCCTATTGCTTCATTTCTGCTGAATCTGTTTACTTTATTGAAATAGAATCTTCCTGTGAAGTCTATGCTGTGATTTTATCAAAATAAGGCTTGTCCTGTATTTCTTTGACAATCAGACCAAGACACAGGCAGTGGTCTTCACACCAACCTGGGAAGTATCAATACATTTTTATTATGAGAAAATAATTTTGGATTTCTTTTGACTGACCAAACAGATGAAGGCAGCAGATTATCCAGAACACGCAAAATGTGATTTCATGTATGATATTCTCAAAGTAATTTAACAGTTTTTCGTTCAAGAGACGGATCTTAAAATGTTTCAAGACTCCAGAGATTTTTAACAATCTAATTTAAAAATAATTATTTGTTGTTGTCTTCTTGGTTTGGTTTGGTTTGGTTTGGTTTGGTTTGGTTTGGTTTGGTTTGGTTTGGTTTTTGGTGTGACGTCCGATGAGTGCGTGGTAGAACCACGGGTGCTCTCCAAGGTACTGAATTATGACACTGGAATTCGCAACATATTCTTACTAACTAAAAGTATTAATGTTTTACATTAATATCTTCAATTAACTATGGATGCAAATCTATTTATTCAAAAGCTAAGATTTAAACTCCAAATTAATAGGATCAGTCTTGGAAAAGAGAACTTTGATTTAAATATATACCTATATTTAGATCACATTTAGACTCTAAGTACAAATGAGGAAGCAAGCAAATTGAAGCTAAGCAACCCTTGAAATGTAAAATATAGTCTTTGTGATTTAAAATATTTCAGAAGGATTTTTTTTTGTGGATGTTGAATTCCTGTAAAACAAGGTTGTTGAGATTTGCTGGACAAGCTGAATACTATAAAGATCTTGATGAGCTCTGAGCTATCAGTATGTTCTTTATTAATAAACATTGCTGGTTTTCTTTGCATATGTCCGCTAACATTTTTTAACTTGGCAGTGGCTTTTGTACTCAGAAGCAATATAACAGAAGAAATGTCATGAGCTTTTGTCCTGAAAATTGAGACATTGCACTTATTTTCCATTCCCCTTTAGTATTAAATTTTTATATGAAAGGATGGTGTGGTGAATATTTTTTTCTTTTCAGATTTATTGTCTGATGTTGTAGCATGACATAAGTTCAGGATAGCACATTACATATATCTTGCTATTTAACAGTTCTGAGCTGCAGGAGCTGATACTGTGAAACACCGGTTCAGGCTTTGAACAGACTGGTAGGGGTCCAAGTTGCTCAACATATAATGCATATTTCCTATAAGTTATGATGGTCTTACTGCAGAAATATGCATCTAGACATCTAACCAGCTGGCAATCTGGCAGCGTTAATGAGGAGTCTAAGGAGCCTTAATGAAGAATCTAAGGACTGAATGTGAATGTTGACTGAGCTATCAGTCTGCACTTCCATGCCGTTCTCTGTATCAGAGCTGAGGAAGAATAGTCAAGTTGCTTGGAGAAGCTTGCTCTGCTGGGCAATTGATGTCTTTTTCATGGATAACTAAATGGCTTTTTTTTTTTTACCTACTGTTAATTTGATTTTTCCGATCCACTAAATTAATTAAAGTGAATAACATGGCATAAATTAAACTTGTACTACTCCACTACCTCAAATTTCAGGGAGAATTTATTAGTAAAGTCTCCCTACCATAACCCCCAAGAGGTAATTTATTTAGAATGCCTTCTTCACTTCTTACTGCATTTTCTAAATTATATTAAGCTCACATACAAACAGACAAGGTTCTTGAACCAGTGAAAATCATGACTACTGAAGACAATACAGTATGTCAACATTAAAATGTCAGGAAATACTTTAAATTACAAAGTAATATGAAGATACTTTTACGAAATTATGGTTTAAGGAAAAACATGTATACATTATAATCACAAATTAGGGATAGAGTTGTCACCTAAAAGGAATGATTTTACAGGAGGGAAAAAATATCTAAAAATAATTCTTCAGAAGTTCTTTCTCATTTAATTACTGTTTAGGACACCTGATTCAAGAGGCTGCATAAAGGAAGAATGAAATTTAATCAACAAGCAATTCTCTAGGTACTTCATCAAGAGGAGCAGTTAACAACGTGGAAAGACATTTCTGGACTGGAAGACACAAGAGTTCATTATGAGAGTAAGCATAATCAGGCCAAAGTGCAATTAAAAGAACGTTCAGTATAATTGGAAACACAGAAAACAAGCATGACAAGATTTTCAGAAGGCAGTGAAACAAACTTATACGATCTATTTGAAAAATGGCTTCTTAAATACAGAATTTAAACTAAAATACTAACAAAGACTACACCAAAGTCTTCTTGGAAGCATGCCTAAACCAAACATGTGAGCTTGAAACTGAACTTTAACAATAATCTTCTTGTTGATTTTAGCGGTTCCAAAAAAATTTACCGCCCTTATGAGTACTTCTCAGATCACCTTCTCCACTGCATACGTTGATGATCTTTCAAAGGACTACTGAATTTGGTACCGCAAATGAAATGTAGTTTTACAAATGTGTAAAGGTTCAAAAAGTACCTGGATCTTCAAAAAAGTGAACTGAATGAAACAATATATTCCTTCTCCAGGGATCGCTGTAGCTTCAGGAACACACCTCATGGACAGGAGATGAATCCACCAAGGACTGGGCCTTTTCAGTCAGGGACAACTTCCCCATAGCTGTAGGGATATTTAAAAAAGGAAGACTGGTGATCAGCAAGTTCATTAGCCACTTAACCATGAAAGGGAGATATGGACTAATTGCAAAATCACCACAGAGAGGTGTTGAAATCCTATTGCGGATTTATTCATTTGACTTCCCAATGAATCTCCTACCCCAGATGATGGACTTTAAATTAAGACTTGGACTTAGTGTTTGAAGGTTGAGCAATACTGCTCACACATTAAAGCTAGATGATGATGCAATTCAGTTTCTTGGGTTGCAAGGTAAAGATTTAAGTCACTATTATTTAAGATTGTTAAGATAAAGCTCAGGTGTTTGCATCTGAACCTTTTTAGTGCCGGCAGCAACAGCTACATCTACTTTTTTGTTGTTTCCTGGAGAGATCTCTTAGGTTATGATATACTTCCTTGTTTATAAAATAAAACAGATTTCTACTAGAAGATAAAAAGCCACTGACTGTTACTTATAAAGCCTGCGCTGCTCCACTCCTAGGAAATTAAAAATATTGTTACCATATGTTCCATGTGGTCCCGTGTGCTGAAGCTTGGGAAACCTATGTCTACACTTCATTTACTGTTTGAGAAACCAGATGCAGAGAGGACAATGGTGATTACAAGTACAAAGCAGCACTCTGAAGAGCTCTGCTGCTCCACTGCCCTCTAAACTTGAGGGCATCAAAATTTCATAGGTTGTAGCCTGGTTTCATATGGTTATCAAAGTGTCTTATGTTGTCATTGTCTGTTCATCTTCCAGTTCTTCCTAATAACGCTTGAATCCATTATCCAGTTCCAGTCAAATGTGGCAGGGATATAGAAATATCTAAAGTATTATGTTTCTACAAACATTGTGAAAATTTGTAGCTTAGAAGGAAGGAGAAACATAAATAAATGCTTCTCTACCCCCTCCAAGGAAGAAAACCTTTAATTCAGTAATTCAATAACTGAATTCAATAATTATCTGCCACATTCTGTTTCTGAGCTGAAAATATATTCATATCAACTTTACAGTTTGCACAAACTCATCTAAGGCCCATTTAGTTCAAATTTAAGTCTTATGAAAAACTGTCTTCTGTCTTGTGGGCCTGAACAAACATTGTTTACTGTCATTCCCAGTTTTCTGACTTCTTTCCCTTCAGTTGCTGCAAGATTTTAATTCCTTTGGAGCACACATTTATTAAATATTTGGGAAGCATCTCACACACAGTGGGAAATACTAAAAGAGATTAAGAATAAAGGGTTTATCACTTCATCTAACCTAGAGTGACAATGGTTTATTGTCAGGATAGGGCTCTTCTCTAACAAGCAACTTTTTTCCTTCAAACTACAAGAAACAAGGGACATTTATTTTGGTGCAATATAATCTAAGAACCAAATCAAGATGGTAATTAGCACAGCACTAAAACATTCTTTCCTTCTGATCAGCAGTCTTTATTATCAAATTATTCCTTAAAAATTGAAGAAATTGATGTGGAATTGCAAGTAAAAGCAAGACAATATTCAGCTTGTGTAACTTTAGGCACCCAAATTAAATTTCTGAACTAAAAAGCACATCTGCTGAGACCACCCACAAAGCAAATGGAGACAGGCAGGTTCTTCTAGAAGGTGATTCAGGGCAGGACTCCATTAACAACAGAGAAACCCTCAGGGAATTCGCCTTCTAACTAGTATCATAACTTAGACTTCGAATGGTGCAGTTGGGAAGTTTAGTCAAGAGTGGAGATCTGAAATCCATTTTCATCTTATTCCCATGATTATCTGTAACCCTATAGCCAGGCTCAAGAGTTACTGTAATAATTCTTAATTACAACCCTTTTGAAACAAATAAATCTACCAATGGTTGCAAGGACTTGGACAGTGGGAAAAACTACTAGAATTTTCGCCTATAGCCTGTGCAGAACTAAGCCCAGGCCTTTAGTATGATTTGGAAATTTTTCTAGCTTTGCTCACAACTGGAAAGTGGGAAATAAAAAGCTGTGGGAGTGAGAGGCTTATTTGCATATAACTGATTTGCACAAATGAAGGATAGTAAATAAATAAGCTGAAAACAAGACGAATGATAAAAATTCTGTGAAACTACAGCCCAGATGAGGTCTATTAGTAGTGCTCTGTTTCATAGATGATTCAAAGGAGTCAGCTTATAATGTGCTTCAAGAAGGTAAGAACAGCAACGTTAAGTGCATTTACTCTTCTGTTTTAAGATGAGTGTAATATTTTAAAGTACTACTATGCAGTAAGACCCATGAGTTATTTAAACATTTCTGTAGGGTTTTAAACATTCTGATGAATCATTTATAATTAGCTATGATTAAAACGTCACTGTCAAATAGATAACCCCAATGAAAAATATGGTACAAAGCACTTTCTCAACTCACAATATCTTTTTTTGTGTCTGTGTGTGTGTTAAAAAGTAAAAAGGTTTTACTATAATTACAATTCCATACTAATGATTCATAAGGAGATATTATAGTTGGAGCACCTACTGATAGCCAGCCCTGTTGGCTAGTGGAGGGAGTTAAAAGTTTTGTGTTCATTTCAAATTTCATCTTAAGGCCATGCCAAAATTGTTTTTCAGATCAAAAAGGAACAAAAATGAAAAGACTTCCAGAAATAAATGCTATGTAATAGAAAAATATCAACCATATGTGCATTTCAAGTTTGTAGATCAAGTTACAAGGTTGGCAATCAGTTTTTGACTCTCTAAATAGTCTCACAGTTCTAAATATAACCTTCTTCTATTCTTTGCTGTCACCCTTCCCAAAACTGTTGTGTTGAATTGTTATGTGCAGTGAAGTGAGATGACTCGTTCGACTTAGAAAAGACTGGATTTGGTTTGTGAGTAAAATGACATTTAATACTCTGGTATTGTAATGTACCAGCATAAAGCATAGGGTAGAAGCATAGGATCTTTCCTAGAATTGATACTTATCTAAGCAGTCCCAGCCCCTTGAGGTTTTCATTAAAATTTCTGGTAAGTCAAGTAGACATATAAGGACAACTTTTCTGATCGTTTTCAGCCCAGTAACTAAGGACATTCTTGCACCATCTGCCTTTGTGCCCATCTGCCTCCCTGCCTGTCCTTTTGATAACTTTTTATCGATGGTCCTTCTTCCAAACAAGTTTCAAAGAGAGATGAAAGTCTTGGAGTAAATTCCTAAAATTCTCCTGAAAGCTGGCCACTGAGTGGAGGAGCTCTCTACTGTTAGTGTTTTCTATGTCAAAGTGTGAAATATTAACTGACAGAATCACTGTGGTCTTGGGCACATAGGGAGAACTTAGTGTATTCTTGAAGAGGTGAGATTTTAGGGATCTGCAAGGCAGCTGGAGTCAAGAAGTGTAATGATGTGGGAAATAGGACAGAATTAATCTATAAAGAATCCCAGCTTCTTCAGTTCCACTACTCATGGGACATCTAATTTTTTGATTTATATTTGTCTATATTTAACAGCCAATATTTGTCTCCAGATCACTATACTGGGGTTCAAAGGAAAAAAACCCGACTGCTCACAAGCTCAGAAGATATTAATGTGATGATCAATCTGGATCATTAAATACAAGTTAATACAAACCTCAGCATTTTCCTAATTTCTTGATCAAGACTGTAATTTCAGGTGAGCTGAACAAGGGTATTTAGCTGTGATCTAAAGTAACAGAGAAGCTAGCACACATTGCTTAAATTGTTCCAATTTAGTATTGTTCCAAAATGTAATACTCCTCACTGCTAAAGCTGTACTTCCATTTTGAGTTCGTCTGCTCTCAGTTTTCATTCACCAGATCTTCCCCAAGACCCATAAAAAAGACCTTTGCCTTTATATGTTGAATTAGAGTACTCTATAGAGTATAATTTATTACACAGAAAAAACATTTTACATCGTACAAAATCTTCATTCTTCCTTTCTTTAAGAGATCAGGCTGTAATCTTTCACTATAAAGTAAGATTTCAACATCAGATCATTAATTTTTAGAATCTTTTTTATTCTCTCAGCAGCTTTTAAAATGTGAGCGCTGCCTGGACACAATATTCTAGCACTGCTTTAATTAATATGGCAATAACCCACCTATCTACAATTATTAAAATTAATACTTCAAGTTTACTAGCATTAATTCACCCCGTGGATCTTATTGTGTTACTTTCATTTCAATCCAGATGTCATGTAAATAAATATGTTGTATTCTCAGTAGCCTCAGTATTGATTCCCTATTAAGGATATATTAAAACTATTTTAAGATTCCTTGCTGTTATTTTGGGTAAGAAAATTACTTTTTGAAAGGAGCTGAAGACTGGTTCTATGAAGACAACATATTGACAGCTTACTAAAAAGTTCACCCTTGAATCATCTGTAATAATAGCTTTTTCTTGGTTTACAAGATGGATAGATTATAGAATGAGGGAAGTTATGAATTCCCTACAGTAGTAATAAGACTTCTTATCTGTTGTTCTGAAAGGGGAATTGCCAAGAGTTTTTAACATAACAAACAACCAATAATGGTTTTGATAGAAGGAACAGTTACAGAGACAACATAAACCTCTGAAATCTAACCAGTAATCCAAAACCCTACCTGAAGGAAGATAATACAAAACACATACAAACACATGTGTAACAAAACAGGACATGAAAATCAAATGCAGAATTTCACAGTGCCTCCTGTGGCAAAGCAAGGACGTGGAAGAGGACCTTCTTTTAGGCCATCATGAGCTGACTGAAGAGACATTCTCAGAGTGCACTAATATCTCAGAGTCCACTAATATTAGCATGGATCACCCCTTTGCAAGCAACAGCGGAAGGGTCTTCAAAATTCATGTCTTAGCTTTAGTAAGTGTAGACCTTGTTTTCCTAGTGCTATTTTGTTTTCTTCCTACTTCCTACTTTGTATGTAAAATGTTTTTTTATCATAATATTTTTAGCTTGATTCTTTTTCTCATTTCTGTCATATAAATCCCATAATTTCTGTTAGGTTCAGTTCTGCTGTCTTCAGATTGGCGTCCAGTTTATAAACCTGCTATAAAAATGAAATCTGAAATAAAATAATTTTTTGCCTGCTGTCTAAATCTAACAGGTAGCAAGCTACTCTACAATAGTGCATTTTAATATAATTAATGAGCATTCATCATTTTAGTGTTAACCTGAAATTAATTACTACATTAAATCCTAACTGTTCAGAATAGCAGTGTCTTTAAGAACAATAAAGGAGTTATTTCAATTTTTATATTTTGCATGATAACGGACTTAAAACAATTTGGGGCAGGGGTGGGGGTGGGGAACGGACAATTTTCTTACAAAAAATCAAATCCTTCCCATGGTTATGTATATGCCATTCTCACAGAAGTCAAGGACATTATCTTGACCCAAGAGTGTCAACAGGAAGTCAGAGGATTAATTAGCTAGGAAAACAAAAGCAAATTCTTGTAAGAAGAAAATTTCAGAGACAGAAATGTTAAGGATAGGGCTTAGGACATTAAGATAATGAATGTATTTTCTAGAAAATACACAACATTCCTGTTACAACCATTATAATCTTAACCACCATTTTATAACATTTACCTAAAGTTTATTTTAAGAGAAGCCTTGTTTTTAACAATCATCTTAAATCCTAGTAAACTGAAGAATTAATTAGCAAGCATGGAGGATCAGCAAACTAATGCTTTAGTCTGTTAAACCATCTGCTCAGGAGCACCCTGTTCAAATCTTGGCATTAGGAGAGGATGGGTGAATACTTTTGTCTCTTGCACTCAGTTACAACTTACCATTCTTTGCTAATGCACTTTTTTTCCTTCAGCTCATGGTAAATAAAGTTATAAAGAGGTGGATAATTGATCAGATTTCTGTTATCATGAAAATTTACTAAACAGCTTGCTAACAGATTTGGCAGAAAAATGTTACTGTAGCTGTTCCTCTTATTTCATACCAGATTCCTGAATACAATAGGTATGTACGAAGGGACAGATTCAGCGTTATCTTTTGTAAGCTGTGCCTTGTACAAAGCAGATCTACTTAAACCAGCCAACTAGTCTAAGGTAACTGAAGGCTTCAAGGCAATCTGTCCTTCAGTTCTGAAGACTATTAATGAATGCTCCATTAATATTTTAGTACCTCATTATATTTCATTATTAAAAAGAACATACTTATCAGATCTGAGGAGGTCCTTGTTATCGCAACCCCAATCTGTCTTCGTTTTCTAAACTTTCATGCTAATTCTTTGATTTCATGTCACAGCTTAGTTTCCAGAAAATGCAGGTACTTTCTGACACATAACGGATCAAGGGCAGCGTTTGGCAATGAGAGTAGCCAACAGTCTAGTCTGCTGGAATCCTTCTGGTTTTGGCACTAAAACAATTTCCTCGTACGTCAGTCACTCTTTTACAGATCGAAAGGATGGAGAGCTATCTCAGCTACAGATCAGGTGATTGATACAGTGGAGAAGCTGTCCGGCGAAGCACACTGGAAAGTCTTCATGGTAGCGAGGGACCCAGGGAGATGCTCCAAGTTACACACTCAAAGGGTAGGGTGCACTGTACCACAGATAACCCAGTTATTTGCCAAAGACAGGAACGTTCTAAATAAGACAACAATCTGGACTAAACCTGGCAATAGATGGCTTCCCCTCCCTCCATCGGCAGCCAGTTTTCTCTCCAGCTGTTCCTTTCTAACTCTTCAGGCAGCCGTGACCCTCTCAGAACCACATGGGGAAAACTTCCCTAGTCACAAAACCTCCAAAGAGAAGGTATTTATTTAAAATTCTGTCCCTCTTTCTATTAAGCTTTATACTCCTTGATTTTGCTCAGGCATTACAGGCTTGATCCTCCTAAGTAGCATCAACTGGCATTTTCTCATTGACTTCAATTAAGTGAGACCAGGACACAGATAAGGTTCTGTGTAAGAAATCACTGTATGCTGGTAATTGCAGAATTTTATTCAAAGACATATTTTATCTGTGTTGATGAAATTAAAATAGGATAGGAAAGAGAGGGAGAAAAAAGCTCAGGCAGAAAGGCTGGCATTTTCTTTTTTTTCGGGTTCCTTCTGTAGTAGATTGACCTCCCTCAGATAAATCTGTGCACCATGGAAACTATTTTCTCACTGAGGAAAAATTTCCAAGTTCATCTGAAGGCCTATACATCAAGTTTAGCATATAGCTAAACTGTGCAACTGTGTAATCTTACTGCCCTCTTCCCATCCTTCCTTCCCGTTGTTTGTCATCCTTACTGTCATATCTGGTTTCAAAGGAGGGTAGGGTCATTGGGGTAGGGCACGTGCCTTCCTCTGTGTTTGTAGAGCTCCAGTGCATGGGAGTACGGGAAAGAAGGGGAAGGAAAACACTTTTTCAGGTCTTTGGAGGATAAATAATAAAGCAATAATAACATGCTGTAAAATAAACGCTATCAACTGATATTTACACAGTCTTTTATCTGAAGACTCTACTGTATTCAGCATAATTATAGTGCTGCTCAGCAAAATATAGGTGGATGGAATAATAATTCCTTTATTGCTGTCTTGCTTTACTGCCTATTCACAGATAGCCTACACCCTGCAGGTCTAAAATAATAATAATATGAGCGTATGTATTAATACCTTCTGTAAGCACTGATGAACTGTGACTGTCTGGAGAAAGGAGAACTTTCTGCGTCCAGACAATTTTTACAGTGTATGTAGGAGCCACCCAGCAACGTGGGTCAGCTCAGCCAGCCACTGACAGCTGATGTTGAAGCAGTTTCATGGAACTGGTGGAGTGTTTAGCAGAACACTAATTTAGCTAATTTTGCAGAGGCAAAATCTAAAGTCCAGGTTGTTCTTTTTTTCTCAATTCTTTATATATTAGAAATAAATGAATGACTCTCTAATGTTTTTTACCCAAACATACCACAGATATCCAAGGACACGGAGTAGGATATTGCCCTCTGAGACAGCCTCAAAGGCAGAAATGCCAAAAAGAAATTAACTGAGACTCAAAGAGAGTAAAGACGAAGAGGAGAAGGATTAAAGCAATAAAGTTATTTAGAAGTGAATGTGACAGAAAGGAAAAAAAAATGCACTGGAAGATCCAACTGACCATGAATAAGTTCTGTTTCCTCCCAGTGTCCAGTGAACTGCAACATCCCCTGCCCACATTTTTCCTCCATGGCTTATCTGAATTCTGCAGCTTTACAACGAGCTCTTTCTTGTGGTGAGGAATCCAATTGTCACGAGAGGCAACTACAATTTGGATGGCAGTGGTTAAAGTCCCGAAGTGTCTGTGTACCTACAGCAATACAGAGAATCCAGAGTCACAGCTCAACTTAAGCTGAACACGTTCACCCCTTATAACAGCTGAACTTAAACTCACTAATAGATGTTTCAGCTTTTTAAGAACTATGCATATATGTCACACTTAAGCCACGATCTTTGCAGGCAACACCTTTACTTCACTATAATGAAATGTTTAATATATATTTTAAGCATCACTTTAGGGAGGGCAAATGTCGTTGCTCTCCTGTCTGTCAGTTTCTACTGATATTTGTGTCTTCGTTTCAAAGAATAACAAGGCAAACAGTAATAGGGAGGTTAAGAGCAGATTGTCATCCAACATATTGGCCTTCTTTTATTTTTTTTTAATCGCTACACTTACAGTAAATTTTTTAAAATGCATTCTTACATGGAAACAAGCTTATTAGCTGACATGAGGGACACGGAATGAAATTAAACTGAAGGCGATGTAATCTGTAGAGGCAGAGAGAACCAGTGTTCTGCAGGCAGAATCTCCTCCTCTCCTATTTAACTATTTATTTTGAAGATGTATATCTCTGTAGTCTTAGACCCTGTCACTCTGGCAGCGATTACACTTAACAGAAACATGTTAAGTGAAACAAGGGGTACATACATTTTTGCCTCAGAATTGACAGGATTTATAGAGATTATGTCTAGGTTTTCCCTTTGGTTTCTGTTGAAATTGTGATTGCAAGTGATCATATAAACATTTATCAACCACCTTGGTGGTGCCAGTATAGATGACAAGGAATGGGTTTTATTCAGTTTGTTTCACAGTTCTGTATTTGGAACATGTAATGTCAGAGGTTCCCATTTTCTCCTGAATTTACATGCAGTCCTATCGTCCCTCTCACGTGAACCGCAATCCTTTCTTCATTAGCATATGTTGTTAATATGTTCATTAAATTCATGTCACATTGTAATTAATCTGAAAATGACGTCATTTCTGCAGAACCTACAACCTCATTATGTTCACAGTATGTTCACCACAGCCATGTTATTTGTAAAGGAGGTATGTCACTATTTGGTTATTAATCAAGGGGTCATTTCTGCCCAATCTACAGTGATTAACTCCTTGCAAGAAATCATTCTGAAGCCTTGGAGTGAGATACTAAGAAGTAAAATGATTATATGCTTGAAGAAAAAAAAAATAAAAACTGTTGCACAGTAGCATTTATTTATATAGCACATTTAATAATCCATACAAAAACTGACAGGTTAGCTTCAGCACATCGAGGTCAATCTGTAAGGCTGAGCAGCATCAAGAACTTAGGAGCAGCTAGTAACCATGAATTTCCAAACAGAACAATGATATTTGACTTCTAAGGAGTGAGATGATGGTGAAACTGATTTCAAAGTCATATTGAGCAAAAAAATTATTTGTCCGTGGATAGTTGTCCATGGTGTATCAACAAAATTGTCCTTATTTAGTATTGCTAAAAAATACTCATTTAGTCTCCAGATCAGTATAGCAGATTTCAGCCCACTGTTTCTTTTTCGGCAATTTGTTACAAAATAAAAATGTAGAAAACTATCTTTTCTTGTAGATAAATGTTATCTTCTCTAATAAAAATATTTTTACCTCAGGGTATGTTTTTTTTCTCTGTAAACAAATGTGGTTTTATATCAGATTTTCCAGGGTGATTTACACTGAGTATTTATAAATTCAAGGAAAATTACTGCCATCATAAAAGAAGTATGTCATAGGTGGCTTTTTGAAAATGAAAATCAGGAGAAATAAACTAAGGCGATCTACTATACAAATATAGTAATAAGAAATTTGCGATAGTTAGTGGCAGGGATTAACATATAGTGGGAATGCAACGCAAATTCCCAGTCTGACTGATATCAAATACCACGACTTTCTGTGGGCCTAAATTTCACACTCAACATTTGGCATCTGAAGAGCTGATTGCCAGTCGATCAGCTACTGCCCATGCAGGTTTCATGCTGCCTCAGGTCCTGGGTCCTTCGCAGGCATTGCAGCGGAGAGAAGGCACGATCCAAGAACAACACCTTTCGTTTTTCAGGAGCAGCATAGCAACAACGATCAAAGGAGACATTAGTGAATAAACATATTTTAGTAATTGATACTCTGGCTCTATGTAAATATTGGTAGTTGATAAGGTACTCACTTTAGTAAAGTGTTTCTGACAAAGAGGAAGACAGAATGCTAAATTCTGGGAAAGGAAGTAATGCTTGGCAAGGTACTTTTTAACTTCTTTTTCTAAAAGGTGTTTTAATCAAACACACCATAAATTTTGCTTTTCTTCAGAATTAAGGGGACGTAGAGCTTAGGCTGCAGCCTGCTAGTAAGAACAGCATGGCAAACAAACTTCACAGTTCTGAGAGGACACTCAGCATATTTATGAATGGGATTATTGGTGTGGTTGCCTGCCACAGCACGGAAAGGATTCGCTGCCCCTGGAGGCAACTTTCCAGCCCTGTGCCAACTCATATGATTAGTTAGATCCTCCAAAAAGTCCCTCTGAAGCCCTGTAGCGGCACAGGGAAAAAAGGAGGACCGACGTTTCAAATGGCTGTAGACGAAGGTGGGATGTGAAAGGAAGAACTTAAAGAACAAATATGGGGTACATCCTGAAGGAACTTGTTTTGTTAAACGTAATTTTTATGATCGCCTTCATGTCCATTTTTAGAATCATTTCTGTACCGGCACAATACAAATACAGTGCAAGTAATTTTATTTCAAGCAATCGGAAATATCCGTTTCCCCTTTGCAGTAACAGGTTCTGACACAAGTCAGTGTCGACTGCGAGTATAACAGATGCACTTATGCAGAAAATTAATCTGTGAGTATTATTTAAACCGTGAATGGTAGAAAGCGTACTTATGTGCACTAAACTCATGTACGTCCACACGCGCACACACAGAGCCACTTAGCCGTAAAATAAACCGTCGAGGGCACCGTACCTATGAACCTCGCACTCTAACGAGAGCTGCAGGATCACGCCGGGCTTTGGCTGCAGCAGCGTGCGGGCCCGGCGCTGCCAGCCCGGGCGGCCCCGGAGGCGGCCCCGCCAGGCGAGCGGAGGGCCGCGCTCAGCGCCCTGCAGCGCGGCTCCCCGCTTGGCACCGGCTGCGTTTCTCTATTGCTTGTGGCAACGGGAAATGTCAGAGAGCCACGAGCCGATGGACGGCGGTGTAAGGTTTCTCTAGACGTTTGTTTACCCACTGGGATAACTCGAAGTCTGCAGATAATTTGGCAATCTCGAGGCTGGTGCATCCACTAAACACTTCAACAAGGGATGAATTACAGCTTCCTGCTGTGCAGTTTTATTCTTGGAGGAGTTTGCAGAGCTAAGCGGACCGCTCCGGGTACCACGGCAAGAGAAGGGAGTAGGTGAATGCACGAGTACGAGAACAAAGGAAATAAAACTCGGGATGTATGTACGGGTCTGGCGAGGAGACACGCCGCCGCCGGCCCCAGCCGAGCGGGAAGAGGGGCGGCGGCAGCGCGGGCCGATTCCTCTTCCGCAGGGGCGGGCAGCCCCAGCCCCGCCGCCCGGCCAGGGGCAGGACCCCCGCCGTCGCTCCCCGGCCGCAGCGGGCGCTCTCCGGGCCCGGCAGGCACCGCCGGCACCGGCCCCAAGGAAAGACCCGGGCGCGGCAGAGCGGAGCGGAGCGCCCGGTGCCGGCGGACGCCGCCGCTCGCATCCGTCCTGCCGCCGCCAGCCGCGGCCCGGCGGGACACGCCGCCCCGCTCCGCCTGCCCCGGCCCCCTCCCCGCTCCCTCCCGCCTCCCCCACCCTCACCTCAGCCGCCCCCCTCTGTCTGGCTCCCCCCGCTCCGTCTGGCGGCCCCCCCCGCCCCGTCCCCGCCGCGCTTCTCGCGAGAGCTGGGGATGCCGCCGCCGCCGCCGCCGCCGCCGCCGCGGAGGGGGAGACACTCGGGGGGAGCCAGTGACGTCGGGAGTTTTCCTGAAAGTCAATAACGAGCCCGGCGGAGGCGGCGGGAGGAGCCGAGAGCGGGGCCCGGGCGGCTCCGGGGTGAGTGCGCCGGGGGGAGCCGCCGCCGCCGCCCTCCTGACCCCGCGCATCGATGCTGCGGCCGCGCTGCCCGCCCGGGCGCCTCCCTGCGTAGCGGGGCGCGCAGATCCATGTAGCCGCCGCCAGCGCCCTGGGGCCGGAGCCGCCTCCTCCCGCCCCCGCGGAGACACCGGCCGCCAGGGACCGCCGAGCCCGGCGGGGGGACAGGGGAGGAGGCAGCGGCGCCCTCCCTCCCCTTCTCCCCCCGGAGCCGCCGCCGCCGCCGCCCTCCGGCTCCGCAGCAGCGCCCGCGGCGCCGCCGCCTCTGCAGGTACGGGGCGGGAGGGGCCGGGCGGCGGCGGCGGCGGCGGCGGCGGGGCGCTGGGGCGGCGGCGGCGCGCGAGGGGATGCGGGGCGGCGGCGGCGGGGCTGCGCGCCGCGGCCGGGGGCGGCGGGAGCGCGGGGCGGGGGCGCCCGTGGCCTAGCGCTGCCGGAGGGGGAGGGGGTCGCCCTCCCGGTGGCGCGGGGCTGAGGTGGAGAAGGGCGGGGCGGCGGGGGGGGGGGGGGGGGAGGGGGGCGTTATGTAACGGGAGGGGGGGAGGGCAGGGGCAGGGCAGGGCGCGCGCCCGGGGGCGCCGCCTGCGCGGGCGCGGGGCCGGCGGTTCCCACGCGGCGGCCCCTCCCCGGCGGGCGCGCGCGCCCCCGTCCCGTCCGTCCCCCGTCCCCGTCCCCCCTCCCGCCGTGGCCGTGCCTGCGGTGGGGGCGGGTGCGGGGCGGGATGCCGGTGCTGGGCGTCGGAGAGGTTCTGTCCGCTGGGAAGTTGTGAGTGTGTGCGTGAGGGAGCGTGCCCGCCCGCGTGCCCCTGCGCTAAGAATAGCACCGCGGCCGGCGGGCCGCTGATGGCCGCGCTGCGCTCAAGTGATGCTGCTGCTGTTGCCGCCGCCGCCGGCGGCTCTGGCTGCAAGTAAACAAACCGCCCCCCCCCCCCCCCCCGCCCTCCCGCCTTCCCGCCCGCCCTCCCGCACCGGCCATCATGGAGGCCGCGGCCCGCATGCGAAAGTTGCCGCGCAGGCGGCCGCGGGGGTGACCGGCCGCTGTACGGAGCGGGGCCGGGCCCGCTGCCCGGAGGCCGGCCCTGGCCGCGAGGCGCGGCCGCGGCGGGCGTTGCTGCGGGGCGGGGGGCGCCCGGCGCTCCGCGGGGTGAGGCGGGGGCAGCGCTCCCGCCGCGGAGGTGCGCGGGGGCCTGGGTGCGCGCGCGTCCAGAAATACTGAACGTACGTGATGCGGGGCGGCTTTGACAGGTCAGTGCAGCGCCTCCGAACACGGAGTTATCGGATCACACCGTTATATATTGTAGTTCAAATGCAAATGATCGTGATGTAACGAGCAGTAAGAGGCTTATGGGCTGGCCGGCGGCTTTACGTGAGCTGCGCTTCTTAGTTTACTTCTAGATGGGAATCCAAGAGGCGTGAAATAGCCAGTGATGTTTCTCTCACGTTCTCCCATGATGAGTTATTTGAAGGGTGTATGTAAAAATCCAAACCCTTATTTTCTTACAGCTGAAAAGGAATAAACATTTCCTCTCTTGACCTTTATTCTAGTTTTTTTTTCTTTAATATAGCTATTAGTTGACTGGCTACTCGTACGCATCCACACCATCTCATTGTTTTTATGAAAACATGTCTCAGACTTGATTCACTTGGCCCCTGTCTAAGAGTTTTATTACCAAAATTACGATATACCTGGTACCTGCGTTCCCAGCTTTTTTCAGTACTGAAGAAACTTACAGCAGTCTCTTCTGCTAATGTTTGTTTAGGTCTCACTAAAACTTTGTTAACAGGCAAACGTGATTCCCCATGTTTTGCGTATGGAGCCTTTTATTTCTCAAGGCAAGAAGCACGCAAAATAAGTAGACCTAAACTTCTGACAAGTTATGTTTTAAGCACAACGTGTCGTTTCAGCCAGATTCTGTATAGGCCTGTTCTGGCTGTTCTGCACTGGAATATGGAAAGAGCGCACAGGAGATAGAGAAGGAAGCTTGCTTTGACTTCAAGTGTGCTTCTGAAGGAGATTCTGTTTGCAGGACCACTTGGTTTTGTTTAACAGGAGCCTTTAAGTTGACCCCAATATCTTTAATTGGATTGGATTGCTAATTATAGTCCATGTGGATATATTTTAGTTGGATGCAACCAGTAAGTCAAGTTCAGATATGGGCCAAAGAAAAACTGCAGAGATAAGAAAATGTCTCTGTTTCTTAGAAGGCTACACATAGTATTGGAATAACTCTTTTTTTTTTCCTGTAATGTAAGTGCATGGTGTGTGTGTGTATACACAGGTAACATTAACCAGACTGTCTTGTTTTAGACAGTTTATTCTGTCGTGTATTCCTGTTTAACTAGGTTTGAATGAATTCAGTAGTCCCCTTAGTTTCATAAATACGTTCACAGAAAGCAGTGTTTCAGTGTCTTACTCCCTCATTTTTTTGGCGTTCTGGGGGAAGACGATGTGTTGTTAAGGAAAATGCTGCCATTCTACAGGAAGTCGTTGAGAATTCAGGCAGGTACTAGATCCTTCAGACTGCTTGGAATTTGTCTAGCACTGATTGAGTGTTCTTTCACTTCCTGGGTGCACATTTTCCCAGTTTAAAAAGACCTGTTGAATAATCGTCTCTGTACCCAAGAAGCATTATTTGCTAAATAAGTTCGAAATACTCAATTGTTTTGGAAGGTACAACACCATTACTGCAGCGGTTCCTGTTAAAATTACATTTGAAATCTCGGTGTTCTTCTCAGTATAAATAAGATACAGTTTATTGTAACCTTGTTTAGTTATAGTTTCATTTTTTGCTGTTAACGCACCAGGGAAGGTGGCCTGGTGACATGGTAGCCCAGCTTTCCCTCAGTTTTGCATCAGAGACCCAATATTCTTTGGCATCTTTTTATGGCTTGGGCATACTGCTGGTTTTAACTGACGGTGGAGAGTGGAAGGATATTGAAATACACTGGGTGAAAACTTAGAATAATAGAATATTTAAGGTTGGAAAAGACCTCTAGGATCATGAAGTCCAACTTTATTGTACTACACTTCCATTTTGGTATGGATAAGGCATAAATGAATTTATTTGCTTTAAAAATGATGCACCATACTGTAACTGTATCTCTTGTAGGTACGTGAGTTGTCTGTATACCAAAAGCTCTCTGTTCTCTTTTTCCCAACTAATGAAGTAAACATTCTGTTCAAAACGTGCTGTGCTCCCTTTGTGAACAACAGTAACAATTCAAAAAGAGGGGGATAGTGAAATGTGTGCATCCTTGAGTTTTGTTTAACATTAAAATGTTGCTTTTATTTTCAGTGCTTGTATGGAATTTACAACCCACTTATTGTTTTAAGTCGTGTCTTCTGTAAGAAAAGAATGCCAACTCAAGTGCTTTTTAAAATTATTCTGGAATATTAGATTAATTTGTGTCGTCTCAGATTCCCGTTCTGTTAGGAGATTCCTAATAAGAATACTGTGGAGGGGGCAGGGGATGCTTTCTAGTACAGCACGTACTTCAGAGTGTTTTGCATTGCTTGTGAGAAAAGGTGTGTTTTCAGTGAGAGTCTCTCTTGTCAGCTGGTAGGGTTCCTCTTGGTTGTGTGGAAGAGACTTTCCCAGCCTTGCAGAGTCTCCTTGGTAAATGTGTTGCACTAGCTACTCTTCTTTGCAACAAGTTGGTGTCCTATAGAAACGATTATTTTCTAAAGATAAGTTACATAGTAAATGGAAAAACTGGTTCAAAGTGTTTAAGAGAAAATCTGTTAAAGACAGTGAAACAAAAAACTACAGGCAACTAATAAAACATTGAGTGTGAAAGGTGACTTTTTAGTATTTTACACAGCGTAAAAAGTAATCCTTAAAGTTTTGGTTTGTATTTTCACCTGGGCTAATTGTATGAACAACGTTCTGGGCTACCTATATGAAGAGAAGAATTTATAAATGAAGCTTATTTAGACAAATCACTAACTTATACTAATAAAAAGACGTTAGAAAATGCAAGGGTGTCATAGTTGGTTATTTGGCATTTTGTCCTTCTTCCATAACTCTGGATCGATGTTAAGTATGGGCATTCAGGTAGTTTTGAAACATGCTGTGGATTTCAGACAGACTCTTTTTGTCTTTGTTGTTTAAAGGTGTTGTTCAGGTGTAGTAGGAAGCTGTGGCAGAGTTAATACTTCAAAAAAATCCCCCCGGGATTGAATGTCATTAAATGTTACTGTCAGGGAGAGTAAGTAGTTTTGGCTTATGTGTATGAAGATGCTTACTTTTGGACACTTCAAATGTTTCTTTGATTTTTTTTTTTAATACTATTTGTATCAACACTTACTATGTTTAGATTAAATAACTTAATATGTGTTGAGTCCATCTTGACCAATGCTCTTTTTTCTGCATATTTCTATGTGAATGTCTAGGTGTGAGTCATACTGATCAAAAATAGCATTAAGAACAAGTTGTTGCCCTGTGATATTTTTTATCTTTTTTTTTTCTCTGTTATATCCTGACTAAGAACAGTAGTAATTTTAAGTTCCCTTAAAAATGAGACTGAGTCCACAATATTTCATGCACGTCTGAATGACTTGACAGCATGGTTTGTCAGACTTCCCTGCCTTGTCCCTGTGGTAAAGTTATCTGAGTGCCTTCTACAGCAGGAGCAGAGATGAAGAGCCTGCTTCAGCTTTGCAGAGATAGTGAAGGTCTTACCAGCACCTTTTGTAGGTGTGGAATGGCAGTGCCCAACAGTCAAAACTTGTTGTACATCTGATTTAGCACCACAGAATTGATACAGTATTTCTCAGTTGAGTCCCAGCAATTTTGCAAAACAATTTCTACCAATACACGTAATTTTTTTCCCCATAGCGTTTAGGTGCAGCTTGCCTTGTGAGATTTTTCTTAAAATTTTTATATCTTTTTCTAAATATATGGTGTGCTTTGAGGCAGAGAGTTGAGGTTGTATATGTGAGTTTCATGTAATCTGGCTTTTTGTATAATGTTTGCCAAAGGTCTTCATCTAGTGAGCTCTGCATCTAGCCTTAAATGTGCGTAAGCAATAGCATACCTTTGAAAAATACACGGTCTTCATTTAAGGTTGTAGAAAATTCATTCTGTCCTTAGGAAACTGTGATCTCAAGTTGACGAGGATAATGCTTTTTGAAGGTGAATGTGAAGATCCAAAGGTTTTAGGATAGAAGTTGATTATGTTCTAGTCATAGTGAGGTGTCAGAATTTGACAGTAGGTTCAGCAATGTTTGATTGCTTGTAGGAAGGAATCACAAAGCTCGTTTCTATTGTTGTAAGGCAATTCAGAGCTTAAATTGTTCAATATCACAATAATAAATAAATACACTATAAGAGTTTAAAGGAAAGCTACTTGGTAGACATGTCATTGAACTTTTTCCGTCTTTTATGTTAATAGTTTGCGAACATGTTTTTATCTCTCTACTTTCCTTTTCTTGTTACTCATGGCACTTCACATGTTTCTGGTTTCTGTTATCTTCAAGAGTATGTTTGGTGTTTTATACACTGATGTTGTGCTGCAGAAAAGTTGCTGTCATGCAAATAATTAAATACATGAGCTTAATGAAACTTTATTTTGTATCTCTTGAAGATTATCTTTTAAAATCCCTCACCTCAGAATGAATAGGAATTTCTAGGTTCTTTGAACTTCTGAAAATTAGATTACCTTTTTTTTGAGTATTCTAGACACAGAAAGCCAATTTTACTTTGTTTTAAAAATGTGGAGCTTGGGTTTAATTTTGCTTGGTTATCTGAGTCATTACTAAACTATTTTTTTAAAGGACAAAGGAACTTTGTCTTAAAAAGGCAAGAATTAGTATTCCTACATTAATCCTCAGCAAGTTAAAGTTATTACATGTATTTTGAAGCGTTGAGTGGAATAACGTTATCATAGTTGTGATACTCAGCTCAGCTAGTCCTTGGCTTGGCTTCCTTTAAGTCTCAAAACTCCTGAGTTCATTGTTTCAGTAACTTTGTTTTAATGCATAACTTTAGCCCTCCCTTCACATTTTCTACTTTAAATATACTCTTTGGTTAAACTTCAGACCTGTGCTCTAATGTTTTATCACTCTGCTTCTGTCTGATTTTCAGTTATTGTTTTATGCGCTTGCTGGGGGGTGGGGGGGCAAAAAGGATTTAAAGTATTTTTGGTCAATAAACACAATGTGAAACAATGGCTTGTTAATGTTTCACGTGGGATTTTGAAGAAACAATTTAGTTACATTTAGAAACTTCCTTTATACCTTGGTAAACAAAGGCAAGGGTGGCTTTGTTCACCTTACTTATACCTTTGTCCCTTAAAATAACTTGCTTTGTCATTATAATAGGAAAAGAAATACAGAATGATGGTTTCTTTCTTGATAAACTTATTTGGTTGCAGAATCTAAATAAAACATCAAACTTGTATATTAATATTTCAGTGTGCCTGTAGTCTCCGAACTAGGCTTATCTGAGCATATATTAGTTATGTGCAGCTTTTTGACATACTGAAAGTAAAAATAGAATCCTGAAAATATTAAGGCACAAAGCATATGTTTAAGTGTGCTTTAAAAAGAGCTATTTATCTTTTCCAAAGTACATTGTTTTTCCTTACCACAACGTGTAGGCAGTGCTGTTTTCCTGTTATGCCCCTCATTATTCCAAGTCAAGGGTTATGAAATAAAGTTGTTCAGAGTAAATTTTTGATACCAATATTCTTAAGGACATTGAGGCTTTTAGTATGAAATATAGTTTAAAAATTTACAATGCTCGTTGCTCAGATATCTTGGAATTTTTTATATTTGTTTTAAAATTTGTAAAGTATGAACTTCTCTACATAGTATTTAGGGGTATCTTTAAGTGTCTTAATTGTGCGTACATAAAGATTACCATTTTATAAATTTAGGATCTATTGTCTTTTAGAAATCTTGTGGGTTTGGATTTCTTTGTCTTGTCAAACCAATTCATGTTTTGTTTTGTGGGGGGTGTGTGTGTTTGTTTTTTTTTAATTGACCCTATTAAGTTGAACAAACACTTTCTGCCTGCAAGTTCCTTTTCCTCAGTCTAAGCAGTGATAGTATTTAAATTGGTCCGTCTTCCTGAGGCCATAAAAAGGAACAGAATCCAATCTGCTGTGTTTGAAGTATAACCAAAATTCCAGAACAGGTAGTTGTAAAAGTCTGTGTAAATTCTGTATACTTTTTAAGTAAAGAACTCAGCTGAATGTGATTCTTCCATTAGCAACATAGGCTAATTTGATTTAGTAGGTTTTGTAGCAATCTCTGTTCTGCAACATAGTCTTTTGTGTAATTTTTGATGATGTGCAATATATCCTCTAATTGTTTGACCAGACTTTTAGATAACAACTTTGGTAGGGGAAGAGGATATGCATGCATTTTTCATATAAATAAAACTTGGATCTCAGCTTCCAATCCTAAAGACAACTCTGTTTTCAGTTTGGAGCCTTATCTTTTTTAATTCCTTGCTCTGTGACTGCAACCGGCACTGGAGACAGTTACAGCCTGTTCAGTTGTCTTGGAGGATTCAGACTCAGATTTGAGAAAACCTCTTAAGAGCTTGATCTGCTACAAGAAAACCCTCAAAGCAGGAAAGCAAACATGTGTGTGATGGAAGCTACTAGAGGATGACTGAGATCTGCTTTTTTTTGGTAGTGTGTATTTTGCGTGTCCATGTACAAATTTTTTTAGTTACCATTCTGAGAAATAAGGAGATAAAGGTGATGAGATTTGGCTCTGCTTATGTTGAGGACCAAAGAATCTCAGTGAGTCAGGGAAAGTGAATCAGGAAGATTCACTTGCTGTTTTCTTCCCCAAACATTTTATTAAACAAATGATTACTTGTAAAGGGAAAATGGTAGTTTCCTTATATATTAAGAGAATAAGGTTTGATGAATCACTAAGCTGATAATGCTACAAGAAGTTATAGGGATCGTCTCTGGAAGCACTGAAACTGATCCTTTTGGTATTCTCTATGGTAACTTGAGTTGGTAAATGTGAGAGTATCTGTTTTTTCTCAGCTCCAAAATTGTTGAAAGTAGGAGCCTGTGTTTATGAAAGTTCTTACAACAGAGACCTGAATCATACAATTTACACTGAATTTATGGGCACTGTCTTCTTTACTCAGCTGTCTCTTGTCACGGGGGAAATGGGAGGATGCCCAGATTCCAAGGGAGTGTTGTCTGTTCTTAGGAATCTCGATGATTATTCACTTACACATAGTGGCTGTTAAGTGTAGACCTGAACCACTGTTTTCAGTCCTGCTTGGAAGGGATTTCTTTCCTTCTTCCCATCCACTGGGTCTGTGGAGGTACCTGACTGCTGTGATGGGCGTGAGAGCCACCTTTAATTTAAAAATGCAAGCTGAGGAAAAGGCGTCTTCCTGCTGAATGGTCCATTGCTCATTTTAATAGTTGGTCTTATAGTTCCCATACGGTAGCATCGTGAAATGAGCTGGTCCTTCTCAATGTTGCTGTTATTCTTAAAGTTCAAGATGAAAGCTGAAAAGGTGTTGGCTAGTTTTCACCACGGCTTGGGAAAACTGTGAGCCTCGCAGAGGGATCTGGAACTCTGTTGCATGTAGTAGTTTCTGCTTAGCCTTTGTTCAGAAAGCTGCAACCTTGACAGCTAGGAACTTAGAAGGGTAGTACTAGCTCTTTAGAAGTGTGCTGAATTATTTCATCAAACACTATAAAAGTGGTTTAATAGCTTTCCTAAGAAGAATGGAAAAGTTTTACTGTTTTTCACCAGATCCAAAAAAATACAGGTGTTTTCTTCACATGACTGAGTGCGATGGAGTAAATTTTTATACCTGCACAGTAAAGTATACAGACAGTAGGTTCTTGTATGTATTGAGCATATACGTGACTATCTGATACTGTCTGCAGAATACACAAAATACACCGTTGGAAAAGTATCTTCCAAGTTCTGTTTGATAATGTGGGGAAAAAAAAAAGCAATGCAACCTGTTCTCCAGATGCTGGAACATATATAAAAAAACCTCAAATTTTTCCCTGCAGGAAGCAGCTGGAATGCAAAATATCATCAACTTCAGTTCTTACACATTTTTTCCCTATTTCTGTGGGTTCATCCTACAGCAATAAGGGAAACTATAAAAATTACTATATACCAGCTGCTGAAACTTGAAGTGCATCGGGAGAGCAGAGTTGATTGCTAACAAGTATTTAAGTTCTATGCCAGCTGTGCAGAATAAACATTTCTGTAGCTTTTCTTGAGATAGTTGAACTATAGATAAAATGCTATTTTCATGTGAGAGCTCTTGTTCCGCATGTTTCAGGCAACTCCTTTACGTCTGTAGACAATCCTTTATGACGTCTTCAGGGAAGAAGGTTTCTGTGTGGCTATTTTTCGTTAAGGTCAGTTTTCGTCATGATAAGAAGTAATTCTCAAAAGTCTGCTCTTTTAGAGCTTTGCTGAGTGACTTTCAGAGTAAAGAAATACAGCTTTTAGAAAACCTCAAAGGAATTTAGTAAAGGATAATACTACAGATGCTTACAAATGGCTTCTTGAAAGCGTAGTATGGACGTATAAACTTTATTTTTGTTAGACTTTTAATGCTTTGGTATATCTCCTTCAGCTTCCTATGTAATTCAGCTTGACTTTTAATTACCCATTAAGGGAGCAATCAATATAACCATACAACTGTTGATAATTCTACATGAATTTTTTCTGGTAATATGGGGAAGCAAAACTGGAGATAATTCAGTTAGTTTTGTCACCATATTTATCTGATGTTTGTATTTTGGAGGTTTTGTTCAAAATTCAGTAAAGTAGTACATGTGATGTGGCAGCCGCAATCCTACAGGCATATACCTGAGGTTGTTGGGATGCTGGCTGACATGAAAACAGGTTATAGATCAGATTTTGATTGAGTAATACTAACTTAATTATAATCAGTGATTAAATAGGGAGCTTTAAGCATAAATTCATTCATTAAAACTGGGTGTCTACTGAAATCATGGACCTTATGATCAATATGTGGACAGACAAGATTTTTGCTACTTAGTACAGAATTTCCCTTCTTACAATTAGTCTCTACCAATAAAAAGAAATTGTTGCACTTTTCGTAAGCACACACTAAAATTGGAAAGTACATTAAATTTGCCAAAAGAGTAAAACAGATTGCAGCATATGTCAGCCCAAGCTAAGTACTGTGTGTCACATTGCTTCTTTTGTCTTGATAATTTAAAAAAAAAAAGTCACCTGTGAACACTTCTTAAAGAATGCAATGAAAGCCTTGTAGGAAAATCAAACTTAAGTGGGATATTTGGATACTAATGTGCTTACACTTCCTTCACAGGACAGCTGCCTTTAGGTCACAGTTGTCTGACACTCGCCTCTGGCTTTGTAAAGATTTGTGTGTTTGTAATAAGAGCTGATACTGTGATGTGGTGATCCAGAACGGCAAAACTGCAGCCAGCTTTCAGGCGTGTGTCTTAATCTGTCAGGATCTCTTTCCACGCACAGCTGATAGACTTGCTTATCTCTAGTTTGAAGCGCACAAACAAAAGTTCTGATAATGTATGACCCAGAAAATAACTCTCACACTAGTAAGGTGAAGGATGTGGAAATGCACATTCTGGTTATTTCTGCCGTATTGGCTTACGTAATACAAAGTCTGCACAGCTAAAGCTAATGAGATCAATTAACAGTAATGAAACAGTCTCATGTCCTTCCAAAACCTTGTGCATAACATTTTCTTTTAACTCTTATGAAAGCTTAAACAATATTTAAGCCTTAAGGCAGGGTGTAGTTGCACAAACAGCTGCCTGGTGGGTGTCCTTTTAGACACAACAGGGTCTGATGCCAATGCAAAAGGCTGTGCATCACCTGCGTAGGTCTTACTGTCATATCTGCCAGTGCCGTGGAGATGTCTTAGAGGCACTGTATTCAGTATTACTTAAACTTTGCACTACTAATGAATTTAGCATTGTGGTTTTTACTTTTATGCAGCTGAAATACCGCATGTTTTTGAAAAAAGTAGTTCAGTGAAAGCAAAGCTGCGAGATGGACGCACTATAGCGTTTCATAGAATCAGGTTGTACTGCACTTTCTGTTGCATACCACTTGAAAAAAATAATCATACCAAGTTCTGTTTTGCACAGCATCCATACAGAAGTAGCCTTCCATCTAGCTGCTGTGTGGTGGAAATACACATTTTTCAAATGATAAATAAGAAATAACCTGCATGTGTGTAATGGTTCAGTTTTTAGCCTGTACTTGGTGAGATTAAAAGAGCTTATTTCCCAGTACTTTCTCCATTCATTTGTTGCACAGATTGCTTCTAGCACAGTCATACTTGTTTCTATCACATGTTTACATTTGTTGGTCAATCTGCTAAATGGATATGTATGTGCTGCATTTGATAGTACTAAACAAGTGTGTGGGTTCCTGTTCCATGCTAATGTTGTGTGCATGAGTGCACCTATGTGTACAGCTGTAGAAGAGTGTTCCTCCACCATCAAAGAAATCCCTTTTCTTGGCTTCCCACTTTTCTACATGAGCATTGTTTGAATGGTTCTCTTTATTTTGAAGGATGGAGGGGAAAGGCAGTCTGCTGGCAAAAGGAAACCTCTCCCGCCCTCTGGCTTCTCTTCCTACTTGATTGTAGTGCTATTTATCTGTTCTTTACAGCTGTTAGGTACTGGGGAGTAAGGCGGTGAGAAGAGAGGGTTGTGGCTTCTGAGAGTGGCTTGTCCTGTTCCAGGACTAACTTCCCTTCTGTCGCCTGCAAGCTGAGCTTTGTTGCTGCCTGGCTTAAAGCCTGGAGAGAACATGCACTCCTTCTTTTCATAAACTAAACATTGACTTTTTTTGGTTAATTTGTGATCTTAAGAAGTTGTTTTTCTGTTTGTGTACTTGCAGATGATGCTGGTTTTAAAAAAGCTTATGTATTGTTAAGGATTTGTATTGGCTATAATGAAGTTGTAGAGGAAATAGGAAGAATGTTATATTTCTGTAGCCTTTACTATATTTTTTTTTTTAATTCAAGCATTAAAAGCACTAATTACATGGCTGGTAAACTGGTTACTACAGATTTTAACAGTTATGAGGATAACCGTATCCATAATACTTAAAGCTTTGGTTTTAAGCTCATTTACCGAACCTTTCTTTCCATTTCTTTGCACTCTTGGTATGATCAGCCTAGCCATAACAGAAGAACCGCTTGTCCATTGCATGGATTCTGACAAATGTGGGAATGGTTAAAGCTCCATCGGGTTCAGAGTTGGACCTGTGAAGCAGTACTGGCACCCTTTCATTTACCAGCATCCTGTGTATTAGTACGAGAGAATTCTATTGTGCGCATTTTATAAAAATGCCATACGACTTAAAATTTAACACATTCTGCTTCTTTTAAGTGTTACAGTGTTCGTGGGAAATGTGCTGTAAGACTAGAAACATGATTCTGTTATATGGTTAATTAAAAAAAAGGCAGATTTTTAATATGAGCTCAGTCAGTGGAAGACATCAACAAAGACTTTTTTGTTGGCTGTCAAGTGAGAAAAAACAGAAAAGACTTAAATTCTTTCTCTAATATTTCCTTCCAGGCTGACTCATCAGTAGAAATTGGGAAGAGCTGCAGAAGAGAAGCCAAACAGACAAGCTGATAACTCAGAGAAGTACTCTTTCGAGTTGGGGGTTCAGAGTGGAGTCATCATGAGCGATGTTACCATTGTGAAGGAAGGCTGGGTTCAGAAGAGGGGTAAGTCTACCTTTTAACAGAAAGTTGTGATGTATTGTACGCTGTGTGCAGTGGCATTATATGGTTACATGTATGAGCATTCTTGATTTATCTTCTGGTCTGCGGCAAGCTAGTCTGACCATATGGAATTAATGACCATTAAGGCCTTGGTCTTGTTAATACTTAACCCTCAACACCCCTGTTTATAGGTATAACTGACAGTGAAGAGGAAGTTGGACTCAGTAATTCCCACTTAACCTTGCTGCTGCAGCTGCTGTTACCCATGTATCAGACTAAGTAGGCTGTTATGGCAGCTGGAGGAGGTAGTAATAGAGGAGCACAGTAGAAGGTTGCCTGGAAGCTGTTGCGGATGTGATGCTTTGTGTGAAACTTCCTAGATGCCAAAATCATTCACTGTGGCTCAGCTTGAGTTACAAATGCAAGTACTCCCCATAAAATCGACATAATACTTGCATAAAGCTCAGCATACACCTAATTACTTTGCAGACCTGGAAGCCATATGATTGAAGAATGTGTTCCTAATTATAAGCCAGACTGAAGTATGATTTTTCTGCTACATTGAATTCTTTTAAGTTCTTGAGATGTCACTTTATAACATGTCACCGTGTGATTTACAAATTTGGGAAGGTTGCTGTATGTTAAGCTTTGAATGGGAAACCTCTAGAAGTATCTGGCATTTGTATCATGTAATGAACCTCGGATGAAATCTTCCATGCTTCATGCTGCTCTGCTTTGGGTCGTGGTTGCACACATGATTATTTCCAAAAGAACATTGTCTCTCTTGCAGAGAGAAGGTGATCTGGATTATAGGGTGATTTATGCCGTGAGCTTCTGTGATTCTACTCAGAAAGATTTAGACTGGAATAGTGGGAACAAAATTACCCTTTAATTTACAAAGAAATGCTTTTGTTTCAATAGCAGTGTGTGAAGACAAAGATCATTATTAGCTTTGTTATTGCAGATTGACATTAAATGTCAAAGGAGCCAAGAGAATGAGAGAAGTAGTTTATTATTCTGTTATTATTCCTGCATAAATTGTATTTCAGGATGCATTATGGGTATTGTAGATGAAAATGGGCTAAACTATGAAGTTGAAGGTCTGCTTCCTATTTTGGAATATATACTTACATTTACAACAAATCAAATTTTACATGACAGGAACTATTAAAAATTTAAAATTATTTTTCCTTCCCATCTTGTTGTTTACTCAGTTTGGGTATCAGATTTCTTTCTTTGATTATTTCATATACATTCTTTCAAATGTATTAGAAAATGAACCAAATAATTTTCTTTTACATTACATCAGTTCCTTCATGTAATATCGCTCATTCTTATTACACCCAGATATGAACTCTGTGAGCACTGGAGATGCATATATTAATCACTCTGGTCCAGAAAAGGCCAATGTACAAGGAAACTCAATGTCTTACTGAATATTTGAAATTCTGAAATGTAGAATAAAGGTTTTCTTCCTCATGCTGTTTTATTATCTATTAATTGAAGAAAAGCCTACTGAGTCGACATTTTTCTGTCAGTTTTGTTAGTAATTCTTTTGTTTTCTGAGTAAAGACATTTCATGACAAACATTTTCCTTATTTTAATCAACTTTGACTGAATGTATGGTTGGTTTTTTCCTTCTTGCTACAGGTAACTGTGTAGGTTTAAGTGGGATTTTTTTTTAGATCTAACATTTTGTGTGTGACTTATTCCAGTTCTTGGATTAAAGCATTTGTTTTGTTTGTTTCTGAAAACAAAAGTGCAGTGGTGTTTTACAATGTCAAGAATTTGTAAGCATTTAATTCAGTGCTTATACGTTTCATGTAATTACAGCTTCTACCCTGACCTTGCTCTGGAGCACGAGAATCAAAGTTGTGAAGTGCTTTTTTTTTTATTGTTGCCCAGAAAAAGTATCCAACCTTAATCTAAATTCCAAAAGTTGCAGTATGATCTGTAGACACTTCTTATTTTTGCAGCGAAATATTCTCTCTTTGTACAAGAAGCATCACGGGATTGGGTAAAGCTGCCCTGCTTCTGCAAGCTATGATGCTATTATAGTTTTAAAATGAATTCGTCCTCTGATCGTCCTCACTTGCCACTTATTGGCTAAATTCACAGGGTGGTTTTGGTAGGTACAAACCGGGCTCCTCCTGGAGGAACCTGAGTGTGGGATCTCTCCAGGTGGACACTGAGTGAACTCCAGCCCCTAGCGAGGGGTTTTTGGACAGCCCTGAACCATGTGTGTGTTGGTGAAACATTCAATCTGAGGCTTCAGACTGAATTTAACTTGAAATAAAATTTGTAAACCCTACATGCTGGAAAGGTAGGGGTCTGGGCACCAGCTGCTTCAGTTGACTGATCTGCCAGATGACTCAGTCACATGGATATAGCCTAGGATGTTTTAAAATTGTTCCCTTCAGCAGTCAGGAAGGTTTGTGACACAAAAAAAAGAACAAAACAATCTCTCTCTGTGATTCACAGCCCAGTCAAGGAGTATGGGGATGAAGAATGGTTTTGAGAAGCCAGTGAATGAGACAGGCCATACAAAGGCAGGTTAAGTGAACTGAATGTGGGAATGAGAAGGGAGGACTAAAAGTTGAGCTGGGGATCTCTCTCCGAGTTGAGACTGTAGTAGAGAGAGGCTGGGGAAGGCAGGGTCTGTTAGGGCACAGTGTTACAATTCTTAATGGCTGTGAAACGCACTGAGAAAATGTTTGCTTCATTATCCTTAGTGCTGTATCCATGTCAGTAATGGAGGGCTGAGGGCTGTGTGTTTGTAAGCTTTTAACCCTGCTGTTGAGCACTGAAGAGTCGATGTGATGCTATACAGTTGGCTTCAATGCTCTGTTTTTCTGTGTTTGCTTAAGTGATGAACCCGTTAAAGTATTACTCTTTTAAAGTCAACCAGCACTCAAAGTTAAGAAATGCCAGAATTAAGTTTAATTTAGATAAATTTAATTAAGGATGATTATACTCAGGCTTTGAGTAGTCTTTAGGAGAAGTTTCGGTGTGGTGAGAGTAGATGATACCAAGGAAGAGTAAGCAGTTGTATGTGAACGGTCAAATGGGCAGAGATGACAGGCTGGAGGTGAGAACTTTGGGCAACAGAGGACACAAAACCCAAGAGGAAGCAAAGCCTGAGAAGCTCAGTGAACCTCTGGCACAATCAGGTCTATCTCAAGAGGTGAAAGGTGACCCTAAAGCACAGTGTCTGGGCCTGCCTAGCAAGTAATGCAGTCCAGTGAGAGCAGATTCAGAGAATGAAATAATTGGTGATGAGGACCTGAAACCTATCTACATGCAGTGCATTTGCAAAATGAAGTGGGTGTTACTTTGGACTGGCTCCTGTCTGCTCCGGTGCCCCTTTGGCAGTGGTAGTGCTCCTGGAGTACATCTTGTGGTTTTTAGTTTCATCTGAAAGGAACCAGGTTTGTGCACTCCAGGACTGCTTCATGCAGCAAATGAAAGTGCATTAACTAGGGTGATAGGAAGATTTGTTGCAAAAGTGCTCTCCTTATCTGAACTAAAGTACTAATGCAGATGTACCCTGTGAGACTTCAGAACCTGTACAAGCGGAGAGCCAGTGGAGCAGTCGTCTTAGAGTGGAGTCTCTGCTCAGGCAAGAGAGGAGTGGGAATATGTATTGTCAGATGGTCTTATGGTTGTTTGTGACTTACTGTCTCAGACCTAGTGATAAGACCCAAGTATCTCACGGCCGTGTGTCCCTGCACTGCTGCAAAGATATTCTTGCAATTCACTTGCCCAATGTGCTTTGTTTCAGAGAGGGTAATAATTTTTCTTTCTTCTTTCTGTTCTCCAGTTATTCCTGGAGCCAGATTAGGGGAGAGATGTGTTGTCTTCCTTTATGAGTTTCCTTTTCAGATGACACCAACGTTTTTCCTTCTAATGCATACAGGTGAAAGGGAAGTGATCTTGACTAAAAATCTGAAATACAATGATCCAAACCTCACTGCTCATATGCCAACGTTAAAACACATATTTGACATTTATGCAGTTAGTATAAGGACTCTGCGGTAATTGCTGAAAAGGTTCCCTTTTTACACGGAGTCACATGGAGAGGACAAGGGGAAATGGACACAAATTGCTTTTGGGGAGATTCCGTTTGGATACAAGAGGGAAATTTTTCACAGTGAGGACAGTCAACCATTGGAATAATCTCCCCAGGGAAGTGGTTGACTCAGCCACGTTGGACACCTTCAAGAGTCGTCTGGACAGGGTGCTGGGCCATCTTGTCTAGACTGTGCTCTTCCTAGAAAGGTTGGACTAGATGATCCCTGACGTCCCTTCCAACCTGGGATTCTGTGATTGGACTTTTACATTTTGGATTTTGCTTATAAGCACAACGTTTTGCAGAATGTTTTTTTAAATTACTGTAAGAGTACTTTTAATTTTACTTAACATATTTTTACTTAACATATTTTAAATTTAGTATTTACTAAATTTAGTGTTTTTGTTTTACAGAGGAGGGGATACATTTTTAATTTATCAGTTTGGAAACAGCTGTTTTTTTAAAATGGATGAACATGCTTAGTATGATTAGAGCTGTATCATTACAAAAGTGGGTTTTATGCATATAATTTGAGTGGTATTCTTTAAAGCTAAAGCTTCCCGAGTTGTAGAGTTGACCTTGTCTGTGGTCTATAATAGTCACAACAATTAGATTTAAGAATCATTAATAACTATGCTTAATTGCAACCTAATTTCTTTATATATAACCTGTGCACAAGATTTCAATTAGTTTAAACATATGAAAAGGTTTAAGAGTCTTTGTTACCATGTTATTGAAAGATCATTTGGGACAAAGGAAAAATTGACACAGATGCTAACTTTTTAAAGAACCCAGTTTTAAATTTAACATGTCGACTAACTTTTTCTTTAATTGAAATAGTAAGTTATTTTTTTCATTTGGAGAGAGTATACCTGATGTGTATTGCATAACAAGATGGCTAAATCATTATTTAAAGACAAAGAAAAATGTTGTCAGTTTAAGTCAATGCTTCTGTTGTCGTACCTCAATTACCATACCTTTGTTTGGGCTTCTGTGTTCAAGTGTGTTACATTAGATAATGCTGTTTGTCATGGCAATCTTTACATGGCTAACATGAGATATTTTAACCAAATTATATTGAATAGATAATGTATCTGACTTATGAGGGTGACTTTAATATACTCTTAAAGTCCTCATTTTATCTGACAATGCCCACCTGAAGTACAGAAGTACTAGTATACCAATTTTATAGAGAGGGATCTGACGTATAAGATCGCTGTGGCTTAACCATGACAGCTTAAGAAGTTTGATGTAATAAGATGGTGGTAAAAAACACATGTCATGAAGCTTTCCTGTAATGAGGTTGTCCTGTAAACAGTATATCACTGAAATACAGCCTTTCCTAGCTTCTTAGTATCCAGAACTGAATTACCTGAAGATGTGTTAGTATTTCTAAATTCATAGAGGCTATAGAATAAGATGTGTTTCATTTACTGCGATGAGATTCACTCAACTGCTGGTCTGTTTTCATTTTTGCAATTCAGGACGTGATTCAGGTATCATGGGATTTTAAGAAATAACTGTGTGGAAAATATTGTTGTTCTATCTGCTATCAAGAAGAATAAATAGTGTAGCGGAATAAATCTGTTGTTCCAAATAGGAATACAATTGTTGTTTAAAATACAAATTATTTACAGTCCTAGGGTAACATGTCTCTCCCCCTCCCCCCCAATCCAGAAAAATAACTAAGTCATTTAATTTAATGGACATTGGGTTTTACAGTTGAACCAAGACCAAACAGATGTTAATTTTGGAAATACACACCGGAGATGGGTTTTATCCGGTATGCTTGTGTTTAGTGCTTTTTCTTTTTATTTGTTTCTCTTTTTTTTGGGGGGTGGGTGCAGGAATGCCTTGATTGAAAAATTAATCTCAGAAATTATGGTACTAATTGAGTGTTATTCACAACCCGTCAGAAATCTTGTTTGCAGATTGTCTGAATTATTTGAGAGTTGAACACACCTCTAACAAAGACAAATTTAAATAGACTATTTTGAACATCTGCTATACAAAGTAGAAGAAATTTAAACTACTTCTTTTCTAATTGTCTTAGCAAATAGTAAAGTCTTCGCTGATAAACTACTTGAAACTAAATAAGCCTTTCTTATTATAATCTTCTCTAAATCTGTCTAATTAATAGAAAACATGAATTACTGTAAAGTTCCAGTAAAATATATGACTGTAAAAGAGGCAGCTCCATGAGGACCAAAGACAGAAAAAATGATAGTGCAAACTGTCTTATTTGAATGTTTATACATCCATATATCTAAACTAGATTTTTTTAAAAGTTCCTAAATAGTTAAAGATTTCTATATCATGCACTCAGTGTAGAAATGGATTTTTGTAAATCTGTAAAGTTGCTTCCAGTTGGGGAAACCTCACACACTGGGTTTTTTTTGCTTCCACATAGACAGCCTTCCACAGGCTGTTTTACTGAAGCTACACCGCTGGGAGAGGAGAAGGATCCTCTGTGCCCTTCCTCTGTCCAATTCATTTTGTAGTTGAATACCAAGCTCCTCTTTATGGAATAATTGCAACCTTGTTAACCTTACTTGTCCCTGAAGGAAGGCCAGAACTAGGTGAAAATCTTAAACTTGATGTAACTAGGATGAGTGTGGGTCATTCTCTTTGCTGAATAACTGTTTATTCCAGGTACTTTTTTGGTAGTAAATAAATGAGTGTTATTTTTTCAGCTTTCCACCTTGGATTATTACCAGTTTCTGCAGGTAAAGGCAGTTTGCTATAGTGATTGAAGCCTGAAATGCAGGGTATTTTAAACACTCTCAAGATTTTTCTCTGCAATATCCTTGCTGAATGCCAGTTTAGAGAATTCTGTGTGGTTGATTAATTTCTTGCTTTTTAAAAAATTGTTTTTGTTTCAATATAGATGTAATATAGAGCCTTTCCCAGTTTTTAAATGGTTCTGCAGTTGTGGTTCTGATTGGTATACAGCTTTTCTAGATGGAGCTGTATTGTAGATGATAGCGGCTAAAATTCTGTTCATGTTCTTTGATTAAGTATATTAGTTCCTACCACTTACACATCAGATAGAAGATGCAGTAATATATTCAAAGGGAGACAGGCGTTATCCTATGTATGTATTAACAGGGTATCATTAATGTGGAATGTTCATGGGAGTATCAACATTTGACCTTGGTGTTACTGATATTCAGGTTTTTGAAAAGAAATTGAACAAATTCAAGACCTAAACAGAATCCCTGTTTATTATCATCCTTTCAGTGGCTTGTAAGGCATGTTTCTGGTGCTTATCACCTTAGGCTTTGGGCTTTCACATGCCCTGAGTTTTATGGTAGAAAAGTGCTTTTACTATCCTGACAATAAGTTGCTTGTTACACAGGAAAACACCTAGGCGATGTTTTTTTTTGAGTATTCTGGACATACTGGAATTACATATTTTTGTATGTCCGTTCCATTTCCTATGTAATGAATGCTGCCTTATTACTCATGTTCTGAAGGTTTTCTTCATTTATACCGGTTTCTCTTATTCACACCAGTTTGTTACCCATGAGGGCAATACTTTTAAAGAAGCAAGTTTAACAGTCTCTGTCACAGGGATTAGGGAAGCAAGATGTTAACAATTCATGTTCTTTTCCTGCTCACGGCCCTCTTGGCCTGGCAGTATTGCATGACCAGCAGATGTTGAAAGTATGGTGTTGGGGAAGACTTTGAGGAATGCTTTCCCAAATATGTGTTTTCTGTTTAAGTAAAAAATAGGAGTTTTATTAAAGCTTAAATAGTTGCACTATGTACTACCTTTAGCCTACTGTAATCTGTTGACTAAACTTAAATTCATTTGTATTTATGTCACATTCACATTGAAGATGTTGTTATTGTAAGGATAAGTTGCTTGCAATACCAGTACCTTCGATTATCTCCTTACAAAATCCTCCCTCAATATACCTACGTGCCAGTCCAACAAATCTCCCAAGTGTCTGTGTTTTCTTTTATTTCAAAGGCAGTGCATGTACCTGTTCTTCTCACCTCAGCGAGGACAATCAGCTTATGCCTCTGTGGGACCCACTTCTTTTATACTACCCCTGCTGTAATTGTCAAAAACATTAATAAGGTCAACAGCTGTGACTTGAAACTGGGTCCTGAAGGAGTTTTATGACTGGACTGAGAAGTCAAAGTTTTAGGGCACCAGTATCAAGAGGCAATGGAGACTGCAACTTGAGATCTTGAAAAATGAGCTTTGGGGAGAGATCAGGCTAGTGATGATTTAGGGAATGAATGGAAGGTGGAGGACAGGGGAAGAAGTGTGGTAGTATGGTGTCCATGCTATCTGTGCATATTTCCAGAGCTTTGCTTTGGTCTCACTGTCATGTCTGTTCCTATGGCCTGAGAGCCTCTTGGCCATGGAGTGTATGAGGTGTCATCATAGTGAAAGCCAAAGCTTGTAATAGTTGATAATTTGGAGATTTGCTTCAGCTGTATACTCTTTATCTGTAATATAGATGTACCTCCAGTCTCATTTTTTTCCAGTCCTCTTCAGTGCCGTCTCTAACTATTTCCCAGCTAGCCTGTGTTATTACTGATTACTTCCCTTGCAAATCAGGGCAGTGTTAGCTTACTTCTTATAAATCTAGGTACATTTCTTCGTAATCAGATCATTGGAACCGACATCTTGTTTACTATAAATTCTGAGTTTATAGTTTGCTTTATTCCAGAGTGCTGTCTTAAAACTGATAGGAAGATAGAAAATGAATTTGTCAGATGCCAGTATGCTGATACAAAAACACGTTCCCCTTTTCAAGATAGATTCAGAAGTTCACTTCCAAAATGTTGGCTGTCTTGCCTTAGGGGGTGGCCTTTCCAAAAATATTTAATTACAGTATGGTAGCATATTAACTGTGTAAAATTAGAATGTTCCCAGTTTCATTAGTCGTTGTTACCGTTTTTACACTGAAATTCCAAACTCTGTAGTCCTCAGTTATTCACATTTGAAGAGTTGAAGTGTAAAAATTTTCCTGGGGATGGTTTCTTGCTGGTCTTTTGTCAACATTGTCATGCTAAGAAAGTTACTGAAACCAAAATAGCCTTTGTAGATAGCTGCTAACTAGGCCTAGATAATGAGAACCACACCACCAGAGAGAGATCCAATTGCTACTTTATAGTAGTGCTCTGTGCTTTTCATTGCGATAAACCCATGGACAACTATGTTCAAAGTATGTTCATAATAAAGACAGACATAAGATGGTAAATTATGTAAAGAATTGGCCCAATAGTGTCTTAAATTTGGCACTCAGTATTGTGGATTTTAACCTGAATTTGTCCAAGTCACCGTTTCCCTCAGATAAAATGGAAATAGTATTGCTACTTCATCTCAGAAGGTTCCTGAATATGAGTTTGTTTATCCTTCTGAAACTTCTGGGTGCCTTATGTTTCAATAGTCATGCTTTTTAAAATGTAATTGTTTATATAGGAAGCAGAATGAGTCTAATAGTAGTTGAAGTTCAGCCTGAGGGAGAAGCAGTGGATTTTTTTTGTTTTGTTTATCCTCCTGACACATTGCAGAGGAAGAGGTGGAATCTGTTAGGGCGTACAAAGGGAGGAGCTGTTAATAAGATGCAAAAAACCAGTTGTCCTTTATCAATTCTTAAGGTTAGTTTTTCTGCTAGATGTCTTCCAGAGAGACTGGAGGAAACCCCTAAACAGTGATCACTGGGAGAGTAATCCATAGGAACCTTACAACATTTCTACCTATAATTACGCTCTTTTGACCCAATAAAACTGTACAGATGGGTTAGTGATATAACTTTTACACATGTGAAAATACTTACAAAATAGTGTGCTTTCATACAACATTGATTGCTTTACTTTAAAGCTAGTATTCACTCACTGTTTTGAACTGTGCTGGCTTTTATAATATCATGCCAGTTTATGTATGCTGACTAATACATCGGAAACTTTTCTGAACAAGTTTATTCTTTTCTTATCTTGAGAAACAGCAGCAACTACTGTATTTTAATTAGGAGCTTGTGAACTTGCCCTCAATAGATGCAGTTCCATGTTTACTTGAAACTTGTGTTAAGTGGAAGCTTTTGCTGAAATAGGGGAAGTGTCATGTCCTCTTCTTGCTCGGTTGTGTTGGCACTTGTGCTTGTAATGGTGACATGGTGAATCATACCAGGAAATTTAGCTGGCTGAAAATGAATCTATTTTTATTTTCCTAGCTAACTTTCAGATGGATCATTTTCCTGACCTGACTCAGTGTGTAGCTGCACAAACAGTAGTGCTGGCGCACACAGGAATGCGCGAGCGGCAGTGCAAAGGGGCAGGACAACTCCCTCGTAGTGGCAGCCTGCACCTTTGCAAGAGTAAATTGGTTATAGAACTGCACCTAAAGCTTCGGTTATCACTATGACCAGATGCAGCACAACCAGTTTGTATTTCAAGATGGTTTTCTTTGAAGTTCATCCTTAGAAAAGGGCCGTCAATTTATTCCCTGTGCTAGTCCTAAACATGATTGAATTAAAAAATGCCACCCAGAGGTTAGCTAGTTCCTATTCTTGTGTGTTTATAGTTTTCAAACAAACAGTAATTTTTAACAGAATAGTGACTTTGCCAACATCTGAAACATTAAGTGGCTGCTTAATACAATTGATACAGTAGCTTTGTAATCCTTTCGGGTTTAGAGTTTGAAAGCTGTTTAAAGCTGTATTTTAACAAAAAATATTTATTTATATTGTATTTATTTGAAAGCTGTATTTTAATCAAAAAAACACCCAGAGCTTATGATAGACAGATATCGTTCTGAGGCTAGTGAGTTGTTGGCTTCTGGGTGTTGCTCAAGATTAAAACTATACTTGTGATTCTCAGAGTTCAGAATACACATCCTGTGTTGGTGGACAATCAGTAGAACTTCAGGTAATGTTAATTTTTAAGCCTCTTGAGTTTTCTGTAGAGTTTCTACTGTAGAGTTTACTCTGTAGAGTTTCTACTACATTTGGTAGAATTCCTGTAAAGGTAGATTTTGGCTGAAATTAATTCTTTGCAAGCCTACTTCTGGGTTTGTTTGGTTATATACCAAAGTTTGGAGAAGGATCAAGCTCTTTATGATTTCAGCTTGCACAATGAATATTTGAAATGAATTTTTGCTTTAAACGTTTGTATTTGGGATCCTTTTGGATGGTTTTCAATCACAGCCGAGATCTCACACATTTAATTTACACAACGTCCATAGGATTTTACGTGGAACAGCTGTTGGCACAAAGAGGCTTATGTAGAGCTGATGAACTTTTCCCTCACTTGATCCAACCATCCTTGCTTCAGAGAGGACAGGGAATTGCTGTTATGTGCAGCAGTGTGGGTAACCATGCTGATATTAGACCAAATAGATAAATTTCATGGCAAATGAGTGTCATATTCTCCAGGCATGTACAAATACCTTGTAGTTTCCCGTTTGCCACAACCATAATGCTAGCTCTCTTTTCTAATGAAAATAACAACAACAACAAAAAAAAAGAGGCAAAAAAGCCCAAACAACCAAGACCAACAACAAAAACAAACAAGCCCAACCTCCAAAAAACCAAACCAAATGAACAAAGCTTTTTTTTAGGGATCCTTTCTAACACTTTGTGTTCCCTTGCACCCTCTCCAAGAAGACAGCTGTAGATATTATTTAGTCTACAAAGAGAGAGTTAGGGAAACAGTTATGATCAGAGTGCATTATTTGTGGTATATAATAGGTGTGTAATACATACTTATGTATAAGTCTAAGCGAGGTGGCTTTTTTGTGCCAGCCCCCCAAATATCAATATAGTCATTGACCTGGACAGGCTGGAGAGCTGGGCCGAGGGGAACCTCATGGAATTCAGCAAGAGCAAGTGCAGGGTCCTGCAGCTGGGGAGGAACAACCCCATGCACCAGTACTGTGCCAACTGTGTCCAGTTTTGGGCCCCCTAGTTTAAGAAGGACAGGGAACTGCTTGAGCAAGTCCATCAGAGAGCTACAAAGATGATCAGGGGACTGGAGCGTCTCCCTTATGAGGAAAGGCTGAGAGACCTGGGTTTGTTCAGCCTGGAGGAGACTGAGGGGGGTATTTCGTCAATACCTATAAATACCTAAAGGGTGGGTGTCAGGATGATGGGACCGGGCTCTTTTCAGTGGTGCCCAACGACAGGACCAGGGGCAATGGGCACAAGTTGGGACACAGGACTTTCCACTTAAATATGAGAAAAACCTTCTTTCCTGTGCGGGTGCCAGAGCAGGGGCACAGGCTGCCCAGGGAGGCTGTGGGGTCCCTTCCCTGGAGACTTTCAAACCCCACCTGGACGCGTTCCTGTGCCCCCTGCTCTGGGTGTCCCTGCTCAAGCAGGGGGGTTGGACAAGATGATCTCCAGAGGTCCCTTCCAACCCCCGCCATTCTGTGATTCTGTGATTAATAGATAGTGTCACAAATGTTGAGTGTATTGGTAGTGAGGGTTTAAATAATCTGCTGTAGATAGGCAAATAAATATTACCTTTGATAGTAAAAGCTTGATCAACTCAAACAAGGTTGCATCCTGAAAAATTCTGATTTTAATAGTAATTTGAGTGTTTTTGAGGAACATACTTCAATAAGTAAACTTATTCTTACATTAGAACATAAAATCTGAACCTGTGTTGGTTTCTTGTAATGAATTTTCCTGTAAAAGAGGTAACAAGTTGCTACTCCAGAGCTGGGGAAAATAAGGGGAACAAAAAAGTCTTTTTACGGAGAAGCAACATGAGTGCAAAAGCATCACTATTTTGTCGTTCATAGTGTGCCTGACCTTTTCCTTACAAAAGGAAAATACCTCCATAATAAAGTGAGTTCTGCTGTATAGAAGGTCACAGGTCTTCATATTCAGTGAAATCATTGTCACTGGTAAATTGCCTCACAATAGGCAATATGATCCTGCATTAGAGCTTTAGCATATTAATAGCCTTTCCTTTCTTGCAATCCACTTTATTCCCTAAAAGACATCCGTGGTTGGTGGACTGTTTATGTCAGTATATTTGTAGCCTTATTGTAGAGGAAAGTTTTACACAGAGTAGATGCAGTTTATGAAAAGGGTGACTTACCACAATCTCTGTCTTTTGCCAATCGACATATTTAAAAATACTCCAAATATCTTGCCTTCTTTGGAGTTTCATGAAAATCTGTTTGTATTTCTTTACCTGGAGTGTTCATATTTTAATTTTTAATACACAAAGCAAGACATGAATCCATTCATCAACATTTTAATATTTCCTCAGAGTAGATAAATATTAACAACTACTCTCTACCAAGAAATTTGATTCATCGTGATTGAACCAATGCTTGAAGAACACATTATTAAATGCTGTTTAGAACATACCATATAGGAAGGGAATGGTGTTTAAAAATGCACCATCTTAAATACAAATGCTTTTAGTGTACATAAAGCCTTGCAGCGGCTTAAAATCGGAAAGATATTAAACAAAGGATTGACTCAATGAAGCATGTAAAGATGGCAGTTTCCTTAAGTCCTCATTGTGAGAAAAGAAGTGGATTTTTTTTATTATTTTAACTTCATTGATGTGCCTTTTTAACTATGGAATGGTGTGAGCTGCTGCGGAGCCTGGGATACGGACCAGGTACCGAGAGTATTAAAGATCAGGAGTCTGTTGTAAGAATAATCTCCAAAGAAATAGCCTTTTATGGTCGTGTCATGCTGAAGAGCGCTTTTGTTCCTGAATGAGGAACACATACAGTGATGGTTTCAGCTTCTACTGCAGTTAGAGATTCTGTTCCTGGTTTGAAATTAAATAAATGGAAGAAATAGAATGCTTTACAGATATTTTCCTTTTGGTTCATACTGTAACTGCTATTGGTTATTCCTGGCGTGGAAGTCCATCATCAGATTTGCTACAACTTTCCCTTGGCCATAGTTGTGTCCTTTGGTCTTGTTTGAAAGAGCTGCTGGTAAGTGCTACTGTTTTTGCATGGTTCTAAGCAGCTGGTGTGCCTGTCAAGGATAGAGAGCAATTGATAAAATGGGAAGAATACAGAGAATGGAGACATATAAAAGATGGGTTGGATAGGCTGGGAATGTGAGCAACTTCGGTATAGAAATTAATTATTGCTGGTAGCATCAAAGAAGAAAACGCTAGAGAAAGTTTAATGCATGGATAGGATTTCAGAAAAAGACTACTGAAAGCTTACGTTAGAGAGACTGGTAATTTTTAATTACTTAAGAAATAATGGGAAGTTTCTGTAACAAAGAAAAATTCCATGATAATTGCAGTTAACTTCTGAGATGCTGCAACATGTCCTTGTCCATCAGTGATTAGATGATGAAGTTAAATGAAAAGCATTATATTTTTGTTTGTTTGTTTTTGTTTACAATGCAATTATGTAATTATAAGGAGAAAAACTCTAGACAAATATAATTAATCCCTGGAAACTCACAGCTAAAATACCACACTGGAAAGTAAAGGAATACAAGAAGGGAATGAATTTATGTATTTTGGTAGTAAGGTGCCTGTCATCTGGGGATTTGAGTAAGGAGCTAGCGCTACAAATTGGCAAGGCAACAGTTTCATTTACCAACTAAATAAGATATGGTCATAAAAATCCATGTTTTAAAGACCAGGGTGTGAAACTTCAACTCAGATATTTCTTTCCATCTCAACATATGGATGTGAAAGCTGGAAATCCAACAAAGGTACAGACATCTAAATGCCTTTGAAAGCAAATGCCTTAGAAAAATACTATGTATTAAATGGAATGAATTTATAACAGATGCCAAGATTCATTAGACAGCTCAAAAACCCCTTGGCTCTAAAGTTATCCAGAAAAGAAGATGGAATTATCATCTGGAACATATGTTAAGAATGAAGCCAGAGCATCTGTCGTGGAAAGCATGCCACTGGGCAGCTGGAGGAACATGCAAAAAGCACCAACTGAAAGAGTCTCTCCATTGAGCAACGCCTAAGGTAAAAAAAAATTGTGGGACATCGCTCTGGATGTGCAAGGAGTGGCTCAGAGTAGACAAAAACTGCACAGGGATTTTTGGCTCTTCATTTTTTTCAGTGTGTGTGAAGGTTTTGGGTTGTTTTCTGTTAAGATTATGGATAGTAAGGGGTGGTTAAAAATTGAAGGTCAGAATTAAAAAGTACATATTAAGTACAGTACTTAATTATAATGTATTTTCATTTATTTTAGAATTTGTATATAATTTCTTTAGCCATGAAAAGAGAAAGAAGATTGTGTAATTAAACAAATCTTTGGGTTCATTCCCACTGATTGGCATAATTTATAATAGAGCATTCAGGATTTCTTGGATAAAAATCCAGAATTATTTTATCCAAGTAACCTACAGTTAATGACAGTACTATGGATTTCCTTTTTTCTGAGAACACTTGCTCTTTTCTTTTTCTACTTTTTGTCACTTTGTTGTAGGAGTTCTGGAGTTTCTGAACTAGCAGCTCTCTGCACTATACTATACTGTCTTTTAACTTGCCCTAGTATTAGCCTAATGTTACAAAGGTTTGTGTTAGAAACACCTTAGCAAAATTTAAATTTCATGGAAGCTTACATTCTTGTTGAAATGTTAGCTTTCAAATCTGTTATCTCAACCTGTCTCTTGATTTTGTGTTATGCAAAACATTTTATTAAAATATAAAATCTGAACCAGGTTTCTCCAAAGGAAGGATTCCGAAATGTCTTAGACTTGGTTAATAGCATTGTTTTGTGTTCTTTTTTCCCCTTATGATTTTCCAGGCAAAAAAAAAAGTCTTCACTCAGTAACAGAGGGGCACTCCCAAGCAAGTGTGTGTGTGTGTGTGATATGGCTTTTTTTTTTTTTTTAATTGGGGTTGCTTGGATTTTTTGCCCTCATTGAGTCGTCTCACTGACACCCAACCTAACAGTGTGGGAATGAATTCTTCCTGTGAGAAGTTTGAACAACCTGTTCACCTTCTAGATGCATTTTATGAGTCTTAAGTAGTGATCCAAGACTCTTAGTTTCACTTAACAGGGTAACAAGTTTAGGCAAAGTGAATAGCACCTCAAACATTTCAAAGGTGTGTTCATAGCTGCAGCTTTTCTGTTTCTTCCACTTGGGGTGAGTGTTATAGTGATTATTTCATAATGCCTCATAAAGGTGAGAAAAACTTGCAAATGCAATTCAGCTGTACTTAAAGGCTCAATGTTCAGGAAACATAATTTGGTTTTGCTTTTCTTTTAAAATATTTACAGATATTTTTATCCCCTTTACACATTTGGTGGTGATGGAACCAGTTTAGATGCCTTCCTCTAGCTATTGTCTGCCCTTCAGAGCCTACGTGGTCACTATTTTCTACTTTGACAGATTTTGCTCTAATTTATTGTGTAATTAGATCCAGTTAAGACTGTTGGTAGAACTTTGTTTAACAAAATTTTATCAGAGGATGTCCATTCTGCTAAATTCAGAGCAGCCTTTTGTTATGTTATATGGAAAAATAAACCCAGCACACCTCTAAATATCTTTTCTCCTTCCATTTCCATGACCGTTTGCCCTTTTGTGTGCTTGGCAACTGAAATTTGTTTATATTCAGTTTGTAATAAAGTACTTACAGTAGTACTGAAACCTGGCTTAGAAGTTATGTCTCTAGAAATAAAAGAAGTGAAAAGACATTGTGTGGTATACTATTTCAAATTATGTGTTGGCTAGTGTTTTGAAATACAGTTGTCCTGTACTCACTGCTAAAGATTTTTGGTGAACAGTATGTAACGATAAAAAAAATATTAAAGAGCTAAAAATACAGGACTACTACATGCTTTGACCTGTGGTCAGTGAGTTGGCAGGAGTAGCCTTGTATTGTTTGTTCAAGGTTTGTTTGAAGAGAACAATTATAGGATGATCATTAAAAATATTGCCATATTATTTTTCAAGAGCAGAGGGTTAAAAACACCTTGAAGGAAGAGGGTTTTTTAAGTATTCAGTTGGATTGCATTAAACAAAGTAGAAACAAAAAGAAAACATTTATACAATGGTCATTTGAAAAATGCTGATTTCTAGTTATTGAGGAAGTGGTTGTTTGTGGAAATTGTGTGTTTTTCTGAGCATTTTCCTTGCAGTGTTTTGAAACAATATACTACCAAATCTTAATTTAACAGAATCTTCATCTCTAAGAGAGAGGGGCAGTCCTTCCAGGAGACCCTCAGTGGATTTTTGCCAAAGACTGAAGGAAGACTTCATCCCCCCATTTTGATGCAGAGTCAAAATCAAACTGGACATACAGGGTAGTAGTTACGACTAAGAGGGGTTGCCGGCTTGGTGGTCTTGAATGAGTGATTCTCTGGTATAGAAATCTGGTTTGCACAGATGAGAGTGCATGGGTTCCCAGAGTACAGCTTAGCTGAGTTTATGCCAGACTTGTGAGTAAATTAGTTCCATAATAAAATCAGAATGTTTCAGCCTTTGTTTTTCTGCTGCGTAGGGTCAGCATGCCTGCATTATTTTGTCCTTGTCCCCAGCTCAACTTTATTCCTTTTGTAGCTGGTTTGGGATGTTGTTTTGGGAATTTCCCGTGAAGGAAGACTGGCATTTCCTTCCACTTTCCCTTTGGGTGTACTGCTGTATGTAGTCACTCCCTCCTCCCAGAAGCTGTTACCTGTAGTTAAGGTTAACATGAATAGCAATGTTGGGCAGCAACAAGCAAATAGGAGAGAGCTGACTTCTTCCTGGGCTGGGGAACTAGCGCACTGTGTTAGAATATGAGAGAAGATGTATGGATAATGTCACCTTTGTATTTTAGTTCAGTTTAGGGTTCTGGTTAAAGTTAAGAGAGAGCTCACAGCTTCCCATAGCTGTTTCTGTTGCCAGGCTGGAGATGATATGACTTGGACTGTTCCTTTGTGAATGACTCCGCTTGGTCTAGTTGAAGACGCAGGTGGAATGAGAGGTGCTCCATATTTTCCCTAGTAAAACTGAGTGGAATACGGAGTGTAACCCTTGTCCAATTAAAAACAAAATAGAAATTCCCCTCCAAACCAGCTTTTCTTAAAATCTAGGTAATCTTAAATTTTATAATGTTTGAGGGTGATCCACAACTGTTGTCAAGGTTGTACGTATGATGATGAAAGAGCATTTCCTGTGTATAAAAAAATGTTTATTGAACAAATGCACAGTTGCAGTTCAGTTGCGGTGCGGATATGTGAGTCTTAATAAGAAAATGGAAAAGTATATAACTTCCTCATTAACCTCACTAAGCTAGGTGAACTAGTACAGCTGTCCTTATGTTGCAAATTACCTACCAAAATAACTAGTTAACTTCAAAAATATTGGCCTGTGTTTCCGACAAGGCTGCCAACTTAGATTATGTATTGCTACATTTTTATTGGACTTAAAAATGTAGTGTTGGAAGAGATTTTGAGTGTCAGTTGTCTGTCCCCCATTTCAATGCTGAGTCAAAACCAAAAAAAGTCCTTGCATGATGTTTGTCTGGGGTGTTCTTGAAAGCTCCATCGACCTTCTGACATGAAGTTGTTCTGCAACTTAACAAACTTTATTTGGACAAACTTTCTAACAATATGTAATCTAAATTTCCCTGCTGATCGGTTTTTGTATTGCCATCTGTAGATGTGAAGCACAATTAATCACTGTCCTCCTTATGAGACTCGCATATTTTAAGATCATTGTATTCCGTCTCCCTCTTATTCCCTACCATATTCTCTGTTCTAGGCTAAGCCTAGCCAGTTACTTTAACTGTACTTCAAACTTGGTATTTTCTTACAAACAGACAAAGAAAAACCTTTATAGTCTTGTTCTCTCAGGACTTTTCTCAGTTTAGCTTTCTTTTTTTCTTCCCTTAATTTAGTACTGCTCAAGATTTGTAAATGGTGATATTTCAGAGCTTTTATCTTTGCCTGATAGAGAGGAGTAAATTCTTGGTTTAGTTTTTTCCCTTGACTTACATATAAAATCTTTGTTAATATGCAGCATACTGATATTTATCTCCTTTGATATTTGTCTGTTTCTTAACATCATTGCATTGTTTGCTCTTCCCAGATTTTTTAAAAAACAATCACATTTCTAAATCTAAGAGTTTTCTAAAGAACTCTGGCTGTCTGCGTGTCTCCATTCATGACTGATTTGTAACTGGAGGTTTTTTTTTTCTTTTACCTTTTGGAATATTTGTCTTGCTCTTTATTGTTCTGAGGCTGATTTGCTAAAAACATCCTTACTCCGAAGTTGTTTCTTCTTATTTTTTGAGAGGTACTTCACTGTTCTGTGGTGGTTTTATTTTTTGCCAATGCTAAAGATAACAGGCATTTTTCATTATACCCGAATAAATGATCTCTTCAGTGTGTCTGCAACATTCAGCTCACAGATCAGTAAAAACAGAATTCAGAGAAATAAGTAGTAGGGAATTATTCTTCCTTCCATCATTTAAAATGTTGGGGGGAAAAAGATGTGAGGCAAGGTCAGTTAGATTGGCTTTTAATGAGTGGTGACATCAGAGTGACCCAGAATGTTTTGTTTATTCTGGGAAGCCGGATGAATAATACTCAAATACTTCTTTAATCTGTTGATTTCCATCAACTGTGGTAGTGTTATTATAATCTTATCTTTTATTAACACCACATATTACATTTGAATTTGCCACTGACTGTTTTTGCTAAGGGTTTTTTTGTTTATTTGTTTTAATGTATTATAAAGAAAGTTGGAAATAGTGTTTAACTGTTTGTGGTTTGTTTTTTTTTTAATCTTCTGTTAGGGACGTTTTAGTAATCTTTAGTCTTTTCTAAAGAAAGAGATGACCTTTTAAAATTAAAATAATGTATTTTTATGATGTTTTACTGGGAAGAAATCAGTTTCCATTTGCTTATCTAAAGCATACTGATTTCACTTAAGGCAAATAAATATAGTGATATTCTGAATTTTCAGAGGTGGCAAAGATACCCTGAGCAATTCTGTACAAAATCTTTGGCCAGTGATCACCATAGAGCTCTTGTTTTGTTGAAAGATTAGATGGGCTTTACTTGTGACCCCTACTATCAGGTATTTTTAATAGATTCCTATGTTGTGTGAGGCTTACAAAATCTCTTTGAAAGCGGGGCTGCACTTAGGCGGGATGTTATCTCAGTGCATTTACTTCTGTTTGAGAGGTTTCCTTCCTAGTTTGTGCTACCTTCCACAATTTTTTGGTGCGTGTGCTTGTGTGTTTGTGTGGGTTTTCTGTGCTGGCCCCCCCGATTTGTTTGCAAAAAAGCGCTCTGTGCTGCGATGTTGTGACAGGCTTGGGAGTGGACTTTATCATCTAGGAGAGCCTTTCTGGTGCTGTTATCTCCTTGGCTGTTCCTTTTGTACCAGCAGCTTGTAAATGTGGTTTACAGGACATAAGTTTCTGAAGTGTTTCCCTCCTTCCCTTTCTCTTGCCTCTAACAAAATAAAGCAGGGAGCACCCAGTATGTCTGTGTTCTGAATGTTAGTGTGATGCAAGTTTCCTGCAGGCATCCAGAGCATTTAGCAGATACATCTCTCCTTTGTGGGAAACTTGCAGGCAGTCTTCTCGCTGACATCTCTCTGTCAGACACCTCGTATGTTAGAGCTCAAGCCAGGTAATTCCTAGGAGAGCACTCACACGCAAACTGCTGTAGTTCACCTTGATCCATTTAGCAGTCAGCAACAGGCTGACCGTGGTACCTGAGGCCACTGAAGAGGAGATAATCTTCTTACAACCTGGAACGACCCCTCAGTGAAGGAAGATTCCTCCAGGTTCTGCTCTAGTAAAAGGAGGGGGTTTCCTGCAGTGGGTAGGCATTTCTCCTGCAAGGCAGCTACATTAGCAGGAATTTGCACAGCAGGTGAAACCTTAACGTGGAGTTTTCTCCCATCAAGCAGTAATTTTTGCTGTTAAGTTCACAGCTTAGCTTTTGGGCAGCTATGGAAATGTTTGGGATTCCAGCCCCCAGCAGGGAGGGCCTGTCCCACTAACACGCCTTTTCCTTTTCTAACCTTCCAGCCGGTGACAAGAGAACCTCCAAAACCTGCAGATAGGCCAGTCGGGTTTAACTTGCTGCCTTAATACATGGGTACCTAGGAATATGTAGCCAACAGTAAACACTGTATCAGGTAGTTGTTTGTTCTGGTTTCCGTTCTAGCTCCCCCCATTTCCAGCCCCCAGCTTTCCCTGATCTCCATCCTCCAGGTCTGCTGACACGCTATGTTGGTAAGCGCTTACTTTTGAGGGCTTGGATTATTTTGGAGGTGGGAGGTGCTGTGTAGTACTAGCTGAAGTTAGGAAGTTTGGTATACTTTTCCTGGGAAGTTACTGTACTTTTCTGTATAGAATTCTGCTTCAGTTCAGTGCCCTTTGTCCTCTTCTGATACAGTTTTTTGTTGTAGCATGGCGTTTCACATTCCTTTTGTAGTTTTAGACTCACATTCCCTACTTATTAAGCAAATTGGGTGTTTTAATGCGGTGCTACAAGTGCTCATTAAAGCTATTTTTCCAACAGCTGATCATTATTTCTCCCTTTTTTTTAATTTTCTTTTTTTAAATGTGAGAAAGCTAGCCAGCAGAGATTTTTATTTCATTTGTTCTGTGTAAAACAGTCAATTTCTTTTCCATTCTTTGTTCTTACAGGTCTTAAACGCTTAGAAATCTGTTTTCAGTTGCTGCAAGTAGCCTAAAAAAGTTTGTCTGATTTATTCTTACCTATGGATGTAGTTGGATGCTTTGTTTGTGGTGCCAGGCGCAATAAGGACTCCATAATCAGCTAAATTATGCTTTTCCAAATGGGTCAAATATTTTAGGAGTGTGAACCAGCTTTCTGAAACCAACTTCTGAATTTTGAAGTCCCTCCTCCAACAAGCATGAAACAAGGGAATAGAAGAAGCGGGACTGCGAACTTTGGTCATACTGTATTTTTAAATTTTCCTAAACCTATTTCAAAATTGCATTGTTTTTATTGGATATGAGTGTCCAGTGACTCAGTTGGCATTGTTTTCAGAAATCTAGATGATGATACGGATACTTTTTAAATGTGTGGTTTGACTGGACATTGTGTAAATAAGTTTTCTGGATGAAGAAGCCCTAACCTGAACATTACATAAATAGTCTTTTCTGGTAGTTTAACATTGCAGATTTTTTCTGTGCTATATAAGTGCAGTGATACATAAAACATCACTGAAGTAGTGTAAGATGGTGATACTGGAGCAATTTTGAATCCTGGCCTAATTCACTTGAACTTTATGGTAGCAAATTTTGCCTTTTCTACTTCTAGAACTCATTTTGATAGGTACAGTTTCTTCAGAAAACATGCTTATAGGAAGAGCTGTATTTTGTCATTCCCTTCTGTAAAGTAATGTTTGCTTAATGGAATATGAAGGATGTGTTTGTGAATTAGTACGCTTGTAGAAATTGCAGATTGGAAATTAAGTTATATTTTCAAATATTCACTTGTTTTATCATATCCCAGAGACCCTTTGTGGTTTGGTACAAATGTCTGTGTTATGAATATGGTCCTTGTACAGAGAAATATTTTAACAGTTATGCTGTAGTACCTTGACTTGTTGCTTTGTTGCCATTAGATTTGAAAGACTTATTTGAAACCTGACAGAAGTGTGGTCATAGACACAGATAAGAGCTAATGCTTACAATTCCAGCCATTGATGTCTGGGCTGTGGAGGAAGGACGTGAATAAAGATCTGTGAGTGAAATCAATATTCATTCACATCAGAAACACAAATTGTAACTTGCACTGCATTAAGAGAGTGTGAGGGAAACTGAATATAACTATTAAATATTTAACATATCTGTAGTAATAAAAATCTGCTAGTGAATACGATTAAGAATTTCATTATCAAGCTTCAGATACTGAAATGAGGCTTCTAAGACCAGACAGGAATTATGTTTAAATACCTGGGAGCTTTTGTAGAAATTTGTGGTATTGTTGTTTGTGAAACTGTGAGTATATCTTAACGTTTTACATGTACAGTGAAACATTGCTTAGATAAAAATATGAAAGCCTGTAGTAGTAAAATCAAACTTGGTAATATTACTATATCATGTAATTGAATGCATATGTTCTGCAGGAGGTTTTGCCTGTATGGGTCTTTGATGTCTGTGCTGAGCCCAGTTGAGATGAATTTGAATCACTGCCAGTGCATTGTTCTGGTCTATTACAGCCTTGCTTCTTAGAGTGGTAATTTCTCCTTAAAATTATAGATTCCAAGCTAATATGGCCTATATTTTAAATATGCATACTTTTAAGATAGATTTTAGGATGAAACATAATAGTAGAAGACTGAACAAAGGCCATGGCCTCACAAATGAGCGTAGACTCTGCCTTCAGATTGGTACTGTCTTCCCTGGGGCTTCTTACAGATGCCTCCCACCTGTGGCTGCTGCACCTTGTGGATAGAGGACCCGTATAGATTCCTGCACCTCGGCAGAGTTTTGCTTGAACTCTGCCTAGGTGACCTGTGCTCGTGGCTGATCAGAGAACTTTAAAATGAGATAAGTATGATGGATCAAGCCTATCCATTGTTTTTACCAGGCTTCTGCTGTTACTGTACCTGAATTAATAAAAGCTTTATTCAGCAATGCATTTTGTGTTATCTCTCTCTCTTTCTCTCCCCACACTCTAGTCGCTGGGGTGTTGAAACATCAGTACCAGAATTTTACATCCCTCAGGGCAGGGCTCCTTGTTTTTCTGAAGATACTGCTCTCCTGCTGGATGTATTAACTTTTGTGGAGCCTGTGATGTTTACACCTTGGAATGACTAAATATTGAGTGCCTAAATAAGGAGGTAGGGCCTTCAAGCAATATAGAGTTATGCTTATGTAAGTTACTCACACAATTAAAGTTATGTGAATTTTTATATGCATTATTTCTTTGATGTTAAAAATGGAAAAGTATCTTTGAGTCTGCTTTTCACATAATTGCAAACTCATGGAATACAGACAAAAAAATAACATATTCTTAAAAATGTGAAGATGACATTTTATTGCTTACTTGTATCTGCAAAGGAATCTCACAGTATATTGGTGGTCTGTTTTCCAGAAATAGTGTTACTCTAAATCAACCCACCTCGAGAGCTAGTGATAAGAATCTTGATGTGAAACACACTTTCACAGCAGAAGAGTGCAGGTGCAAAATAGAAAAGCAAGCATTTTTTTCAAGTGCCGTCGATTGTTTTCTCCGCAATATGTAGGAACACCAGAATATTTTTAGATGCAAAAGATTAAAAAATTATCCATTGCATTTGTGATAGCTTATATGTTTGGGTTAGTTATTTATCATTTGCAATATCCATAATGCTATCTTAAGCATCCTAATTAGGTTTCAGCTTTTCATAGGGAGGCTGGAAGGCTCTCGTGCAGTTGTGGTGCTGTGGCGGGGTGTGTGCAGCACAGCTGCTTTCTGATGTCAGTCGCTATTTCAATGCAACGAAAGTGGGAGAGGAAGAGCATTAAAAAGAGTTTTTAAGAAAAAAGTGTCGTCAGTAAGCAAATTATTTTTGTCTGTGTTGTTTTGATTAGGATATGAAATAACAAGTAAACTCTGATTGCTACAAAAGAAATTACATCTGGAGAGTTTAACTGGGGCAGTTTCAGAAACGTTTTGGTGAAATGTGTCATTTTGCCCCCGTGTTTGGGAGAGCTCTGGGTTGTCTTTAGCAAAACTGGTAATACCCATACTCACCTGGCCTTCAAGCAGAGCGGAATCCTGTCTTCTCAGTGCTCTGTATTTGTTAGGAGTTACGGTGCTGTGTTCAGAGACACTGGAAGAACAGTGGCTTCCCTGTGGAAAATGGAAATAGCCGCACAGATCGGTGCGTAAGGTGCCCAGTGCTTGTTGAGCTGGATAAGTGTCCCTGAGTTTGTTTCCTCCCTTTGTAGGCATCCTTTTGCTATGCTGATAATGGCATGGTATCTTGTGGGGTTTTTCTTGGTGTTTTCTGCGATTTTTTAGATTAAGGTTGAAAGAGACAGGGATAATTTCTGCTGATCTTTGTGCTCAAGGATCTCGGTTTCCACAGTGAGGTGAAAAATGTTTCTTGAAAATGTTTCTTGTGATGGACTGGCATTTTCCTTTAAAATACAGCCACACTGGCACATGGGTCTTGTGGGAAGGCAAGGAAGGTGAATTCATTGGCATTTGTAGTGAAGCAACTGGTTGTTTGTTTTTGGCTTTTTTTTTTTTTTTTTGTTATATAAAATCAGAGAACGTGAAGATTTTGGAGGGGTTACATATAATATAAAAATATACTCTATATCTTAATATGTAGCTGTACGCTTCTACGGGAGAACTTATCTTGGGCCGCATATCTCCGGGACACAGGGCTCTACCCACCCTGGGGATAGTGATGCACAGACATCAATATGATGGATACAAAATGTCCGTTTATTTAGCTGTGTCACACGCTTATATAGCTCTTGCGCTTCCTGTTCCTGCCACTCCCATGGGGAGGAGTCTATCTTTCCGTCACAGCCCGTGATCTTCTGGTCACCGATCCCTGTCTATTCCCCTACATTAATAGAAATACATTTTTGACATGTATTCATTAGAAATACAAAAATGGTTAATTAAAATTAGTAAATGAAGAAGGTCTTTGGCCACTAAAAAGCTGGACAATATTTACTAGTGGTTGTTGTAAGATGCAGAAGTATAAGGAATGTTGCTTCAAAATGCCAAGCACATGGCTTGCATGCCAACTGTGGTTTGCGTCTTCATACACTTTACAGCAGTCTGAATCAGAACTGATTTTCTTTAACTTTTGTTGCGCCTCTTTGTATGGCTGACCTCAAAAAAAAAAAAAAAAGGAACTAGGTGATCATGGTAAACATTAAAATTTGCTTTTAAAAAATATATAGATATTCCTAGCACATAAAATTTCCGTTTAGAAATAAGCTTGTTAAAAGGATATTTTTTTTTTCCCAATGTAGTACAGCTATTTCTGTGTTACCTTCGAAGCACTTTAAGGACATAAAACATGCCTGTGTGAGGATTTCTTCTGAAGGTAGGTATGATTTCTATCAAAGTGAGGTGTCATCTACTTTTTTAGAACGTTCCTGAGGAGATGTGAATCAACACCTGTCCGCTGAGGACAGGGAAGCAACTTTCCTGTCCTTATACCTGTACTGAAGTGTTTGGAGACTGGTTATTAGAAAAACATTGTGAACTCAGTTTTATATTTCAAGTAGAAACATGCATAGGTGCATGACTTTCATCCCAGTCCTTTTTTTTTAGATTGGAAAGACTTTATTTTTCTAAGCATAGTACATAGGAGGAGCACTTTTGAAAATTAGTAGTCTGCTTATGCTGAAGCACTGCCTGCAGATGGTTCAGTTAGTTTGGCTTTTGCTGTTGAGGACAGTTACCCGCATATCACTGTGGGCTCTAAGTGTCTTGAGCCGCTGGGTGGAGAGGGTTGGGGTGGCCTGCAGAGCCCCCAGGGGCTGCGGTGGATGGGGCTCAGCTCCCTGCAGACTTGTGCCCCACTGTCAGCTGAAGTTTTTTCCTGCATTTGTGCCTGAGTTTGACCTCTCCTGTGCAGTCCTCTGTTGTCCGATAATATATTGTCTTCTACTGGGGATTTTCCTCCTGCCCAACCAGTTACACATCTCTCCCTCCCTTTGACATGGGCGTCTGCTTTCATGAATTTTATGGGAATGTATCAGAGATGCCTGCTTTTTGTCACACTTAGATGATATCAGCTGCTGGTTTTAAAGGGTGTAGGGGAAAAAAATAGAGTTGTTGCCTGAGCACCTAATTTCCTTGGTCTCTTTTGTTGGCTGGGCTTTCTGGCAAAACTGTGTTTCTGTACTTCACCTCTTTCGCCTCTTTTGCTCACCCATTGCGATGCCTTATGAAAAACGTAATTCTACTGCAGAAGCTATCTCAAAGAGAAAACTGGAGCATATGTTGGCTGAACTGTAGTTTCTCTGAGACAGCACAGCAACATTTCCAAATTTAATATTTTCTAGGTTTCTTCTGGACAAAGATAAGACTTGCATTTTGATTTAATTTCAGTGCTGAAGACATGTAGAAAAGCTACTTGGAATTATAATGTAGGATTGAATGAGTTATGGGGTGGGTGATAGTAATGGTTTGCTAGTTTTAGAGAGCTTGTCTAGACAGTATTTTTTTTCTTTTAATTTTTAATGTATGATATCTTTGTATTTTATTTATAGTACAGCTGTACTCATGAATTTTCATTAATGAAGTTTCCTTCCTATGTTGTAAATATTTTGAATATTTATTTTAAAGTCAGTTTTATAGTCTCGTATTGTCCCTGTATGTTTGACACTATAGAAATTATATTCGGATATCATCATGTTTTATTATAATTGGCCCATTATATTTTGTTTACCCAACTATACAGTAGGAGATTTAATTAGAAGTACTGCATAGTGACACCTTACTATTTAAGTGAGAATATAGACATTTCTAGATAAAAATACAGGAAGATAAAATTAAAGTTCAGCATCCACATCAATAATTTATGTTTCCAGCAATTCCAGCATACGGAAAATCTCTTGGAAAGTTAGAATGAAATAAGCATAAAGGTACACAAAGGCAGTTGAATGAATGCTTTCAAATAACTGTAGCTGCTGGATTAAAGTATTTGAAAATATGTAGACCCAAATGAGCTTTCAAATGATTTTTCCTTTTGGAAGACACTTTTCTGTTCTTTCTTTCATTCTTTCTCATTTTCAATTTGAGTTAGGGTTTGTTAAATGTGATTACTTCCCCCTGCGCGCCCCTCCCCCCCCCGCCCCCTCCCCCCCCCAATTTAAAAAGAGTGGGTTTATTTTAAGTTTTTGCTTAACTTTGATAGCTTAGGTTTATAAAATTTGTAGACAATCACAGGAATAACATAGCTATCTTCAGACCTGTTCAGAAGTGTATTCCATTTTAGTGTTTCCATATGTGTGCTCATGCATGTATGTGCATGGTTAAATATACATTCTCATAATAGAGGGTAGTTTCAGCAGTGGATGGAGTGATAGGAACCTTCCTCCGAGCTTGGAGGAGAAAATAATCAAGTATTGAATTTCTTGTTTTACTTTTTACGGTGACATGTTACATCATGCTACCCTAAGAAAAAGTTGGTCAAGACGTTTTTGTTTTACCCTTTTTATGGAAAGTCTTGGTTGTTCATTGAACCTTTATTTGTTAATTCTGTGTAAGGTTAATAGCTTTATAGATACATTCCTAAAAAACTGTAAATGTAAGCCAGCAACGGTGATGTAACCTCTTTATTTTCATGTTTGATTTTAAGATGAAGTACTAATTTTCTTCAGAGAGCTATATATTGGTGTGCCTAATAATTTTAAGAATTGAGGAAGTATATATTGTAAAATTAATTTGGTTTTTATTAATTTTTGCTGATATCAAGACTGAAACTTCAGTGTGTTTTGAGGTAAAGAGGTTTAGAATTTGTCTGTGAGTCTGTGTTAAAATAACTTCATGTTAGTATGTCTTCCATAGGTAAATGATTTATTGGGTAATTTTTAAACTTAAAAATTTGTTGTAATTCTGCAGAATTTCTGCAGAAGTTCTGCAGAACTTCTGTAACTATCACAACGAAATACGTCGCATTTGTGAATGACATCTACAAAGACTGTTTGTTGTGAGATAGGTTTGACCCCCACTGCTGGAGTGGTAGTTTAGTGTGTACTGTTAGATTAGGTTATATATCGTTGCTTTTGTTGCCATGTCCTTGTGCCTTTTCCCCTTATATTTTATTTGGTTCCAAAACATGGAATGAATCAATTCTCATCGTGCCCGTGTTAATCTTGAACATAATTCTCACTGTTTTTTGTGAACTGAGGTGGCAGCTGAAAGTTGAGCTCTTCTGTATTGCTTCAGTATATTGGGATTAGTTGAGGGTCCTAATCAGCTCCCAGTCTTTTTGGTAAATGAATCACATTATGTGATTTTTATTGGAATTCATTCTCTTCAGGTTATTCCACATCCAGTTAAGGTAACTGATATTTTAATGTTGCTGATGTATCTGTTCTTTGGTGTATAAAATGATGACTGTCTTTGTAGCATTTTTGTAGTTGAAAAAGTAATATTAATTTAAAATGAATGGTCGTTTTTATTATTAACTACATATGCAAAAAAAGGAACACCTGCCTTCCAAATGTTATTCAATGATTGTAATTAAAAGGTTAAATAAAAGCTGAGGCAAGCTTTGAATTTTGAAGCATTTGCAACTGCTAGTAATCTGACTTACTGCAGACATTTTTGTCAAAGTTGAAAAAGTTAGAGCTAATTAATTTCTTGGGAGACATATGATGAAATTGTAGGTGTGATAACATATTTGAGTAACATATGGTCGTTATGGGGCACCTTTCTAATGACTGAGCACCAAGTTAAATATAGACTTTCCAGTTTTTCACTTCTTCTATTAGTGGTTCTTTGTTACTACAGTTTAAACTCCTCTTATTTTCTGATGTGCATGAAATAGGATTCTTTATATGTCTGTAAGAACCTTAAAAAAGATTACTACCACAGTGCTCTGCCTTGGTGAAGTTTACTGAGGCAGACAATTAATCTTTTTTTGTCATAGCCTTCTGATTTTGGTAGCATTAATTGAGTTTGTGTACATTTTGACCTGTATTTTGTAAAAAGTGAAACTTGCTGCCGAATGTTTAGGTGCGTGTCCTTGCAAGTAGGAGCGAAAACATTTTTGAAAGATTGGTAGAAAATGCATGTTGCTCCCCCTATATGTAATACACAGAAACTTACTTTAATGAGCTATTGTAATTTATTATGACATAAAAAGGAGGACAGAGGTATTTTTGGAACAATTTCTCATTCAGTCTACAAAGCCATAATAAACTGTATCATGTTTCATGAGAGGCGGTTCTGCTGTTCCTTAGGAGGCTGTATGTAAAGATTGTAGTAGAATAAATAAATGTTTTCTTTTGTAATAAAATTAATCAGAGGCTTCACCTAGTTTTAAATTTCATTTATCTATTATAACTTAGGGCAAAGTTTAAACTTTATTATTTTCAGTGTCAACAAGTAGAATGATCAACCCAATATATAATTTAGTGATAGTAACACACAAATGAAGAAGGGAATAAAACTGTTTCAGTTGAAAATGAGGAACAAAATGGAAGGCGACAAGTGTTATTTTGGGGGGAGGGGGGCTGGAGGAGGTAAAGGATGCATGAGAAAGCTGTGGTGGGAGAAGGCAAAGGATGCATGTTGATGGCAGCTAAGTGTGCGTGGGAATTGAATAAGAATTTTTTTGCAAGTCATGCTTTTGTCTGTATTTCAGTATCAAGTGAAATGAGAGATGTGGGGGTTTTATTGCTATAAAAATGACAGTTAATTAGTTTGGTTCTAAAGGAACTCTATTGCTCATCAGTTTTACATTGCTGGAGATGATGCTGGATTATCAGAATCTGAATTCATAGTAGCTGCAGCTTCACTTTTGAAGCCTTGTCATATAGCCTAAAACTGGCTACAGAAAGAAGAGGTTTTAACTAATACATGAAGCATGGTAATGGTTATTACTTGAATGTGGCCATCCTTTTCTTACAGGAGAGTGAAAAATCTGTGCTGATACATAGAGAAAATCTCATATTGCTTGGAAGGAGCAAATGGTGAATTGTGTCTTGGTAGCTATGGTATTAGTGGAGAGGAAAACACTCCCAGAAAGATAAGACTGGGAGTGCCATTTTCACACAGCCAAGACATCTAGCACTATGTACAATGTCATTTGGGCTTTCCTTCTTACACTGAAGAAATTTCTCTTTTCTTTTAGGTAATTTTTGGTAAAAAAAAAAAAAAAAAAAAGGCTCTTTAATATGTTTCTTGCTTTTTTCTGTAATATGCTCAGATGATATTTTCTGGCAGGCTCTTTGGCCAGAGAAGAGAACCAAATAATGATTTCTACCAATGAAATTTGTGTTTTACTGTTTGCTTTCCCTTGGCTATGCCTGTCACTTATAACATGTACTAAGAATTACTCATGAAAATTTCAGAAATTTCAGACAGAGTTAAGTTTCTCACAGCCTACTTCCCCACAAAACCGTCCACCTGATCAAACAATTTATTTACTTAAATATTTATTTCTGCATATCACTGAAGCATTAAGACCATGATCACAGATGGAAATAAGTGGAAGCAGTTTAAAGTCTAGAAGTCTTACTTCGTTTAACACTTGATGATTCTGCTTTTTGTTAAGTAGAAATATTTATGTAATCTTTAATTGATAATTTTGTCTAAATAAAGTTGACTTTGTGAATAAGTTACCCTAGCAGTAGCAGAAAGTGACTGAGTACCCGTTGACAATACAGGTGAGGAGGAAGACTTAAGGCAGTTATGTTCAATCCTGATATGATGTATACATGAGACATTTGTATATTTTTATTTTAGCATGTTTGCCTACAAGTGACATTTGTATGTTTTTATTTTAGCCTGTTTGTCTACAAGTAGGTGTGTTTATTTCTGGAGTATTTGCATCTGAAATAGTGAATAGTATACTTACTGTGCATAAATTGTAGTCCCAGATGTGATGAGGTCAGGACTCCAGCTATTCACGTATTTAGTTACTTATTGTTATAAATCGCTGAAGCCCTGAAGAGACAAGTGGTCAGGGAGGAGGGTGTATGTTAAAAATCTAATTAAAAAAAAAAAGGGAAAAAAAAAAGTATCTTGTGGCACATGATGAACTCTCACATGTAAGCATTTTTGGATGCTTTCATAGCCATCTGTAGAGGGAGGATCATTGATTATGCATCAGCCAGATAAAAGAGATCATTCTGATACGTTTCTTTCTTCACCAGATACCATTTTATTACAAAATACTATCGTATCTTCATATAACAATAAAAACATTTTTTTTTAAGGGGTGATAATAAAAGCATACTGTATAGAGAACACAAAATATATGCTACAGTGAAAGACTGAGTTTCTTTTAGTGGCTTCTGATAGCCGTATAAATCATAGGAGGGAAGAAAATCTTGATGAATCACATATTTTAAATGAGTCACCACCAGACCCCCCCATCCCCTTCTTGTTGTGCTTTTCCTACAGCTTCTCTTCTGAGTTGAAACGTTGTAAAAACAATGTTGACAAAACATTGTTTTCTACTTAAAACTTTGAATGTTCAGTTTAGCATTATTTAGTCTTCGTAAGTTACAAAACTAATGAAAAAAAGAGGTATACAAAGTCAGTTGTTATGAGAAGCAAATTTGCCATCTGCATTTGTTTAGGAAGATAAAGTACGGTGTATTAAGAATGTACATCAAACCCGTTAGGTTGGATAACGTACAGAGCAAGCAGTAGTTTATGAAGAGATGAAAGAAAGATCCTCATAGTTTCATATAGGAGACTGACATAATTCCTGTTCTGTTGCTGCTCACTTTGTAAGAGGTGTTAGATCACAGCATAAACTCCGTTTGCCTGATATGATCCCCATAATGATTTCTTTTTTTAAAGGAATTCAGAATAGGAGAAAGAAAGAAAACATGAATTTTTTATTCATTTGTTTGTTTTCTCTTTAAAACAGTCTTTCAGCTTTTAATATTGAAATAATTCCAAACATTCAATTGTTAAAATATCACATTTGGCATACAACATTTCTCATTAAGGAACAGATCTGTGTTTATAATTTTTCTGTGGTTTGGGGTTTTTCTTGAGGCTGGGGGTGGAATGTGATAACCATTTGCAAGTGTTGTACTGCATTTTCAAAAAAATTATAGGAATTTTTATATTCCAGCTCTTTTCCACCTGTTGATAAAATATGCAGTTGCAGAAAATAAAGGAAACTCTCCATTTTCTTTTTAGCTTACTTCAGCAGTTCAACACTGAGGAAGATAGGCTGGTGTATTTTAGAAGATGTATGAGCTGGAGCAATTTCTGTTGTTTTACAGTTCTCAGTAATTTGATACCGTGAGTGAATACTGTTGTTGCAGTTGCCACTGACTTTGGTTTTTTTGGTGGTTTTTTCATGTTTCTTCTGGGGGTGGTTTTTTTCTGGGGAGATCTCTGGATACAGAAATGCAAGAAAAAATATGGTATGCCAACAACAATTACTCTTTGAAATAAAACCATGAATTAAAATGTAGGTATATAATAATGTGATCTGGAAAATTCACTGTCAAATATATACACATAAAATCAAGACTTTGTTTAATATGCGTACAAGGTAGGCTTTCTAACAAGTAACTGTGTAAGGGTTCTTCTATTCAGTGTATCTGCTAGAGAATTTGAACTGACAATATGAAATGGAGTTGGGGCCAAATCCTGAATAAAGGAAATACTGAGTAACTTCTTGGTCAGTGACAGGAGCAGAGATCTCATGCTAATGTGTATGTACCTGAAATTAAGTTTACATAGTCAGCTTTAGTTCTTGCATTTTTTTTTAAACTTTTTGAATACTTCACTTAGTAACTAACTAGTCAGCCTTTTAAAGGAGTTTGCTTTGGATGTGATTTCCTATTTAAAGCCAACTGAAAAGTAATTATATCACATGGAGTTAAATGATCTCTCAGTTTGGGTTAGAACAGACATTTGCACTCGAAATACATAATTGGTAGCTGTAACAAGCTCTTATCTGTAATGAGAACTTGCTACTAGAGGGGAATGAAACACGACTTCCAGCGGTTTTTGCAGCTGTATCCTGCCAGAAGAATGTAACAACTCTGGACACCTAAGTTCAGATCTTTCTGGGAAATGTACTTTCTGACCTTGCCACACAGTTTTCTTTCAGCTTCTACTTAATCCCACATTCCCTTTCCTTCTGAATTCAGTGTCTCCTGTTTTGGTTGCCCTGCTGCTATTCATTTGCACTTACGCCTTCCAGATCTGGCCCTCTTCTTTCTCTTTGTCTTCCCAGACCATTGGAAGTCCCAGCCCTTGCTCCGTGCTCCCAGCTGATTTCTATGACTATTTCGAATTTCTCTCAACTCCTAACCTTTCTAGCCATCCACTTGCCTACTGTGGCTATCTTGTGCTTTTTATCTCCTGCTGCCTCAGTGCCCCGTTCAGAATTCTACAATGCATTTGTCCCTACCTGAATTATTCTGTGTGGACTGCTTCCTTAATATCTGTGCTACCTGGACATCATTAAAGGTAATATTCGGAGTACAGGAGAGTGCCTCTCTGCTCTGATTCAGTTGCCTGGCACTGTTGCAGAAAATTGATTGTCAGAAGGAGCAATTGCAGGAAATGACCTGGTCAGTCCCTGCATCAGGGGAAAGAAAATGGTCTGTGTAACAAGCCTTTGGAGAATTAGGCTGCCAGACTCAACAACTCTTTATCTTAGCAGATGTGAAGTTATATATATATATATATGTATATATGTGTGTGTATAAAAATTAATCACATTTGTGTGGCTCTTCCTACAGACATCTCTGAGTTCAGGTGAATCCCCTGCCAAACTACAAGTTCCAAGTCAAATTTCAAAGCCTAGTTACTAGAACTTTTTGACAGAAGGTTTACTGTAATTTTTTTATACAATAGCATGACAATGTAAGTGGCTTGAGTCAGCTTGGTTTGACTTTGTATTCAACTTTAGCTACATCAGTGGAAAAGACTACCTGCAGGTAACATGGGAATTGGCTCAGGCTGCTGAGGTTACTCCTCAGTAGGTGGTGACATCCACAGTTCTGTCTGCTCTTTCATGCTTCAAATATGGTGATGCTGCCCTTTAGCACTCTCAGATTTTTCTTCCAGAAATTGATGGTTGTTACACTGCGAAGGAGGAAGGTAGAGAGGTTGAACAATCTTGACATGTTCTTCTCTGAAAAGCCCAAGGTAATTTAAAGGAATTGGTTTGCATTACGAGGAAAAAAGAAAGTATATAAATTAAATATGAATATTCCGTTCATTTGACAAAAATATAATAGGTAAACCAATACAGAGTCAAAGAGCTTTTAAAATGTCAATATGTTTAAGAGGATGCATAAAGTGTATACATACATGTAATTATATGTTTATTTTCCCCTTTGGAATGAAATTGCCTGAATTTTGATAAATCAGAGTCTTAAAATTGTTTACCAGGTGTAGTTTTGGAAAATTATTTCTAATGTTAATTATGCAAAGAAATTGGGGTAGTGGTTTCTTCTTGGTTGCCCAAGAAGTCCAGACTTGTTGGTCTGTCAAAATAACATGTGTAAGGTATGACCAGCACAAAAGGGAGGAGTATGTCCAGCATCTTGTTTAGCCCTCTTGAGGTCTGCAGTCCAGATGACCAGAGAATGATGTCTATAGTGGATGTTACTTGGGATTTTTCTTTGCACAAGTGTAAGAAGAGAGTTTGTACTCTTGGTGCTTGAAGTCTAGCAAGACTCTCTAGGTATGTGGTGGCAGAGTAGTTACTCCCTTTTCTCAACTGGTTCTATTAATGTAAGAAGGCTGAAGTGTGTAAAGGTAAAAAAAATTCAGGCTAACGGGTTTGGAAGAAGGTGGCTTGAGATGCTTGTGTATACTTGCTGAATGTGCTTAGAAAGGAAGTGCCATTTAGCATGGTTATTTGAGCACTTTGCTCCCAGTGGAACTGTGTTTCTATTCAAAAGTGGTTTTTGTTGCCTCTGCTCCCAAACCTGCTTCCTGAGATTTTTTTTTTTAATTAAGTAAAAATCTTTTTGTCCCACTGTTCTTGCTCTTCCACTGTGAATACTTTTTTAGGTGTAAAACGTGACTAAATAGTCTCTTTCACATTTGTGTACAGAATTTTCTAACATCTGTTTAAATGCTCAGTTCTTTCCCTTTCTTGTTACTCTCATGATCCTGTACTCCTTCAAAGTCAAGATTATCAATGTCTTGCTTTCCTGGGATCAGCCCCTGATTATCAGGGAGTTTCTCAAATAATGATGCCTCTTCTTAAGAAGATGAAGTCAAGAAAGGTGAAAATGGGACAAATCCTAAAAATCTAGAAGGGGGATTACATTACTACGTATAATTGTGTTCCTGGTTGTTTATAAAGATGATAATATTTGTACTGGAATTGTGTGGATAGAGAATTACTCAGCAATAAAATGAAACTGCAGAGGTTCTTTTTCCAATGCTAAACTCGCCAGCGGCTTTCAACCCCCAACCAGTATGTATTTTTTGAAAGGATATTCTTGCATTGGTTAGATACTGAAATCCATATAATCTGTAGATTATACTTTCTCCTATGTACCAGAATATTTTTGATCACTTTGTAACTACCCACTTGATACAACAAATGAGGAAGTTGGGCACCTGCTTTAATTTGGAAATTGCATTTTGAAGCAAATACTGCTTTAGTGTGGCCAGCTTTCACTGACACACAATATATGAGAGCCAGGATTCACACAGGAAAAAGACCTTTCATCTGTCCATCTATCCCTGAAATAAACTGTACCAACAGTTACAGCACCCGTGTCCAAAAGTTAGAACACTCTAAACCTAATTTTTGGGAGACTTGGCCTCTCTGCCCAAGGGTTTAAAGGTCTTCGTGTAGGTAGAGATCAGAATTCGAGAAAGAATCTCTAAAGCATTTTGATATTGAATGGAAGACTCCTGCCTAGAAGTATCATACAGGAGAAGCTACTTAGAAGCAAACACAAACTGTTTAACAGCATCCATCTCTAAATTAGATCTTGTGACAGTGGAAGTCCTGGAACACGTGGGTGAATGACCTCAGTCAGAGCTTACTATTGACTCACTTTGGTTATACCTACAGAAGTGAGCTGTTCCCTGGCAAACTAACCAGGAAGTAAGAACAGCACCAGTGGTTACTCTAATACATATCCTGTCTCTGATAGTAGCTAACATTTAATGCTAAGAAAGAGTATAAAGAAGAGGGAAAGATGTTAAGTCCTTCTGCAGTTCTCCACAGCTGGCGCTCTGGTTTACTAGCCTGAACAGCTTTGTATAATCACCAGCTTCACTACTTCTTACCTTCTTTTATTGGTCATTTATGACTATGTAGGACCCGAGGGCAGATCACTGCAGGTGTCCACTGATGACCTTGTTTTTCACTGTGAAAACTGACCATTTACTCTGCCTCTTTGATGCCTGTTTTGTGCCCCTGCTTTGTTTTATTTATTTTATTTATTTTTATTGCAAGGATCTTCCCTTTTGTCCTGTGGAAGTTTAGCTTTTTTAGGTTAAAGCTATTGTTCATTCTTGTTTGGACACCTACACAGCCTATATAAATCAGATGTTTTTCTGATCTAAATGCTTATTAACTCATTAAAAAGAACCCTCAGATTTCTGAGGTGTAATTACTTTTTATGGAGGCTATTTTGACAGTTTTTCCATACTTATTTGTCTGCCCAATAATTCTGTTCTTGAGAATAGTTTATACTAATCTGCTCAATTCAGATGCCAAAACTTTTGGTTTGCAGTTTTTCTGGATTTCTCTTGGAACTCAAATTAGAATTTTTTTAAGCCATGTTACAATTGGAAGATTGTGGAGGAGATGAGAATTGCTCTGGAAAACCAAGACACCAAAGGGTATTTGCTTTGAAGGAGAACTGTTACCTTTTGCATTGCTTAACTCTTTCATCTTTTAGCAGGAAGAGGCTTGATAAAGCACTCGATCTGATTTTCAGTGTTAACATATAAACCTAAAGAAGTTTATAGCCATGCTTTTCTGGCTTTTTCACTTGGGTGAAAATCCTCCAAAATGTGATCAAACTTGTAAATCTATAGTAATTAAAATCCTTTTAAAGTCAGAGTTGTCTGAGGAGGAGACAGCATATACATACGGGCTGCTGTAAAAAGGCCAGGAGTCATCAGAAAGGAGCAGTGATGATCAGTAATGAACAGTTGTGGAATTTGCTTGTCCAGACACGTAAGATGTTCTCACCTGATCTCAAAACCTTGCAGTAGTCCAGAATGCTGAAACACATCTTTGGACAATCTTTTTTTCTTGGTTCTCTCCTCTCTCCTCTCTTCTTCCAAAATTTTTAGTGGAAGATAGGGAATGCGATTCAGTTGTGAACCCAAAATCTGAGGGGATCATTGTGCTCACACATACGGCATACATTGCGTAAAGGGTACTCTCTTTCTTTGCAATTGTTTTCTAGAGAGTCACGAAGTGGACTTCTTCACATTGGAAGAAAATGTAGCACGTAGGCTTTTAATGTTCCAGAAATCTGTTCTACAAAGTCTCTTAAGTTTGTAGGCTTGAATGAGTTTGGGGGTTTGTTTTAGAGGCAATTCTTGAAATTGTTGAAAGTATAGAGCTCTGCATTTACATGAAGTGAGTAAAAGGAAATTGAAATATAAGAACAGGGCTTGAAATAGAATTACAGGATGACACAGACTGGAGAACTGAGGGAGAAAAAAAGGAGTTTGAGAAAATATACTTTCTTACTTCCTAAAAGAGTGAATCCAGATGAAGTTGTCTAGATAAGGTGACTTACTTACATAATTTGTATTCCACATAGCAAACTGCTACTCTGCTGTGCTCAGTGTATAAATATTTATCACAATAGGTATCCCAAAATATGTAAAAATCTGGTATGTTTTTTTAATTTTTTTTTTAAAGTAAAATGTACTGCAGCTGTGAGACACTGTCAAACCTGCGTGACTTCTCTGTATTTCAGGCATCAGCTGATATCTTGCTGGTTGGCATCCTTCTGAAATTGTTATGTGTTCCAAGTGCTGCTGCACAGTGCTGAGCACAATGATTTTGTCTGTTAGCGATGTGGAGGTTGTGGCCATGTATTGAGAATGTTGTAAGTGATGTCAATATGTCAAATTGTTTCCCCTATGACCACTGTGATGCTGCATGGATACTGGGAGAGAAGACAAAAGAGAAAAATCAAAATGAGTGGTTTATTTTATCATGGTTTCACTTAATAAATGGCTATTCCTGATGTTGGCCAGCAATCAAGTGGCTGATAAGATAAATTAGTAGTGCAATCCTGGTCTAACGCAGAAGAAACAAAACTTTGAGAATTCACTTCTCTGAAAATCATGGGGAATTCAGCCCAAGACAACAGCACTGGGGAACTGAAGTGATTACCCGAAACTATGGAGGAAGCTTTCAAGTTCTTCTTCTGGGAGTTTGTCTTCCAGTGCCATCAGTCAGTGATTCATCAGCTGACTGTGAGCCTGGAGGTGCATATTGCTATGGAAGGACTGTCAGGCATGTGCCTTTCAGCAGTACTGGAAGCATGGCTGAAGACTTTGAATACTTGAGGTCGCAGATTGGTACAGGGTTTATTGCTTTTATTTTATTTTCATTACCTTACTCCTGCTCTTTACGACGTTGTGAAATTCATCAGATAAAGGCTTATTTTTCCATGGTCACACAAGGCCTTCTTGATCACTTTGGAAGGTCATGATACTTATTTGGGGTATAAAATGCCTCAGTTTTACGTAATGGAAACTTAATGTTTTGGCTCGAAGCCACTATTGACGTTAATGATGATGCAACTGCAGTTGCTGTTCTGTGAGATCTGAGGTTTCTTGTACAACACTGACTTAAGAAGTGTTTTGCTCAGCACTTCATTAGGAGGGAAGGTTTCCACAAGACCTCAACAGCCTGTGAGCACAGAAGAGTGAACAGAAGTTGGAGATGTGTCATATCAAAGCTAGAGGCTTCAGAGGGGAGCTCACTAATGCGAGATGTGCATGCCATGTTTTGTGTAGGGATGTATCTGTGCAATGCCCCTTCTGGCCAGGAATTAGGGTGAACGCTTTGAGATATGAGGAAAATAAAAGTTTTGTAATGAAGGTGATGGATTGAATAAAAGACAGGATATACTTTACTAAATTCTTTCCTTAAAATGATACAGCTCTATAACCTACTTCTCATTTCAGTATCTTTAATGCAGCTTTAAATATACATGTATATATTTATAAATATCACACAAAATTTTGTTTTAGCAATTATTTAACTGTTACTCTGTACCGGTTCTCCCTCTTGCTCACAGTAATATTCAGAATGAATGAATATAGGTAAAATAAAGTAAAAAAGCAGCCTCCCCCTCAAGATCATATGCCAAAAATATATCACTGAAAGTTCTGTTCTTAATGTAGCTGTACAAGGAATAGTTTTCCAGCTGAAAAAGATATTAGCAGCCTTTCTCAGTGGGAGATTTACCCTTGGTTTCAGCAAAGCTGTTCTCTTAACTCTCTCTTTAGTTTGTGTTTTTTTCTGACACGTTAATGAACAACTTTGCACTTTTTCATTGATTTTTGAACTGTAATGTCAAAAATCAAAACCCTTCTAAAAATCAGTAGATAACATTACAATTTTTCTTCATCTCATCTCTTGGAATTCTGTGTGTTAAATACCCAGTAATGCAGGTTCTCACTAAACATTCATGAACAGAGTAGAATATCTCATGCAAAATTTGTTTGTTTTCAGTCTTCATCATCCTGGAAAGCAAGGCATCCTCTCCTTTCGGGGTTAATGAAAGATGCTCATGTGTAAGAATTCTCAGTGTTTAAACTGCAATTTCCCATAAAAAGAACTGAAGCTTAAATCACCAATTACAACAGAAAGGTGGTAAAACTGGGAATGTAAATGATACAGTTTCTTAGATTAGAAAATTGTCTCAGCTCATAGTTTTAGCTAAATATTTACAAAAAAGTTGGCATGCATTGTAGAGCTCATAAAGTAAGAATTCACTGTTTACATAAAAAGGAATAGTAAAGAAAGAAAATAAGTTAACATTTTGTGTAGCTAGCGGATAAGTATGTCTCTGCCTCCAACAGTAGAAATGATGTGAAAGATTGGAAAGGAAGTTACCGCTTCCTCAAAATTACTGATGTTGATGGATTATATATCCATTGTTGTCTTAAAAGATCTGCTTATGTGTTGAACGAAGAGAATATAAAGGTGTTTATAACAAATCTGAGCAAACAGCATTTTTGAATGCTTTTTGGCCTGCTGCACTATTTCTCATGGTTTGTAACAAGAAAGTAGAAGTTTTAAGTATACAATATGGGGCTTGTTTGAATAGGGACTCGAAGGAAAGCTGGAGGATCAAATAGTATAGAGGCAGTACACCAGAGTTAGAATGCATAAGTCAAGCTGGACACATTCTGTATTTCACTATTAATTTTGGGTAATCTTGTTAATTGAATTTTGGATATGCGTGTTCATTTGATTTATTTTAAAGTGGAAGTAGTTTAGTCTTCATCCCTACCTGCCTGCTAGGGGGTTGGATTTCATTGGTGATACAGGGAGGGAAAGACTCGCAAGCAAACAGAAGCAAAACACAAAGAATATATTTCTTTCTGCTTTAAATAAAATGCAATGGCAATTGTACACGAAACGTTCTTTGCCCAGTGTGACACTTAAAGGAAAGAACCGTGTTGTTGGCTGTGTTTCTCAAGTCTCTTAAGCTCTCAAAAGTAGCCCAGACAGTTTGCTGACCTCAGATAGACCTTTAAGTCTCTGACTTGTCAGACAAGAGGGGCAGCGCTCTTAATTGGCATTCAGATCACAGGCAGCCACTGGGCTCAGCGCATAGCCAAGTACTGCTTTAGGATTTAGACAAAGCCACTCTGGCAAAACATCCCAGTTGTCAGGGTAGCTGGCGGTTTCCTAAAGAACTGTTACATAATGGAGAGACTAAGAAAAGCTTTAGGATGCAAATTTTTTTTAAAGTAAAAATTAAAAAAAAAAAAAAAGAAATAAGTAAGTGGCGGCAATTTGTGAAAAGAAACATTCTCTGCCCGCCTCCCCCCCCCGATGATCTCATTCATTGTTTCATCCTTCTGTTTAACTTCTCAGGGTCATAAATGTAGTTTGCTGTTTAAAACTGTGGTGATGTCACTCTAAAGGTATTTTGTGGAAGAGGGGAAGGGAATTATCTGAAAGTATTTGGGAATCAACACTTAGAGATTTATTAGCTTTACTCGAGGTCAGCTATTTGCATTTCTTCTTCTTTGTGCTTAGTGTAATGTAAACTGGGAATTCAGCTATAGAGTTAATGTTTACATTTGAAACATCCCGTGGAACAGAAGCGAACGTTGTGTTTATTGCTACAGCTGCCTCCTCGGGTGAAATCGTGATCTAAAGTCTCGCTGGTCCCCGGCCAGATTTACAACCTGCCCCCATGTGCCGATCCCCTCGCACAATGCGAGGGTTTGACGCTTCCTGGTACTGTTCCTCCCCTGCGGTACCAGCATGACATCATCCCGGGCGCTGCTCCGAAAGCCGCTTACAGCCCCTGCCCGCTCTGGGAACAGGATATAAGAGGAGCAACTGCTTTACGCTGTATTGGGGTTGTGAAAGTGAGCGCCACAAAGGCTACTTAAAAAGGGTTGCTGCACCGCGGTTAGAGTGGTGTGGGGGACTCTCATCTCCATCACAACGCACTAGCTCTGCCGTGGATATTTTGGCATAAGCAAATTTCATTTAGTCAGCCGTGGTTGTAAATGCATTATAGTGTTTTAGTTATAATATGGCCCTGTTTGACAAACTGCTTTTGAAAGTGTACTTCTTTTAAATATTTGTTCAAGTACTGCTGTCTCACCCCCTTTAAATACCATTCCAACCACTAGACATTGCTTATCTGTTAAACAACAAACCGGTGGAGTACTTTCACCCAGCCTGCTGAAGAAGGATTTCAGGGAGTGTGTACATTTTCGGTAACCATATGATCTTATTTGTTTTGGGTTTCTTTTTTTTTTCAGGCAATAAGGAGGAATGGACTATGGAGGTAGCCAGAGAACACAACTTCCAGCATGTGTTTTTGTAGGGAGAGTGTCCTTACTGCAGAACCTTGGTCTCTGAGATCAGATGCCATTCTTCTGCCAAAACCCTGTTATTAGGTGTTTGAGGGGACCTTACAGAAACACTTAATATGTCACCAACTTCATTTCTTACCTAGCAAACTCAAGACACTGAATTATGTTTTCTGGCTGGTCTGTAAGCAGTACTTTCCCCACTGCAGCAAATCATTAAAAGGAGTAAAAGAATGAAAGATCAGTTTGGGAAGCCTGACCCATTGATAATATTGTAACAGTATAAGTAATCATGCCCAAAACATGTTGGCAGTAGTCACAACCCAAATCTCCAATAGCTACATGGACTTGCCGAAGTAGCCTTCCACTTTTCCTCTAGTTGTATATCATTTGGTTTGTTGGTAGAGTAGCTCTACCTCATGGGCAGGGTAGTTCATTGGTCCCAGCTGCCAGGGTTGTATGAACAAGCTTTTAAGTGGTCGCTCTTCTCCAGGCTTTAGTTCTCTGGAGTGTTTGATTTGAAGACTGCATTGTGCATGCCAGGTTGTTTCTGACAGACTTCTTAATTGCTCCTGCTAACTTTGTTCACTGCCAGTCCTTTCCGAAACCGGGGTTGTATCTAACTGCTCCCATTAGCTATGCCTTTTAGCTTGCTCTGTTACCCAGCCTGTTAGCTGCAACTCATCTCTTGCCTCTCGTAGCAGCCCTGAGTGTTTCATTTTTGCAGTAGATAGTCATGTACGCAACCTGTATGGAGCCCTTGTCACAAAAGGGGGACTTTCTGAAATGAGATTTTATTTTCCTTACCAACAATTAAACAAACTCTCACTCATGAAAACCTTTGGCTAAAGTTTAGTCACCGAAGCTTACAGGCTGTGACTGTGGGCTGCATGACTTCATTTGGATAGTAGTGAACACAGATTGCTCGTGCTTTCTTCAGCATATTAATAAATACCATAATTTCTCTGGCACCGCGAGTTAGTTCTCCTTAACAGGAAGATTTCAAAATAATATGAGAAATATATGCAAGGTCTGTGTAGGTGAGATGCTTTGGCTCATGCTACTCACTTTTTCATTCCTGATGGATGTTAGCTTTGGTGTCAGAAAAGGAAAGGTTGATTGTCCCTTTCAGGCTTTGCCCTGCTTGCTTACCTAAGCTTTGGAAGGAGCAGCTGGTCCATCCTAAAGATCCTCAGTCTTCCTGAGGAAATCCAGCAGTCAGATCTGAACTTCTCAAATGTAATGCATGTGTAACCACTATGTAGTGTTTTGCAGGAAGAGTGTAGTCTTAAAACAATAGTCTGGTATGAGACTTGCTAGGAATGCTAGCTAAGAACATCAGCGTGATACAGAAATTTCTGTCCTTTTCTTCTGCCTAACTCTTTTTTTAGGAAGATCTCACCTTTCATCAGAACACATGCAAAAAATGAAAAATCTGGATGCAGCATTCATGGAAAAGGGGTTTTTAAAAGAAGAGTGTAATAAAATGCAGTAAATGAGGGGTAACTGTAATGCTATAAAGCTCAGAATGGTCTCATGTTAAAATCATGTTTCTTCTCTGGAACCCATGGCTGGTTAGTATATATTTTTTTTCTTTTACTGATGGACTGGAGACTTGCAATTTCAAAGCATTTCTTTAGAATGTTTTCACATCAATCCGGTATGCATGCTTAAATATATGTCCTGTAGTAAAGTGAATGTAAATATATGCATGAATTTTTCAGGATGCTGCTAGTTTGTAAAGCTTTAATACTTATATCAAATAACATGTATTTCATTGCAAATGCTGATAGTGACCTCCTTTGTGTACTCTTCTTTTACTCTGCCTTGTAGCTTTTGCTTGAAACACAGAAACAGTACATGCTTGTGTGTGCAAATGGGATACCAGGCTCTAAACTCCTCCTTACGTTGGAATTCAATACAGTATTTCTCCTAATTAGTTGCCTTTGAGTCTCACAAAGAGTCTTAAACAAACAAACAGAAAGCGGATGTGTCTGCATGTAACTTTATGCGTGGTGATGATATGAATGAGTGGTAAACACCCTTATAGTCGTATTTTCTGTTTAGCATATAGCTGACTTATTTGACAGTAAAATAACTGGACCATATTTGTGTATCTCCTTGGAGCTGTTTAGGCATTTCACAGCTGTTTGTTCACCCCTTTCAACCCTTTCATGTGGTGACAGTAGAAGTACCATTCCCATCAGAAATTCTGTACCAAATTACTCTTAGTCTACTTTACTGCAAAATCAGAAGGGTTAGCTTAAACCATTACATATCTGTTCATGTGTCAAGACAGAGAGATTATGATATACTTAGATTAGCTAAACTAATGTCTAGCTTTCTCTAGAAGGGGGAAGAAGGGGCTGCTAAGTGCGACCTTTGCATATGCGTTTCAGCTACAACTTTTGGTGTAGCAGCAGTGTTTATCTAAGTGAGCATTGTTGGTTCAGGGAATTAAACTGACTTAAAAAAATACCCTATACAAAAAAGAAAAGTCTAGCTCCTTGAATTACCTTGCTGCAGGTCAAATGAAAGGTAGTGTTGATGCTATGCGGTGTTTGCATTTTTCCAGTGGCTGGGTGCTACTGTATTGTGAAAGTCGATTTGGGATTACAGTGTGAGCACTAGGAATACAAATCACAAAGATGACTCTAATACAAGACAACATCCTCTAACTAAAAGCTTAAGGTAACTCTGGTGTTTCTTCATATTTGAATACACAAGCTGTAGATACAGTCATCTTTATTTTTTTTGATAACTTGCCAGGTTTTTCTGTTTGTCAAGAAAGAAGCAGTAGAGAAAAAGAAATGTCTGTGTCATTGTGGGGATTGGTTGTAACTCCGGGGTTCACTATGTACATCTTTGCCATAAGAGCTAATGGAGAAAATGAGAGCAACTATTGGTTTGTCATCCTCTGGGCTTCTCCAAGGATGGTGTCTCTCTGGAAGAAACCCAAAAATTAGCTTTGCATGGAATTTTCTAGGCATATGATGCTCCCTGCATTTCTGTGGGAGGTCTTGCAATATTACAACATTTTATTAACCTTTTTGGTCATTTTTTTGGTCTCTGAGGAAATAATTGCTATGAATATAGTGTGTATTGCTTGCCTGCCCCAGCAGAACGGAAGCTTTCATATCATTACCAGCTGAGCAGAAGTTGGTGGGAAGAAAGTAGTGGCCATTGTTAAAAATGTACAGAGCTCTGTAAATCACCTGGTGTGGACGTCCACAAAAACAGAACTCTTCTGTTACAGATGAAAAAGCATTAGAGGTACATTTTTATATTGGTGGAGGATGTCAAATTAACCTGTGAACGGTAGGCTGTCTCCTAGTCTTGGAAAGGTGCTGTATCAGATTTTCCTATGCTGATCTTAGATTTTCCTGTCTGTTTCACCCAAGGTGAGTGGGTCTCTTTCTTTGCATCACCTGTAGCCTGTCCTTCTTCTAGTACTGTGTATTTATCATCTTTACCCCTTCCACCCAGCTATGTTTTTATTCCCTGGGCAGTCCCAGTCTTTGCTTGTTAAGCTTTTAATTTGTGAAAAAAATCTTCTCTCAGCAGGTGCTGAATATGGAATTATTCAGTTCAGTGGTTAAAATCTGGCAAATCATAAGGCAGGAGAATTGGATTTTAGCTATCTGTAGATGGCACTGCCAAGCTTATGAAATGAGTAGATCAGGGTTTGACTTTGGAGAAAAGGCCACTAGACTTGTTCATTGTTCATGTTGAACTCACCTGTAGAAATGCATCACTGCAGTGATGCGTTTGGAACTGCTGAAAACCAAGAGCTGTGTAGATGCCACAAAAGGCTGAGTGAGAATAGAAAAACACTTGAATACATCATTTTAATAAGAATAAAAAATAATATAGAGGTGCTTTATATGTATTTTGTATTCATTTAACAGAAGGAAGCATGTATATTCTGACCAAAGAATTTTTAAAAATGTTTACTTGGAGGATATTAGAATGAGTAGCTCTCTACAAGCAAGACTTTTCACCTCCCATCGTCTGATAAAACTAGAAGTTCTTGTTATTGAAAATAAATCTTATTAGTTAGTTCCTGGGGACATTTCTGTAAAAAAGGGAAATCCTGAACATTGAAGGCTTACTATTTTTATGGTGCTATTTTGGCAATTGTCCTTGTTTTTCCTGTTCACAACGAGTGTTAGAGGAGTGACCTGGTATTTGTAGGGCTGTTAAGTGATTTAATACAAACATAATCTTATAATTTGTGGCACTCGATAAGCATGAACTTTTCATGGTGCGTAACTGAGAGGATAATAAACTTTAAACAGGACGCTAGAACCTTAGCTTCACTTGAGTTTACAGATTGCAACCAACACAATACTGAACAGGTACAGGGGGAAAAAAAACCAAAGTGTAGGAAAACAGCTAATTATAGTAATTGCAGCTGGTTTCAAAGTACTTCTAACAGTTTGTGCATAATGCTTACTTGAAAGCATCAAATGGGCGCTAGTTGTGAAATAGAACACCTGTTTGTTGTTGAGCATGTGTTTATGCAGATGATTTTTGTTGTCAAAGCACCTTGATGTAGAATAGTCCTGTTTACATTTACATTCTCCCCAAAGGATTAACAGTGTTCTCTCAATAAATTTGCAGTCTATTCTCCTCTCAAAGGCTGCTGTTTGGAGGGTGGTGTGAACGAGGCAACAAGTGCTTGCTAATCACTTGAATATACATAATTAGCGACAGTCTGGTGCACTGGAGTCTTTGTACAACCATAACAATACTGATTGGCAGCAGCAGATAACAATAGTCGTGGCAAGGTGCTATTTGTTGAATATTTGAAGGTGTTTTTCTTTTATATTTGCAGTGGGCATTTTGCGTTAATTATGCCGTTATTCTGGAACTCTCTTACTATGTTGCATTAATGTCAGAGTTAAAGATCGGTCATGTGGCCTGTTGTATACAAAGAAGTAAGACCTTTAGTAAATCCTTTGCTTATTTTGAGAGTAAGGTGGATTCTTGTTTTCTTCCTTCAAAATTTTATGAGACTAAGCTGGATTCCATTTTTTCCCCCCTTCCTATTTTTATATAACCCAAAGTCAAACTGGAAGGTATGTCTAAAAATTTGGGAGATGAATGTGTGTGATGATATTCTTGTATTCTGCAGTGATCAGTTTTACAACTGCCTCTATTTGACAGGTTTAGTACTTTAGAAAACAAATACAAAACCATTGATGATAAAATTAATGGATAGCATAGACTGTAATGTAATAAATAACACTGAAAATTATCTGGATTGCTTTTCATGTTTTTTACATTCAAACAAAATGTGTTTTAATATGGCAAAATGCTTAACATCAATTTAACTTAATGGCAAATATTAGAACAAGTAGACTATTTATGAACATCTAGAAAATGAGATGAGTCACTGTGGATTTGGGAAGGTTAAATTGTGTCAAACTCTGCAAATTTCCTTTTATTGACAAGGTAGCAGTCTTTGTGTATAGGAGAGAAGCTTTGGATGTTGTATTTTGGATTTAGCCAGGTTTTTGATGTTCCCTTATGAAAATGTTATTCACGGAATGAGGGACCCATACATTAGATGAAACAACTGAGATTTGTTTCTAAGAGCAAAACTGTTAGAAAACTGTGCTGAGCAATTATTCAAGGTTCGGTATCAAAATGGAGGTAAATATGGAGCAGAATTTTGTTAGGCTGTTTCCTGGCTTATACCTAGGCAGTACGTTCACTGATGAGGTGAGTAATGGAAAAGAGAATGGTTATTAATGTTTTGAGGTGTCTCCAAAATGAAAGGGACCGCAGGTGTGCTGGAGGATGGGATTAGAATTCAGAATGGTATTGGTAATGTGGAGACGTGGTGTGTGAGGAGCTGGAGGGTGTTTGGGGGAGCAAGTTTTACATGCATTTAGAATGATTACCAAAAAATGAACGGAGAACAAGTGGCTAGGTAAATAGCTCTTCAGAAGAAGGTTCAGTAGGTACCATGGGTCACAAACTGGATATTAATTATATCTCACTATTGTGGAGAAGGCAAACATAGGCATGCATAAACAGTAATAGAGTTGTAAGATGCATCTTTCTGCTTCATTGAGCACTTAAGGTCTTAGCTGGACAACTGCATCTGTTTCTGGGTGCTGCAGTTCAGGATTATAAAGACTATATCAGAGACCAGTAATGAGAGTGAACAGCGATTTAGGGAGTGTGACCTATGAGTATAGGTTGAATGAATTGCAAGTATGGAGGCTAAATAAGAAAAGGAATGTGATACTATAATCTGTTCTTCATGTGTACGGCAGAGAGGAGAAGAAATTACGGTTTTAAATTGTTGCAAGGCAGTTGGCTTACAAAATGGGAAAACTTTTTTCAAGTAAGCATAAGAAATAGCCTACTGAGTTGTACCAGTGGCCCATCTAGGCCAGTATTTTGTCTGCAGCAGCTGCAGAGGAGATGTTTAGGAAAAGCTTGCAAGCTTGGCCGTTTTTTGGCCTCTCATTCCCCTTGCACTTTCCCAGTGTCTAGAACTGTTGTATTAGTAAAGTTAGATGGTGTATCTCTGTGTGATCCTTCTAGTACCCATTTATGGACCTGTTTCACTAAGCTCCCTAACTATTGTTTTGTGGTATTAGGTGAACAGCAGTTCTGTGCTTACCTACTGCCTTCATGATTTTGTAAACCTCGACCTTCTCCTCTCCGAACTAAAGAGCGCCTGTCTTTTCACTCTCTCTTAGAAAAGGCAGTTGCTCTATCCCCTGGATCATTTTGGTTGCCCTTCTCTGTATTTTCTCTTAATTACACTACGTTATTGCTGAGATGTGGAGATGCGACTGCACAGGGAAATGAAGATGTGGGCACAGCTGTGTTTTCTGTATCAGCAAAATGGCATCCTTTCTCTTGCTCTCAGTATCCTTTCTGACATGCCCAACATTTTGTCAGGTTGTTTTGGGTGCTGCTGTACATGAACTTATGATTTCATAGAGCTGTCAGTGGTGAATCCAGGATTCAACTACACTATAATGTGTGGTTCTAAGATAAACATTTTGAGGCATAATTTAGATTATTTTTTCCCTAGATACACTACCTGATGCTTATGTACCTGATGCTCATTTGTCATCTTTGTCCACTCAATTTTGTAAGATCCTCCTGTTTTTCCATGCCTTAGACATGGCATTTGACTATCCACTTCAGTGTAAAATCTGTAAGATTTCATGGATCACACCGCTGTCCAGGTCATTGATGAAGATGTCATATAAAAATGATGCCAGCATGGATCCCTGGGGAACCTCCTGACTCTTTCTTATGCTGAAAAGTGACCATTAAACCTTACGTTTTGTTTCTTCTTCCTTACCCAACTTTCAGACTGTGTAAGAACCTCTTCTCCCATCCTATGGCAACTTGAGTTCTTTAATTGTATTTGGGGAGGAACCTTGACAAACTCGTTATGCTTGCGGGATGCCCTTTGCCCTCATGTTTATTGCCTGCGTTTTAGAACTCCATCAGGTTAATGAGGCAGGCTTTTCCTTTACAGCAGCCATCATGACTCTTTCCCACAGATCCATGTAATCTCATGTGCTCTGTGATCATACTTATTTTAGACTCTAGTGACTTACCAGAAGCAGGAGTCAGACTCACAGGTAGTTTCTGGGATCCTTTCTAGAGTATCTGTTTGTTTGAAACTGTGTTGGCAATCCATCAGTCTTCTGTGTGTGTGACCATTTGTAGTGATGGGTTGCACTCCTTGGCCAGCACCTCTGAGGTTTCACATTTCAGTTCCTTCAGCACTGGCTTACTGTCATCCAGTCTTGGTGACTTACTGACATCTAATAATTCCTACATGTTTACATTAAATCATTTAGCCTTCACTTGTCTACTACAGGGAATAGTCTGGGTTTGGGTATCTTTCCAGTGTGTTTAGCAATAAAGACCAGGGTGAATAATTCATAGTACTTCTCTGCTGTGGCCTTGTTAGCCTTGAGTTCTGCTTCTGTGCCTTTATCAAGCCGTCCCACTGATTTCTTGTCTGGCTTCCCAGTTTTGATGATGACCATCATTTGCAAGAAGCTCTTCAAATTCTTTTCTAGCTCTCTTAATTTTGTGTTTACATTTCCCTGACGTATTTTATGGCCTTTACTTTTCCTCCTTATTTGGGCAAGCCTTTCATTCTTAATACTGACCTTTTCTCTATAATAATCTTTTAACTTTTCCATTAAGGCATCCAGGTGGATTTTGGCAGGGGGGAGGGAGAGGAAGGGAGACCTGCTTTATTTTCTTTTTGAATTCTGGCAGCCATTTTTCCTGGCCTTACAGTATTTTCAGTAGTCTTCTGCCTGTTTGAAAAGGCCTTTTGAGCTTGTCCTTTGCCTTTTTTTTTTTTTTTAAAACTTATTTTTACCTATATTTTTCTGTTGATGTTGAATATTTGCATATCAGATTTACTGGGCAGCTTTCTTCCACTCCAGTGCTAAACCTATTCATGAAGCATTCAGATAGATTCCTGGGAGGTGGAGAAATGTTCCAGTAGAGAAGTAGTGTTACTTTAAATAACAAGTTAATAGTAATTAAAAGTAATAATAGTAGTTTCCATCCTGTTTGCAGATCCAGGAGGATCTGTGGACTGCTTTGGAAGAGTCTACAAAAGTTTACTGGAAAGAAACCAGCCAACTTGTCCACGGTATAGGACACAGTACTTCTTTTGGTATTTAGGACTCCATGTTCCTGCTGGAAGATGTATGGGTTCCATGAACTGAAAAATTTTGAAACCCATTGAGTTAAGAAAATCTTTGGGTTCTTCAGTGCTTGTAATTCTTGAGAGTTCCTAGTCAAGTTCTGCAGAAAATGGTTTCCTTGCAGCCTCTCAAGATGCATAGTAAGAATACAGAGAAGTAAATTAGCATAAGGAGTTGGGAATTATGAATTCTGTTCCAGTTTCTCTGTTCATATTTAATATTAAAATGAGTATTTGCATTCTGGAGAAACAGTAGAGAAGAAAAATGGAGAGGATGACTTTAGAACAGGAGATTCTGAGAACCTGTGTGGATATTGAGGGGTATGAGGTTGCCTTGCTGTGGGAAAGAACCTTAATGGGAAAACGTAAAGAGCTATTTAATGTAGCAGCATAAGCAGCAATGGAGCTCTATGACTGAATATTGAATCCAGATGTATTCAGAACCAAGGAGAGGGTGACTAAGAGAAAGATCTGAAAAATACTAAGAAGAGCATCTGGATACCCTCAAAACAAGACAGAGTGTGTTTTGGAAGAGCAGCACTAAAAAAACAAATAGTTTTTTGCCAGTATATGCATAACGGGGGAAAATTCTGTGGCTTGTTCCCTTGAAGAGGTCATACTGAAATGATGAGATGTTCCTTTTTGTCTTAAAATATATGATACCATGAATAAAAATCACAAAATCTCCTATACAGATTTGCACACAATATACTCAGATTAGCAGTGAAATGTGAACTTGTTGAGAATTTGTCCAAGACTTGCTCAGGGTGTTATTCAAATGAAATAGTAAAACTCCAGTTGCTCTTTGCTAAGGACCCTGCTGACATGCTGTTTGAGAAATACTGTATCAGTGTTAAAATATTAGATTACTGTAGTTCCTAGTGTGTTTCATAGTCTTAGCTGGGTGCTGCTGTTGTCAGCAGTTTGGCACTTTTGTACTCAATATCATGGACAGAGAGCTCTCTTATTGAGTGTGTCCACATACTTTGTTTCCTGTGTATTTTTGATTTCTCATTATGCTAAGTTAAGCCCATTAGTCCTTTACACTTTTCTGTGTGAAGGTCCTGATTCACAATAATGTAGTAATTTCTTAATATTGTTTTGACATGTTAAGTAAATGGAGTTGTTTAAAGCCACTGTAAAGGCAGTTCCTCTAGCACATGGAGTGTTTCTGGGTTAAGAATAAAAATGTGTGCTTGTGTATTTGTTGTGCACAAATACATATTTAGAGAGAGTGAGTGAGCTAAAAGTATTGTGTAAGTCACTGTTAATTTTCCTTCTTAGGCGAAAGGGCAGAAATAGTAACAACCCTACCTCTATGTTGTCTGCTTTGGTGCTTGTAGAACCAACAATAGATACCGATACAGCCCTCCCACTGGTAACTCACATAACTAGATCATTTAAACAGATGCCCAGTGTGTCAGGGAGAGAAGTTTTGAAAGCAGTATCCAGAGGATGTTCGCTTTTTATACCTGATCAGATCTAGTGGTATGCTGGTGATGAAGGAGGAGGTTTAGATGGACCCTGCCGGGAACATATTCATGATTGTGATGAATTTAGCAAGACTTGCCAGCTGGTGGGGGTCAGTTATCTCATCTTGCAGGAAATTGTCCCATTCCTGCCCTTCTCCACCTCCCCCCCTGCCCCCCTCCTTCTTTTGTTGTTGTTGTTGTTGTTGTTGTTGTTGTTGTTTACCTTGGGCTACTGAGCTGCACAAGTGGCAGATCAGACAAGGGAGACCACTGGGCTGCAGGACTGGAAGGAGGAGAGGAGGAGGCAGGGTTTCTCCTCAGGCAGATTAGCTGTGGTATAATGAAAAATTGCACCTGGAGTTCTCTGAGAGGTCTTGTTGGAACTGGAGGAGTCTGAAAACAGACATACTTCAGGAGAATGAGCAACTTCTAGAGCACTAGAGTGTTTCTATAGCTTACTGATCACTGATCCCTTGACCCCACCTTATTCTGCCCCACATGAAGATAAAAAGTACGTTAGAGAATGCCCAGATCTCTGGGAGATGTTGCTTCCCTTCATCATCTCAGATCGTCTGAAGAGGGCTTGCTGTCTGTAACCAATAATCATGTCACTAAATTCCAGTCATTCCCTATCAAATCGTGATCTGTTGGTACAAGATTAAGCTGTCACTGAAAACTAAATAGTGTTGGGATAAAATTTAACTGAATTAAACTGTAGACATCCAGAAGAAAAGCTTTTGTTAAAACTATTTCAGCTGTGCTGCTGATGCTTGCTACTCTTGTGTGCGCACTTGGTAAACAAAAATATGGAAGGCTGTTAGAGGAGATGAAAAATTTGTGTCACTTCTCCCTGATGGGGAACTCAAACTCCCTGGGGAACGTCAGCATGGGAAAATGCATCAGCATCATAACGGGCACTCATCTGCGGCACGACCCCTGGAAGACAAAGTAGCGTTTTACCTCTCGGGATTAACAAACATGTGTCAGCTTTAGTACTGTTGTTTGGTAGTCAGGTGATAGACTGCCCATATGTCCTCCTACCTCATTCTGGCATGAGGGTTTTTTATTTTTTTTCCTCTTTGGAATTTGAAATAAAAGCATAGCTTTATTCTGTTGTCATTTGTTCCAGTTCTTATGTCACAGATATGAAATTTTAGAAGACGTTTTAAGAAGTTCTGTACCTGAATTTATTTTTCTCACTGTAAATCTTTATTGGAAAGTCTTCTTTCTTTGGTCGGTTATCTTTACTGGGGACATACAGAAATGATTATAGAATGTAGATGACTTACATCTAAAGAAACTTAACTATATAAACAGTTATGCTATAAATGCTCTAAATAGGAAGATGAATGTTAAAGAGTTCTTCAGGCACCGACACCGCTCAAATCCCTTCCCATAGTACACCGTGGTCCTTTTAGCGGTGCCGTGCTCCCAGATTGCACAGAGAGAAAGGAGAGAAGGAAAAGGTTTTTTTCCCAGACACTTACAGCTTGCATCTAAGTGAACGAGTGTCCCCATCTCTTTAAAGTCTCTGTCTCTGGGATTTGGACTAGTGATGTGAGGATTTCTTGATATAAGAAAAGGAATTGTTTAGTAGTTAGTGTTTTGCAGTGGGGAGAAATGGAAAATAATATGTGGCTTCGAAGTACCATGACTTTAAAAGGTTTAATTTCAAAATAACTTCAAGCTTAGAGAAATTGTGTTTTCTGCCTTGTTGTACTGGCATTTTAGTACTCTGAGGAAATAATTTGTAGTTCGTTTCAAGCAAATTAGAAAACGTGAGTATTACATCAGTGTTATGCAAACATTATTAAAGGCTGATGGAAGCATAAAGTATGGATTTCTCCTCACTCCATGCATTTCTATAACCATTATAGATCAGATGCTTATATTTCAGCTATTTAGATTTTACCTAATTTATTATTTTTAAAAGGAGTTGCAGCCATGATCTTAAGGAATTTTGTAATTCATTAGAATGAAAACAAAGACACAACTACCTCTAATAAATGTTTTGATTAAAATGGACATTTCTGAACCTTCTACAGACAATACCCGCTCAGATGTGACAGCATTTGTGACATCACCAGTACAGACTTTCACAAGGATTTTGAAGTCAGTGTTGTAAGTCAGTTTCCATTTTGTTTTTATTAATTAGAAAATTGTGCTGTTTACTTTCTAAAAGAAAACTGTCCACTAAAACCATATCAAATTTGTTTAGTTAATTCAATAGTAATGCAAATATATTTTACAGTTCCCTATTGGCCCCTATTATTTTGGTGTCACAAATGTTAAATATTTGGTGCCAGTTAATTATTGTATGTATAATCAGAATTTCAGAAAGACCAGATGTAGGAAGAGATTATCAGTGTTTTCTCTTGTATGAAATTTGACTTCTGCATTGAATAAAATAATTGTACAGTTTGCTGAGATGTATTTAAGGTCATCCTATAAGTTATTAGACTGCCTTTTGCATCACAACTATTTTGGAGGCTCAGTCATTAAAACTTCAGTAATTCAGATTAGGAAAAAATGTATGCTCATAGCGGAGAAACCACAAAATGTGTGTCTGTTAGCGGAAAAACAGTAACAAACCTCATCCTGAGATTGGCTTGATAAATTTATATGTCTTATCCAGGTCAGTCATCTTTCAGTTTCATCTTGTGGCTGGAATTTTGGGGTTCATTATTTCTAGCTTTGTTTTAAAAGTTTCTAACGTGACTGAAAATGAGGTAAAAATTTTGTGCTAGCAAAATTGTGGAGTCCACATTTTCACATTTCTGCTTATCAGTCAAGCTTTCTTTTAATTCAGAGGACTGGAAAAACTTGAAGCAAAAGACTTTCTAACACCTCACCTGACTATTTATTGCAGTTGTAATATAATAAAATCGTGCAAGATAAAATACTGTAAAATGTGTGTATTAAAATTGAACTGTATTATCATGCTTATGTGGGTTTTATAAGCAGTTTTATTAATTCTAAGGCAGTGAAATATTGTAGAAATATGTTGTCTCCTGAGGTTAAAAACCTGAGGGTTTTTTTTTTTTTTGGCTTCTATTACTTTAATTATAGGCTACAAATTTAAGACAATACTGACCAAATTGTTCTTATCTTCTTGGCACTGTTTCTAGTATGAGAACTATTGCACAGCTAACTCAGAAAATCAGTTTATATTGGGATCTCCGTGTTGCTAAGATTTTCTTCATATCATTGAATTGTAATAACTACTTCACAGATACATGTCAAAGTACTGTATTTTTCGCTTTTTTCAAATTTTAAGTGTTCTTCAATTGTTTGCCAGAGAACAGAGATTTGTACATATTCCTTATAGTTTATGGGTTTTTTTTATAATTTTTGTGTACGTGTGTAAAGAAAATGTGTCAGAATATATTTGGACACATACACACTATACTTTGCTTGTATGGAATGTGAAATTTTATTACGGAAATTCTTGGTTTAATACTGCGTCAGAACTACTGTGGCATCTTTGCTTAGAGATGTAGTTGATCTTAGAAATTTGAATCACTTGATTCTGATGTTTTAGCTTAACTGAAAAACAAGAATTGCAATCACATGGTAGACTAGCAGTCTGATTAATCAGTACTTAACCTTGCATAAGTTCATGCTGATGCCCCTTCTCCCTTGCATCTTTCTTGCCCCCAACCAATTATTCCCTGTCTCTCCTTTGTGCTGACACTAGCTGTGCAGTGAGCTGAATTGTTCTGATCTGGTCAAAACCTATTTTCTTCGGGTGCGTTTTCGGTTAGATCATTTTGTAGACCTGCCTCAGCTGCGTGCACGCCAGTGACGCAGTGGAGTAGGGCATGGGATGCGCTGCATGCATCCTTTGCAAGTGTTCCTCACCTTCCCAAATGCACTGTGCTGGTAGTAGATTATATTTAAGGTGAACCAAAGTGGCCAAGGACTGGGACTTTAGTTCACCATCAATACTCCCTGGCTAGTACCAGATTTGTGCTTGGACAAAAATGCATAGCACTTAAAAGAAGAACCTGCTTATGTCGAACGTTTTCTCCAATTTCCTGAATGTGAGATTTTAATTTTCTAAGAAAAAGTGCTCACACAAGTTTGGAGATGCCTCGCAGTGTTCAAGGAGAGGCTGGCTTTTTCTAAAAGTGCTAGTAGGTGTTGGGTGCTGAACGGTGGGAGAGTGGCTGGCACTGCCATGGTGCAAACTGCTGGTTACGTGGTAATGTTACTGAATCCAGCTAGAACTGTAGATACTGAACGTTTGAAAATCTGTGCCTAAACTCTTCTGAAAATGTGTTCCTGTGACATGACTGATATTCTACTATTGGCCATTCGTGTCATTAAATCTGTTTGTCGTGGTCCTTCCTTTGAAACCGAAGCCTAATCTAGTCTTTCTCTCTTCATTCTGCTTCTTTCTAACTCTGTTCCCCCACACCCCCGTGTTTTATCTTTGAAGCTCTTCTGTTCTCTTGTCAATTTTAAAAATATAGTTAGAAAAACTGTAATTTAGTGTTTATTGTGGAATAATAATATTTTCAGTGTTCCTAAAATTGTGTAACTTCACAAATGATAGTATTTTTCTTTCTTTCTTCTCAGTACTGCATACTTAAGCAAAGGTTACATTAATTGCTCTTTAGTGGTTAATTTAAAACTAAACACGGTGTTATGAGTATTTCAGGTTATTCCTGTGACTGTTTATTAATTCAAGTAATTCTTCACTGTATTTCATCTGGTGTTTCTCAGCTCACTGGCATAGCTTTGCCACTCTGAAAGTCTTCACGTTCTTAATAAACTTGAATACTTTTACTGTCTTGCAGTATATGCAGCAGTGATCCCAGATCATTGTTGTATATATTAACTAAAAATATTCCTAACAGAGAACTGTAGAGCATCACGGATTGAAATTTGACTATGTAATCCTATTTTGCTCTTTTCCTTTTAGTCACTTTCCTATTTCTGTTCTGTTCCACCACATAGCTTTTTTTCTTCCACACAACAGTTTCCTTAAACTTATTAAAAGCTTTTTGGAAGTTGGAAAAAAATTGTGTCATTTACTCTTTATCCGTTTTATTTTCTTGGTATTCTGAAAGAAGTCCCATATGTATGATGGGCATGATTTTTCTACTCAAAGGCAGTGCTGCATTGTTTATCTTGCTTCAGTTTGTGTTATTTAAGTGTATGACTGAAACCAGAACAAACAGTTTTCTTCAATTACCATTCAGCCAATTGACTTGACATTTTCAAGGTTGTTTTTATTTTTTTTTAACCTTTTTTGGTTCTTCTTGGGGGTGTGGGGTATAATTCTCCATTTATAGTCCTTCAGTTTAACTGTCATCGTTGAAGGATAGCTGGTTTTTGCTGGTAGTTTCCACCTCACTTACAATTTCTTAGTAATTCTGGAGGTATTATGTCTAGTTCTGGGACTCCTTACTCCCTAGCACGCTGCTCCAGTATCTCCTTTTTGGTCTAGAGACAGTGAAAGCATTTGTCTGTTACCTGAAGCAGATTTCTATTGTTGTCTTCTGAGGTAAAGACCGATAGAAAGAAACCATTCTGGTTCTTTACAAATACCATTATCCTCAGTTGCAGGCTTGATTTTATGTCTGATTAATTTTTCACCAAATTTTAATCTTTTATTTTGCTTGAGTTTTTTATTTCCCTTGCGTGGAAATTCACTACATTAGGGACTACTTGTAAGATTTATTAATTTTGTGATTCAACTAAAGTGTTTCCGTTATTTAAAGAAGCGTACATTTTCCCAGCTCTGCTCCACTGGTTCCTTGTCTTGTGTGATTCCAGGGTGATTTGGTGGCATAAACAGGGCGAAAAACTGGAAGTATATGGTAAGGATCAGGCAGACCCTGAGGGCTGGATGGTATATTTTCCAAATTTTGAAGCTCCTTATGAATGAAGTGTTTGGATTGCTAACAAAAATACTGGAAAATATGATCCAGGAAGAAAATGGGAGTGGAGGTGTGGGAGCCGATTTGAAGTCTTTGTCTCCCTCCCGTGCCCCGTGCTGAAGTTCAGTTTCACCTTTGGAGTTTACAGAGCAATTCCTTTCCCAAGTACGATGGAACTGAAATATTTTGTGGTTACTGTTAAATGGTTCTTGAATTAATTCTTCTATTCTGCATGGATGAAAAGGAAAATACCTCCCACCCATGCATTTTAGATCCAACAGTATCAAGAAGTATTAGTGTCAATAAATTACTTCTCTGAACTTTATTATGTGTGATATTTAGCCAGTTTGGGAGAAATAAAAAATCCTTGAAGTGGACACTATTTAAATTTGGGGGCATGGGATTTTCCGCAATTAACTAGATTGCTATGGTAGGCCAATATATTAAGCTCAGGCAGTTTTGCTGCTAATTACACACAACTTCTCTGGAGTATCGGATATTCAGATCCATTTTATGAATATGGTAGGGAGAATAACAACTGTAAAACAAAGCACTGTGCATGTAAGTGACTGTTAGCGTGTATTTCAGAAGGGATAAATGCTCACCATATGGTACAATTACTGTGTCCAAGTTTTCAAATTAGCTTCTCTCATCCTCCTTATTACTGTCTTTAAAAAGAGAGGAAAAAAACCCAACATGATTTATCTACTCTGCAGCAGAACTCTTGACGCAAAACAGCAGCCCAGTTCTGTCCAGTTTTTTTTTCCTAGCATAATAGAGGCTGTCGGACTTTTTTATACTAATTACTGTGTGAGCCTCAGATGAACCCCCTTCAATTCACAGGGCTTTGTTAAGGGAGGAGCTGTCAATGTGTCTGCCCGTTTGCAGCTGTGCTGTGGCTTTAGCTTGCTTAACATTATGCTGCTTTTTAGACTTGACAGAAGGGATTTTTTTTTTTTTTATTAAGGCAAAGCAGCCTTGTAGCGAAATGGTTTAAGCAGCTGCATTGTGGGGAAGCACAAAGAAGTTATTATTGTGTCTGTTTAGGGGGGTCGGATGGAGGGGGGAGATATTCGGCTGCTGTTGATGCCGATTGTTGACTTGCCATCTGCCAGATAGGGAGAAGAAAAAAATGACAGCTCCAGCAGGGTGTTCAAGAGGTTGTTTGGAGAGACGCATAAACATGTGCAGATGTCGAACTGAATAATGGCAAGAACTTGAGACGGTTTATGATGCTGGTGTTGTGTGTGCATATACAGAATGAATGTATGTGGAGATTTGGTTAGGAGGAGGGTACATATTAATTATCATTGTCCCCCACCGCCTCCTTTACTTCTGTTAATTAGTTCAGGAGTTTAATATCTTCCCTGTCTCTGTTGTTTATTCCTAAAAAGAGCCTTTTCTTGTAGGGGAGAAAACTTTTGATTTCTCCATGTGGTGGGTTTAAAAAAAAAACAACAATCAACAACTTGATAAATTTGGTACTTGTGGAAGTAGAAAGAGCGATGCAGTTATTTCAGTCTCAGACATTTGGTGGACAGGTGCTATTCAAGTTCTTATATAGCTTTGTCCGTCTACCTCAAGACTGATACGTTGCATACCACTACTATTGCATCTTGGGCTTTTCTTATGCAGAAAGTGCCAATCGGTGATTGTCTAGTATTATATTAGTAGACAAGTAAATGCTAGGGGTTAGAAAGAGATTAGCAACTAATTTTCTCTTTCACTTGGTCTTGTTTTCAGTTCTTTCTCCAAAGGCAAGGAGCTGGTCAGGCATAACTTATATTTTCCTGTTTGACAGTTGCACATATAATAAATTTTGAGTGTTCTATAGGAACGTGGTTTTCTTTCTTCCACTAAAATCCCTTCTTATTTATTCTTCAGTGATTTCTGCTGATTATGAGTTGCCAGGATAATGTGAAAGAAACATGAAAAAGGGTACAATCATGGAGGGGAATTAAGTTAACATAAAAAGGCTAAATGAAAGCGTTGTCATATCCAGGTGATCTCTTACTTTAAAGATAAAAATGGAAACTTTAAAATAATGAATTTTCTTAAATATTGTGTGCACATTCAACATTCTGATATATGTATTGAGCTAAAAAATGGAAGATGAAATAGTGGTTGAAGTTGCAGGCTTGTCTTACAGTTAGCAGTATCTATCAGAGTTTTTTGGTCAGTCACAGCATGATTTAAGTATTGTCTGAATGAACCTCTCCACCCCTTCCCACAAACCACTCACCAAAAGTGAGGGAACTCCTTTTCTTGTGTCTTGCATCTCAGTTCTACTAAGCATCAGGTCTGTAGGTTATTGATAACAATAACTACTGATGGGAACATTCGATGTCCCCTTTTATCTTTACCGTGGCTGAATGAAAGAAGCCAGTTTTAGATTATGTCAACTTAATTTTAACTGAAATTTCAGGTAAGGCTGTCTCCTACCCAAGTACTGATTTCTGCATCTCATTCCAGACAGAGGTCAACAGCACTGCAAATGGAGAATTGCTTTTTGCCTGTTAGTTGGGTTGTTGGTTCTCCTCCGCAGAATTGTGCTGTTTTCTGTGTTCTGTCATTGGTGGTGTGACATCCAAGTTACTCTGGGTAGTGCTGCATCGCCGCTTATCATGAAGCATTTCAGGCCACCAAGGAGTTCTCCTGATGTGCACAGCAGCAATGGAGCTGTTCTTTCAACTCAAGCAGTTTGAGGAATGCTTCTGCCTATCTCTGATTGTTTGCAAATCATGCGGGCTAAATGATGAAGCAAAAAGGTTGACTTTAGTGATATGCCTTAGGAAGAAACTTGGGTGAACAATGTTGGTGCTAGTGTTTTGGCACCTGGCAAGGTCTGGGGGCTAGGAACACACCTCATGACAAGGAGAAAGATCAGAGGAGCTATTGTAAAATTATTGCAATGTGCCAGTTTTAATAGTGAGACAGTTTGCTTTGCGAAAACATGCTAGCAAATATACCAGTTTTAAGAGGAGAAAGTCACATAATTTTTGTCAACACGTTATCTGTCAAAGAAGCTCAGCTGAATGATAATGCTATTGTCAAATTATCGTACTCTTGCAAACAAAGTTTGAGATTTCTTGTGTAAACTAGAGTTGGGTGTTTCACAAAAAGTTGTAAGAGGATATTAAGAAGATGTTTAATTTATGCTAGCTACGTCTGAAAAAAATTTCAAATGTAATGATCTGATTTAATATATACATTGGTACATGAATTTAAATTGCTGCTGTAGCTGACTGTCTATTCAGTGTAATTTATAGATGAATGTTTGTATGCTTGTCCTACTCTTGAAGTATTTTCAAAATCTGAAAAAGATCCTTTGGTCTACTAGAACTTGATAAAAACAGAAGGAAGGAAAGTAATATTTTTTCTGTTATATGAAGTAGCACTTGATGCTGATAGCCTTATATAAAAAATTATAAATATTTAAAAGGGCTGAGAATGTGAAGGTTTTTAGCTATTAAAAAATTATGTGAGACGACATTCTAAAATGGTTATTTGCATTTACCACAAATACATCTCAATACTATTAAAAACTACAAAACTGCTTTGAGAAGCAGCTAAATAGATGCATTTTGGTCTCTGACCCTATAAAGCCTTATGCAAGAAAGAAGTTTTAAAAATGTGAGCAGTGTCCCTAAATGTTTCTGGGATACAGACCTTGGTTTTCCATTCCTGAATAGCAGGCATATTTAGAAAATATTGATCTCCTTTGTTGTTCAGGGATGCTGATGCAATACTGTGTTATTCCAGACAGCATGTGTTAATATCAACTTCTATTTAATTTATTTATTGTTCTATTTCTTACCCTTCAAGAATGAAGGGGAAGTGAGAGTGTTGTTGGAACTGGCAAGTTTTTCTTCCTGTTGGCTCAAAATGGGCATGGTAAAGGTCAAGTCTTAATTTGTCAGGATGTCAGCTAACTCATTATTTCTGTACGATTTTTTTAAAAGGACAAAATTTTCTGCATTTGAAAATTGAGTGTGTGCTGTGAACATCTATTTTCCATGAGATGCCAAAACACATCAGTAATTTAGTGTGGATATTGTAGATGCCCAATTCGAAAACTGCATTGACATTTGAATAATGGTATGTCTCGCTGGTATTGAATATTTTCCTCTAGATTTTTAGGTATTGAAGAGAAAAGATTATTAATGCAACAGGAAAGGGTTGAATAAACAGCAGGAGCTGAAGTACTGTTGCATTTATACAAGATAGGACACTGACTCACTCCAGCAGTCATAATGAAAAAATGAGGGTGGGTGGTGATTTGAACCCTAGTGAACCTCTAGCTGGAACACGTTTGCAGGTTGCATTCAGAGCCTGGGGGGAAGAAAACCCCACAGTAAGAGCAGGGGAAAACTTCCCATTGAGAAGCTTGGTTCTCCCTGTAGCTTTAGCTGCAGAGGGACATGTTGAGTCAATGGAGAGCCACACTGTGGCTTTGCCCTGCCTGGTGACTCCACCTCTCCGCTTGGAATTACTGTTTACTAGTAGGAGCCCTTGTCTTTGGTCACTACCTACTATTGCTTCAGGAAAAAAAGATCCTATCGTTTGCCCACTCTTCAGTGCATCTTGGCAGGCATGGAGGGGAGGGTTGTCCCTGCTTTCCTCTCCCCTTGCTCAGCTGAGGAACTTCTAGAGCTTGTTCCTGAGGCTGCTTGCTGCCTTCTGTAAAATCTTACCATCTATGTGTGGTTTTCACTTGTTTCTGGCCACACTGCTGTGAATGGCTGAACGTAAATTGACCAGTCTTTATATCCACACTTGAACTTTCTCACCTTAATTCCCCAATTTGCAGGAAGCTTAATGGAAGCTTAACTGCGGTGTAAGCCAATGCCCATACATAGCATGAAATATTTCCTATTTCCCAGTTGTGACTGGAAAAATTAGTTTGTCTAACGCAAGTACAGATGTGCTCAAAATGTCATTTAGCATTACTGGGAACTCTGGGAAAACCAGTTAGCATAAATAAATAATCACTGTCTCACAGTATAAAAGACAGAATCAAAAAACGTTAGTTCCAAATTCTTCTTTTCTTTGAACTGCCAGTAAATACTTGGGAGGGGGTATATAATAGAAATAGCCTTTATAATGCTAAGGCACGTTAGGAAAAATCAGTTTTATTTAATTTTGTGGTATGCAGTAAGATTTTGTCAAATCTTTTGCATGATGTATATTTACACATTTACATTAGATTGAAGGACCTATATTGAATCATGAGGACAGGTATAGCTTTTAGTTTTTTTAAGCACTTATTTTTTACAGTATCTTTGAACTATTGCAAATTTGTTATCATGAAATCAGAAGTAAAGTGAATATTTAACAGAAGTGCTTTATATTTACTGGTGTCTACTGAGTTAATCAAATAGTCTGCTGATGCTTCTAATCGTGCGTTAGGTAACACTGCCCTCAGAGGGCCAAGGTAAGTAAATTCAGTCTCAAAACCGCTGGCATTACTTCTGATATTTTAATTGACCTGACATTAATTACAGTTGTTTCTTTTAAAGAAAAATTGCATATGGTTAAATTGTTTTATTTACTTTTATATAATTTTGTTTAATGCTTTTAGATAAATTCAGTTTTTTTCCCCATCTGTTTATTAAACATTAGTGTAGGGGAACCGGAGTTCGATTTAACAAAAAAGTGCCTTAAAAAAGAAAGAAAAAGAAAATGAGAAGGGAGAACAGTATTTGTGTATTAGTTCTGCTAAATCCATTTTACTAAATTGATGACACAGGCAAGAGGCAGATTTTTGGTGTGCTCTGCTTGGAGGGGATTTGGGTGTCCCCCCCTTTTTTTCCCCTCCTTCCCTTAAATCTCACTTATGTCTGTGTGGCAGCTGTTGCTTCTTTTAAGGAAGCAAGTTTTTGAACTCAGGTTTCTGTTGCTTATCAGCGCTGTATATTAAAGACATTTCCTTCACACCTCTAAAACCATTTACATATTGAAAAAGTAGATCTTTTGCAAAAGTGATTTTTTTAAAAAAATACATTTTTTTAATAGTAAGATTAATTTTAAATTACCCAATAATTTTCAAGAATTGCTAGATTTCCATATGCTTAAGGATTACAAATGGTGAGGCTAACAATAGCAACCAACAAGTCTGAGGTGAAGTATATGTTTGAAGACAGAGTTTGAGCTCCGAGATGAAGTAAAAAAAAATTTATGAACTTTGAGTGATACATTTGTCTAACACGGATTTGTTGTTGCTCATAGGGTTTCTTAGAAAGCCCTTCTTTGTGAAGCTCCTCAGCAGTAACAAAACTACAAACATTGCATCACTAGAATAAACATATTTTGTGAAATGTCCTGAAGGCAGGAGTCTTGTTACTAGCTGTCAAAGGCAAAAAAGAAAAATAATTAAGGTTGCAGTACAGAGGTGAATACAGAGCCAGCCGCGAGGGTCATGCTCTAAACAAACCTTTGTTGAGCATTCTTTGTTACTGTTGTTAGCCAGTGTATTATTAAATACAACATTAATTAAAGAGTTGCATGTTATGAGGGTGCTTTTTACGTGAAGATCAGGTTGCATTTTCAAGTACTTCAAGAATGTACTGCTGTCTTATTTAATCTTTTGGGTGTATTCTCTCAGTAGTTATTTAAAAAAGCAGACCCCAACAACTTAAAACTGATTCTAAATTAATAGCTCTGTGTGTATGTATTTATTGTCTGTATATATCTGAGATATATATTCTAATGCCTCTTTTCTCAGGTAGCTTTAAAAACTTTGACTAGAATTAAAATTGTGTAGGAACGCCTTGGCTTTCTTCGCTGCAGCGGTTGAAATTGGAGACCTCTTCTTACTGTCTAATAAACAGATCCTAAAAGAACGTGTCTTTCAACTTAGATGAGCGTAAATTTAAGCAAAATAATAATTTAGCTCACATTAACTCAGCAGGAAGCAAGGGTACAAACTGATTAATTCTCTATGGCAGATCCACTGCTTTTTTAAGTACCACAGCTCCATTTCATTAAATCGTCAGGATACCTTGTGGTTTGGTTAGCCTGCCTGGACTTCTCCTTTTTCATGGCATTTCTTTTCACTTGAATTAATGAATTTCACATGTAAATTTCCTGTTCTTTGCCTGTGTTGAGGTATTTGATAAACATACACTCCAAATATCTTTAAAGTAAGGATTTATCTTTCAAAGCAGCTCAGTAAGCACATGTCTATTAAGAAGTATGTACTAAAATGTTTTTCCATCTTTAAGCAGCTTATGTAGAAGGAATGTAGTTACAAGAGAGCACCTAGAGTGCATCTTGAGAGCCATTAAACCACTTGAGCAGCTAAGTGAACTGTTCACTGATACCGCTGTTTACTTTAGCCTTCAAAAGTGTTCACCCATTTGTTAATTTAATTACAAAATAAATAAAGGGCAGATGATAAATATTCATGTATAGGCCTTGAAGAGGGATTGGAATATTGGTCATTTCAAGACAAAACTAGTTTTTTTTTTGTGTGTGTGTGTGTTTGTACAGAAGTCTTGAAAAAGTAGTTTGACTGTGATTCATGTTGGGGAGCAATTTAGGAGAAACATTCTTCAAAGAAATACATCTATGAAAGAAATATATGGATGCTTATGAAGTCATAGTGTTTTGCAATTGCTTTTAAATTACATGTCCTGTGTCTGGCTCTAGTATGCAGGGTGAAGACAGAGGTACAGCTGTGCTCATGGATAAACTGGTACTTATATGTCATTCAATATTTATATCTTCTTGTGATTAGCTTTTGTCCAAAGTTGCTAGCTCTCTTCAGAGGAGCTTGGAAGCGCTAGTCATACCCTCCTAATGGTTCTTCTCCAGGCAGAACATCAGCTGCATAACTCAGTAGATGATCAGATGTCTGTTCGGTTTTCTGATTAAGGAGCTCTGAGTACCCAGTAGAAGCCAAATGCAATCTAAAGTGTTGTCCTAAGAGGCGAAGAGGGAGTAAGTGATCAGTGAAATGTGTGCTGGGTCTGTGAGGGCACGGTCTCCTTTTCTACAGGTTTAGCTCTGGAGAGTGTGTAAGCAAGCAAGCCAAGGCTTCTCTTCTTTCCCGAAGTGACTAATGAGTGTACTTACCCTGTCAGCCCTGATTCTTAGAGCAGAGTCTGCTTATCTCCCTGTCCAGTTTATTCCCTACAGAAAGGAGGACTGTCTTTGAAATCTGAACCGTTGGATGGCTGACCTGCTTTAGGCATGTTGGTATTCTCTCCCTGCTGTCCTTGAATTCTTCTTCAGTAGTTTTAGGTGCCTGCCTTCCAGTTAATGCACCTTCTAGACAAGACTAAGATTTTGATAGATTTTAAACCCAGTAACAGGCACTTTCTCTCTTAACAGTAGTGTTACAACTAAATAAGATATACTTTATTAGAATTGTACAAAAGATTCTTTTTATGGTCTGTTTAAGAAAGCAACTAGGATGTTAATATAAAACTGATATTGGATGATCTGGTAAGTGAGGTTTTGTTTTGCCTTCAACTTTTGAGTCCATGCAGATTTCAGCAAATTTGTCACAGGGCATATTTTAAACATTCTTAAAATATGAGTCATACCATTACTTAGGCCTATGATTATTTTGTTTTCAAGTATTCAGCAAACTTAATTCAAGAAATGTCTTTACTTTTTCATGTAATGAGGATATAGTTTTTCACTGTTGTTGCTATTAAAGTTGCACATTTGTTTTCCCCTACTGCACGTGTATTTCTTCTCAGACTTACAAATATCTTATACCTGGTATTTTGTTTTGTTTTTCTATTGTTTGCTCTTATGTTAGCTGGGATTTGCCATTGAGAAGTCACTTCAGACTGGCAATGTCAGTAGGGATGTTCCCAGCTGAACTAGCACCAGAGACCTGAGACAGAAAGTTCTGAGTAATACAAATGTAACTAGCACAATATCTGCTCTGATTAATTTTGTGGTCAAATTAAGTAACACTTTGACTTTTTCAATTTTCTTTCTACTTATATGAAAATGTCTAGATAACAAAATCAAACAGATACCCTGCTATCTAGAAGCAGGGCTAAATAGGAATAGTTTTGTTACTGAGGGTCAGGAAATGTAAGTCAGCTTGAATAGCCTGGTGTTCATTTTTCTCTCTCTTTCTTCTCCATCTCTTACTCCCTACCCTGCTCCTCTGCTTAAATACATGTTGGAAATTGGAAACATTAATGGCTGCAGGTAAATTTTTAAGCCATGGGTATCGTCAAAATCCTTACAAGTTGTGATCAATTTCAGCAAGGCCTTGTTAACAATTCCCATGTTGAACTTCAGTGACAATTAGTTGATTGCTCTGATAGGAAGGTGAAGATGTGATGAATGAATTTTTAGATTAGCCTTTAGTGGAGTAATCGCCAATTACAGATAGATGTAAACTTCTTTCTGACCTTTGAGTTGTCTAAAATGTACGTAGCTACAGTTAACAGGGTGCTGAGGTGGTAAATGGCACTAAAAAGGGCTGGGCTTAGCCCAGGACCAGTGCAGTCCCGGGACTGGTCAGTTCTGAGCTTTTGCAAACGGTGAGAAGTCCTAGGCATGGTTGGAAATTCTGCATTGTTACATACACTTTTTTTCTTAAAACATTCACTTGTATAATGATGAAACAGTGACTTATTTAAACTCTTAGTAAGTACTTGTACGTATGTTATTTACTCTGCAGAGTTGATAGACATCAAAGACAGGGAAAGGTGAGCAGATCTAAACTCATCCATACTTAACTGTGTAACTGCACTTTAAAATTAAATTGGTGCTGAAATTTGATGTGACATTGTAAAGTATAATGCTATTAAAGAGATTTTTCATCCTTAAGTAGCAAATAAGTGGTATTAATTAAGCTATTGTGTTTTTGCTGATGCGTTCTATATGTTTCTGGTCCTGAATACCTCATGGCTAGCAGAATCTTCTGCTCAGACTATGGTAGGGGGAAAATGGAGGTGGTGGGTTTACTGGTGGACTGACCTCTTAAAAGGTAATTGGCTTGCACTTTTTCTTTTTTATTCCTTTTGCTTTCAGATATATTTGTTAAGTATATTTCGTGTAGGTTCTCCCATTACGCCAAATCTTCTTGTATTTGCTAGGGTATGTTTTGAGGAAATGAATGGTTTTTGCTTTGGCTCAGCAGGATAAATGATCTACCCTGTACTAGTTTAGATTTCATTCTGTTATTAAAAGTCAAGCTGTAGTGCTTATTTCCGCCTGCAGTGATTTTCAAACTGTTTATAGGTGCCAAGATGTAGGATTTTGAAGAGTATAGTGTGATAGAAGTTAGAATTATGGAATGTTACTATACAGTGCCTGGAGCTACTTCTTCCAGAGGCATCGTTGTATAGTCCACGCTTACCACTGCAATTCCATTTTCTCTTCTTTTGGAGGGAGTTGAGTTTTCCTTTGTAAATTGAAAACATCTGAAAAGATTTTGCTATAATTAATGCTAGACACTGGTAATATGTTATGTTTTTTTAATATAAAAGGTTTTTTTCTAGAGTACTAATAAACATTTTTTTTTCCCTCCTGTAGGAGAATATATAAAAAACTGGCGGCCAAGATACTTCCTGCTGAAGACAGATGGCTCTTTCATAGGCTATAAGGAGAAGCCCCAGGATGTGGATCTGCCATATCCACTCAACAACTTTTCAGTGGCAAGTACGTATTTCCAGTATCTATTATTCTCTAACCATAATGACAAAATATCTGCTATATATTGCTTCATGTGTAGTTCAGAATTTACTGGTAACACTGGAATTTTGATGCCAAGTATCAGATTAGTGCACTGCTAGTCTTATGTCCAGCTCTACACGATATCTTTACAAGAACATTGAAGATTTTACCATGGATTAATTTTTGAATATTTATGGAAGTCTGAGTTGTCATTTTTGTGTCTGTGTGTCTGAAGCGTCTGTAACTAAAAATGACATTTGACAAATGATTGTTGTAAGAAGAAAATTCCTGGAAAGCTTACCTTTATTCAGATCATTGACCTCTTTTCTCTTTTTCAGTAGTATATCTGAATTCAGAAAACTCAAATTAATTAGAAAATTATCTAGACTGTCAAATGACACAAAATCATGCTAAATTATTTTTCTCTTGGATAATCAGGTAATCAGCTCTCCAGCCTGGTTAATCAGTAATTTCAAGCAATCAGACAATTTGCATATATTAGCAAAGCTACAAAGTGTATATCTGTTGGATAAAGTGAAGACTTTTTGATTTCTTGATTTCCAAGAATGTTTCTAAAAGACAAATCCATAGTTGTGTTTTTTTTTCATCTGGCAAAGTGAGATTGGTAGAAGAGTGTTTCTGAACAGAAATGAAAGTATTTGAGGAGCAAAACTAAGGGGACAAAAGATCTCCCTAAATATGAGTTGTGGATATCACAGCTAGAAATTTTCAAAGGAGCACTAGAAAATTTACCCAATTTCTATAAAAATTGTATTAGCGTACTGCAATTCAATAAATGGCTGTGTTTAGCGTTATAGAGGAGTGTTGTAGCCACAAGAGCATGTGTACTTAGGGAAGGGGTTCCCTTTATCTGCACAGCTGAAAATGGAACAAATGCTACTGAGACTGAATTTACCTACTTTCTTGATGAAATTGTTCTGGAGATTGACTCCGCCTTTGTATATGAAGTAATTTCATATTGGTAAGAAAATAATCTGTGCTGCAAGCCCAGGTCTTATCCCAAGCTAGAGGAGGAAAACTTTGCACATTCTGATTGTGACAGAAGTCTTACAAATGATATTGAGTGTGCAAGGCTTCTAATAATATCAGAGGCTCATTTCACCATGTTGCTATTCAGTATAAAAAGCAGTGATGTCTTTAATTTGTTCATATGAGTACAGGCCATTATTCCTTAGTAATTGCTCTGAATATCCTAACCTACTCATTTGTAACAGTTCGTAGTTTCCTAGATACTTTTTCCCCAATGTGCAGCAGAAGGAACATTTGCAGAACTACAGTAGGGTTTTTTTTGTCCTGTTTTACCGTGTTCTCCATCGCATATTCAGTCTTCCTTTGCCGCAGCAACTGAAAGGATGATCCAAATGGTAGTTCTGCTAAGCGAAGAAATGCATAATTAGCAATTAATTCCAGTGCATTGATACTGGTGGGGATTTTTTGTTTTAATACTGGGAGGTCATCCTATGTAATTCTGATATGGGAATGCTGCCTCTGAAATTTGCCTTGATGGAAATAGGAAGATTTCATATTGTCTTCCAAAATGACACCATCACCACCACTACACATGGCCCCTGCTCAGAAAAAAAAATTAAATATTTCTGCAACTAACAAGTCCCATTGGTCTGATTTTTAGGCAATGTAAGTTAAAGGAACAGGCATATGATATTAGCAGAAATACAGTTTCAGTAAGCAAGATGAGCTTTTCTGTTTTCTGGCAGGAAAAGGAGTAATTTAATCAGAACTGATTGCGGATCAGTGCAAGAATAGGGAGATTTTTCACTCATAAAAAGAATCCCATAAAATTAAATGAAGTACCTATGTAGAATTCACAGGATGAAAAGCAAAACAGTATGGTATTATGCTCTAAATTGCAGGGGACTCTAAGTTCTTTGTCAGCCATTTTATCTGTCTGTAGATGAGGTCATCAGTAGGGCAAACAAACAAACAAACAAAATTGCTGTGTGAATGAATCAGATCTCATGGGCAGTACCTGGTAAATGTCAAGAACTGGTCTCTCGGCCTCTGATCCAAGAGTTCCTGAGCTGCTGCTGTAGGTTTGTGGCCACAAGCACTGCAACATATTTTTCCTGTAATAGTGAAGTACGTTTTTCATAAATTACTAGCCAGGCAGATGGAGTGTGAGATCACTGTTAATACCATCTTGATTAGGTTGGCAGGGACTTAAAGATATGTCTTTACAGTCCTATCTTCATGTAATCTTTGTAGCTATCTGTAAAGTGAGAGTGTGGTCTCAGTCTACTTTTTGCTCTCCAAATGATAGACATCTTTGGCTCTTGCTTGCAGCTTGTTATTTAAGCAGAAAAGGCCAAGGCTGGGGTATTATTTTCATAGTACTGTTGGAGTTGAACATTGGAAAGTTTGCACAGCTCTGCTCTGTACTATACTTGTTCTGTAGTTTAAAACTTTTATATCCAGCTCTGTCGAAGTAGTTACTTCCATCATACAGACATTTTCCCACCAGTGTCTGCTGCCTTCCACTGCTGCAAAACCAGCATTACTTTTGGAAAAGGCTCTTTCCTAGGCATAGTGCTATTTTACCTGGAGTGGCTCCCTGTTTTTTCCACGGCAGCTTTAAAGTCCCGCACCTGAGCATTACTTTCTCCCTGGTCTCATGTTGTCTGTATACTCTGTTGGAAATGACAGGGAAGACTGGAGAGCATGGATTTATTTTACATACTGCTAACAGTGCCTTCAGTACTAAATATGTCTTTGTTAGTAAAGCCTTTCTCATCATGATGGTGGTGTTTTGTCATAGGATGGAGTGTTCAGAGGCCATCCATTTTTCTTGGGATGATCTGGGAGGAAATGTGGGGGGAAGACGTTGGGAAGTGGGTGTGTAAACAGGTAGATGCTTTACATAGAGAGGGAGAGCCTGAGGCAGCACATGCATGCTTCAGCCTGTTGCCGGCCATCCAAAATGCAGGGGAACCATGTGGGCCTGAAATGGAGGTGAGGGACCTCTCTTCCTTGGAGCGTGTGTCCCTGAAGGCACAACAGAGTTGACTGAAGGGTGCAACAGAGTGGGGCTGGATGGAGCTGAGCCCCGGGGAAGGGTACAGGACTGGCCCCTCAGCGTCCTGGACAGGGGCTTCGCTTTGCCTCCCCGTGGCCGCTGCCGTCCCACCTTCGGGCACACGTGAAAGGTGGCGATGAGCACCCTGCACAGCATCTGCGGACTTGCCACAAGGTTGCAGGGGTGAACAAATTGGTCGGATCTGGTGACACTGGGTAGTATGTAAGAATCACTCTGGTTTCTCTTCTGTGGAGGCAGCTTATTTTACACCAAATAGAGCCTTCTGTTCTTTAACATGGGAGATGAGAGAGCTGTGTATCTGAAGTATGCTTTTAGTTCCTTAAAGCTCATGCCCTGACACTTGGACTCGCAAAAAGTTGTACCGTGGTATCTAACCATACACTTAAAGGTAAATGAAGGCGATGTAATTACATTGGTGGGAAATTAATTGTGGAAGCTTAAAACTGGTTCATACTAGTTTTCAGAGGTAGATTCAGAAGTGTGAGCTTGCTTGAAGTGGCTGGTTCAAAATCAGTTCAGCTCTTTTCAGGTAGAGACAAGCAGTTGCAAGTAATGAAGCTATTGTAGCTTAAAGAGATACTCTTGACTGAGTCATGGTAACTGAGTGGGTGTGCGTTCCTAGCCCACTTCAACTGCAAAATAAAATATGTTAATGTAAATTGCTTTAGCTTAGGCATTTATGCAGTCAGAATCAGTTTAAAAATAATTTGGATTTGACTGGTGTAACTTCTCTGTACAGGCAGAGGCCTGAAAAAATGTCCTGGCTTTTAAAAATCCACTATGCTTCTTTGGAACAAAACTAGTACTCTGGATGACAGGATGTATACCCTCTGTGGCGCCCCCCCCCCCAACCAACATGGCCTCACAGCGATGTTTTTAACTGGTCCCGTCTTGCGTAAGTAGAATCAATGCTGCTTTGTGTAAACCACTTTGGTCTTTGATAGTCATCATTAAGCACAGTGGAGAAGAATTCTGCTTCAGTTCTACTTAAGGACCATTTGTGGCTTTACTGTTAAAAAAATACTTCTCATCTATGCAGTGAGTATCTAGGTAATCAGATAGCACATTTGGGATGAGGTATCTCTAAGAATTGGCCCTTTGCCTTAATTTTGATTTTTACGTGGGGAATAATTAGGAAGAGCTGTGTCCCTTCACAGTAGCCTTTGAGCTTTGGCCAAAAATGATGTCACCTGGAATTTCTTTCCTATCTGGAAAGATAGCACTTTCTAAGCACTCTGTGATGCAGCTACTATTTTTCTTGTCTTTAAAAAGAAAAAAAAGAATTTTAGTTATTGTAAGAAGGGTAACCCTTTATAACCTTCCCTTTATTTTTTTTCCTCTGCAGAAATGATTATCGGTGAAACTTGGCTATTCTAAATTGAGAAGCTGTGCTACTTTTTCCTAGTCTTAATCTTTCAGTGGGCCAGAGCCAAGGTTTTATTATTTTGGGGATTTAAAAATCTTCAAAACATGAAAACTGGAAGGTTTCAGGGGAATGGTGTTAGGGCTATAACAAATTCTGAAGACACACTCTAAAGAAATGGGGTAGGAAAATATACATGTATGTTTTAAGTGAGATTAAATTATGCATCAGAATTCTTTGGCATTAGACGTGGCCTTGCATGCAACTCCACAATTAAATCAATGAGATTTAATTTTAAAGTCCCTTTTTTTTAAAATTGTCATAACACTGGATGACATGAACCCAGAGATAAGCATGTAACTGCAGATACTTATAATATACTTAAATATAGATTTCACTCCAAAATAATAATGGCACAATTGAATAAATAATGTTCATTCAATGCTGCAAATATTTGTGAGGAGAGAAAGGCAAAGTATTGTAATGTACTGCATATGCAAATGCATCTACAGAGATCCGAACTCCAATCTAATGTGTATCACCAATATTACTGTCTGTGTTGGATGGGGAAATGTTTAGCTTTCTGGAAAACTGGACCAGTAATTTTCTTTGGGAGGCTGTCATATTACTTTATGAATGGTTTCTTGGTGGTATAGTTGGTATTCTGTCATTTGACTTAGAAGATTGGATTCAGTTGTTGGCTTGGATCATGAATGAAAATGAGTTCCTTGGTTTCATCCTTCCATTTTAATGGACAGTGCTTTCTCAGACACCAGTATAGCATACTGTAATTTCCAGTTATCTCTAAATAGGGCCTGGTATGAGCATGGCAGGTCAAGGTTTACAGCCAGGTCTGCAACCTGGGTTATGCAACACCCAGTTGCATAAATAAAATTGGGGTGTTTGCATGAAAGACAGAGAAGCCTGTATAATTTTATTGTCTTCCGTGAAAACAAACTAAACCCCAGGAAAAAATTAACAGCAACTTGCATAAATCTTTTATTTTCATTCTGCCTCTGCGTGAAGTGGCAAATGGCAAACTAGTTGTAATGACAGAAAGACACGGATGCTACTTCAGTACTTTTTTGACTATTGGAAAGAAAAGACTTTCCAGCATGATGAGGTGCATCAAAGATGATCTTTTTCAGCTTCAAGGAGTGTAATTAAGTTTTTGTACTTATTTGCAGTCATATATATGTTGTTGCACAAACAAGTACCTGTCATGAGCCAAGCCCCACAGAAGTGGGATTTCTACCCGTACAGAACAGAAAGTCAGTCCCTGCTCCAAAATACTAAAATTCCAAATATAAAACAAGGGACAGCAGATGGATGCAAACAGATGGGGGGAGTATGAGAAAACAATGAGACAGTATTAGCCTGTAGTACAGGCAGTGGTCTCAGCACATCAACAACTAATCCATTGTCAAGGTTAGATTTTTACTGTCTTCTCCCTTCTTTTCTTTCTCCCTCCTTCCCTCCCTCCTGTTTTTTAAGACATGGTGAAGGAGAGTTCTAAGGAGGATTTAAAAGAGAACCAGTATGGCAAACAGAAATTAGAAATGTTTTTAAGAAATGGTGCTGAAATTGGAACAGTAGAAGGATGGGTGGCATTTTGATACTGAAGAGTGATACAAAAGATGAGGGTAGGCTGTGGGGATGGACCATATTGAAAAGCTACCTAAGTTTGATGTGATAGAACTGGGTAAGAGGTGAGGAATGCAAAGAGAAGAGTGGTACGATCAAAGGGACAACGGAGAAAAATGATCTCTTCAGCGGTTTTGGGGATGACATTTTTAGGGGAAAACTACATTTGCTGATACCAGAGAAGGGATATTTAGTTGTTCACAGAAATCTCTGTGTGACCAAACTTATTTGCAGGGTCATACTCCCCGTAGGTAGAATGTAGTGAGAAAGGACAGAGCCTTTTGGAAAGCCACAGAAAAGTAGGTTTCCCATAGGGAGTAGGTAAAAAAGTGGGAGAATTGAGAGTGGACCAAGCTAAGGGTATGTGTATACTCATATATTTGTATATATGTGTAAAAGTCATGGCTTTTACATATATGTGTATGAACAAAAGCATGTGTGTCTGTCTCAGTGTTCTAAAAATGGTGTATTAATTCTGCTACTTCTCTACTACTTGTCTAACAAAAATGGTCATCAGAGAAAAGTGTGGATTTGGAGTGGCGAGTAGCAGTAATGGAAAAAGGTATTTGTAAGCAGTGTGCTCATTAAATTTTGACATGAGGAAAAAAAAAGGGAGTTGGGACAAAAGTGTTTATTTTGTGAAGGAAAGACAAAGAGAACAATAAGAAATCAATGTTAAATTTTGATGCAAATAGATAGGCACATAGATATAGATATCTGTGTATAGATAACACTATATATTTAAAAATGCATATATTCTAAACAATGCAAGCAGTGGTTCGATACTCTTTCTTTTATATCATATGATAATCACAGGAAGCTATCTTTTGTGGTAAAACTCCGTCTGTATTAGAAATAATTTCTCAAATATGCAACCTTCTGTTCGTTTTTAGTGCAATTTTTTATGCCTGCTTGTATGTTTAGTATTCTTGTCTAGCCATATCAACAAATTCTGCTGAAGTTGAAAGCTTCCGTATGTGAAATAATAAAATGGTATTAGTGTTCTTTCTAATTTTTATGCTGAATGAATGTATTTAGGAAAAGAACACTGGTGATTATATGGTTAAAGTTATAGAATTCAAACTTTAAACTTTTTAATAAAATCTGAACAGATGATCTGTGCGCTTTTTTTTTTTTTTTTTTTTTTTGGAACTGGCAGGTTTCAGGCCCTCTAATTGGCTTCCCAGCTTTGCAGAGTAATTACAGCTTCAAGCAAACTTTGTCATCTGTGGTTCAGAATGGTGTAAAGTAAACAGAAGGTTTTGAAATACAGTTTGTAGTTAGAGTTGCTGAGGAGAGTTTAACTAGCATAACTACTTAATTTAGATAGTAGCAGTTATTTGAAAAAGATAGTCTTAATGTTTTAGAATTGTCAGACTGTTAGCGAATAGGGAGACAAAAGTCAACCTCTGGTATGTACCTGATTTTTTTTTTGTTTTAAAAAGAGAAGTTCAATACTTGAGAAATGCCCATTGCATTTCTTTATACTGGTTTTATTTAATTTTTTCCGTTTTCTGTATAGATCCAAAAACGGCCGAACAAGTGCTACAGACTTGTTGGAACAGAGATGTCAGTTTCTGTTACTCATTTTGTATTTTGCTGCTTTGAACAAGTGTTCTCCCTCAAGGTTTTTCATCCGCTCTAATATTAAAAGGGGAAAATTCTCATGACCGGCATTTAATCCCAGGAAGACAGAAAGCTTTAGGATTAGAATGTGTAATTCCAAGTTGTAGATGGCTAGCATACAAGAACACAAAGTTGAGTCTGTCTGTTTACTGGCTTACTCATCTTTTTGAATTATAATTTAGACTTCCAACTGTTTTGAGTTGAGATTCAGCCCTTTAATTACATATGTTTATGTATAGTAGGAAACTTGAAGACATTATGGTGGAGTGTTCTCTACTCTTGGTAATGACCCAACTATCACTCGAGTGTTTGGAGCCAGCTCTCAGTAACCAGTTTCACTCATTTTTCTGTGCTTTTGTAGTTTCCAAACTATTTTCTGTCTAAAACTATTATGTTTTTTCGAGTAATTAGTAGGAAAATATTTTGGTAATTAGCAGTAATTTTGGTAATTAGCACTTATTCATGTTAACTTTTTTTTTAAGCTGTAGGTGAAAGACACTTACAAATAAGTTTTTAATCATGTTGCAATCATGACAGGAATGCTGCTTATCCCATATATTTGTATACAGCAGCACATGAACCTTGTGGGTGTACTAAGTATCAGCAGACTTCAGTTACTCTTATCTACTTGAGAAGGACGGGCAGCACACCACTTTTAGAAATACATTGGTCCTCCACCTCTTTCTGAAACTCTTTTTTGCTTCAGAAGGGAAGAATACAAACACATGCAATTTTAACCTTCCACAAGGGAATTAAATCTGTTGCCACTTTTAACAGAATATTTGAAAAGCTCATTAAGTTTTGATACATTTTATATTTCAATAGCATCCTTCAGTGATAGTGAAATGGCATTTTTTTTTTTATGTTTTCAGTGCCATTTTCAATTGCTAGGGTATTTTTTATTACCTTTAATTGATTTAGTTAATTGTCTGTAATAAAAACTGAGAGAGTAAATACTCTTTGGTAGTTACAGAACTTAGTATATGCATCCATATGTTTTGTTCTTGTTAAAAATGCACATCATCACTTTGAGAATTGTCTGAAGAAATTAATATAGATAATACCAATAATACATCTATATATTAGATACAGATTTACACAATGTACATACTATTATATACAATATATTTATTATACTACATCTACTATACTATATATAGGTAAAGACCATATTGTAGGTAGCATTTGGACATGGGGAAGCTTAATTCTGTTCCAATTTTTGCATACTTGAGTTTGCAAACTTAAATAACGTATCCATTTTTTCTGTATATTTGCAATCAGAAGATGAATGGTGAAATTAAAAATCTTTGTGTCCATTACAGGCACCGGAGAGGGGTGTGCTTTTTAATTGTTATAGACTTTTCTGCAGGTTTGACTCTGCACCTTTTTGCCTTCAGGTTGTCCCAACAGTCACCTCGCTTTTCTGTCCCTGGCAGCTTCTTTAACCTTCCTTCTCCTAAAGCAGCTACTCTAGATTAGCCGTACTCTAGCTATCCCCCAAGTTTTTCTTCCTCACACAGGTTCCAGTCTTTTTCCTGTCCCATTTCCACTCTTCTCCTTCTATCCCTATGTCTTTTGTTCCTCCCACCTCTTCTGTGAATAACTTGCTGTATGCCATCTTTCTGTATTGGATTTTGCCTCAATGAGGTAGTTTCTTTTTCATATTGTCCAAGGAATAGGATGAGGTACTGTGAATATAGGAGAAAAAGCTTTCCATTCAGCAGGTGTAGAGGCAGGAGATAGCTGCAGCCTCTGGATTATACTCAATGCATAGATTTTCAATGATTCTATGCTTTAGTAATTGTTATTGTAATTTTTTACCCTCTTCCCACTGCACTCTTATCCGTCCCACATGTAGTGTGGCCAGATGCCTTACATTTTCACAGGAATACTAAAAGGATATCAAAGGTCTTGGTTTGCCAAGTTTTAAGTCTTGTCTCTGAAAAGCAGTATTTTCCAGCAGTGTGCAGCTTTAGGCAGACACCCAGCGAAGAAAACTTCAGCCTACATGATTGAAGTGTGATAGGATTAAAGATGAGAGGGTGGTTTCGTCAGGAGTAAGATGAGATAATCTTAGAGCAGACAATGCTTCTAGTCTCTTCTGTTGTGAAGGTAGCCCGACACATTCCTTAGAGCTACAGCTGAGAAAGTTAAGAAAACAAAGAGCCTGTTAACCCTAGCCTCACTGTCATCATGATCATATCTTGGATTTCAGCCGTATCTCTGAAGATGCAGATTTCTTTGCACCCAGCTGCAAGCCTGGTTAAGTGTCCTAAGCAGCTCCATGTCATCATGCTGCCCAAGTTCCCGTAATCTGCTTCTGTCCCCGTTTCTCTTCCAGCTTTTGTGTTAAATTCCCTCTTCCTGTGTCCATCCTGCTGTAGCTCTTTCCTCTAAATGTTGAGGATGGCTCTCATCCCATCCAAGACCTAGCTGAGTTTATAAAAGCAGTGAGGTTGGATTACTGTTTCTCTTCTGAGTCTCCACAGTGTATGCACGTTTGTTAAATGTAATGTCCTGTCCTTGACCAGTGAGCAGTATGACTTACATAATAATTTGGAGATGTATGGTGAACATACAGGTTTGTGCATCAAGTAATACACACCAGTGTACTGCAATATTTACTTTATTCCTCCTTCGTTCCTTAGACATGTTTCTGTCCAGCTTCTGAGGTGTTCTGCTAAGCTGCAGAAAAAATTCCTATCGACAGACATATCCACTTCCACTTTTCTTTGCTTTTTCAAATAAAAAAAAAATGCAGTGTACATGAAAGTTCTTAAATCAAGGCATCCTTGCAAAGACCCCCCTAAAATCATTTCTTTCATGTCTGTATTAAGGATAGTCCAGTACAAGTAAGTCTGCTGATATTTGTTGTGGCTTTATATGATGGAGACAGAGGCCATTCCTTAGAGAATCGTGCCCCAAATTATTTAGGTGTTCAGGCATACAAACCAGTGCCTTGAACTAAGGCTTTAAGCTTGTTATGAGCTAGTAATATTAAGGAGAATTGCTTTACTGTATTTTCAGTATGCAGCTGCATTTCAGAAGGTCAGCTGTGAGTATGCATCTTGTGCAATTAACAGTGGCAACAAAGGTATAAGGCAGAAAGCAAAAGCAGGGTAGAGGGTACCTTGCTATGGTGGGTGTTCAGAAATTTGCTGGGTCTGATGCAGTTCCTTGGAGAATATTTAAAATGCATTTGAGGTTTCAGGACCCTGAATCTGTGAAGAAAAAATACGTTAAGCCAATATTATTTATTTCTGTGAAAGAATAGCATGCCTTGTGTAGTGGAGCATGTCAGATAACATGACTTTTGTAAAGTGTTGACATTAACTGGAATAAATAAAATGTAATTCACCAAGAATAAGTGCAAGGTTTTATTCAACTACATCAGTGAAAGGTGTGGGTCAACTGGTATTTGCTAGCTCTACCAAAAGGAAATTAGTGGGGGATGGTAAGTGAACAGGAATTCTGTTGCCATATTCATTATTGACTGATTTGTGAGTCTGATAAAGCATTTTAGGTGACACATTTGATTTGGATCAGCTTTGAACAAGTGATAGCATTCCAGAACATGAGGTGTGATGTTTGTATCTGTCTTGTGGTAGCTGCAGGAAAACAAATTACACTTTTGACAGAGTAACCTTAACTTACAAAAACGTTTAAATATATTTGCATGAATAGAGAGTTCTAGTACGTCAGTGTTTTGCAGGTGTAACGTTCAGTGCAGTATGTCGCATCATAAATCTAACACACGGTCCCATTGAACCATTGCCTGAATTACCAGTGTTGTGGTCTTGTGAAAAAGAAGTAATAGGCAGTCTACTCTATGTCTAGAATTGTGTGACAAGGAAGATCTTGGATCTGAAAGCACAACCTGTGAGGACAGATTGGTTGAACTGATTTAGGCCAGAGAAGACTGAAGAGAGATAAAGTAGTGTTCGAATGCCTAAAAGGGATAGTTGCTGAAAAGATAAATCAGTCAACAGGGCAAGAAACAATATGCTTAAATTATAGGAACAGTTGCATTAAATGCTAAAAGAGATCTTCCAACTATAAAAATAATGAGTTTCCTTATAGTTGGATGGAATAGTTTGCTTACAGAGGTTTTGAAATTACTGCTTTTCGGGGACTGTAGAAAGAGTTTAAAGCAATGTTTAGCAGAAACAGCGTAGGTAGACATGATTCTGCCCTGGGGCACAAGGAGAACTAGCTGATTTCCTGGGACAGCCCCACTGGGGGTGTGCGTGGGGTTATTCTATATTTAATAATCAGAGTAGTTTCAACATCTGAATTTTCTCAGATAGGGTATTTTACAATAAATCTAATCCTTAAGTGACAGTCATGTGGGGAATTGTGGCATGGTTATCACTGAAGGGAAAATGTCACATTCTTCCTGCCAGGTACAGATGGAAAAATGTGCCTGTGGCTACTGCTGTTACCTTGGCATACTAGAGAAATCCGGGATCTAATACTCTTCAATACTCTCATAACACAGACCTAGTTCGCAAACAAAGATCACACTCTTGATATGGGCAACAATACAAGTTCCATCACTTCCTCTGACTGCTTTCTTTACCTTATGATTATTACCTGCTACCTTTTGTTCAAGCCCATGGTTATAGTGCCATTCTGTATTTCCTTATATGTGCTGGATACATGCTGGATAGGTATACATAAGCTATACGTATTTTGTCTAAGTGATTTTATTTGCTCTTCACCCGTTAACTGGCAATGTATAAAAAAAGGTAATGTCATGTATTTCTCTAGAATGTCAGCTAATGAAAACAGAGCGACCAAAGCCAAACACATTCATTATCAGATGTCTTCAGTGGACCACTGTCATAGAGAGGACGTTCCATGTAGACACTCCAGAAGAACGGTGAGGGCTTTATTTTTGTTTTGCTTTCTGTGTTCTTTACTCAGAAGCCGCGGCACAGTCTCTGCTGGGACTGCACAGCTATCAGCACTTGGAACTGTAAGATTCTGAGCATATCTGAACAGTTATTTGAAGAACATATGAGTCAGCTTCTGTAAAATATTAGCTGAGCTCATAGCTAGTGTAAGAGTCGCCTGCGAGTAGGTGGGATGAGTGTGTTCAAATAAGCCAAAACTATGTCATGATATGTCTCTGAAGTGTTAAATTTTGAACAATAGAAGCCTGCACTGAAGTATTTTCCAGCCTCTGTGTCTTAAATTTTCCTTTTATTCTTCCTAATATGCTCCTTTTTTGGCACAGAAAGAAGTATGTTTGTTATAATTTATTTTATGGTTCCTTATTAGTTTTTCTTGTTTCAATAAACATAGACAAACTCTTAACTTTTTTTAATGCACCAAAAGCATGTAGGTGCTATGGGATGGTGTACCTTGCTAAAATGTTCTATACTATGTCTCTGGTTATGCACTGAGTCTTCCCACTGTGGGCATCTGTCCTGTTGAGACTAATACTAGGTGTGGCTTAATAAATCTTACTTTATTTTCTGTGAAAATGTCTTGCAGGGAGGGAGAATACAAAGTCTCTTAGAATGTCAAGTTATTATCAGAGAGTATAGGATAGCAGATGACATTCCATGCTCTCATTTGTATTATACCTGGAGCAAGTGTTTTCAAGTTTTCACTATTAAAATATTTTAAAAATCAGACAATCGTAATTCTTGAAATCAACCGTGCAGTGATCCTTTTTGGTGCTGGTCAACTTCACCACCTGTAACATAGTGCATAATTTGAAAGGAAATTGAAGTTATTAATTTACACGAGTCTTCTGCTGTGTAACATGAGAATTGAATGTTGAAGCAATGTAGCATGTGAAAAATGTTATAAACCATTTATTTGGATGTATTTAATGAGTTTCTAATAGGGGTGTTGGCTTGTTCATGATAGGGAAGAATGGACAGAAGCAATCCAGGCTGTAGCAGACAGACTTCAGAGGCAAGAAGAGGAGAGGATGAACTGTAGTCCAACTTCACAGATAGACAATATAGGAGAAGAAGAGATGGATGCTTCAACAACCCATCATAAAAGGAAGGTAATGGCATTAAAAAAATAACTGAAAAGTCTAATATGTAAATAACTTTTGTAGAATGGTCTAGTTGTGTAAAACAATATGCAGAGAAAAGTATTTCTACATAAATTTCAGTGTATTACAAGTATAAAAGTACTTTTTTATTTCAGTAAAGCTGAACTGCTCTAGTTTTATGTATTTTTTATGCTATCTGATACGGCACTTCTGAAAAATGGTTCAACTGTTCAGGCACATGTTAACATTCTGCTTATTTTTTGAATATTATTTTCATCTTTTCCTTTTTGTTTGTTGACTCTTTCAGAAGTATGATAATAAAATATTTTTCTTAGACAAGTAGATTTGCCCCCTTTCTCATGCAAATAATACCCAGTACAAATTTGCATGAGAAAGGCTAGCAGGATGTAGCTTTAATGACCTTGATTTTTGCTATCTGGGAAAACAACTCTGATTTAGTTTTCAATGAAGTAAGAGAAAACAGTGTTTTCGTTTTTTGTAGTCCTTCACAGCTTTTGGTGTAAGTAGGAATACGTATGTTGTTGGCTGTAATATACTTGTATCTCCAGAGTCAATAGGATAAACACACAACTAAGAGCATGTTTTAAAGATTCAGTGCTGTACAAAAGTTTGCGTACTATTTTGTGTTTCCGTTTTGTCCTCTGTTTCTGTTAGTATGGACTACTCTTGAAGAATGGATCATTCAAATGGATGTCTCTCATTTACTATAAAGGATTGACATGATTAAAGAAATGCATAGAAATGGCATAAGAAATAATAACCTGTTTCTGAAGGACTGGCTTCATTCTTTCTAGCTAGAAGTGAAACCTGTAGAAAACTAAGTGGAAGTCTGCTGACGGAGCGAAATAGTCTTATAGCCAATGTAATTGAGTCCCTTTGAATGATGAACGATGAAAAGAAATAGTGCATGTGTGCCTTTACTTATAGATCCTGCTTTGTTTGTTGCACTATATGAAGCAAGAATCATAGAAAGATCAGTGGCTGAAAACTATGCCCTTATGAATATAGCAAAGGTGTCATAGGAACCTTAGTTCTATCATGTCCGAACTTTTCAGAACTTGAGTTTGCAGTGAAACACAGTTCTTTCATGTTGTTTCATTGTATGCAATTTTCTAACCTTTCTCTGCTATAGAAAAAGGTAAAAACTAATTCTGTACAGCTATAACAATAACTCTCATGATACATGGTCAGGTTGACACTGAACTTTTAGACTTGTGGCATAGGTGTTTAATGATTGTGCTCCAGGGTAAAATAGGATAAGTGACAGCAAGACAGAGGCAGCGTTCGAGATGTGTCAGTCTTGGAGAGGCAGTGCGGTTATGTGGAAGGGATTTGGGTTTGCTCTATTAGAGATCAGAGCACTGCTCCAAGTCTGTGTATCCCCTTAGTGGAGTACAAAACCACTGCATAACAACAAACATTTTAAAGGTATCAGAATTAATGCTGCCTTATATAAGCAGTTTATCTGGAATGTATGCTTTCCTTGTTCACAGTGCAGTGCATTTTCCCATACAACAAAAGGGGTTGTGGGAACAGGAGGAGAAGGAAGATCAGTTTTGTTTCTGTCTTGCCACTTGCCCTTTAGGAAATGCAGAAATAAGATGCTGGGACAGTGCATGTGTAATGCTGCAGGATGTTTAACGGCTTTGGCAACAAGCCAAATGCAAACTCTACAAAATAAAGGTGAAATGAAAAATGGTGATATTCAACACCTAAAAATAGAGCAGAGTGGAGTTTTTGTAGCCAGTGAAGAGCATACTGAGGACTGCAAGGATTTTCTTTTTATTTTATTTTTGCCAAAACTCAAAATCCCACTACAGATTTCTGACTGTTGTAGCTGAAACATTCTCAGAAGTTTTTGGAATAAAAAATATTAAGTGGTCATAATATCGGGGAGTTGTCGCTCCCTATATGTTAATGGAAATTGGGAAATATATATATATTCTTTATAACGGTGTCTGTTTTGTAGAAATGTTTCTGAAAAGCTTCTGATTAAGCTTTTGTAGGTGTTAATATAATCAGAACATTTAAACTATAATGACTTAATGGATTTCTATTTCCTTTATTTTTTTTTAGTACTGGATTTCTTTTTTTTTCAGGGATTTTTTGCACAATGTGTCCTACAAGCTTGTTTTGTCACCTGATTTTACATCTAAGCCCAGTGAATTTTGCTTGTGCATGCACCAGATGGTATACTTATGAGTAGCAGAGGATAATCAGATTAAGAAACAAGACAGAGAGGAGTGGGCCTATTCTTCTCTAAAAAGGTAGCAAAAGGTTTATGAAGAAAACAGTCTTTCAGATGTAGAACTTGATTTGAACAGACGTGACAGCAATGTCCCTGGGCAGATTAGATGGAAAAACCAAAAGCACGTTTTAAAAAGTTTTTTTTGAAATTTTTAAAGTAATGTCAACGTGCCACTTAAGTTTTACAGTAATAGCATCACTAAAATTAGGAGTGCTAGAAATTTTTATGAAACTGGTTTTATTTCTTCCTGTACTATTCCTTGTAAGTAGAGTTTCTTCCTGATGAAGTCAGGTGAAAACTCCAGGTGCTATGATCTTTGTGCAAATCAGGAATTTTTAAAAATGAGTTCCTTGGTAGGAGTTTTCAACACCTGTAGTGGGATGTACTCTTTTGAGCAGATCATCCATAGGGGAGCAAATAGGCTTTACAGAAGGCCATCCATCATGTGTTTCTTCAGTTAGTGTAGTTTCCTGTAGCTTCATTGCTTTTCCTTTGTTCACAAATTTGTTTTGCAGGGTGCAGGATAAGTAAAGAAAAGATTTTTCAGAGGAAACCAGAAAGTAATGTAATGAGGAAAAAGATTCAATCCTCAGAGTTCAGTAGGAATGAAAAAGGTGGAGAAAGAATCCAGTCTTAAGGGAGCCTCCACACTTGCTTACCAACATCCCTCAGGGTTAGGAAGTATTTCCATTTTTCCACCAGTTTTCAGTACACCCTTAGCTATGGCATCTGTGTTTTTATCTCCCAAGGTCTTGTGTTCTTTGGCAGACTTTTTGAGTTACCCTGCACTGTGTATCATCTCTAAGCCTTCTGCTGAGCTTGTAAAGAATGAGAGCATCAGGAGACTTTATTCTTAGAACTAGCACTACTGCCATAACCTGCTGTTAAGCCATGGCTCAAAATCTTGCAAACCTATTACCTTCCTCTTATAAATATACATATTTTTAAACTTGTTTTCACTGAGCTTGCAGCTAGATTCATGACTGCTTTGATGAACATTATGTAAGCAGATTTTGGGCGAATGAGTCTTTCAATTTGACTGGCTTGCTGCCCTGAGCATCAAACCCATGTCTGTGCTCAGTCAAGCCAAGATCCTCCTCCTGTGTGCGGGCAAAGGGCTGCTTTTCTGAGCTGGTTTTATGCAGAATCTGATGGTCTCTCTCTAAGTCCAGCATCTCAGAGAAGATCAGAAGTATGGGAAGAAGCTACCCATTTGAGGCTGCTATGATCCCATAAAGTTTTGAGTGTTGGAAGTGATAAGTTGTTACGGTCACTAACTTGGAATTTATCAAGAAAGCTGTTGGCCATTCTATGTTGGGAACACGATAGTTTATGACCAAAGATACGGAGGATTCTGCCCTGAATTACTCATTTTTTCGCCTAAATTGTGTTTTGAATGGATTTTTCATGTGTTTTTGTCAATCGTCACTGCTTTAGCACAAAAGCAGTTTTTACTCGATTGTTATAGAACTATTGAAGTAGATAACATGACTTTCCAAAGTACTGACTGTGATATTTGAGAAGTCTTACCTTTAATTGATTAAGTACTAGTAGCCATGTAGTGTTTGGATCACAACTTCACATACTTCATCATCATCATCACTAGTTGTGACACATTATACTGGTTTTTAGAAAAGTTGCCTGTTTAAGGATTGCTCTGCAGGCATAAACTTTTTTACACTCACTTGTGTGGATTTGCTTTAGGTGAAAAGTATACTGAACCTTTGAAGTTTCTGTTACTCATATTTTTTACTGGGATAAATGCAGTTTCGTTCTTCCTGATGTGGTTTTGGCAGCAAAATAAGATCTGTCAGTGCAAAATGTTTAAATATGTTTATGTGTGAGCAAAGAACAGAATTCAGTAAGGATAGTTTGCTTAGAAGCTACCAATCAACCATTACATGGAAAAAAAGATTTAATTCCTGCTGATACAGCTAGAAAATTGATATATGAAAAGCATCTTCTCTTTAATAAAGCTTTGAAATATCCAGCTATCCAGGTGTTACCTTAAGTAGTCTGTTGGAGACCTTTTGCAGCTTTCAAGTTCCAGGTTGAACACTTAAAAGCTAAGGAATTACAGCGTTAAAGTGGTTGATGGAACTTCAATTCTACCTCATATGTGAGCAGATTTCAGACTGACTCTGAGTAAGCAATTGCATAAATTATTTTCACAGTTTGTCAACAACAACTTCAGATCCACAGTAATAGTATCATGCACTTGAGCTTAAAGAAATAAATAATTTCAGAAGGAAATTTTGCCCTTTATTCTTTCTCACAAGAGCGACTGTATTTTGCTGCCACTATTTGTGATTGCACACTGAGGATATGCCCAGTAGCTCTACACTGGGAATGTGTGTGAGATACGTAGGCACCGTTTAGAGGTGTTTCTGGTAGGGATAAAGGAAGTACTAATTCCGTTGTGGAAGACACAAGTAGAAGTTTATCTCGAACACCAGTATTTGAGAAAACTGCCTGAGGCTGCAACTAGCAATAGAAAGAGACACTAGGAAGATGAAAGATAAGGCATGATCTTTTCTCTTCCTCACACATAACAGGATTAAATATATTTAACTTAGCAAAACTGAGACTCAGAGTATGATTACTCTCTATAAATGTTTTGAGGTGTATTATTCACAAAGAAAGGAAGGTTACTGATACTGCCTGACAGTACTATAACGAGAAGAGGTGTGTATGTTGCCTTTCAGAGCTTTTAACTGCTTTCCTCAAGGTTCCTGGGTGCCTTAACGGTCTGTGTGTGGTTATGTGGCGCTGCAACAAAGCCAGTAACACAGCGCAGTGAAAGATGTGCTGTGGTAACACACAGTGGAAACCAGTGATTGGCCTTGAGGTGGCCAAAGAAACCCTGTTGTCAATCCAAGGTGACTCTATGCAGTTGCTGCATTCTCAGAATTGTGCTGTTTTTTCTACATCCTCATCTTTGCATCTAATGTATAGACCACGGGGTTGATGCTTCTGAACTGGCTGTGAAATGAACTTGCAGAACTAAGATGATATTGACTCAAGCTTTGTGCTCTTGAAAGTGGCTAAACTGCTTTGGAATCTGAGGTGATCTGGTCATATTCTTGCAGTGTGTGACACTCCAGTTGAGCTGATACTGGGCTCAAACTGTCTGTTGGTGGAACTGGCTCTTGGGTGTAGTACGTTTAACCTGCAAAAGTAGGGTGATACTAGATGTCTGAATAATCGTCATTATAATGGAGTCACATGAAAGAGGAAAACTTGCCACCTCTTCCTTTTCAGAGCCAGATTGATTAATGTAAAAACATGTAATTGTAATTTGTATTCAAATTTTTTAAGGACCACCTCTAATACAAAGACTGTTGTAGAGTTTTACTAGCGTAATATTGCAGTGAGGATCGTGTATATTTAAAAAAAGCCATCAGTGCAGTGGTTTGTTACACAAAACCTACTGCTATGCCATGTTCTTGTGTCCCTGGTAATACATGAGTTGATGAGGTTTCCTAGCTGTGGAGAATTCATGAGATGCTGGTATAGGCTAAGACTTTGTTCTGCGTGTGCTTTGTAAAAATAAGTGTGTGTTTGTAGTATACTCTGCAGTACTTGACTTTAGAGAACTATAATAATAGTGTCGAACAACATATCCTAGTGGTTTAAGGATGCAGTTAACTATTACGAACTTAATCGTAGAAATTTACCTATCTTTTTAAACTTTTCTTATTATACTGGTAACAGCATTTGGTTATATACAGACACACTTGTGTGGATATTGGAACTGGGATAGCATAAGTCTTGCTAATCCTTGTTCTTTGCTCCTTATAGACAATGAATGATTTTGACTATTTAAAACTACTGGGCAAAGGCACGTTCGGCAAAGTTATCCTGGTTCGAGAGAAGGCTAGTGGGAAATACTATGCTATGAAGATTTTGAAAAAAGAAGTCATTATTGCGAAGGTGAGGAAGGTTATAATATTAATATTGTGTCACTGTTTTTGAATGGAATAATCTCTAATACGTAAGGTATATTTGATTTTTGGTGGTAACTGAGTCTGATAGAAATATCTGTGTATCTTCAGAAAACAGGAGTACAAAAAAAGTATGTGTACCCATTTTGCATGCCTTTTTCCAGTGTCTTATAATCTAGAGTGAGCTAAAGCACCAAGAGAGTTCACTGAGCAGGAATATAGTGCAATCCAAGTTTAAATCAAGAAAAAGTGCATTGCAGGGTATCTTCCATACTTAAAAAATTTTTCTAAATCAACCTCATTTATCTCCATAAACACAATTAATTTAATGGGCCTGTGCTCTGTTCCTGCTGTTAGATGAGATGACTGCATGGGCCTAACAATTTGTTTTTCAGTTTTTGAGGAACAAGAAAAGTCTGATGCTGATGTCTGAGGAATTGGTTTAAACTGGCATTGTCCAATCACTTAAACTTGATTAGTTTAGTGTTACTAACTGTTGTGCTCGGTCACGCTTTTACTAACTTTAAACTTGAAGATCATCTACTCTGAGCTTTGTTTCTCTCAGTTCTAAAGTTTTGAATCCCACTTGGACAGAACAAGTTGAGAGCAAGAAACCTCCATGCTATTATCACCATGAGACACAATTAAAAATAATCCCAATTATTAAGTAAGGAGGTTTTTGAGGGATGTGGATCTGACTGGGAATTTGGAATGCCTGAGGCTAACGATACCAGTATTTGGAAAAACTGAGTGTGATGGGAACTACTGTGGTTCACATATATTTTATTTTAAAGTATCTTTCAGATTTTTCTGATTTTCCTATTGGCCTATGAAAACGGCTTACAGAGTTTTTCAGTCTATGTTCATTTGTCCATCTGTCACTCACTTTCTAATACTTTTGAATGTGTTGATCAGTTTCACTGAAATTTGTTAGAGGAGTAGGAACCTCAGAACCAATTATATTTCCTTGAGTTTCATTAAAACCAGCCCTGATGCAAGGGGAGAGACTTAAATTCATGTCTTCAGCAGAGAAGAGACTGTCTTGTGAGTTCTGTGTGCCCCTAGCAGCTGTCTCGCGTGCGCTGCAGGCAGGTCGGCATGTATACGATTTGGACTAACAGCAACAGAGTGCCCTTTTATTCTTCAAAATCAGGAGAAACAAAAAGAAAAGAGAGTATCCCTGCTGCATTCTCCTGATTCTGCATGGGAAGGAGTATCTCAGTGGCCCTCCTTGTAAGACTTTATAAACGGCAGCAATCTCTGCGGGTTGCCCTGTGGGTCTCAGTCTCTGCTGTGTGCAGTGACCCAGTCTCCAGCCAGACATCCTTCCCCAGTGCTCTGCTTGCCTGTGGCACCGAGGGTGTCTTTGTCACCTAAATCAGAGTTTTATCTCTGACTGCTATGAGCTCCTGTTCTGCTGCTGCTTGGTTTTACCCTTCCAGCCTTCAGTGCTTTTCAGCTTGTTTCTTTGCATCCATAAAATAAAAAAATGCATTTTTGAATTTTAGGGTTTTTGCTTTTACTTTGCTGGCTTCTACAATATCACTGAATTTTACAAGGATTAAAACTCATTCTCAGTTAACTTTGTTACTTTTGTTAATCCCTGTTGAGCAGAGATTCTTGTTCGTAGAAGTATGTATAAAGCCAGAGAAATTTTGAAGAGTTCAGGGATGCAACTGTTCATTGATCTGTTTACCTGAAAACAGAAAGCTAGGTCAGTGATAGATTGGCCAGAACCTCGCCCTCCTTGAAGCAGACCAGGGCCTGGTTTTCTGACTATTTATAGACTTAATAAGAAGATTAAGTGTGTGAGGAAACGTGCCTTTCATCCTGTGATGAAAATGGGAGCACCTCGGTCTTTTATATTTTATTTCCTCAGAACTGAAATTTTGTTTTGAAGGGAGTCCTTCTAAGTTTTCTATAGTATTGTTTTATTTTGATAGGAAACTGATGAAAGAATAAAAAATAGACTATGCTTAGATCTTCAAAAATGAAGTGACCGTGTTTTTTTCCCTATACTCATGAAATACCATTTTTTCCACTCTACCCCGAACCAAAACCAAAAGCAGACTTGAGTGTGAACTCAGCTGTCTAGCCCAGTCAGTGTGTAAGTATGCCATGGGGAGTTATCAATGGCATTTAACGCTGAAGGTCACTGCTAAGGATACGGTCCCTAGGTAGAACAGATCTGCAGTCCCAATTCAGCCTATAATGTCATATGATATACACAGTAGAAGGTCATACCTGTAACAGTTAGCATAATATGAAGTCAAAAAATGGCGTGTTGACAGCTGTACCTAGAAAGCTGTGTAGCATCTGCCCAGTTCAGACTAAATCTGTTGGTCCAAGAGTCCAATCCTGTTGGTTGGACTTGATGATCCTAGAGGTCTTTTCCAACCTTAATGATTCTATGATTCTGTGATCCTAAAACTTCATGACAGATTAATATTACACTTACCAGGCAATTGCTACCAGTATTACAGACTTCTAGGCAATGCCGGAAAAACTGGCCATTGCCAGCTTTTTATGCTCTATATGTGGTGAACCACTGAGGTTTAAAAATAAATAAGTAAAAAACCAGTTAGGCTTGCTTTTCTCCTTGAAGTGTTTTTTTGTTCTTCCCTCAGTATGTGGTTATAGTGTATATACTTAGTGTTGCACTACTGTTCAGTTAAATGGCGTCATAAATTATTACCACTAACTCTGTTGTTGTTGCTGAACTTCCTATTTTGACAATTTTTTTAGTCTAATTTAAAACTCCTCACATCTGTGTTTACTTTCTAGCTTAATAATACCTTATCTTCAGAGCATATAGTCTGATAAGCATGTGCAGTACAATAATGTTATATTGCTATTATTTGTAGCAATAATAAAGTATATTCTGACTAAATATTTTCACTTCTGCGGGATCATGATTGAAGTTAAAGTTGTACTAAGTTAGTCTTCAATTCTGTATAATGCTCAGTGACAGCTTAGTGCTACAGAAGATGGCTAAACCAGCCCCAGTGGCTCTCAGGCTTCTTAGGTCCAGCCCCTGGCAGCCTGGAGAGGGGGGATTCCCGGCACGTACTACTGGTAGAATTGCATAAAATGTCTGTGTGTACACAATATGAACCCCATGAATGCCCTACTTGTCTCCCTAGTCCTTAGGAGTTACTGGCCATTGCAGCGCAGGATGAGCCCCCTTCCCGCCATCCTTTCCCCCTCATTCCTGCCTGGCCCCTGCTCTCTGCACACCTGGTGGCATGAGGGGCCATACCCCTGCCCTTGGGACCTCGCTGTCACCCTTCCAGGCTCCTCCTCGCCCCGCAGCTATCCAGAGGGACGAGCGTGGGTGAGCTTCCCGGGGTACAAACGCCCACTGGGGCTGGGTTAGTTTCTCCCTCTCCCTTTGGCACAGGGCTCATTTTAATCCTCCCCAGTTAGGCTCACAGACAAGAGAGCATTGCCGTCTCTCTCCAAATTACTCCTTTGCCTAAATCTGGCTGAAAATGGGGGTTGTGTGGCTGTCTTCCATCTCCCACCTCCTGTGGGCTAGGTCTACGTCCTCAGGGAAGGAGGTTGGCCGGGTCCGAGGATCACTGCTCACCTGGCTGGTTTGGACAGCACAGGGGGATGAGCAGTGGGTTTTGTACGGCTACACTGTTTTAAAGAAAAATGAATACCAAACAAGTGAATGTTTAAAAACTGGAAAAATGGCTTTACCTAACGTTAGGCTAGATTAGATTAGCTTTTATAGTTGCCTGTCGGTTACTACCTGTGTACGTTTCTTGCAGATGGATTTGATCTCTCTGAAGATACGTTGTTCAGATGATTCATACCAGAAATGGAAAGTTGTGATGACTATATTTTTAAACTATCAAATCCAGTATTATAATTTCTTCCTTCCCTGCATTGATTATAAAGTTAAAGACTTCATTTTAAAGCAAGAAAATAAGAAAAATAAAATCACATAAAATACATTAAATTGTATTTTGCCAAACTTAAATTTACTTTAAAGTCTTTTCTCAAAACACGTGAATTATTTTTCATGTTTCTTTTGGTTTTTTTCATTTTCCAAAACTGTACTGTAACTTCCTCTTTTTGGAAGTGTTGACTTATATCTTAATTCAGACCTATTTCTTCTACTCTTTATTTCTCAGGATGAAGTGGCTCATACGCTTACAGAAAGCAGAGTATTGAAAAACACCAGACACCCTTTTTTAACAGTAAGTATTAGGAATTAGTTTTAAGTACATTACTGGTAATTTTCAACCTGATGGATATTACATTATGAGCATAATTTAAAAACAAATTTTGAAGTCTTTCTCATGGTGATCTGTAAACAAGCAGTAGCTGTCTGGTACTTATCCTATATCAGAATATGTATTTAAGAGTTCAGAAATAAAGTTTATAATAATTTTGTAAAGCTTAACTGCACTGAAAACAAATTTATTTGTAGAATGTAACTGTTTTGCAGTTTTTGTGATTTTTGTGTATGAGCAGTTTTTAAATAAAAGTTATCGCTTTCACAGTGTCAAGTAATTTTTACCTTCAAAATGTAATTAAGAATTCAATAAAATGTTACAAATAACTATTTGTCAATATAAGTACCCACTGAGCAACAAACCTCAAATCCCACTACATCAATGTCTTTGTCTTCATATGGTTAATATTTAATGGAAAATATTGAAAAGCACGTGAAAATCTTGAGAATCATGACAAATCATGATTAATAGTTTTAATGTTACAACTGACTTTCTTCTGTAGAAGTAATTCTGATTCCTTTCCTTTGAGAATATACTAGAAAATATTTTCATTGATTTAAAAAGATAATTAACATGTATTTTAAGATAGGGAAAAATTATTTTCTTTTTTTGTATTAAAATATCAAAGTAGAAGATTTCCTATTTATAAAATCATAAACAAACCCTTTAGAAAGCAGAGGATTGCATTTACATTGCTGGGCCAAAATATTCTTGGATACTCAGTAAGAGAAATGAGGTCCCCCAAAGTTCCTTGTATTAAAGTGTAAAGGTAAGTAGAAGTAGGTGTAATTCCAATCAAATCATATAATGATGTCACTGCAGTTTTATCTTCGTATCTTTCTGATATTATTAAACAAATATTTTAAGGAGACATGCAGTGTTTAAGTCACATGAGGCTGCTTATGATTTTATGTGTAGCTCTACTGCATTTTGTTACTTTTAGGCCAAGCCTGCATCTGTAGATATTCTTTGGTATTATTTTTCCAAGGAAAATTGAGCATTGATAAATCAAAAATTTTAATGGTGATAATAATGTTTGTTACAATTTTAAAATTATACATAAATATATTCATTTGGCACTGAGTGTTTTCAACATGGCATAGTATGTGGAACTACAGAGTCCTCTGGAAATGAAAGCAGGCTGGAGGTTGAGATCACTTTTAAGATTTTATCTGGGAGAAATTAAAAAGAATATGGTAATCTGTCTTCATGGACATTATGGAAGTGGACATCATAAAATATGATGAGTGAGAACAGCTGGTACCATGTACAGCAATAAGAAATGCAGTAGTAATTTGTGTATTTTAGTAACTATTTAGTATTCTGTTAAAATAAGCATGGTGTTTTCGTATCAATGTCCATGTGGCAGAGATGAGGGAAGACATGATGGTTTTTGTGTTAATTCATCTCAAGCTCCAGATAGGAAGTTACACTTTTAATTACTCTGAAAGTTCTCACCAAGTCAGAATTGTTTGCTTAAGAGGATAAAATAAAATTTTGTTACAGTTTAAGTGCAAGAAATTGGGTTAATACAAGCTGATAATTGGTTTGGTTTTGCTGTTTTCTTTGCAAGTCCTTGAAATATTCCTTCCAGACAAAGGATCGTTTGTGTTTTGTGATGGAGTATGTTAACGGAGGAGAGGTAAGTTTTTAAAAAAGATGTTCTGTGCTTGTAGTGATAATGCTGTCACTGGGTTACACTTCAAAGGATATAGTTTTTCTTGCCTTTTTTGCTTTCTAGTATTTTTGAAGTGTGGGGTTTTTTTAATTTTGAAAATTGATTTATTTAAAAAATATAGTTCCTAGTTTTAAAAATTAGACTGTTGTGTCTTGAAGGATAATTTAATGGTAGAGAAGTAATTACAAATAAATTGCTTGAGTTTTTTTTCTTCAAGCATACTATAGCATGTTCTGGCATGAAATAGTCGTGATCTAGTGCAAACACTCAAAAATAATGTTGACTGGTCTTGCTTTTGTCCTGATGTGAAATATGCACTCTCTTCTTTGCTATAGCCATTGCAAATACCTATGAGAAAAGAGTGGAGTGTTCATATTTTTCATTACTTCTATCCCCTTCATTTGCTGTGTACTTTGGAAGTTTCGACTTAAGTGCTAAACGTCTTGGTGTCATTAGCCTTTAAGCCGTTGCTGTCCTCCAGCTCTTTACTAAAGAATAGAATATCAAAAACTCTACCTGTCAAATGGAACTGAAGAGAATTGCAGTCTGAGGGCTTTTATCTACCTTTTCAGTGCTGTTTGCTGTTCAGACTGTATCTTGTTATGACAGGAACTAGGGGGTTTTCCTTACTTCGTGTACTATATGCTGTGTAATAATCTTAAAGGCCTAAGTGTGTAGTTTTTTTTATTATCTACACTAGCCATTTTTATTAGAAAACTGTTTCTTCATTCAGGTATTGTTGCAGCATGATACTGTGTTTTGCATTATCCTTTTGCTGTGTTCTCCTACAATAAAACTGTATTCAGCTATAATGCCTGAGCATGCCAGAGTGTCTGTCTTGCATTCGGTGCTCTGGCGATGTCTGGGCCCAGTCTGAGGCCCATTTGCATACTAAGTTTTTCATGGCTGTCCTCTACCAGCCATGGATAAGCATGGTGCTATAGGGTTCTCATATGGGAGGATGGCTTGCTTAACTCCTTGTGTATAAACCCAGTTCTGGACACCACAGATGTTGAGCCATTTGGCTAGTTGAACTAGGCACAAAAATATCCCTCAGCAGTAAAGGGATAACAGCCTTCTCTAGGACACTCAGCTGGCTTATTTGACATTGAACTTATGTCACCAATATTAAGTCAGTGCTATCTATGATGAGTTTAAAAGTGATGCATTATAAACTAGCTATTTCTTCTTCATTTTCTGTGTGTAAGACTGTACTTTGAAAGTATGTTTTTAACATAAGCCTATCACTTAGATACTCATCTTTCTGTCCTATTTGAATGCAGAGCAGAGCCCACAGAGAATGTTTCTGAGTCCTTTCTTATTATTGAGGATACTCTGACACCGTGTTTTGATCAAGCTTCTATCTTGCATTCCTCTGCATTGGGTGGTGCACCTTTGTGGCAGCTGCTGCAAACATCTTGCATCGTGGGTTTCTTGGAGGCAGCCTGCTTTTGCTTATTGGCATTTGAATGCAATGTACTTTGCCAGGAGTGGGCCGCTTTTTTCCAGGTGTGATACCCTTGTTTGCCAGTGTTGCTCATGTTCGTTGCTGATGGTTCCCTAATTCAGTGAAGTTAACTGTAAATTTTTGCCACAGTGGGAAATAATGGCCTTTCAGAGTAGGCAGTTTTCTTTGAAGAAGCTCTCTTGATTTGCTCATGTGCTTCTCTTTGACTAGAGATCAGGTATAGTAAGTTGGACAAATGGTCCTTTTAATTAGGAAAATCTTTAACCGTAGCAAGTTCTCCTGTGAATTTCACACTGTAGTGACTGTCTGCTAAGAAATACAAAGGACTTAATAACAAGGCTGTTTTTACAAATATTAACTTAGAACTGTTGAAAGTAAGTTGCATAAAGTTTAGCCAGCATTTTATCCATCTGTAAGCATATCACCTGTATGGTACACAGACTTTTTTCTTTGGCTGCTTCCCTTTACTGTTCTCTGTGTGTTCCAAGGAAGTTTCATTTCCTTACAATGGTTTCCTACTGTTGAAGGTGTTGAAAACTCATCTTTTAATTATATCCTTCCACTGGGAAACTGACTGTAGCAGTGCCATGTTACTTTTGATTCTTTCCAGAGCTGTACTACCTTCAGTATGTTCAGGTTTAAAATTCCTTTAGATTAAAGATTTCTTTTTAGTTAAACAGTTGTGCCCAAGTCAGTTGCTTGGGAGTTTTCATGGATTATGCCTTTCAGGAGCACATTTCCCAAACAGTCCTCTAAATGAAGGAATTCTTAAAATTTGTATCCATATTCTTGACTCTCATCCAGGTGAAAGCAAGAAAATGCCACCATTTAGGCTTCTGCCCTACTACAGTAACAAAAAGTGTAGTCAGTACTAGGAGTCTTCAGTTCCTTTTCCTATGATTAGGAAAAAAAACAGTCAAGGTCACTGAATTTCATTCAGGGGGAGAACTGGTGTTAAAATGATTCTAAACATGAATTTTCTGTACCTGTTAAAGATCTAGATCCATGTTGAATTTAGTATCCCGCAGAATAGTAGCAATTTATCTTTGCCTTGCCTTGCCTATGTAACTTCAAATTAGTTAGGCTCAGTTAATAAGGGACCATGCTATAATGAAAATGTAACTGCATCAGTTTTACTGGTCTATGTGTGTGCTTTCGTACAATTACAAAGTATTATCATATCGAATTCTCTTTTGGCTTCCTTTAAAAGCAAAAAACATATTCTAAATATATTAAAGCAAAATGTTAGAGGATTTTTTCAAGCAAATTATTCAGACAGAAATATTGGATACGTTTTCCTTATACTGACAACTACAGTTAATTTTCTGCTGCTTAAGGGCCCAATCTTGAAATCTTTGTTGTGGACTGAAAGCTTAATTTTTTTCTTTTTTTAGTGTTGCTGTTGGACTCTGTGGATGAAGTGTTTAGCAGTGTCTATTGATCATAAACTATGTTTCAGTATAGAGCTAGAAGGATACTTCTAACACTGTGATTACTTCTCAATACATTTGTTATACTGAGGGCATTATATTAAAGTAGCATTAAGAAATTGAAATTTGATTTTAGGGAAAAAAAAATTCACCTGGCTTAGTAGAGATGACCAAATTCCATTATCAAGACTTTGAAACAGCATATTTGGTGAGTGTGTGGTAAAAAAGTACATGCAGTATCACATGATAAGCTGTGTTCTTTACTTTGGTTCAAAATGTAGAATATTCATGTAAATATTTTTAAATAAGCAAAACTATCAGTACTTAGAGACAAACACAGGCCTACTTTAAAGAAAAGAAAACCCCTTAATTTTTGTATATTTTCTGCCGTCCTTGTCCTATCATTTTGGAAATAATGTGTAAGGCTGGATTGATGATTTTCCTGCTAGGATTGATTTGCTAACTCTTCCTTTTGTAACCCATATAGTTTTGAGTACTACGTGATTGGAGTATGTTAGTTGTACGTTACAGTGTTCCCTCAACTTCCAGGCTACACAGGATGGTATAAACTGTGGTATAAAACATGATATTCTAAGAGTGGCTCTTTATTGCTGGGGAATACTTCTGGAGTGCGTGTCTCCCATTTTTTATTTCTAGTACTTTGCTTTAAAGGTTGAAAAGCTTTAGGAATGAAATCTATTACGTACGTTACTGTGCAGAGTACACTGATTCAGCTGACTAATAAGTTGATTAACTACCTTGCTTTGCACTTTCAGGATAATTCCAAATTCTGTGCTTTGTAACAAACTTAATTGGTAATTATCTGTATAATAAAATTAGACTCTAAAATTTGTTCAGATGGTTTCTCCACACCAGAATTCTGAATCTCTGTTCCGCTTGGCGTTTTTTTTTTTTTTACACAGCTCTTACTTCAATTCATTAGGCAAGAGAGAACTAAATGGTTTGTTGTAATTGAACAAGTGCTATTACTGTCTAGAAAAAAAGACAGAGGATTTACAACCTACCTAATGAAAAAGAACTGAATATTGTTGTAAGCTTTGTCATTTTTATCTTGGTTGTGTCCTGTTTTGGTTTCCTAAACTCCAAGTAAATGAGAGAATGTTCCTTGGCCTAAAATTATGATAGTCCAGGATAAGGCTACTACATTTCTTTGGGAATAGAATGTGCCTAGAAGCAGTATAAAGTCTGAAACAATAAAAAAATAATTCAAAATTTCAATGCTGCTACTGCAAATGCTTTGCGGAAGGGTCAAATCGGCAGTCACATATAAAACGTGATTAACTGAAGAGCTGAGGAAACCCAATATACAACAGCAAGAGCCAGTCATAGAACTTTCAACATGCATAACACATCGCTAGCATTTGTAGAAATTTAACAAATTGATTGATATAAGGCTGTGTCTTTTATATATTTGATATGCTTGGATCTGCAGTTGAATATACTTTTATGTTTGATCTTTGGTTTTATTTGTTAAAAGTTTTCTATTAAAATTTTTTATTAGGAAAAAGCCCCATGGCAACATTGTTGTTCAGTTTTTAAATAAAGACATACCAGGAAATTTATGGCTCCAATCCTCACTGTAACTATATGGCACCCTCATGTATGCCATCAAAAACGTTATGTGCAAAATGGCTTTCTTTGTGCCAAAGCTATTTCTATTGCAATTGCAATGACTTTATAGCACATATTTAATAACTGTAAATCAATAAATAGTGCAAATATTGGAAGCTTTTTCTGTAACCTTCTATCGGATTTCTTCTTTTCCTTCTCTGACTTCATAAATCTAATATTCATGTTCTGACAATTGTAAATAGAGCCTGCTGGCACATTTATTCCAAAATAGTGAACCAACTAAATAATTAGCTGAAAAAAATGCTGTAATCTCACAGAATTAGATTTTTTCTCTTACAATTTTAAAATTTGCGTATCTTTAACATATATTTGAGTGTATGAATTCACTTTTAACATACATTTTTATATATAAATGTACGCTTTTCATTCAAAACTAACATGTATGGTTTGATGATAACTCTGTTATGTGCTACAATAATATGAAGAATGCTTATGAAGAGTGACTGTAAGTGTCATATATAATGTCAAAATAAACTGAGTTGGGAACTCATAGTCTCTTTGGCAAACAGAACTGTTGCTAGTTGTTTCTAGCTGGTCATTTTACTTTGAAGTTACTATTTTGAATCAATATCAAGAATATTTTGTTGGAAATAAACACTAAAGAAAATAAATTTTGTTATATTAACTTGTCAGGTTATCAACTCTCAGATTCAAATTGGAACACTTTTTTTTACAGAAACTAATACCTCTGTTGCTGACAGCTGTCCTGAGGTTTTAGAACTTTCTAAGACCTTTCTGCTCAGCTACTGGATTAGCCTCTTTCATACAGAAAAATGCAATAGTTCTTTTGCATAGATATGAATGTAGGGCTAACTGGAGGTTATATTATAAATTTTTGGAGTGTGGTATTTATACACATTAAAATGTGTTCTGAAAGTTGGCCTTTACTTTGAATTACTTTGAGTCCATCAAAACAAATAAAACTCTTAAAAATGAGTGACGTTAACTCATGAAAGAGACCACAAAACAGACATAAATGCATAAATTACATAATTTTCATATTTTGCTTTATTTGGCTGAAGATCTGCTTAGCGGTGTTTGTTTCCTATTTAAATCTTGCAAAAAAATTGTGTGGAAAAGACACCCACAAACTGAGAAATGTATTTATTCTTTTCCCAGTTTTATAATATGTGAAGCACTTCATGAAGGCAGACTTAGATGCTTAGTCTGTATGGGTCTTGTGTTTGCGTTGGCAATTAAGCAGTCGTCAGTACAGAAAGCAGGTTACTACTGGGATGGCTGATGTCACCACCAGGGATTGGTGCTTAAACAGGGAAACGAGCAGCAGGAGCAATTGAAATACCTACAAAATAATGATCCTCCTTGTCATGAAGGTATTCCATTTTTATACAGGGTGTCTTGAGAATTCAAAACAAAGTTGAAAGGGGAATGCAGGTACAACGAACAAAAATGAAATATTGTCTTTAAATCATATTATAGTTTCTGTGAAGTCTCTGCTTCTACAAATACATGTTGCCAAAAGGCTCAGTTTAGCGGGAAGTGTGTTTAGGTTAAGAAGTAAGAAACAGTTTTTTTGAATTACAACTGTCAGGAAAGAAGTTGACTCCTAGTTGTTTATAGGATTGACTTTTTAATTACATTTTGAAAAGTCCACACACTGAAAATAGCTGCAGTAATTCTTACACTGCTCTGCGTTGTGTGAGCAGTGCAGATTTCCTACAGGTAGGATGTGGTAGTGACAGATAAGCACATTACTGGGTGTTTGGTTGGTTTTGGTTTGTTTTTTTTTTTTGTACCTACCCTGCCATTTTGGAATTCTCATCTACTTGATATTTTTAGCCGTGAAAATAAACCCCCCACATTGTTATGGACTTATCCATATTTAATTAGTAAATGGTCACATTTTCTGTATTTCTGTTTTGTTGATTGCTAGCTCTTGCGGTAAGCCCAAAAACACTGTAACTTGAAGGAGTAAGGCAGGCAGCCCCTTTGGTCTTAAGCAGAATACACACACATACTTGCTAATCTTTGCTTGAGGGCTTTGCCAAGATTTCTTAACTCAGTAAATAAAACTAGCCATTTTAGAGAGCATTTGCATTAAATAGCCGAATTCCGCTGTTTTAGGTGGTGTTGCAGGTCCTGAGGATGATGTTTTATCCAAGATGCTGACAACCTTACAGAACTTCATCTTACACTTTTTCATTGCAGCTGAAGTTACTGGCCATACATAATGACTGGTATTCTTCACTGAAAGACTTCTGTTCAAAAAGCGTCTGCAAAGTGCTGTTAATTATAAAGTATTAAAGAACACACACCCCCACAGCCCCCCCCCCCCCCCCCCCCCGATGTTTACGTTGCAGCAAAGAAATACACAAACTGCATAGATTTGTTGTTATAAGCCCTAAGCAGTTGTTGGTTTGCTTTTTCTAGTGACTGTGGTGTTGCTAGCAGTACAAATGTGCTTTTTCTGTAAAATGCCGGTTCAGTTGTTCAGCTGAAGTCTACTGAAGAACTAGACTTTTTTCACTTCAAAGGAAAGTTACTAAATTACTGAAAAAGTTAAGGTGGAACCAGAATCTGGGTATTTTAGTGATATTTCTCAGCGGCTTAAAATAAAAACCCAAGGAAGTGGTGGAGGGAGAAGTACAGAATGATGCTGCTGCATACTTTTTTTTTTTCCCTCTGGTAACTGAAGGTTAAATGAGTAGCAAGCAGAATGCCTTAAACAAGATTGGTATATTGATTAAAACGCTGATTTAACAGCTCGCTTTCTCCCTTTGGAAACCTGGAAAAGATAAGCCAGCTGCTGTCTAAGAGTGCTGAGTGTCCACTGAGAGTACACTATCTATCATCACAATATGGTGATGAGAGGTGTTTTATGTTTGTGTTAATTTCCCCCACTAAATCAGTAATTATTACAATCCTGTCCCTGCTGTTTACCCTGCAGCTGTTTTTCCATTTGTCGAGAGAGCGGGTGTTCTCAGAGGACCGCACACGCTTCTATGGTGCAGAAATTGTCTCTGCCCTGGACTATCTGCATTCTGGGAAGATTGTGTACCGTGATCTCAAGGTAAAAAAGGAAAAAAAAAAAGTAATCAAATTTTTGTTTTTGCAGAGACTATTGGGACAAACACAAAGTAATTATGAAGTTGCACTATTCAGAGTTAATGGGCAAAAAAATTCTGTGTTCAGTTTCAAGTTCTGTGTGCGCTGTTTGATACGGTAATCTATAGATGAATACATTACTTTAACATGATTAAAAAAAGAAAGAGCGTACCTTATTAATAGCACTTGGAGGAGATTTAAACTTCTGATCCTTTCCCCCTGCCCCTGCCATTACTTATAGCTTAACTTGAATTTCAACACAAATCTCAAATATAATTCTCAATGACCCAAAGAAGGGAAATGGAGACCTGGGGCAATGTGACTGCATTCTGTTTGTCTCACCAAAGAGTTATGTTCTTGTATGTTTTGAAAACATTTAAAACAATTCTGAATACTTCAATAGGAAAATAATTTCAGCCTTAATTTAAAAATTATTTTGTCTTTCGTATCTTGGGAACGATCCATAATACTGGAATGTAGTTTGTCTTGGATTTGCCTGCATATGCGGTTGTGTATCCTCTGTTGCCTGAAGCTCCAGGAACTCTGTGACACAGTATGACCATATTCTATGGAAAATAACCTCTGCTTTCCACAGGAACATTTTCTAACTTATGTGGGAGGAACCTCTAAATTCCATGATGAGATTATTTTATTTCTGTGACAAGCCTTTAATTTCTTGTACAGGAAGTTGTGCTTTCCCATTATACATGTACACTAGTAGAGTTCATTCATGGACTCCTTTGTACAGGAACCGAGGAGAAGGCGGCAATGGTAGGCAAGTTCTGCGCAGGCAGGCAGATGGAAGACAAAAATACTGGGTTACCTGTAGCAGAATCTGTTGTAATAACATGAAATGCTGTGATACCTTGGAAAAATATGGAATTGTCTGATCAAGGAATGATAGGTCATAATTTTTCATTTAAATTCTAAATAATAAGGAAAAAGGAATTTTATGCCATTAATCGTCTATTGCTGGTGTCATCTACTTTGCATCTTCTTTGTATGACACTGTTAGACTCAACAGAAAATATATACCTTTGAATTGTATTTCAGGATTTCTGCAAGATTGGGAAGACAGGCCTATGGTTGTCCTTCATTGGTGTTTTCCTACACACCTTATAATTAGAAAAAAACCCCCCTTTTTCTGTTGAGAAAAGTTTTTCAGAAGTATGTTTTAATTGGTTTTAGTTCTACCTGTATTTGAAGTATTGCTAACAAAAATCTTTTGGGAAAGTGATGTTAGCCATACTTTTGAGGTAGTCCACAGTAAATATTGCAGTAGCCTTTATTCCTGTTCTTTAAATACTTCATAACAGGCTATATTCTGTTTTCACATTTCAAAGCAAGAATCATGTATTTAAAAAGCAGTGTAAAGCATGCAGAGGTACACATGCACAATTCAAGAACAGTGTCCTTTGCAAGTATACACGGAGGAATTTACCTCAGGTTTGTTTTTATCAGTAGCCTCTCTACACCCCTACTTTTGTCTGTTATTGAAGAGGTTGTGGAAGATGCAGATAGTTTAAGGATTTACGGATATATACTGTTTCACAACAGTATAGTACGTAAAGTACATCTTGATAAATGCAAAGGAAACCTATAAAGTCTTACAAAATGATAGCCATTATTGTAACCTTGAGTTACTTGATTATATCTTGAGAATATTTAGAAAATTATTTTGCTTTTGTTCTATGGAAGATGCACCAAACTTGTAATAGTTCGGAATGAAAGGTCATGCAGTGATTGACCAGGGATTTACTGTTGTAAACTGTATTAAATAATTATTTAAATTGTATAACAGTAAACGCTGTTAAATACTGTGATATAATAGATGCTGTAATTATTTAAAATTACAAGCAAAATACATTCCGTTGCAAGTAACAATTGTCTTTTTTACAAAATCAAACTGTCCTATTAAGAAATACTAAGGGACCGCTTTTTTTTCCCAACACACAGTTAGAAAATCTAATGTTGGATAAAGATGGACACATAAAGATTACAGATTTTGGACTTTGCAAAGAAGGAATTACAGACGCAGCAACTATGAAAACATTCTGTGGTACTCCAGAATACCTGGCACCCGAGGTATGATTTAGAATATATTCTTGTAATGCAGTATAAAATGTTTATTTTTCATTTAATTTTAGACTGTGATGTTTGTATGCTGAAAACTATTCATTGTAGTAAAGAACTGATAGTCTGCCTGATTAATACTATGCAGTTGGTATTCAGAATTATATGTGCTACTATTCTTTGTGGTGATGGTATATGTATATTGATGCTGTGCTTCTTAGTGTTCAAAAAGGCCTCTAATGTGCATTTTCCTTCTCATGTTTGCATTCCTCTGTTAAAGTTTTTATCTTCCAATGATTTCTTCAAAAATAATCTTCCATCTGTCTGTCACTTGGAACATATGATCCTGCTTAACTGAGCTGTATAACTGGTGTTTATAGCCTCAGTGGAGGCGAGGGGGAACAGGAAGGTACTGAGTTTGCTGGGTTTTATCCGAACTCCCCAGCTGCAGGGAGAGGGAGGTGAAATTTTAGATATTTCTGCTAAAAACAGTTGAGCGTATCAACCTCAGAACTGGTGGAGGTGGGCACCAAAACTTTGCTTTCCTAGTATGTAAGCAGAAGTGGCATCCCAGAGTATGGAATCTTTACCATTAGCTAGCACTCGGAATGCCAAACGTCACACTTCTCGAGGACTGATAAAAAGATGGACGTGAGGATGTTGCTTTTGTTCCCTTTGCAGCTCTGGTTTGGCCACTTAAACTGTTTTGGAAGCTCAGCTCACCCAAATGATCTGCTCCAGTATTAGTGCTGACAGCTCTGCCACTGATGCCTGCTGAAAAAAAAGCAAGGGAAGCACTCCCAAAAACTGTGGTTTTGTCCTGTCTAGCTTCAGTCAACAGTACTGACTGGGGTGCGCTGAAATGTCATTCTGCCTCTCCTGTGGGGTTGCCAAATGCAACTCCTGTATTGACACGAAAGACAGCATTTTTTTTTTTTACTTCATGCCAAGATTCTGTGGATACTTAATTGGCCTTTATTTCCATTCTTGTCAGCATTCAAGATTGCTAATAGACATAGTACACAACTGATGCTGATAAAACTTTCTAGTCCACCTAAAGGGCTGTACAAGACCCTTCAGTCCTACCATTTGTTTTAAGAAGGATTCTTTAAAGGATTCCCCACCTCTTGCTCCAACTCAGCACCACCAGAAAGCCTCTATTACATATCGTCTTTGAAGAAGAACGTGCCATAGTTTGAAGGGAGGGTGTGAGGAAGCATAGCTCTTTACCCTCTTATATTCAGGAGTATTGAATCCTGAGCAGCACCGACAAACCCTGGAGCCTATTTCAACAAGCAAGTTTAGATTGACTTTCACTTTTTATGTCAAGGAGTAAAGATAAGCAATAAACATGACAAAGGATGTCAAGGAAACTGGGACACATCACCTTCTGGATACTGCTGGCTGGAAATGAAGGTTTTAGGATGGTCAGGTTTGCAGGTTTGAGAGTCTTAATCTCTTGAAGGATATTTGAAGTCTCCTCCCATTTGTACTCAGGGAAGAAATTGAAACTGCTCTTCATTGGTTATAAGTTCATATGGTATGTAAAGTTAATGAAACCATTTTGGATCATAGCAAGGTCTTTGATACATTATTTTTGTCCAACTATAAAGGAAATATCAGTATTCTTAGGAGCCACTAACTTTATCTTCATCCATCTGGTTCCATCTTCCTTGATTCTTTCAGCTGTGAAGAGAAATCTGAGCAGTTGTGCTCTCGCACTGCAGGTTTGAAGTACCTAAATAATATTGGTTGGTGAAGTGTGTTCATTTCAGCTGTTCAGTGAGTCACCAGCTGCTCTAGCTATGAAGACAAACTCACTGATACCTGGTCTTTGCAGAATCCCATCCCGTAGATTCCAAGACTAGGATGCAGATTGTCGCTATCCTGTTTGGCAATTTCTGACATCTTTGTGTTCAGTGCAGGGACTCTCAGCAGTTATCTACATTTAAGGATTCCAGAACTGTTCTTAGCCTGCTTTGAATCTTTTATGGTTACTTAGAGGATGTTGCAGATCTGCCTGTTTGGCTTGGTACAGTGGCCACTTTCCTTCTGTTCCACACCCAGAATCTGTTCTAGCACAAAGAACACCACAAGGGATGATACTGTCATCACTGGCATAGACTACAGGTGCCATTGCCAGCTCTCTTACCCCTTCATTGTCTTCTTGTCATCAGTCTTGAAAACATTCTCAAACAGTGCAAATACCCCATTGCGTTGCTTTCATCTGCTTCTCAATCTCTCACTTTTGGAAACATGTTAGCTCTCTTCCATCAAACTTGGCAAGGGGTCGTTCTGGGTTTTAGACACCACAAGTTACTTGATCCAGTTTGCCTTTCTGTTCGCTAGCAGTCCCACTCCTCCACCTCCCATTATGAGTATTTTTGGAGACCCACCCTGTATGAATATGTCTTGAAGGAAATGGACTCATGATAGAACTCATTCCCTTTTACCTCAGAGATAAAGGGTTTAGAGCAAACCACCTAGACAGGTTACTGATATGGCACAAGAAGACTCAACACCTTTATCCACACATTTTTATTTGAAAGGGTGAAGTTAGTAGTATATGGACAGCACTGCAAAATATAAACTTTCCCTTTGTACTCTTTGTTCTTCAGTAGTGCTTATTGGTGCATTGGCTGGATGGTTGCTCACCTGAGACAACTGTATCTATTTTTATACCTGGGACAGCTGACTGATAAAGGGACCGTCAAGAGACCGGGTCCTCTAGTCTATTCACGTGCACGTGTCAGAGAATGAATGTGCAAAATTCACTTGTTGCCATTCAGGCTACAGACATCGTTACCAGATGCCAAAAACTTACTACCTTTTGACAAATTGCAGATCATGAGAACTTAATGTTACAGCTGGACTTTAATCCTGTTACCATGGTGAATTCCTGGTTGCTTGTCCCAAGACAAATGGCAGCATATACTTATATTTTGCCTGGTTGTGGTAAGTATAAAGGCAGATGCCTTTTAGCCTTTATTTAGAAGCAAGATATTCTCCAGTTATGTGGAGAAATCCATTCAGCATCTGTCCTTTTAATAATACTCTTGCATCCTCCTCTTTCATCTAGGTCACTTGTGATGGGTGCATCCTTTCTGCAGGCCTTTTGGTTCAGTTTCCCATGTATTGGTTGGCTGGTGGTAGAGGGCACTAGGACAGTGTACTCTGTAACACGCAGGGGTAGCCTGAGGTTGCTTTCCAGAAGCCAGAGAGCAGCTGATCCAGGAACCTTGCACTGGCGGGAATCTGTACCTAGCCTGAGAACTGACTTAGTATTTTCTTTGGTATTAATTCAGCATTGTGGATTCAGTTCCAAACAAGAACTTGAGCTTGGTTCTCCAAATGCTTTTTGGACCATTGTTTGAGGCATAGAGTCCTGCTCGCTATTCCATCTTTTTGCAAAACCTGGATTGCAGTTGCTTCCAACAGGAAAACGGAAGTAGCTAAGCCAGGGTAAGGTGGGTTTCCTCCTTGCATGGCGTTCTCTCAGGTGAAGGTGTCCTTTAGGATCCATACAAAATTATTTCCCAAGGTGATTTCAGAATTACTCTTAATCAGAAAATAAGCATACCTGTTGCTGCGTTTTTTCCCAAAAACCTTTTGTTTCTGAGATCGAAGTAGCCCTTCCCACCCCCTGTTGAAAAGGGTCTTTCATCTCACATTGATAGGGCCTGACCTTTCATATAGGACCTGAGACTGACTGTGCTGATGTCTCGCAGACCCAGAACAATGCCCCTGTCCATGCGGAGATCAAATGGATGGTGGGCCATAGGAAAAAAATGTAATGAGATTGCCAGGTTGGAGCCCGTTTTCGTCTTTGGAGCTAGAATTACTTTTCTGAACCATCGCTGGTTTATCATTCGCGGCACCGACCTGGAAGTTTATGGGTACCGTCGCCAAGCACTGTGCTGTTACAGGGGTGTGCAGGGCTTCCAGCTAGGTGGTCCACGGGTACGTTCCCTTCCTGTTGTCCTCTCCTAGTCCTTCCCTGTTCTCAAACACCAGTATTCTACAGTTTAAAGAAAAGTAAAATAGCAGTGGCTGTGCTTGTCTTACATAGTTATGTGCCAAGCATAAAAGATGGTAGGATATGTGTACATCCTCTAGAAAGAAAATAGTTGCCACTGTCAAATAGCAGGCTTGTATATGTTTACAGTACATATGTACATTTTGGTCACAATTATTGAAGAATGAGTAAGTAGCTTTTTATTTGTGAAATTATAGTCTTTTGAGAATAATTTCGTTATCTGATAAATAGTGAAATTCCTTTATCATCTGCAGTAGAATTAATGCAAGCGTCTGGGAGTTTTTTTGTGTGTAAGTGTAGTGGTAATACTTAATATTTCCCTCTGCTCTAAGAATCTGTGGAATTCCCCATTTGAAAGGAATAAAATATTTTATAATTTCTCATTCCTTAGTATTTTTTCAGGAAGAAGAGACTGTTTCTTAGGAGTCTGTTTCCATTGTTATTCTTCAAAGTAAGCTGTCACATTAGAGATCAGTGTGGTATCAGAGAATAAACATAGATCCAATGGGAAAAAGATAAGTTGTGATCCCATTTAGGAAACACAGATGTATTCTTGAATTTTTTCAGAAAAAAACTCACAAAATGTTTCTTCTGCAGTTCTGTAGTGGCAGAGGCGGGATAGGACCATATGTCTTTTCCAGACAGTATCACTTGCTTAATAAAGAAAGAATAAAACTGAGAAAGTACTCGTACTTGTAAATATACCTGTGAGACATTTAAAAGCATTTTGGATTTTGATAGTTTTCAGTTGATCGTCAAGGATCAAAGACCTTCTAATAAAGATACAGACCTCTACAGATTTTATTTAATAGAACATTCAGGAAATGAAGCTATTTGGGCAGAGAAATAAAACTTCTTGCAGCTCTGATCATTTATAAGGGTAATTTCTTCTATGAGATTGCAGTTTCTGGCTCTACATTTCAGTTCAAGTTCTTAGGACTAAGGGCACAGTCTTAGTTATAGTAGGGCAGTCACTGTGGTACTAAGTTTCTGCGTCATGGGAGGTACAAGTGTAAATACCAGAAATTACTTTTGAAGCTTTTAATCTTTCTAATAACAGGAGAGAAGATGTTTTGGCTATGAACAAGTCTGTAAGGGACTTCATCATGATCATTCAAATAACTTTTAATAGATGTAGATGATCAATGATATTTAGGTGTATTCTAATAACAAGGAAAATGGTAGGACCTCGTTAAGTTTTATTAGCATAAAAGTACAGACTAGGTGGATGAATGCATTCCTTTAAGAACAGTAGTCTTATAAAAATATAGCAAGACCATTTCAATATAGTTTATGCAGTTACTATCACTTAAAGGTATGTGACAATAAGTAAGACCAGAGTAGATTCATAGCCTTTGTCCATAGGCGTGAGAAGTTCTGCATGTCTTATAACTTATTTTATAATTAGACCAGTGGAGACGAAGGAAATACTAAGATCAGTTGCACTGTGCTTGTTCAGCTGGTATTTTTTTTGCGATCTTTCTTTTAGAAAGGGGAGTGAGCGAGATCATATGTAATAAATTATTTCCCTGAGTTTTATCTCAGAGAAATGAAAGGTAAAAACTCTTTTATCAAGAAGGAACTGCTGTCTTTCCTCACTGTTCACTTAGTTTCTTTCTTACAGCTTTTCTTTTGGGGAAGGATATGGCTTTGTTGTAGGGGTGACCCAAAATCTAGAGCTTGGCCATCAAAGTTCAGTAGCTGAATTTCAGCAAGGGGAAACACGGTACCCTGTCCTGCAGGCATAGTTAGAGCAACTAAAAACGCTTTTCCCATATTTACAGGAACTGAAGTGAAATTTTCTAAGAATGTTGTGGTATATGCAGATTATAAAATGTTGTGGAAGAGGCAGAAAAAGCATTTTGTCACTGGTGCAGCTATACATTTATGTCATTCTTTTAACGCTTGCTTGTATTAGATCAGGATATTTGCCAAAGGCAGTCTGGTAAATTTTTGGGCTGAGACTATGATGATCTGCCACATACCAACCCGTCTGGTATGAGTTGAAACTAAGTGATACGTAGGCAGAGCGGGAACCACTGAAATGCGCCTAGACAGGCTAGCATGAAAATTGATGTTTTCAGTTTTTGCAGGCATCGTAGCAAAGCAGTGTTTTGAACAGGCATTTTAATGCAGATAGAAGTTGCAGTGTGAATTTTTCAGAAGAGCTCCTTCAGGTGTGGGGAAAGGCATGAAGGTGCTTATTTTCAGAGAACCTCATGAAAGTAGCCAACATCATGGATAAACTGAGGCAGGCCAGTTGAGAGAGGTTAGCTAGGGTAAGGATGTAAAAAGATCAGCATGTTACACTATGGAGAAAATGAAGTTGCATGGGTAATACAGCCACGGCCTTTTTCTTCTTTTCTATTCTTGTGTGCATTTATTTTGTTTTGGTTTTTTTTGTTCTTTTCAATGGGGGACAGAAAAAGATTTGAGTGAAATAAGGAGAATAGCAAGGAACCTTAGTAGGAAGTTAAAAGGAATTAATGAATCTAATGATCTCACAGATACATTGATAGGCCAGAAAACACAGCTTAGAGATGAGAAGGTTTTTCTTACGGGGAAAAATGTGGTTGTAGCAGGAAAGAGAGTTTGGACTGAAGACATTTATGTTATTTTGTTAATTTTCTCTTGATAGAAACTAATAGAATGTTTTGCAGAGAGGCGTAAAAGGCAGGAGAAATTGATGAGCAATGTAAAATGAAGAGGAGCTCGCTGGAGAGTTGTTTAGTTAGGAGCATAGATTAACTGAAGGACAGGGTAATTTGTCGTGGCTTATGCAGTTTCCTTTTTATCTCCTTTTCCTTTAGATTTAATTTGAATTTAAAGATAATTGAGGCACCGGAAGATGGAGGCTTTCTGAAATTCTATGCAACTTTTATATGAATAATAGCTATGTGCCATTATTTTCCACCTCTAGAACTACTGGATAGAAAAGGTAAATAGGGGAAAAGGGAATTTGTGGAAAATGGCACAAATTAAGGGAAAACGGCTGTTAAGATGTTGCTAGATGGCACCTGCATTCACAAGGCTTTAGGACCAGTATGAACTTCTAAGAGTTGGAAAAATACTGAAAAGACGGACAGTGGAAAAGAAACTTTATGGTAGGCTCAGTCTTCCATCATGCTCTAGAGAGCAAGTTCCCACTCGTATTTGGTTATCTCTGGTGAGCATTAATGAAGATTGATTGTCAGTGGCTATTTGGGTTTATTTAGGGGAAGGGTAGTTCCTGTTGTTACTGAGCTTCCTTTTATTTTCTTCGCTTGCATTAATTCTCTCTTTTAGAGAAAATATAATGAGACACTCCACCAAATTGTCTGTGTTGATATAAATATATTGGTAGTCTGGTTCATGGTGGTTTTGCTAAAGACCTGAGAGGCCTGTAGTGGTGCTCTAACAAGACAGAAAGAATTTAATATTTTAAATTCTCTTAGAGTGAGGTTAGTGGATTTTTGGAAGGACAGGGGTAAGTTTGTTTCTCTAGCTTTAGACCTGTTTTGTTCTTTTCACTTTAAAACTGTATTAAGGAGAGCATTTGCAAGCAGAAGTGCTGTGCTGAAACATGATAGAGTTCTGGAAATAGAAACCTCCACCATTCAGGTTTTGTGCCTTGGTGGCAATTTCCAGTTACTTTGTACCAGAAGCAGTATCTGCTGCACTGTTAGGGAATTGCATTGCATTTCTGTGCATTTCTAGCCTTGGCTTAGTGTCTTTGCTTCTCCAGCATTTCCATGAGATTTCATACACCCTTGTAATTGTGAGAGTCCTTTATTCCTTGTCCTGTGGTAGCTGAGAGAGAAGGCACAGGCTGTGACTGTCCAGAAGTAGGCTGCTTGTAGCATCTTATCCTGTGCCTCAGGCAACATTGTGCAGACAGACTCAGTCAAGATGGATGTGTGAACTCGTGTGGATGTATTTCTGGGTTTTGTTCCTCTCTTTGAATATAATCTTTTTAGTGCTGAGCTAATTATGTAGTCTCAGTTTTACTGTTGAGTTAGAGTACCTGATCAACTTTCCAACTGTAAAACAGTTTGAAAATCAAATGTAGCTTACATGCAAGACCCAACAAAATTAGAAGTGTTAAGTACGTTTTGGCAGTTCACTTTTATTATGCCCAGTCCTCAAATGTACCAGCAGACAATCATCTGAATGTTAGTTATTTTTCACATGCTTATGTGATCACACAAAAAGTACATGCTAAAAAGAAGCAGATGGTGACAGATGGGGAAGGTTGAATAAGGTGGTTTTGGAAACCTAGAAAAATGCACTTCTGTAATAGTGTAAAAATAAAAATTCTTTGATCGCCAAGTTAGAATGAACAAAATAGAGTGCCCCCCCCCCCCCCAAAAAAAAAAAAAAAGACAAAACCCAACAAAAAAAACCCCACCACCCAAAAAAACTTTACTGACAAAAAGGAATAGAACCTATGAGTGTTCAATGTATATTTAGGAAGGTGTGCTATATAGTGTTGTTTATCTAAGGATAGAACATTAGTTTTTATAAGCCAGAGACTTGGAAAGGTGGTAGTTGTATTCTTTCTTCCTTTTAAAATTATGCATTCAAATCAGTTTCATTCTGCGCTCCAAGAATGCTGTCAAAAGGGCCATTCTTCAATGTCACATATTGGTAGTGTTGCAGGTTGTGATAATGTTTTTCTTCTGATGTCACAAGAAAGACTTTTACCATCCTACTACAACAGTAAATAAATCATGTGTGTAATGGGGATACCTGTACAGCTAGAGCTAATCTGTAGCAGGCAGCATTATCTCTTTGTCATATAGGCAAGTGTAAAGCTAAATAAGTAAAGAAGGTATAATCAACAAAAAAATACTGTCTTTTGTGTGTGGACTACCACATCCAAGGACCTCCTCTACTATGAAGATTGAAGATTTGCTTATTCATTTGCATTAGTTTAATGGAGTCTTAACTTCTGTATCTGTTGCGTTATATAAACAGAAAAAGACTCCTTGTTAAAAATTTCCAATGATGAAATGTATTTTATTTCGTAAAATAGAATGTATCTAACCTGATTAATACTTAATTGCTAAGTCTTCTACCAACACTGATGCCATAATTATTTTTTCTTTTTATATTTGAGTAGGTGTTTGTCTTAACCTATAGTATGAGACATTCCTGCTTCCTGGTGAGGCAGAATGCCTTGCTTTTGATTATTGGCTTTTGCTTAAAGCCAAAAAGCCCCAACTTCAGATAACTTGCACTCATTTTGCTGAAAGTATAGTTAGTTTGCTCAGTACCCAAACACTGTAGTTATGTTGTTGTGCTTTGCTTAACTAATTTTCTGTTGGCTTCAAAAGGGTAGTTCAAGTTTATTTACTTTCTGTTTACCTAGATGCTTTGTGCATAATCTGATTCTTTGCAGAGGCACAATAGAATTTATTTTACCTGTGGAAATGTGGTTTAGTGTTGGCATGTGCTCTTGAACAGCTGTCTGTTGTATATTTGGCCACATTTTATTTCTGGGTGAGGACCAGTGGAGGGTGTGAGGAGGAATAGCATCTATGCCTGAAAATATTTTCCCTTCTGATTTATGGGAGATTCACAATATGTATTTTTCTCTTTACACTAGAATTCTAAGTACCAAATTATTTTTTTTACCTCAAAAGGAAATGAAAATGCAAAACTTGTTTTATCTTGAAATGCTAGCAACTCATGAAAATTCAAATGTGGTCTTTTTAATGTTTTGTTGTCACTTACTGTATTTTAGTGTACCACATTGTGTCATCTTATGCTCCTAAGTCATCACAAATGCTAGTGATTTGAATTTGGGCGTTTTTGTCAGCTTGGCATTGCCAGCGGGGCCCTGAGATGAACATGATGGAATGTGGACAAGGCAGGGTATCCAGAGCAGAACATCATTTACTGGCAATAACTAGTATCAAGATCAAAAGATGGGGAGTATTTACATGGGGGTATGAAAGCATTGCTCAGTTACACATACAGAAGAGTTGCTGCAACAACAGATAAATTAGCACAAGAGTTAGACTTCCTCCTGAAGCCAGATAACCAATGATGTAACAACAATTTGAATTTTCATGCAATCTGGTTAATCTCACCAGACACAAAAACTAATTGTCCACATGCAGTATCAGACTTCTCAAGGGGAAAGATGTAACAAATATGCAAAAATAATAAAACAAACAAAAGACTAGAAAACAGATGAGCTCCGCACTGCCCATAAATAAACTGTTGTATTCAAACCAGAACTTAAAAGGAGAGAGAAATTTTCTAATAAAACCCACATTTTTTGTAAAACTAAGTATGACATTTCTTACAAAGGCTGTCTCAATAACATGCTTGAAGCTTTTTTCATTAATTTTCATTTAATCAATGCAAACATTATTTCCATCTCAGCAAAAGCCTTTAGTTTTACCAAAGGCAATGAAGCATAAACGAAAGCTGAACAAATGCTGTTTCACATCAGTAAAAATTCAAAATAATTTCAGGAAGAATTAGCAACCAGCAAGACAAATCCCAGTATTTTCATTATTTATTACTTCTTACACATCTTGCGTCTTATGGCAGTGTGTGTTATGTAGAGTACTGCTAGTGCAGTGATAATTAATACAGATATAAACAGGTCTGCAGTTTTTCTCCCAATGGTAGAGTTGTTAGAGTTACGAGAGATAAGTGCCATCTTTCTGTAGATTGAAATCATCTTTTGCTTTTACTTGCTGCCTTCGATGAAAGGTATCTGTTAATTCTAGAACAGAGTTATTGTAGTGGTCTGGTGGTTTCGTGGTTTTTTTTTTTTCTTTTTTTTCTTTTTTTTTTCTTTTTTTTTTCCCCCTTTTTTTTTTTTTTTTTGATTGCCAGGGTTGCCATTGACTTCTTACAGTCCTTTGTTAGAATACTTTTTTTCATGTGCAATAGCTTACCTTTTTTTTTTTTTTTTTAAATTAGCTTTTAAATTCTGCTGAAGTCAGAGTCCCTTGTAGGAAGTTAAACGCATTAATTAGTATTGCATGCTCTTTACTTTAGGAGGCTTTGCTTAATTCACATTTATACCAGAATGTATCATTTCTGATGCAGCACAAGGTGTGCCAGCAAATAAAAACAATTTTAGTTTGCTTTTTTTTTTAAGGCTACATAACAAAGAGCTAGATAAGATGAGGGAAAACTCTAGTATAAAAATGTATTAGGAAGATAGTCTGCACTAGAACCAGAAGTAAAACAGCAGGGCAAGCCAGGAAGAAAATGGAGAAAAATTACCAGCAAAAATTAGAGCAGTAACAGAAAACTTTCTGCCTTGACTGAATTCTCAGGTATCCATTGTCCCAGGGTATCTATAAACTTGATGTTTTGTCTTTTCACCTCTGTACAATAAAAGCAATGAGCACTCATTCGAGTTGTTTTTACTATTGGCGCAGCAATACTTTAAGTGTTCATACCAAGATACAGTTATAGTAACTAGATTTCTATAATACTTGGCAAACGTGCCTTTCCGCAGGAAGGACTTTAATACATTTGGATAGAAGTCTGCTTCTATAAAGAAATGTGTATTACCTTTGTTCACTGGTGTTGGATTATAAACTTTCTCGTTGTAGTTGTGACAACAATAGATAGAAAGTTCTAGGAAATACACATTTTAACTTTTGTTGAATAATACGTGGGTGAATATTTGTTTAGCGGACCAACACTGTAGCAATAAAAATGTGTGAAGGGTTACCAGGAATGCTTAAGGAACATACACTCCACCTGAACTGCAAGGTTAATTGAAAACAGTTTTTTCCCCTTGAATTAACAGTACATTGGTACATCCAAGTTCTCAGTTTTCTTTCACAACATAGGTGTGCAGACAGTTTGTTTAGATGTTTAAATATTTTCCCATCTGTTCTGTCAAAATTATTGATTGAGCAACAAGCTATTTGTAATGTCCTACCAGAAAGTCTATATCTAATGTATTAAGAGAAACCATAACTAGGTCAACAATGTAATTGCTTTTCCAATGAGTTGCCTTGGTTATCTAGCACAAAGTACGAAACCAATATTTTGATATTGTTCTTTTAAATATAAAACTCAATGCTGACAACCCTTTGTGGAAGATTAACAATGAATTGTATGAAGCCTTTCATGCTCAAGGTTATTGCTAAATTTGCCTGTGTTTTCAGAGTCCAGGAGTTTACAGCAACTAACTACCATTTAGAGATCTGTGGGAAATACATTTCTTCTTTGTGTGAATTTCTGCTGTATAACCAAAATCTCTTCCAGAGGCTGCCCATCAGGGATGTTTTGTTACAAAAAAGATAATAAAAAAAAAATAAAATAATAAAAAAAAGAGCCGTAAAAACAGAATTAGAGGGATTTTTCTACATTCAGCTCAGTTTTTGTCTGAGGCAGTCACACCTTGTTCAGTATTCTCTGGTTAGTGGAGTATCAGAGAATCCTAGTTTCACTGAAGGCAAGGAGAAATACATGATTGACTTAAGATAGTCACAGACTCCACTTTTTATACTGCGCTAACCTCCTAAATAATCTTGTTTTCACAGAATCTTGTAAAAGCATTGCATGTGTTTGTATCGACTACTCTTTGGCTGACTCATTTAATTGCCTGCTTCCTAAGTCTCTGTCCTAAGCCCTTGTAAATAAGAGTTCGCAGATGTGTCTCAAGCTGCTGCCTCCCAAAAAACTTTCAGCTCTACTGAAGAAATAGAGATGGTAAAAGGTATCTTTTCACTGGTTTTCACCATAAAAATTAAATGGACATCAAATTCTGTGGACTGTATGTTAGACTCTTAAAGGAGTGATGTACCTAAAGCAAAGGATACCTGGAGATGTATTGACTGATAAACCTCAAGATGAAAATGTACCACCACTGGTGAGGTAGAGGAGGAAGGCTTTTTAATGGATTTTGTTTTCTGGGAGAGAGAAAACTTCCAGTGGTACTAATGACTTTTATTAATATTTTTGAGTCCAAGACACTGGACTTTTCAGCAGTGGGGAATAGTATTAGAACATTGGGGTTTTTTGCCAGTAAAGCAAATACAAGGATCTTTTTCTTCTCTGATCTGTAGTTACTTTTCAGCAAAATGAATTATTATGTGTGAGGGGCAAACAATTGAATTACTGTGATCTTACTGTGATCTGCCACGTGTTTGTGTTGTCTTAGTCATCACAAAGGCAAAGTTCAGGCTGTGAAATGAATTTTTTATTTGGCAGGTAGGGCTTGGTGGTCTTTGCTCTGTGTATCAAGCACTGTCCCACTGTACACTTGGTCATTGCCAAGAATACTCTCCAGAAACCCCAAGGTGTGCAGAGACAGCGGAGTCACTAGAGAATACTTTGTTTTCCCTTGTTATAGTAGGTATTCCTGCTATCTCAGTAAATTCAAAAAGGAGTTGAGTTGCCTTTTGACAACAATACAAATGAAAATTTTAAGGTAAATGGATAGCTTTTTCTTAGCTGAAGTACGGTATTGTCCAGTGCCTCTAAAACATCCATAAAAGCAGTGAAGTACCTGCACGTGCCTGGAAGCAGATGCCTGGCTATTGTTTCTTGCTCATTAGAAAGTGTGTATGTTACTTAACCTTTTGCATATTTATTTAAGACTAGAAAAATAACAAACTTCAGTAGCACCTCTGCAGCTTTTTTAAAAGCATCCATATAAACCCAGGCTGTGTCCTCATACTGCAGGTGTAGGTGTAAGTTTTAGAGGAGTGTCAATGCCTGGAAAAGCTGCAGCGGTTTCAGCGCAGCAATGAGTTTATGGGCATAAACTTTGGAACCCTCTTGTACTGCTGGAGTGCTTTAGAGAAATACAGGTTGGGAAAAGAATCAGGCCCTTAATCTTCCCAGTAAGGGAGCATGGCTGCTGCGGCTGTCTGTGTGCAGGAATAACTGGCGGAGCCAGCGTAACTTCTGTGATGTAACTTTGGGGCAGAGATTGACAAGCATTTCTTTCTGCAGCAATGTTGCATCCGATGCTGCCTGCCCTGGTGTCCTCACTTGTGGTACTACAACTGTTCATGTGGCAAATGAGTGCCTTAGGTCAGAAAAATTGATTCAGGTGAAAAATAACCCAGGGTGAAACTTTTTTCCCTTTTTTTCTTAGTACTGGTCTAGTCTCTGATGTGGTGTGTTGCATAGTTTTGGCAAGGTAAGGCAAGGTGTGGAGAGGGAACAGAAACAAGAGTGTGAATTAGGCTGGCACTCCCTCTGAAAGAACCAGTTGTTGAACTAAAGCCCTAAAAACAAATGGAGTAAAATTCCCTCAAGTAATAAAAATTATGGTCTTTTTTCGAGTTTTATTTCCTATAATCTATGTCATCATCCGAATGAACTGCCGTCAGCCCACCTCCTGCTTTACTCAACACCAGGGAGTCGCCTGGGTGCAGTGATGATGTGAGGTGTAAAACAGGAATGAGTGACTATACATGTTATCTGCACACTGAAGTCACGTCGTGCTGGAGCTCTCATTTCCTAAAAACTCACCTAGATCTTGACACGGTGGCTTGGGATTTTGGCACCCCACGTGTGTGAAGCAGGTGCAGTAAGGGAAGTCATGTGTCTGAATGATCTGATTGTTTAAACAAATTTTGTGGAAGAAAGCACATAACTTCATCTTTACTTCATGAAAATGCACCTGACTGGAGTCAGGTCTCTCTGTCTCAGCTCATTGTAGCTGCACTTTCAGTAGCTTATGAGTTCCATGTAATCCTTCTGTGTGATACCCCTAGAAAATATCAATATATTACTTTACAACAGATACCAGAATGGTTGAGCTTGTGCCCCTTGTGATGGTTTTGGTCGGCCTGTTGCCTTTCCTGCTGTGACCTTGAAGGGACTGGGTTGTTAGGACAGTCTATTTGCTTGAAGACAGATTTGTGAGTCCTTGCAGGTGTGGACAAGAATTGGCTGGAGATGATGGAGGCAGCTTTTAAGGCCAGTGCACAAAGTCCAAGAGATCAAACTTCCCACTGTGTCTGTGCCTGGCTAGGTGCTTAGGCTGGTACCCCATATACACAGGGGTACCCCAGAAATACTGGAGGGACAGCAATATCAGCCCTCACAGCCAAAGGAGACATTTCTAAAAGCAGGTATCCACCTCATGTCAGGCAAAAGATTGAATTATTCATAGGTACAAAGCTCGCAGCTGTGTGTCGTGTTCATTTTAGCACTGGGTTGAAGCTTTCTTGACCTATGTTCAGTGTAATTAAAAATAAATCCCTCAAATCCAAGAACTGTTTGGAAAGGATTCTGTGATGCTGGGGCAGTGTGTATAGACATGTTCTCGTGCTTGCCCTAATTGTATGGATTTGGTCGTAGGAGCTGCTGGTCTCCAGCACTTCCATTGATTTGTCACAGTCTACAAATTCTGGAGTTTCTTAACACTATGAGGAGTAGAAATGACTTAAAGAAATAATTGTGTATATTTACCGTGAATGAATTGTGCACAATTTTATTACATTTATATTAAAATAAGTTGAGATGCATTTTGCTTGATTTATGCTATTTTCAGGCTGTTTTTCTTTTGCCTAAATGAAACCTTTTTGATGCTCTTGCTTGTCTGGCTGGCTGTAAACCAGGTATTTAAACAAAAATAAAGAGTTGCCAGTTTTGCCAGCTGGGGATGAGAACCCGGCTGGTGATATGCGGGTTCGGGAGGCAGTTAATCCAGCTTTTATGCTTTTTTATGATTTTATGTAAAAAGAGGTTAAAAATCACATTTGGCTCTTTCTTTGTACCACTGTTTTGTTGCTGTTGTGGGACTGCAGCAAAAGGTTGCTCATACTTTTTATTATTATTAGGTGAAGCCCTGCATAAATTAGGTAAAGCCCCAGATACAGTTCGCTTTAGCTATTGGCCATGTGATTTGCCTTGTTCAGAGAACGTTTTATCTTCCTTTTGCCTTCTTCTATAAATCACACATGCAAACCACACCTCAGCTTACTTGTAAGAAGAATCTACCACTGCCTCACAATTTTGTATATTTCACTAGCTTCAAAAGAGTAGCTCACTGTACAAATAGGAGAAATGATAACGGTGCAAATACATAATGCTTTGATTCTATGGCAGAAGAAATGGTGATTTAAAGACAAACATCACAGATTTCACATACAGTTTTTCAGCAAATAGCTTGCAATATGCTCAAACTCATAAAACATTCAATTAATTTTAAAATGCAGGAGTTATTTTAGTTGGTTTTTTCATATGTACTTATTCAGATAATTTGTTGTATTTTACACTTTCCAAAATTTCACCCTCTATTTGGAAATATCAATGATGTAACGAGTCTATGTGTTTTGGCACAGATGTAAATAGTATGTGTTAATGTGTTAATATTTATGATTTTTTAATCTTATATACACGAGAGGGATTTGTAATACACTTCTCATCATGTTTCTACTACTAATCCTTAAGGACAGTGAAAACTAGGAATGTGAATGCATTGATTACTGTGGGATTGTCAAAACTGCCAAACTGAATCAGATTGCATTTTGTTTCTGCTAAAAGCTTGTACCAGATATTTCAGAGCAGGGTTGGGGATTTACTGGGGGAGAAAGAGGAGAGGCAGGTAAAAGAGCTTGACGGACCTTGTTAGGGCTGGCTAGGGTAGTGTATCCTATGATGCGGTCACGTCCCCTTAGTGTCCCCAGATGGGTGAGGACTGCATTTGCCCTTGCTTCAGAGGAAATTATAGGAAGTCATCTTACACTTTTTAGACAGTCGCAAGATGATGTGCTCATAGAAAAAGTTTATTTCTGATCTGTTAGAGATTGCCTTATTCATTAAAGCCTGAAGGCTTTACTACATGTCACCAGATTTTCACTACTATATATCAAAATAACCGTTCCTGTGTGTCTACTTACAGATTGAATCTGGGTGAGCTCTTGGTGGTGGTGACTGGATGTGCCAGTGTGTTGTAAAAAGTGTTTTGTTTTCTGTGGATTAGGTTTGGTTTGGCTTTGGTTGGGTTTGTTGGTTTTTTTAAAAAATTTTAAATCAGTCCTACATGCTGCCTTTCAGAATCTGCCTTTTAATGATACTGAAACAATTCTTTGTAGAGAATTATTTCTTTATATAGTCCAACTATATTAGTCGCATTTCTTTGATCTTTCTAACTGTTTATTGTTTAAGTCCAATTTCCTGTTTTAAGGTTTTTGCCTCTTTAATAGATCTTTCTGCAGCAAATACTGGCAATTTGGCACATAAAGTTGTAGTGCCTTCTGTATTACCATTTATTAACTTCTAACTGTTCTGTCTTCTTTGAGCGAAAGGGTATGATCTTCTAGAAATTCACAGAAATTGGAATCATATCTGTATATATTCAGTAGCCTTCGGTTTCCTTATTGCTTATGTTTTCATTATGGGTGTATGCTGCTGTTATGTTGTCTCCATTTCTGCAGTTTAATATGAAAGTGTATTAAGGTCAAGACGCACTGCTTAGATTCCTTATTCCAGTTCTCTGGAGCTGCTGGGAGAAGGGCTGTGGGGTAGGTTGTTTTTAGGCACACCATTGGAGGTATTATGTTAACAAATTATATCAATGTTACCATATTTCTACAGTCATATAGTATCAAATATAGTAGTCTCTTGGTAAACTTAGTATCATATAAACATTGTCATATTTCTTTGCGTTAGCACTGTTCAGCTGTTTGGGCTACTAATGAAACTGTCATGAGAAACTCATTGAGGACTTTTAGTATAAACGAAGATCATAATGAAGCTAAGCCCATCTTAGTAACATTAAGGTCTTTCTGAATTTGAGGCTTTGTTCTTACAGGTGGGGCAAGGAGAGAGGAAGTGGCTGAGCAAGGAGGTGCTTCACTTCTCCCAGGAGAACACTAACCAAGGCAGTAGTGCCCATAGATGAAGTGTCTCCTTCTAAAACTGTGTACATTATAAATGGGATGGTAGAGGACTTAGGAAAGGGGAAAATGCAGTCATGATCATTTTGATCATTGTGAATTTTATATTTTCCCTTCAGCAGTACAGTCCCTGGTATGCCTGGAATTTCAGTGAGCTCAGCTGTGTGGGTCAGTACTGCATTTGCATGTATTGAGCCAGGTTCTGGGAGTCCTTGTAGCACACTGTAAAAATAAAGTCTTGGAAACACATTCATACAGAGGTGCAGAAAATAGAGTGAAATGATTGTGTCTGAAATAGTGCATGTCTTACAGCGGGTTTTGGTTTCTGTCTTAGGTGTTGGAAGATAATGACTATGGTCGTGCCGTGGACTGGTGGGGATTAGGAGTTGTCATGTATGAAATGATGTGTGGAAGATTACCGTTCTACAACCAAGATCATGAGAAACTGTTTGAACTGATACTAATGGAGGACATAAAATTTCCTCGAACTCTGTCTGCAGATGCAAAATCATTACTATCAGGCCTACTGATAAAGGATCCAAATAAGCGGTAAGTGAAATTCCTTGGGTATACGGGCATAATAAATACCCTAATTATACTGAGTAATGTAAAAATAGGCCAGTGGTGCTTGGTCTTCCTGCCTGAATGTCCTTATGGCCTGAAGGAAAGGGCCATATGCAGCCGTACCGTCTCAGATTTCCACTTTTTCTATACAGCAATGATATATAAAGTGAGTTTAACAAGCAAAAGGGGAAAAGGCATGTGGAAGAGAACACATTTTTAATCATTCACAGGAAACATAGGGATCTTTTCAGGTTTAGATTGTGTACTGGAACTAAGGGAAAGTTCTAAATTTTTTTTCACAGTATGACTTAACCCTGAGTTGACTGTAGTGTTTCATGGGGACTACACCAATTTTTTCTTGGAAGTGATCATGCCAGGAGACGTGTATAGACAGCCAGAGATAAATTTTATTAGGGCACTTAAACAGATCACATATTGGACCCCGTAAACTAGAAACTTGTGAAAGAATACATCCTCTGAGTGAAATTTAAATACAGTGGTTTGAAACCAAGTCTCACCTAGCTGCTGCTTGTGCCCTTTTGTGGTGGTCTTTTCCCTTTGGGGTTGTTGCCGAGGAGAGCCATTTTCCAGTGGCTCCTGCACTGGACTAACAGTGTCCATTGCCCTCTGGATCTCAAACAAATCTCTGTCTTTGTAAATTAGTGAGATTTGTCTGTAGGTCCCCTCTTTTCTCCAATCTCTCTTTTGTTCTTTAGTCTCTTGGCGTGTGTTACAGCTGCAAGCATCCTTCTGTCTGTCTCTCTTCTCTAGTCCTCCTTAAACCTGTTTGTTCTCAAGAACTTTTCAGCAGTGGGCATTGCTCGCTGGCACTCAGGGCAGGACTGGTTGCCGCGTCTCTCAGGGATTTGCCTGCACGCAGTCGAGTGCAGCAGCCAGGACAGCGCAAGCGGTCAGCCTTTCTGCTGCTGCCCAGCAATGCCTGTTTAACTGAATTTACTGTATGCAGTAAAAGCAAACTGTGACCACCCTACCAAATACATGGAGATTAAAATAAAAATTTGTTCCTGTAACAACTCCTACTGCAGTTTAACCTCCAAACAGTCTGACCCATCAAATAGATTAACCTTTCAAATGGAAAAGATACTTCCCTCAGGTTAGTCTTTGCAGACAGTAGTGTTTATTAGACTTACATTTACAAGCTTATTCATATTCAGGTTCCGGTGTTAGCTAATGCTAAATAGGGTGGGAGCATGGAGGTTAACTGCAACTCATCTTTTCTCTGAGCTGCTGGGTGGGAAGATATTGAGAGAAGGCTGGAGAGTGCAGGCTAACTGGGATGCTTAGTAGAGACATAGAGAATTTTACAATGAGTAGTTGAGAAACAAAGAGGAATACAGCTTGGAAATGAGAATAACTTTATACCCAGTTACTGTAAGACTGAGGTAGTAATACAAAATATTTTTGTAATTTGGCAGCAGCGTAATACCAATACAGACGTTTTTTTCTTGTTTGTGGGAATTACTGCTCCTTGCAAAAAATGCTTTAGAGAGGAATTTGTCTTACTAAAAAGGTTGCTTTTAAAATTTGTCTTTATATCTTCAGCAGTTCCTTTTAATGAAACAGAAACTACTTGTATCACGCTTCTAGTCAGTATTTAACATGTATGGGCTGCTTGTTCAGTTAAGATTAGCTTTTTGTCTGTTGCAACCTTTCTGTTAGACCAGTAGGATAGCTAGTCTCAAGAAGTAGTTAGATGAGAGCTGAGCAGTTCTGAAAGTCCATGTGCTGTTGAAGGAGGCAGAGGTTCCCTTCACTGGATGTGTGGTTCCTCCTCCACCAACAGCAGCAGCTCAAGGGAGCTCACTAAACTTGTTGAGTCAAATTTGACTTGCTAACGCAACAAGAACCAGCCAGTTCTTTCTTGATTTCTCACTGCAGAGTTAGTTTTCTCCCAGGTCAGTGAGCTGACTTGGCTCACAGTTGTTGGTGGGAATGATGCTGTAGATGTAAGTGAGAGGGGAGAGGTATGGGCAGGGGTGGGACCCTCCTCTTTTGGCAGCAGTGACCACTTCCATGAGCTCCAGTCACCTTGGACAAGTTCACTCTGCCTCATGATTTGCCAGAGTCTGGCTTTGCCAAGCCATGGGCCACAGTGAATAGTGTGGTTCTTTACAATGGCCTTTAAATAACCTTCTCAGCAGGCCTACAATTTATTAATTTATACTAATCGACTCAGATTGAGACTATTTTATGGTAATTGGTTAATTGTTACAGCACCCAGATGCAACAGCAGTGAACACTGTATAAAAATGATGTGTGAGTCATTACTGATTCAGTGCCTGGCACCTCCTTGGCAAAAATTTTACGTCAGCATTGTTTGGTTGGTTTGGGTTTTTAATAGTGACAGAATGTTAGTTCGTCTTTCAAGAAAACTAAACTTAAGTATGTTTTTTAAATGAATGAATTATTAAAAAAGCTCATTGTGGACAATAGTGAACAGTTGGATTAATCAAATAGAATAGACCACAGCATGGATACTTCTACTATCACATTTTCTCTCAAGATCACATGAATTCATATTAAACAGGTAAGATTTACATATTAGGTGGGTGAGAATTGCTCCCAGAGAGTCAAAAACAAATGGTCACTTTTCTAACCATTACAGTAACCTAATCTCCCTTTAAGAGTAAGTCTTGTTTAATGTGAATTTTTTTCCCCACTCTCTTTAGACTTGGTGGAGGCCCAGATGATGCAAAAGAAATCATGCGTCATAGTTTCTTTGCTGGAGTAAACTGGCAAGATGTATATGATAAAAAGGTATGTCTTTATATGACATTGAACAATCTGGCTTCTGCAAGGTGGTTTCAACTGATAGTCATAGGACTGCTGCTCTTTGAAGTTAGTCATGTTTTTCTTTGCACCTTTTTGTGTTAATACAAATGAATTATTCTAAACTTTGGTTTTTCATTTATAATTTGTCAGTGGGCCACAAATAAATTTTGCAAACCAACCTAAATTCAGCAAAGACTTCTTTTGTTATGTAAGTGTGCAAATCTTTTCCTTTCCTCTTTTCTTCCTGGGCCTTCAAGAGAAAAGTAGCTATATGACTCAAGATAATGTGAGAAAATGTAATAGAAGTTTATCCTGAATTGTCTTTTTACTTCTGCCTTTTATTGAAAAATTGTTTTACGGAAATAGGAAAATGAAGCGATTGGAAGGGACTCGTAGGAAAAATCTACTTTCTGATTGTTTGTGTTTAAGTAGAAGTCTTTTTCAAACTTTTTTTTTGAAGAGATATCTAAGAAAATTTAAATAGCATTAAAACACTGCGCCAAAACAGCTTGTGGAGAAAGCGAGTACTGGGAATTCAACTGGAACAGTTTTCTCTAAACCCAGTCCTGTTCCTGTAATGATCAACACTTTGGGGGATGATTTTAGAAAATGAATTTATCTTACTCAGTAGTGAAACTCAATTTGACTTAAGTTGTTTTATATACAGAAGCTGATTTTATCTCAGTACTTGTGTAAGAATTTACTTGTTGCTATAAACCCCTTCTATTTTGATAAAGTCTTTTTTTTCCCCCAACTGTTTTACATTGTTAATCTGCCAGTTGAGCTGCGTAATTTTAAAAGATAGAATTTTTTCTCCTTTTTTTGTTTTGTTCAAATAAAAGGAAAATGGAAGACATACGAATGAGCAGAATATGTTTATGCTACAATGTCAATGATACAAACTGTTTTTTCAGTTGTTGTTGAACTGGAATTTTAAAAATATGTGGTTGTTGATGTGGTACTTCTCTGACAAATACCGGAATTGAAATAAGAGCCTGTATATGATGATACAAAATATGGTATTCTGAAGTTACTTGATACAAGTGTGATTTTTCCCTGGCAGTATCACGCGGTTTCAAGAAACTCTAAAATAAATAATCAGAGCGAGTACATTAATCAGGTTACTTTTTGAGCTCAACCACTGGTTGGTTATGTAAGGACATTGCGGAGAAGCACTTTGAGGATAACATCGAAAAATACACGTTGAGGACCTTTCTGGAATTTAAAAAACCTCACTAAAGTTGATTGGATGTCAGTGTACTAGGAGTGGGTGAGGAAGAAAAAGCTGTTACATTACTCTTGCTCTGTTGAAAAAGATTTCTTAATTATTTTACATTAGAAGTGCAGCTCTCAATTCTACACCATGTTCAACATCATATTTAGTTAAGAAAATATAGATATTCTTAACTTCTAAGCATACGCTTTGAATCTTTCCAAATCAACATGGCAGATGTCTTTCAGTCAAGATATTATTCTGAGCTACTAAAATAAAGGAGGTATTTTGCAGGTATAGATACATTTATATATATATATATATACACACACACATATATATAGAGTTATATAAGTGCAGGTATTTTGCTTTTATGCTCATGGAGGTGGATATGTCTTATTGGAGTATTGTAACTGGAGAAATTGTAGTCATTCAGTGTCTACTCTGTCCACTGCTGTTTTGAGAAAGGAGTGAAAAATCAGCTGAATTTCCTCAGTTGAATGGTTAACTTCAAGGATCATAGGAATTGCTTTTGTGCAATATTGGCACAGAATGTGCTCTTTATAGAAAAATAACTCGTGAAAATGGCTTCTGCCAGTATGTTTTTCTGTTTAATTAAAAATAGTTTTGTTCCTATTACAAAGGCTTTTGTCTGGTTGTTTAAAATATCCAGTTGTTCCTTTTGCACACATAGTCTTACCAGTTCTGTGGTATGCAGAGCGAGACTGTGCTCTGAAATATAAACTTCAAAGATAATAATAAGGTTAATGAACTTTCCCTGAGGATGTTTATGAGAACACTTATATGAATATTTTTGAGGCTTTGATATTCTAAAATAACTCAGGAGGAATGTGCATCAAACTGATTTTCAAATAGATTTATTCTGTGCTTGCTTCTGTTGCTGTTTATTATTAGTAGTATGGTCTTCAGTGGTAGGGTCACTTGATGAAATTGATAGTTGATGTAATTATTTGCAGAGCAAAAATATTTCACAGTATCCTTGCCTGAGGTTTATGCACCATGAAACTGTAATTTGCTGGCTACGTTTGGGGAGTGCCTTTCTGTTAGCAATGAAAGAACTGAAGTTCACGTTCAGAGTAATGGAAACAAAAAAATTGTGTGTATGCCAGGTAGTTGCTGGGCGATAGTTTTGTGCATGTGCACACTATGCTCCTGCGCCACTAATGTTACAATTTTTACTAGAGATTAAGTACATCTCTGTACTTACTAGGTTATCACTTTACTGGTGCGATCAGAGACAGAATTAGATATCTGTAAACTTAGAGTATTTCATGCAATGACAGTATCTGTGTGAGGTCAAATGGATCCAAATAGTCAAGTGGAATCATTAGCTCTCTGATACTGCTAACTAATTAAACTAATTTGGTACTACACAATGATATTAAAATATTGTATGGTACACTGGAGCAGAGAAGGTCGTTGCCTTTAAATGAAAAATGTATAGTAGTTAGCATTTGTGATCAGATGTATTTATTTTTGGCAGAAAAACCATGAGGGCATATGAAAGAGAGCAGCCTGTGCCAGGTTCTTCCTGTGATCATCTCAGCCCTGATGAGTTTTTATCTCTGTGCCTGAGTATGAGAAATTGAATAGTTTGGCAAACTCTGAAGACTTCAAAAGCCCGTGTACTTCTAAATAAAATATTTGTTTTATTTTTAGCTAGAATCAGGAAGCTTGTTGAAATTTCTGTTACTCATTTAAGAATTGTTTTAGCATATTTTTATTCGCATTGCAGAAATATTCTGAAGTTGTTGGATGTTCTGTCTAGGGTCTTTCACTGAACAAAAACCACATGGGCATTAATTTAAAGGTAGGAATTTGGGTACGTCTTCAGGCTTGCAGCCTGAAGCACTCCGGTAGCCTCATGACAAAGGAGAACCAGACCTTTTAGCGAAGCCTGGGTTTCCTCCTGCACGTAATACAAATGAAAGAAGAAGAAAGAAACGGTACGGGAATTTGAGCTCAGATACATATATCTCCTTCTGATTTCTGACAATACCTCCCATTGTTCCTGAAGCAAATCAGGTTGCGCTAACAAATTGATTTGTTGGTACTGGGACGGGAGCAGGGGCAAGAGGCAGTAGTGGTTAAAGCTGGTGTGTCTGACTTTGCTGCAGGCGCAGCACTTGCGAAGGCACCTATCTCAGTGTGGAGGCAGTGACTTTCAGCATGAAGCCTGAGAGCTGCAAGAAGCTGTGCCTTACCCTTCATCTGTGACTCTCTTTGCTTTACTTAAGACTCAACAACAGCAGATGATGAAACCCCATGATTGAAGCCCTGGGTTCAGGCCTGGCAAAATCTGCAATGTAACTATAATCTTAAATGCACGTTTAAGTACTTTTGTGTATCAGATTTTTAAGGGAAGGGGCAGGAGGGAAATAGGAAAACACCAACATCTGGTTTTAGGCCATTGCTATTTGAGTCGTACTATTTTTGTACAGTTATCTGCAGTGCAACAAAGCCTGTAAAAATGACCCTTGTTACTTGCTTTTGTGTTGTTGCCATGTGAAGTAGTAAAAAGATGAGAAAACTGCTAAGCAGTCTGATCTTTTCATTGTGTTTCCAGTGATACTTTAAACTATATATGCAGACCTAGTGGTTGATTACCACTGCTTCCCCCAGCTGCTTGAATTTACAGGGAGGAAAACATATATAAGGGTGCCTGATTCTTAAACTTCTGCCTGTAGTCCTGGGGGTTGTCATTTCTCTCTGTCCATTGTATCACTTGGAAAACAGTTTGTCCGTGGGCAAAACCCCCTGCTGAAGCCTGCCTTCCAGTGGATTTGTGCTGTGTGTCCTTCTACCATTGAAATCCCAGCCCTTCCTCTGCCCCCTGCCTAGGACCACCGCGTGCAGTGTCCTGCCAGGGTCCACGGGGTATTTCCAGCTCCGGGCCGTGCTGTCCAGCCTGCTGTCCAGGCAGCAGGCTGCCTGCTTCTGGGCTGGTATGGACGAGCCAGTCCCTACACGAATGCTTACTGACTGGCTTGAAGCTCAACTCAAATGACTGTCTTGCCTTCAGTGGAAACTCTAGTTGCAGGGGGGGATGGACAGGGATGTCTCTCTCCTAGTCAGTAAACTAGATTCAGAAATTCTGTGAGAAGTGTATACGTACTTAGTCTTTTCTCCATCATGGTGTGTTTGCCCAGCCGTTAGGAGTTTGTTAGGGAAGGATGTACAGACTGATGGAGTGCATAGTCTCATCAGCTCCTGTTCCCTTTGGTAACTGAGCTAATATCAGAAAAAGGACAAAAACTATTGCTAGGAAGGGAAAGTCAGTATTTTAAAGGACTTACATATTTTTAATTAAAATATTGTTGGTGAGGATCTAGTGTTGAAAGACTGAACTAAGGTTTTGTGTTGTTTGTATCTCTGCATGATTTTTAGGGTCACCAAGCACTGACAGGCGCTTAAAAGATATATAAATAAGGGAACATGTATTAACAGATACACATCAGAAAACTAAAAACTTTTGAGACAAGCTTTGCTAGTGTCCTTTAAAAATGTTTTATTGTGGTATTTTGTAAGTTAATGGACTTCAGTTTATGTGAAAATAGACTTTACTTGGAATGTCGTTTAGCAAGTTCGCTAGTTTGTTAATACCTATACTTTTTTTTTTTTGAGTTGAGAAGTCTGTCTGAGAATTGTGACATGTTTTCAGCACTTCCAGCTGTGCATGCTTGTGGTGAAATAGAAAGGCATGTTTCAGTGATGCAACCCCTTCTCACAGTATAATTTATTTTTTCGACCATTCTGATTTAGCTAATCTGTCTCTTGCAGTTTGGTTCTCCAAGAAAGTTCAAGGTAGATGAAAGTTTGATTTCTGGAGATTAAATCATGAACACTTAATTATCACTTCTTAATTAACTTTCATAGTCAGAAAGAACTGTAACATTTGACACAATTTTTGACATATGTCAGACAAATAAACTAGATGAAAATTGTTGAAATACATCATATGATGACAATACATTATTGAAAAACCTGTTTTGTCATTATTTTTATAATATGTTTTCAAAATACATAAGCTGTGAGAAAAGCAGAATTAATCTCATAAATTGTAATTTATTAATAAAGGAAGAGGCTTACATATTGGGATGTGGCAGTGGTTTCTTTTAATTGGACAACTGGGAATGTCATACTGAAGTTGAACCATAAGCAAGGTTCAAATAGTTATTCCTTATGAACAAAGCCTGAAATTGAACAACAGTGCTCACTCTTTGGTATTTATACCATACATAAAGAATTAGTGTGTTTGGGACTTTTGAGATCATAATCTAGTTACCTAGTTCATTTAAACGAATAATTCGGTGGGGGTGGTGTGTAGCTGCTCCTCCTATTACTTTCGCACTTTATCTCAGAGTACTGTTCAGCTGCAGTCTGTTGGTGGATGAGATTCTTACGGTAATGTTAGTTCTGAGTTCGTTGGAAGGAAAATTCCCTTTAAACTAAAAGAAGGAAGATCAGATTGGTGTTCTTTATCTGCCAAATGAAAAATATGATGCTTGAGTGCATCACAGTTACTTTGAAGTAGCTTCAACCACTTCCTGTACAACACCAAGACAAATGATTCCTGTCAGATCATCTCTGAGCAAATAATGTTAGATTTTTCTCTTGTACTGAAGTATTTGTGTAGTTGTTCAGTAAGTGTGAGAAAGCTCAAGGTGTAGGATAGAGCCTGTCTGTTCATCTCCATGTGACTGTAAGAGACAGGTACTGTACCTGCCCCTTTCTTTCCCCCGAGAGGTGGGTGGCAAGTTTCCCACGTCTTGAACTGTGGAAAACCAGTGGTGTTTCTCACACACAGTTCTTGATGGATGCCAAATGGAAATGCCATTCACTGGAGATAAAGAAGACACTAAGAATTTGATGCTGCTTCTGCTGTCATTTCTAACACCAAGCCTTGGAAGTGGCCGGGGCAGATGCAGCCTGACAGATGGGTGTGAAATTGGTTTTTTGTCTTGAACATCAACTCTTACAGTCAGTGAACTCACACTGAGTTTAGCCCTTTTTGTTTGTACACACACACACACACACACACACACACACACACACCCCCACACCCACACACACACACCCACCCACCCACCCACACACACACACCCCCCCTGCATGGTCCTTACAGTACATTGCTGGGTGCTGAAGGTGCAGTCTCCTGTCTGGTTTGAATGTGTTCTGCCTGAATTTGCACAGGCTGCTAGAGGAGGAAAATGATCCCGTACTAAAGCATGGCACTTGCGACTGAGCACTGTGATTTTCGTGCGGACTGACAGGGCCTGTGCTTAACAAAAGCTCATCTTACTCCTTTTGGACACGGGTTACTGGGGGTGCCTTGCGGTGCTGCTCATATTACTCTTGGACTTTCTGACTTCTCAGATCAGAAGTGGGGAAGAGCTGTGGCAATAGCAGCTTGTGGCACCAAACCTGAAACGCTGCTGGGTGTAGAGAGGCATCTTCATATTGTGATCAGCAGAGCTGTAGTTAATGTTGGGTGTTTTGGTCTTTGTCATTGAGCCTCAGTCTCCCTTGGGATGCATGGAGAAGCTTCTGAGTTCTTATTTAGGCCCTGTGTCAGTCTAAGTGGTTATCTCTGCAGCAGTCACACCTTATTTGTCTTTCGTACAGCTGAAATTTGTGGAGATATTGCTTTCTCTTTTTAAATAAAATCTGATGATTAATAAACAAAGGTGGCATCCCTCCAGAAAGATGATTGCCAAGTTTCTGTAGTATGGCCTGGCGTGTTGGTGACATGGCTTACAAAATCTGTCTCGAATGGCTCCGTCTCCAGTCTCCTGAATGTGGTGTTGAAGTACCGTGTGCCTCTGCATACACTTGTGCTCATCATTTATACCATACTTTGTGCTTCTGCCTTGTCTGCAGTGTTGTTAGGAAAGGTTTTCTTATTGCATTTCTCTCGCTTTCTTCTGGAGCGGATGCCTGAGCTCTGTGTGCTGGTTCCTCATTTACTTGGAGCGGGGGAAGGTGTGTCTTTGGTGGCAGCTCAGGAGTCTGGAGTGAGATGTCCACAAGAGTTTAGCTGCAGTTGGTTTGCTGTAGGTGGGGTAGGGCAGGTCAAATGGAGTGATCCCTGGTTCTGGCTGCCCTCACAGCTGTGCCGGTGGAAATGTTGCTGTGAGGGAAGGAGGCAAAGTGTATGGAAATATGAAGAAACCTTCCTGCTGCTCTCTGTGGCGTTGTATCTGTGCATCTTAATCTCAGCCGCCATTTCCTCTTCCCCATAAGCTCTAGGGGATGGTTGGCATATGTGAAGGTATAGCTTGTATAAATACCAGCGTAAGCTGTTATGGAGAGCCACATGGCTGCACAGTTTGTTTTTGCAGCCACTGAAGCTTCCGACTACTTTTAATGTCCAGATATGAAAGGTACTGCTTTAAGATGGATGGATCTCAAAACACCAGTGATGCAAACTTGCATCAGGTTCCTCCCTTCTAGTTAGAGCCTGGAGTTTCATGTGTTTTACTTGTTTCACCTCTCCAGACAGCTAGACTTCTGGCATAATTGGAAGTTTCAGCAGCTGACTTGCTGGATGTTATTGATAAAGAGTTTTCTATTAAGCCTAGCTACTAAGCATCGATTCTGAGCACCAACTTCCTCCCATCACCTGTGATGGGTGAATTTTGTTTTAATGGTGCTTTTCATACCCAGTTGAAGTCGTTATTATACTTACTTGTTCCTTAATGGTCATTTAGTGCTGTGCTATACTTCCTAAAATGAAGTTTTCAAAGTATTTTTGTAACCATTACTATTTCAGAAGATGGACAGAACAAGGGGGTGATCTAAAGTTGTAGCGAGGCCTGTTCATTTCAGTGGACAAAAAAACCAACAAAACAAAACAACAAATGGGAAAAAGCCCTGAGTAAACCAGTAATGAGCCAGTAAGTTTTTGAGGAAGAAACTTGTCAGCTAATGCATTATCTTTTTCCTCTCCCATTGCAGATCCATACATTGCTATATATTATGAGCCTACCCTGCCCTTCCTTTTGTTTTTCATTAACTAGTTTGACCTAAATCAAAGTTGTTAAAGACTGCAGAGTGAGCGTTTTCATCTTCTCTTCCCGTAGTAGTTGTAGCACGGAAAGTCTCTGGTTTACTTCATAGCAAGAGTGGTTTCTTCGACTGGAGATGTGTATTGCACCTTGGAAAGACATTGTTTCTTGTCCTTGACTTGAGAAACAGAATTTTCCTTAAGCTTGTATTTTCATATGAAAAGTTTTAATTCTTGTGAAATGGCATTTTCTGTTTCTGATCTGGAATATTATCCCAATTGAGAAAGTACTAAAATTGTTATAATAAGCTGTTACCTAATGGATTTTTTTCATACTGAATTTAGTTTACTTCAGTTGCTGAGAACGGTGAAAGTGTCTTTTAAAAGGATGTGCAATGGTGGTCACTTGGCCTTGATTAGAGCATGTTATCTGGCTTCATGTAATCTTTTTTTTTTCTTTTTTTTTTAATTTAAACTTTTTGAGGGTCCTTCTGTGAGGCAGAAAAATGAGGAAAAGGGCAGTCTGGAATGTTCTACTGCAGTAACTCTGTGCTTAGGAATTGTGTGGCTGGTTAGCTGGGGGGGGCGTACAACTTTGGAAATCTGTTTTAGTAGTGCAGAGTTGATTGGGACGGCCAGGACACATACAAAAGTAATTTTCATAAAAGTGCAGGAATTTGTACAATAAAACAGAATACTAAGTTTTTAAACACTGGATGTGACTGGATTTATACCTGGAAGATTCTTCTAATGTTGATAGCTATAAAGTATGTACTTAGAGTTAGCTCCTTAAGCATTTATCCTACACTGCCCAAAAGTTTTACGTCAAATACCCCTCTGCCATTGTATGTTTATCATTCAGGAAAATGTAAGGAAAAACTGAATTTAGTTCTGCAAAAGTATTAATCAGATTTATTGTACCATTTTAAGTATATGTGATAGATTTATTTTTGCTTAGTAATTGCTTGGACTGTTACTGAAGATTTGGATCAGATAAAATAGAGCTCTTAGTATATACTCAAAAGGGCAAATAAACTGTTGCAGGGAGAAAAGAGTCAATTTGTTGAGTGAAGGGTAACGCTGAAGGACTTGCAGGTGTATCTGGGGAGGGATGGCGGCAGAATCTGGTCTCACATCCAAAGAACCACCCAGCATTCTGCTGTGGTTCTCGTATTGCAGGGTACAGTGAAGGTGTCTTTCTCCAGCTAATGTGGCTTTCACATTACCAGCTGTCACTGTAATACATCCTATGTGAGATGAGAAACATGAAGAGAACTGGGTGGCAGTTTTCAACCTGGGTTTGGAAACGGTGGGAATTTCTGTGTGCATTTGGAAGGGTGATAAAGAACAGAGACAGTTTTTTGTGTGAGTGTATGCACCTATACACGCTTTTGTTTAGAGTTTTTTTGCTGTTGTCTTGCTGTTTAAGTGCCCCGTTTATGCACTTTACCACATTTCCATCTTTTATGTCTCATCCCAAACTGTAAAGTATTAGGAATTAATAATTTTCTGGATAGAGATCTACTGTGAAGAGCATCTTGTTGAAAGACATCTTTCTTTGGCTGGTTGTGCAGCACTACAGACTTCCACAGCCCAGTCCTCATAGGGCAGGCTAGCTTTTGTTTTGTTTTGTTTTGGATGGCTCTGTTAGTGTATTGTGTAGTCTCCTTTGGTTTGCACTGACATCCAGAGCTGCTTCTAACATTCACCAGTTCATGCAGATCTCTTCAAGCTGTAAGAAAAAAAAAAATAATTCTTGTTCATCAAACTCAGAAAAATAACGAAGATTCTTACTATTGTAAAAAATTACCATAAAAAGAAGAGTTTCTGCAACATGCATCGTGTATCATAAATTGTGTCTAGTGCGTTGAACTCGGTGAGGGGAGGGGGTGTTTAACAGCAGTTCCGCTTCCTTTGCTGTGGGTTAAATGAACAAATTAATTGTTTGGTGTTGATGTTCTGGAGTTGAGGAGAGAGATAACATGAAACTGGTGAAAAACCACATACAAGCTCTGATAATATCAGCGAGCCATAATGTAACTTGTTATATAGAAAGTGTATGGATTTCTCTGTCTCCAGGGTATGTATTTTAAATTGCATGTTAGGATGTACCACCAAAGGGCTCCAAGGTACAACCCAGAACCTTGTCACCCCCTACATTTGCAGTGTCATGTGCACTAAACTGCTGTATCGTTTTGGAGGGCCGCCGTGCAGCGTGATGTTCCGTACTGAATATGCCTTCCAGTTAAAGTCTGGCCTGTAGGTGGTTGCTCTGGAGGGGAAGGTGGACAGCAAGGCTGGTTCAAAAGCGGGGCAAGGAAGTCCTGTCTGTGCGCTGTGAGCAAATACTGATGATTTGCTGTTGGGAAATACCTCACTCTACTGTGAGAGCAGTAGGCAGGATTAGAGCCAGCGACTCATGTAAGCATGAACTGGCCTTTTTTCAAATATTAGATTTATTTTCACATTCACATAATTTCTTCTAAAGGGAAGTTCAGATGTAGGCCTTAACCCTGCAAAAAGAAAAAAAAGCATCCTGCTTCGTATGCTCTCTGTGCAGTTCTTTTTGCCTTAGCTGCTTTATACCATCCAGCTGTGGCAAAGTACCTGGAGGTGCCTTTGCCTGACATCTGTGTGGGTGATTAGAATGGCCTGAAGAGTTTCCAGGTAATTATCTTTATGCAGCTCAATTTATTTGCAAGTCATGTGAGAGTGATACTTGGAATTTAGCTGTGTTGTGCTCATAGCTAGATTCTGAGTTAATATTTTTGAGATTGACTCCGATGGCTTCTGTCTCTTACTAGAAGTTAGAGACTCAGCTGCCTCTCCACTCATTTGATCTGGGTGAGGGATAAAGAACTAACTTGTTTTCCTGCTAGCAATGTGGCTGTTTTCAGGTCCAGTAATTTCGTTTTGTTTCTCAATCCCTTTCAGCTTGTACCTCCTTTTAAACCTCAAGTGACATCTGAGACAGACACCAGGTATTTTGATGAAGAATTTACAGCTCAGACCATTACAATAACGCCGCCTGAAAAATGTAAGTCAGAAATTATGCATAAGCATAACTTTAAAATAATCAGTTTATAATAAAGGACCACATAAGGCTTTTTTTGTTTGTTTTAATGGAAAAGCTATTCTCACTATTACTAACAAAAATCTTCATATAGAAATGTGTAAGAGTAACTCTCAATGACAGTGTTCTTTTAAAGAAGGAGTAATTACAACGCTTAGAATATTCTATAACTCTGGGTTGTGTTTTGGGGGTGGTTTTGGTGTGGGTTTTTTGTTTTGTTTTACTTCATTTGGTTGGGTTTTTTATATTGTTTTTGTTTTGTTTTTATTTCTTTTAAATAAGAGGAAGCACCGGCTTCAAATGTTTGCTGGCTGGCAGTCAGGGTCCCAGTTCAGCAAAGTAACAGGAACATGGACCCTGCTTTAAGCATGTGGACACTGGTAGTGGCTTCAGTGGGTTGTCTAAGTTTAGTGAGCTAGGCATATTTTAAAATACTTTGAAAACCAAAAGAAAAAAAAAGAAAAGAGCTGCCAGAGTCAAGTGGATGTCTCTTGTGTAGGCATTAATTACTTGAAATTTCCTATCAAGCCCTGTGCTTCAGCAGAGCTCTTAAAGACGTTATTAATGTAGATGTAACCGCTGCAATGGGCCTTGCACAGAGTTTCTTTGTTGGAGTGAACGTAATTTCACCACAGTTTGTATTTTTCTCCTCTTCTGCTACACACACAAGAATCACGATCTGATCAGCCAAGCTAGGGCTTAACCGAGTAACTTACTAAGCCAGAGCAGTTAAAATCTTGCTGCTGAGTTCTTCTGTGAATTTCCTTCCTAAGTAGGATTTTTTAAATTATTTTTTTTTAAATTGGTGGATGGGAAATGAGGATCACAAAGGTAGACAATAAAGGCTGTAGTTAAGGATGATTTCATAGAGACAGCTCATTTTTTTGGTGTTTTAGGATTGCCAGGTTTAGCTGCAGTTTTGTTGGTATACAGATCTGGAGCATTTTCGGTTTTGCATTTTTAGTGTTTGAACACAGCCATTTAAGTGATTTCAAGTCTTCCTGCTGTGAAAAAAAATAACCTTTTCTTCTCCCATCTATCTCAATAAGAATTTGTTCATGTTTTGAACAAGTTTTGCTAAAATTTGGATTAACTTGCAGTCTGTTGATTTGATATCATGAAGTCCTGATTTCTTGAAACTCCATATATGTAATGTAATTTATCCATTGAAGGTTGAAGAAATACAGCATATGTGTATGCTTCAGCTTTAAATGTACTGAATTCAGAGCAGGTGATCGGTACCAACGCAGGGAAATGACCTACCTGCCCAAATTACCCATCTCTGCCTCTGGTAATGGCCTGGCTGCTGCAGCGTGAAACTGAGCACAGGCTGCAACCCCACCCCAGTCGTAAGAATAACAAAATGAGGAGAATGAGCAGCAGCAATGCAGAGATCAGCTGCTGCGTTGCTGATGTGGGAAGCCCTCCCAGAGAGCTGGCAGGGCTGCCTCACCTGAAGCTGCAGCAAGTAGCCATCACCAGCAGCAGAAAGGTGAATTTTCTCATGTGTGAGGTAGATCTGGAAAACTCCTGCCATTTTTAGTGAACTGCAGTGGTTCAAGGACTCCATAGGGTTTTCCCTTCTCTGGGTATTGCAAAAGGAAATGATTTTTAATTATTTTTCTTCTAAAATTTACAAGTAATTGTGTTATCTACAATGCAGCATCACTTCTGCCTGACATGATTATGCAAAAGTGGGTTAAAATGTGTTTTGGGGATGGAGGGTTGGTAACTGCATATCAGAAAGTTACTGCTGAGCTAAAGATCTTTCATAGTTACAGTAGTATTTTTTTATAACGTTTAGGCCAGTTATTTACATATCAAAGTTTTACAATCACACAAAGTGAATATTGAAACTATAGCTTGGATCTAAGGTAATCAAACTGTTAGCAAAACAAGCAAGCTCTATACATTAAACTGATTTAATTTGACAGTGTAAAAGGGAGACTGTGTGAAGCTGCAGAACTGAGAGGTGCTGTTGAAGTCAAGCAGCCTAATCATAGCAATTGCTCAAACCTCTAGTTTTCATATGTAGAAAATATGAAGATACAGAAGATCTATAATTCTAAAAAGTTGCATATAAATATCCTGTTAGAATAACAGTTTCAACAGGAGTCTTTAAGGATAAGCACTCTTAAAATAATCCATGTGAGAATGTAGATCTAAATTCTCGGAGTTAGGCAACATCTGGTGCCTGGTTTCCATTGGCACTGCAGGAATTATGTAAATAAAAATATTTATGAATTTGGCTTAGTCCGTGTTTCCTCTGATCCCAGTAAATACTGTAAAAATAAATAGTTTAGTAACAAATAATATGTAAGAATTGAAACACACAGAACCTGCAGTTCATTCTATAGTTGTTTTTCCTTTTAACTCCCTTCAAAGTGGAGGAATATTTAAATATATCTGCAGTAAGATTATAATTTCCTGAACTCATCTTAAGAAACAATGGAAACTGGCTGCTGCAGTCAGCAACTGGCTTTCTGTGCTACCAGAAGCTAGATGTGCTGGCATGGTTTGGTTAGCCTAGAATGGGTGATAATGATTGAAGTTCTCAGGTGATAGCCATAATAAAACCAACCAACCAGCCAACCTACCCTGAAAGAAGTGGTGACTTATGGAAAGGATAGCCTTTCAGTGAGCATCATTCTACGGTATGAGCATAAGCTTTCGTGAATGAAGTCTTACTCCAGCTTGAGCCTTGAACTTCAGCATTGAACCCTGAAAGATGTGCTGCATATCAGGTGAATAATAAAATTTGGTTGCAAGCATAATGACATTTTGACCTTCTACCTTAATACAGATGACGAGGACGGTATGGACTGCATGGACAATGAGAGGCGGCCGCATTTCCCCCAGTTTTCCTACTCTGCAAGTGGACGAGAATAACTATTTTGTTCTGCTGCTTCACTGTCATCTTAGGTTTATCACTGAAAATGATTCCTGAACATCACCACCAGAACTAGATACTATTTAAGATAGCAGGGGCACTTTCAGAGACCGTTCCAAATTGAACAAGTTTCTCTCCCAAACCTACCTAAAATCCATTTTGGTTTTGCATGAAATACGAGATTTTCTCTATTATGCTCTCCTGCTGTTGCCGCTGCCCACAGTCTCAGTATAATAGCAACATCAAGAAGTTACTAACAGTTTCTTTGAAGGTAGATGACTTGACTTCAGCGCTGTACACTTTGTGCGCGAGGAGTCATCTATTTTTCCTCACAGTGGAGGCTAAACAAAAAACATGTTGGTCCAGCTTATCTTCTTCCAGAAGATGAATCAAAATTGTAATTAGTCTGAAAAGACTAGTCTATAAGATTTTCTTGCATCTGTTTGTGCTGGTTAGAACAAGGAACCGTAGGGGTGGTGATGTACATATGCAAGGTTTTTGTTAGGCATATCATTACTTGAAGCAGGTCTCTGTCATTAACATCTGGCTGGAATTTGTTTGGGAAATGCTTGAGAGAAGGACTTAAACTGTTGATATATATAAATATATATATATATATTATTTTTTAATTACTGTTGGATACTACAGAAGAAGCAGAAGGGCTGGGCTCACCCAGCCTGCCACTTAGAACTTCCAGGTTCATGTGCAATCATGGAGAATCGAACATTATACATACAAGAAATGAAGGCGTAAAAGCAGCAGTTGAAGTTGTTTAAGGGGTCTTATAATTTGCACCAGATAACATCTTTCTCATGCTTTTCCTTTTCTTTCATGGTATACATCACCTCTGATGGCTGAAGAATGTAGACAGGCATAGTGGTATTGCTTTTCACCAAAATGTGTGCACAAGGTAAACAGGTGTTTGCCTTACTTGTTTTTATTTTGAGTTTGTGAATTAGCTTTTTCTCCAGGTGTTTAACTCTAAATATTCTTTTTTTTTTTTTTTTTTTTTTTGGTTATACTGCGGTAGTATTTATTTTTAGAGATAAGGTTTGTATGTGTCATGTTTGCAAATGCTGCTACATCTTAGATAGAACAGGCTTATAGCAGTTAATTTTGTAATATATGGAAGGACTGTACAAGCTGAAGGGAATAATGCACTTTTCTCCCATGTGGAAATTTTAACAAGGCTCTGAAATTGTACATACTGCTTAGAATCAGATTTTTGTGAATGAAAATACTGTTTTTTAAATTGTTTGGCAGTGGAGTTGAGGGTTCCAGCTGCATGTGCCAGAGGGTTAAAAACAGACAAAAAAGCTACATCCTTGTGCTCCATTGAGGATAAACGTAATGTAAGAGCCTGACAGCACAACAGAAAATTTCTGTTCTATATGAAGGAATTGCATTTGAACACGAGACCACAGTGATTACAAGAAAAGCACTTTATTTTAATAATTAAAGTAGTAAATTTCTGGGATCGGCCATTCTCCAGGAAGGTTTGCCCTCAACCACGAGAGTCCCAAAACCCGGCATGTTACATGTAACTGTGGTACCTGATTGACTGAATTTAAAACATCACGAGAAACGCTCCACTGATAAGAAAACGTCTTTCCATTTCCGAAGATCTGTATCTAACAGAATGTGTGCATGAACTTTAGCTTTGATCTTCAGCAATGATAATCTTAATAATAAACCCTTTGGTGCTAGGAGTCGGGACAGTACGCGGTGCAGTGACAGCGTGCACGCACCCTTGCTAGCGACATCCGAAAACCCTGACTCCATGGGATTATCATTGGAAGTATCTCTGTGTTCGGATCTTGTTAGCTCCCACGAAGACTGTGATATCGCAGAGTATTACTGGTTGCGTTGTGTGAATGAGTAGGTGAGTCTGAAAGGAGAGATGTCCCTACGCAGATGCCTTAGCCTCTTGATGTGGGAAGCTGAGCGCCCTAGCACGAAGCCCACTGCTGGCAGTGCGTGTGCTGGGACGGTCAAGGGGTAGACGGGCATTTTAGCAAGGCAGCTAAAGACGCAGACTAATTTAGACAATTTTTCGTGTTTCGTGTTTTATCTTTAGTGAAGAATGGATAATCAGTCAGAAATATATCATGATGTATATTCTAACTACGTAGAATCTCATTCTGTCACCTTGTAACACTAAACACACGTAGAGATTATCCCTCTATGGAGAGAGAGGAGCACAGCGAACGCGTCGCAGGTCTGTTCTGCACCGGTAGCGTAGAGGTGTCTACACTGCCACAGCGAGCAAGTGACGGAAATAACCGAGTACTTAATAGTCGGGCATTAATTAGTTCTCTGCAAAGGCCTCGTACTTACAGACCAGAACTATGGTGATTCGAAATCTGTGTTACATGCCTGTGTTTCTTCCCCTATGTTTTCGGCTTGTAATAGCAATAAGTTTCTTGACACAGGGCACCTCTAGCTACCGTCTGCTGGCGCCGTGCCTCTGGCCGGCCGTTCCTCGCCTGCAGAAGCAGCCCTGTGGTTAGCTCACCGTCGCGTAGCTAGTTCGAATGCGGTTAGCAGTAAATGTCTGTCAGTGAATTATTTGAGAACCTTTTAAGACTTCACTTTGCATGGTATTGTCTGCCTTCCAAGACATCGTTGATCAAGTTTATGCTACAGAGGGAGTCAGCGGCTGCTTGGTGCTGCCCCGGGTTGGGGGGTTCGCTCTCTTGCCAGTGTTAGAAAGAGGTGAAAGACGAACGGGCGAGCGCTGCCGAGAGAAGCTTTGGAAGCTCTTCTTTTGCCGTTGGGCGTTGTGGTCGGCTTTGGATGGGAGGTGGTGGCTGTTACCTGGGCGAGCGTTTCGAGCACAGTACATTTCAGGCTTTGACTCCAGCTTGTACTGACTTCCATGACGTACAGTATGCCCTCTTGTACTGCAGCCATCTCGGAGGAAATAGGTCCTTTCTGTTTGGATTTTGGCAGTTTTGCACACAGCTTCGCTTTCCACACTAATCCATCTTCCAGTACATTCCTGTTGCTTAAAGAACGTTTATTCCAGTATTGTTTTAAGTTTTTTTTCCATCTTTACTTGCGGCTTCTTAAAGCTGACTGTTCTTGCAGGGGCCATGTGCTTCTCCTAGAGTACAAAAGTAAGGTCTTTCCTTACTAACTGCAGGGTCTATATATTACACCTCAATGTACACACTTTGCTGCTACTGTTTGTACTGTCTACAGTAGAATTTCCTTATCTTGCTCCTGGTAGTGCATTACAGGCAAGCATGAAATGTAAAGTATTTATTTAAATAAAAACCTCTAAATTGGTAATTGAATTACCTCCCTGTAGCTTTAGAGTTTGTGACATTTCTTGACCTTGCTAGTTCTTTCATTAGATCCATGCAAGATCTAGTCATATGGTTAAGGATATTACGCAGACACGACTATGAACCCAAGAAACCGTATTACTGTTGGTCATACTTAAACTGTTTATTTCCTTAAGTATATGACCCACAAGGATGTGAAATAACTACAAGAAACTGTTTTTGTACACTGTACATCCTTAGTATTTTTACACGTATATGATAGGGATGCACATTATTTTCCTTCGTACAGACAGCTTAAATAAAGCACTATGTCAATCTGCTACTTCTGTGTTTTTTAATGCTAATTTGTTCTGGAGGTTTGTAAATATATATATATATATGTTCAAGCTTGCCACAAAGGACGTATTTTTTTATATCTGCACATTCCTATTAAATATCTTAGAGGATAAAATTCCTAAGTTGTTCTGTGTCAGAGAAAGAGAAACTGAAATGAGAAGGCTATATTGCAGATTACAAAAGATTTCTCGAGTTTTGGGTTAAATATTTACTTAATATTTTAAAGTAATTTTATATAGGTTAGATGTTTCAATCCTGAAATGCACAAAGAATTTACTTAATTTCTTCTTACAAGAAAATGTACATTGTTATTTTTTTATCACTGTATATATAATGATCTGTGCATGTTTAGTTACAAGTTTTATTTGCTGTGAAGTCCTAGTGGTAACTGTAACTCGCTGTGACGTATTTCGAATACTGGGTGATCAGTTTCAGCTTGTAAATTATTAAGTTACAGTATTGTCAAAAAAAAAAAAAAGGTTTTTATGACTAAGCAAGATGTATCTGTGCTTTGGGCCCAGGCTGTTTCCGTACAGGCGCTTCGCGTCAGCTCTGCGAGGTGTGTGTCACTTGTAAAAGTAAATTTGGGTTACGCTTTTCACGTAACGACAACACAGGGCTACGCTCCTGTCAGAACACCCACGATTTAAGTGATCTGTCAGCTAATGAAATTCGTAGCCTCACATCCCATAGCTAGGTAATGTGTGAGGGTAAGGAGAGGAAAACCGGGCAGGCGGGATTTGCAGGGCACCTCAGCGTGGGACACTTTGACGCCCGCAAGCTGGTCCAGGGCTGTTTGAACCAGCTGGTCAGGAGGGCTGAGTGTCCCTAAGGCAGTTGGTCATCTGGGTTTAAGCTCAATTCTCAGCCATGAACCTTTCCTGGGAATAGAGGTGCTTCATCCAGGTCTCAGGTTCGGTATGGTTTGGTTTTTTTTTCTCCCCCTCTTCCCTTTTTTTCCCTCCTCCACCTTGCAGTAGGGAACAGCAGGAGCCAGCCAGCTGTTAGGTCAGTGCCATTAGGAGGTCAGGACTCAGCTGCCGCAGGGGCAGGGCTGTCTGGCCAGGCTGCATCCCACTCTGGCTGTAAAACGCTTAGCATTTTGTGCCTAAGCAGAGGCAGGGGCAGCCGGGGAGAGCATGGAACAGGTAGACCTGGTGCTGTCTGTGCTTAATGACTAATTAATTGCTACAAAGTAGAGTAGCTGCTGCAGGGAAATTGATTCCTTCTAGACTCCCAGCAACCTAATGAATTGAGCGTACGCCTGGGATGAGTATGAAAAAACCCACCTCCTTCCAGCTGCATATACGCGCAGCCCAGGACGCTTTGTGGGAATGGCACGCGTACGTGCACATGGGTGGCCGGCGGCGGTGCGCCGCGCGCAGCCGCCAGAAGCCCCAGTAGGTGAGGCAGGTCCAGAAAGGTTGAGGGTCCAGCCGTGCCTCGGGCCGGGGCACGGCAGCTCCAGGATCTCAGTGAAGCCTAAGTGTTGGGACTGGGTGCCTGAGTTCCTTCACGTGCGTAGCCTATAGGCACTTTCTCCTACTTAAGCGCAGATTTATGCTGTGGACTAATAAAAAAATAAATTAAAAATGAAAGTTTGCAGATTCCTACATTTATAAATATATATTCTTGCCTGTGTAACCATCTGGAAAGTAGTGACGCTTAAAGAATTGTCAGCCTGATTACTGTGGAAAACCCAGAGTTCAACTAGAGAGGACTTTTTCTTCATCAGGCTTTCTTGTCCCTGAAGACCTGAGGCCATTTTAAGCATGTTTATTGTCATACTGGTGAAGCAGTTCAGGGAGGCAGTCAGATGTGTTTGGCAGTTTAATATGGCAGGAAATTGAAATAGGGAGGAAAACCCGCTTTGATGTTAGGGCTGTACCACTAACAATCCTTAAAATACAAGGGAAGGAAAGCTTGTGTCCCACAGCAAATGGTAACTTATTGCATGTGTTGTTACTCCTATTTTCGTTACATTTTATGTGTCCGTGCTGGCTGAGGTAGCTTTATTAACGGGGAGCTATTCCTTGCGCTTTTTTTCCCCCCTTCACTAGTGCAATTCTACAACTACACTGCAAATAATAGAAGTAGAAACTTTTTTCTGGTGTACTAAGTTTATCCTACAGTAGTTAGCAAACGATCAGATGATAAATTCTTTTTGGAACAGTCTGGTATTTGGAAAGTAACTTTTAAAAACACAAGTGTGCAGTTAACCAGAAAAAACCCCCTCCAAGTGTTTTCAGTTCAATAAGCTGAAGCCAAGTTCAGCCGGTGCCCGTCCCTGAGACTGCTAAATATTTGCTGGTGGAAAAGTCTAGCAGCACCGCACCAGTGCTGAGAGCCGGGCACCTCCCTTAAAGGCTAAGCTGTGCTAAGGGTTCCTTGAACTTAAAGGCTTTATCCAGAAATGGGTTTGAAGGTAAACCTGCCCCATGGAAATTCTTCCACATTATATGGAATATTTCTCAATCATTCTTATGCTTGTCTGGTGGATGAGTAGTTGTTGGGACTCTCACTTTTGTATTAAAGGTGACAAAAACCTTGTAAAAATAAAGTTCCCAGGTAGGTTCTGGTAATGAGTTTATCAAGAGGAGCGCAGTGTGCTTGTGCAGGACTTAGAAATGGTCCCCTTCTCCCTCCTCCCCATGAACACGCTTTCCCTTGACTTCAGAAGGCCAGAACGAGGAAAATAAGAATCCAATTAAGTTTATTGGTATTTCGCTCTGTAAATAAGACATCTATGTTCAATTATAAAAATAGATAAAAACATTTTATAAAAAATTGTACAAATTATGAATTAAGTCCATGCTACGTAATAGCTCTTAAAAGTGGCTTGCAAGCCTAGTCTTTTCAGAAGAGTCTCAGCTGCCTTCCTAGGCAGCTTGGTAGGCTGGTAATGCTTCAAAATATTTATGATTCTGTAGTTCAAAACAAGTAGAAACCAGTTGCAATTAGCCAGCAAGCGAAGCGTGCCTGTTTTCTGCAGAGGTGTCTTTGGGTGAGCCTCAGACAAGCCCCGGTTCCAGCCGGGTGCAGAGCAGACCTGAAAGATAAAAGAAAGACACCGGGCTGTAAGTAGTCTGTGTCACGTTCCTTGTGTTTCTCACTTGTGTCGCTTCAGCCTGCGGGCAAGTTCTTAGAAGAGAAATACAGAAATGGTTAAGACTCTGGTAACACAATGTAAACAAGCCCCGTCTGAGCCTGCGCATCCTGCGGGCCGGCTCTCCTTGCCTCTTTCTAAGACCAGAAGTCTTAGAGGGAGCAACAGCAAGAGCTGTTCCATTTCTGAAAAACAGGATCTCCGTGAGCTTTAGACATCGTTCGTGTTTAGCAGTAGATAACCGAGCTCTTGTTTTGGGGCACAGCTAAGATCCTGCTCCTTCTCCTTTCCGGGAAGGAGGCAGCCGGTCTGTGCCAGAGAGCATTTCTGTGAATTGTGGGGCGCGCATACGGGGTGGGCAGCTGCAGCAAAACAGGAAGCTGCTGCCTGGGGGCCGGGAGGAAACCGCTGGTGGGGAAGGCTAAGTCATAGTTTTGAAGCTCTTGCATAGCTATTGTTTGTGCTTCCTCAGTAGCACTTCAGGGCCGAATTAAGAGCAAGACCTCAAACTGCTGGAGCTACCTAGAATTAAGGCACTGGAGTTCTAAAATTTGAATTTACGCGATGTAAATGACCTCAGAAATAAAAATAAACTGTCTGCTTTGGCTGGTTTTGCGTTAGAGGACTAAAGGGTTTTGCGCCTTTTTTCCTTAGTTGATAAGGCAATTAGGGCCAAGTTAAAAAAAGTAGAATTTATGAAGCTGTAGTTCATTAAAGAATTAATTAAAAACAATAACACAGTACCTTTTTTCCCCAAAATACATGCACAAACACCAGCTGTTACCATTGTGTCTACAACCAGTGCAAGGAAGAATGAACTACAGCCACAGAAAGCTGTAGGGCTTGAATTCCATGTCAGTGGTGGGTTAGTGACAGCCAGACCTCCTCCGTGCTGCAGTAACCCTCTGTGTGCGGCCAGCATTAGAGTATAGGCCGACATTAAAAAGGCCAACCCCCCCCCCCCCCCCCCCCCCAAGCACTCAGCTCCTGAAGGAGTCTCCTGGCAGTTGCTGCTCTGTGGGTGGCTTACAGCATCCCCCACCGGCCCATGCCTCTGCCTGCCCTTGGTGGCCCAGCTGATCGCCTGGCACGTTGGCCCGCTGCTGTCCCCCCGACCACTGAAGTGACCGTGCCCAGCCGTACTCCGAGGTGGCCCTCCTTTTTAGGCACCCTTTTTTCAGACAGTAGCATTTTGTACCACTGAACTCCAAACCATTTCTACCCTGGAAGTGTCATACTGCCATCAGATATGTCTCTAACTCAGAAGTTGTCATTTTCCTCTGCCTGTCACCTACAGCCACAGAAAGTGGTTCGTTAGCCCTGCCTGCACGTGCACACACCAGTTAGGTACCAATACTCCACCCCAGAGCCTCAGGGTGCCTACACGTCAGTTGTCACCGCAGCTACCCAGTGTTAATGCGTTGCGAGATGCTGAACCTCAGCTTGGTTGACAAAGTAGGCATTTTGCCACCTAACGACACCCAGACCTCAACTGCCTTAAAAATAAAGCGCAGTTACTGGCAGAGTCTCAGTGTACCCCACTATACAACAGCCTGGATGCTAAAGCAGTCATTTGAGCTGTGCATTTCGGCTAAAGGCACACAGATCTGTCACTCTCACGTCTGGGTCATTGGCAAATGAGTTGGTCACTGGAGAGCCAAGGGCTGGGGCCTTCCCAGTCTTAAAAAGTTTCTCTTCCTCCCACCCGTACATCGATAGTCAGTGAGCAGGCCTCTGCAGCACAAATTGCTCAGGTTCCTCCCAACACTCCCTCCCCTCAGTGGCATCTGTTGTAACTGGGGGTTCTTACGTGTACAGGTTGGACGTTTCTGTAGGAGCAGAACCACAGACATCCGAATGGTTTAATTGCTGTTGACTGTACTCATAATGGAGGGGAGAGGAGCCACTAGCTTCTTGTCTGGTTACAAAGCACTCGGGTGGCCTCAATCCTCATTTGCACAGCTGCAAAACCCCAGGTGGAGCTCTCAAGAAGGCCAAGCATGGCTCCTGAGCTGCTCCCCAGCTTTGCCCCCTGGCCAGGCACGGCACAGGAGGTATGGGCCTCCTACAGCTGCAGAGTCACAAAAATCTGAAGAGCTAAATACTAGGTGTTGCAGCACTTGAAGTGTCATGTCAGGGCAGACATCAAGCAGAGGGCCACCTGCATCCACTCCCATTCTCTCACCTCTGACTAAACTCCATCCAAGAAGTAATGAAGACTTTCCTGTCACCTGTTTAAAAAAAAACCAAAACAAACAAGAACCAAAAAACCAACAACCAACCTTACAGACACTGGGCAGAGGCACTATTTTTTGTGCATTTAGACTACATGAATAAAAAAAAGCTCTCTCCCCAGTAACCTAAGCAGTATTCAGGTCTCTGGAAGAACAGTTGAGGGCCTTGTAAGGATCAGCCTGAATCACTTCTGACGTCGGAGATGGACAAGCTACTTGTTTTCTGGACGTAAAGCTCCCCTTCTGTAACATATAATGAAAAAAAAATCGAAAAACAAAACCAAAAGCAAATGCGGCAGTTGGGATCGTGTTGAGTACTGCATTTGCTGCTGGGACCTCACTGAAAATTCACCCTGATGTAAGAAAATAAAGAAAACCACTGCTCAGGAACAGCTGTAACTCTGACAGTACCTCCCCCTGAGCGACTAGAAGGGCGAGGATGGGAATATAGGCACGGGTGAGTATATTTTAACTTCTGTTTAGAAGAAGGGCGGTCTGTTCGCAGGCATGCTCCCTGTGAAAAAGACATCTGTAATGAGGGAGGAGATAGCTTTAGTGGCTCGGCCACACGGAAAGCACAGGGAGAGCATGGGTTCCTGCCAGGGAGGGGCTGGCTTGCAGGAGGAGATCTTCAGGGGGAAGGCAGAGCAGCAGCATAGCTGGAGGTAATCCCCAAGGTCCCAGTCCTATCGGTCTGCGCTCTCGCTTGCTCAGCTGGCCGGCAACCCCTTCCGGCAGCCGGCGTCTGCGAGGGATTATCGACTGGCACAAATACTTATTTCTGTCAAACTGCTGGACACCCGGGCAGATCCTGCAAGTGAGGAGCATCCCAGCTTTCAGAAACAGACTCGTACTGGGTGGGCAGCGCTGAGGTTTCTAGTAATCTCAGCTTGGATGTTTGTTTGCTATACTATGCATATTTGTATTTAATACCTATATAGGAGGGGAGCTAAATATCTGCCATCCTCCTGACTTGGAGCAAGTTGCAACGTGAGAGAGACTTTCAAAGGTAGAAACTCAAAACTTGAATCTTTTGACAACTTCCAAAACGAGAGGTGTAAATCCCGTAATTAAACTTTTGACTACCTTTATGTAGGCCTGCATATGTTATGCCGTGCCACCTGTTACGTAGCAGCGTAATGGCCTGAGGCACGGCCCATGCCGTAAGGTCAGGCCACATTATCATACTGGCCCTTTTCAGCTCCATGAAAATTACAGTGTGACCATCTTCATTGTGTTGTAGGGCGGTGGCTATTCTGCAATAATACTGACCTTCTTCCAGTAATAGGCGATTTAACATTATTATTTTGAAAGCATGTAATTCACTGCTGAGAATGAGAAAGATATTTTCAAAATCTGTGGTACCAGTCTTGGTTACTGTTTCAACAAGGATGCTACCAGCCCTTCAGCTCATGTTGTCTGTAAGGGAATTTAGCATGTAGCAGGATCAGGTGCTTTGTTCATGATGACTTTTTTCATCCACTTTAAGCCCCAGAATTTTCCTTACAGCGTCAAATGAGTTTTCCATGAAAAACAGACTCTCAACACACTGGAATGTAGCTGGATTTAAATATTTTTTTTTCCTGTTTCTTTCTTTTTTCCCCACACCCCAGCAAACACTAACAATAGAAATAAAAATTGCAGTGGAAGTAACCTGAGTTTTGCAAACAAATCCTGTGAAGGTTATAGGTTTGTCGGTGGTTTCCCCCCGCCCCAGATCATCTGTATTAAAATAAATTATGCAATTTTAAAATCTAGGAATTTTAAAGTTAGGTAACTCTTACAAGGCAAAAGGAACAGCTATAACTACGTAGCTAGCAGTCCTATAACTCCAACAGCACTGCTCCAAATACAATTATTTATATAATGTTTCTTTCAACATAACAATAAGTTTTATGATTTATTACAAAACAAGTAGTAGCCTTTCTGAGGAAAGAGAGAAGATTCTGCTTCCTCAGAAGGAAAATACTACTCCAAAATTAACCTCTCCAAATCAGAAGACAAACACCCACTGATTATCCAGACCAAAACGTATCTATGGTAAAATCTGAGTTCTTCTAGAAGGTCCCTCCTTTCCCTCCAATTTAAATTTTTAACACTTTTTTTTTTTTTTTTTAATTCTGTCAGGTACACCTGTCTTTGCTGTGAAGTGCTTGTCCTAAATTTTTAAGTGCTTAAAAAAAACACGAAACACCAAAAGCTCCAACAATTTCAAACCCAAAAATGTTTCAAACACTTCCTTCTCCCTTTTGTCTTGAAGTGTTTGCCAGATTCAACCCACATCTGCAAATAGTTTTAGTCCTCCTTTCCTCTCCCTCCCCTCTCTCTATATATAGGATATAGAAAAAATACCTACTTCTGCTCATTTCTCTTTATCCATCCAGGTTTTTACTTGATTCCATCTGTGTCCTGCTTGAGATCTGCATCCCATTTCTTCTCCTGAAATATGCAACTGCAGTTACTAGTGGCTTATGTTCCAAGATACAACAGCACATTTACGTTAGTGCATTTTACATCATTTTTAAAAGATTAGGTATGATTGGTTTCTCCCCTTCCTCCCCCGCCAAAAAAAAAAAAAGAAAAAGGTTATTATAAAGAACTGTTGAACAATACAGGAAAATGTGGAATATGATACCACTTTCACCTTTGATCAACACCAGTTCTGCGAGTGATTTTTTTTTTTTTCATATGTATTTCTACACTAACTACGTAAGTCCTTCTGTAGCTAACATCTCCCATTTATGGTGAACTGTTCTTTAGTTTTCTTAAAACAATTGTCTGATATTCCAGGCAGCTCTTTTGGGCTGAATTCTGATTCCCAGAGAACAACTGTTGCTTTAAATAGCTGCAAATAGATTTTTAGGACTCATTTTGTAATAATTTTTTTATATCATTCTTCTCTTCTGAGTGTTCTCAAGTTAAAAAGTATCCTCTAGAGCACAATTAACTTGTAATGAACATAAAGAAGGAAGCTTTTGCCAGTCAAGTCTTGATAGCGTAAAATATCTGAATGATTTTTCCCTCTTTTGTATGATTTTTGTACTTCTGCCCAACTTCATAAAAGCATGGTCACTTCCAGATAAAATAGATTATTAATAACAAAATCCCTGTGGACCATATCAAGTCTGTTCACATTACCAAGAGTGCTTCCCTTAATACAGAAATTTTAATTTTCTCTTCTGAACAACCACCTTCTTAAGCTATCTTAAAGAGAGAGCACTATGGCTGCCCTGAAATTTGCCAGTAGTTACTACATGCTGATAACCCTACAGTATCCTGAGCTACCAAGTTTCTCTACTACAACAGGAAATCCTGTAAAACCAAACATACTGCCATGATTAAAGGCAGAACAAAGTATGGATTTTATTCTCCTGGGTTAAACATTTATTAAATTCTACAGCTAAAGAGCCTATGCAAAATAGTATGATTTAAATATTTTGAATTCCTAAGATGATTATGTCCTATTTACTCCTAGGTGTGCTACCGGACTAAACTTCCTCCTCTAAATGCCTTTTGTTACCTTTTTAACAGAACTTCAGTTATCCTGGGCAAACTCACTAGTTTGCAAGTTAGAAAGCATCATGCTCTGGTTGAAATAGTTCCTTTACTTCATCACAAAACAAGGGTTTGATTACTTGACAGTTTTATTGAAAATCTCATTCTGTGCTTGTTAGTTCTTCTCTTTCTGAAACAAGTAAATGAAAGACAAAGAAAAAACCCAAACCACGCAGTCCTCTCCCTTACTTCCAAAGCACCGACTGACTAAAGAACATGGCCAAAAAAAAGAAAAGCAACAACAGCCCGTGAGAAGCCACAGCTTCCTAGAGACCACTGGAAGCACGAGTCAGTCCTAGAGATGCAGTGCAGTGATTAGTGCTCAGGCAGACCGATACCACGTTCTCCATCTCATACTTGGGTGAGTGGTCATGGAGCAGCAGGAAAGATAAATGACTTTTAAAAATTCAGGGGCAGGGGAAATCACAAGGGGGGGGGGGTTAAGTCTGACAAACGTCAGCAAAAAACTCAAAAGACACTATCAACAACAGGCTACGGTTTAAACGTAGCTAAACTGCTGCTAAAGAACGGATTTCCCTCTTCTCTGAAAAAGGAACACAAAATCTTCTGATAAGAAAGCTAGGAACTGTCACCAAGGATAACTTCTGTCTTACTGTCACCTCAGAACACTTTCTTCATTTAGTTTAGGGTTAAGTGGAACCCAGGTCCAGCTACGAGTCTCTCTCCAAGCGCATGGAATTGTTTTGGTTTTTTTTGTAAGATAATGCCTAATTTAAAACAACAGCAACAAAACCCAACAGCTGAAATGAGGCTGCTGGCAGCTTTCTCTGTTAAAGCTGCAGAATGATCTCCTCGGACTTTCTTTTTGTTTGGCACAGTACCTGTATTCGCAGAAACCGCACCTCTTCTGTAAGCAGCTGCTTCTCTTTGAAGAGCTGATTCTGTTTGTTGAGCAACTCCACTAACTGCTGGGCAGTGGCCTGGCAGTGCTTGTCAAGCTGCTGTAACCTGAAAAAAAAAAAATAGATAAAAGGGCTGCAGAGCATCTGAAGCTGGAGCTCACGGCAGAACCTTTGATGTTTGCACTGGCGGGTGCAGCTCCCAGATGACAGGGCTCAGTCGGATGGTTGGGCTGAGACTAGAGTATTATCCGAGGATGGGCATTTGATACATTTTATCTTCACGCTTTAAATAAGCATTTCTAAAGGTCTGCACTTCTCATTTAGAAGCCTTATCATGACAGTGAATTTGCTTTGCCACTAAGGAACATCAGTAAAGAACACAGGACTTAAAACTGTAGCTAAGCCAGCTGTGCACTCTGTAGCTGCCTCAATAACCACCTTCCTAGCCCAGATTATAAATCCAAATACCCCAACCCCCTGACAACCTGGATCTAAAGGGACAAAAACTTTTGTTTTCTGTCCACTGCTCTTTACAGGCTGGGCAATGCCCAAAACTCGTTGCAGAACACAACATTTATTTCAAGTAAGCTTAGCATTAACTAAGCAGGTCAGCGCAGATCCTTTAACAGTGTAACAGGGGCTCCTAAGGAAGAATGTAAAGAGCCCGTCACTCCAAAGGTCATCCTCATTACGGGCTGCAAGACAGAGAGAACAAGCTGGTGGTATCAGAAGGAACACGCTGAGGCTTTTTGCTTACACTTGAAAAACAAGCGCCTGAGTTGGGACAACACTGCTGTAAGACAGGGCAACCGCACCTTTACTTCTTTAATCACAAAACCTGGTATGGCTTTTTGCATCCCCAGGGACTGCTTCTTACTCCTGCCATGAAAAATTTAAAAAGTCCACCTGGGACCTGTAGCAAGGGACGTGAACACAAATAAGCTGCAAATTATGTTTTTACATTAAATGCATTTCACTCTTTAAATGGGAATGTCTTTAATTAGAAGTCCTTTTGGATATCTTAGAAGCTTCTTGTCTTTAAATAACAGTACTCTAGAGAAAAAACCTACACATCTGAACACTGTGCACTTAAGGAGCATGAACTGATTCTGTTTTTGTCAAGGTTAGTTCCAAATCTAAACTTTGCGCTTGCTTTTGTGAACTATTTCTTGCTCAACGTATTGAAATACAGCTTCAGCTGAGCAAGGTTTTTAGGGTGTCTCTCTCATACAGGCTGTGTTTTTAATGGAAGTAGTTCTCCGCTTACAATAAGGCATGTGATTTTTTGAATCTTTCTACTTTCAGCTCCATGTGGTAGTTTTGACTTGTACAGCTGTCATAACTCAGCTAAGCTCATCACTCTGAATATTCACATTCTTAATCAGGATTGTTCAAATAACTGCATTAGTAAACACCCCCAAATTTCTTGATAAAAAGCTAGGGAAATCTAGCTGAGACAAAATTGCCAAATATCTATGTCAAAACCAGTATTCACTGATCTGTATCTGCCAGCCAACTTCTTTGAAATCAAACTGCAACAATCACGTAGCAAACACTGTCAATGCCTGTATTTCATAGTGTCCTGTTAGTCTGCTAACGTTTCCTTACAAAAGGGATTTGAGGAGCGGCAGGACCATCTCCTGGGGATCAGAACAAAACTAAGTGCAGCTAGCTGCAAACAGCGACAGCTGGTTGTAAATGTCCAATGAAGCAAACAAAACCACCCCTTTGGAAGCACAGGATATTCTACTAAATGCACACACACTGTGTGTCTGATTTCACACTCCCGATACCTTCCAGACTACACCATGTTGGTACAGAGCTGTTTATGCTTCTTTTCTTCACTAAAGGTGATTTCAGGGCATGGAACTTCAAAAAAACGAAGCAAAAACTCCCACAAACAAACAAAACCCCACCCTTGTACTGTTCTTTGTTTTGTTTGTAAAGACTGTAGCTTTTCCATGAGCACCTTGCTCCGAGGGAATGCAAGAACAACGGTGGTCTTTGCTGGAGGCAACGTCATCATTTCAGACTGGAACGCTGAGATCTGCTCCGTACTTTGCCACTGATTTCCTTTAACCTGAGGAGGATATGTGACCTTACTGCGCTTCCTGATTTGTAGTAAGGACATCTTCCAGTCCTTTATTTCTAGGGTACTTATTACTTTATAGCAGTACTGATAAGGAGGTGTAACTAGAAAGGGCTGTCTTCAGACAGCCAAGGGAAGAACTCCAGCACTGCCCTACCAATTTAAAGCCTCGAGCCTATGACGTCTTCCTCATGTGTGAGAGCCCAACTCAACAGCTACCAAATACAGTCTAGATTCAGGCCCTTAGAATTTAAGTTTCTGCTGACTTCTATGTTCACTTAATAATTTACCCATTCTGCTCGTGTTTCAGTCTGTTTTAAGAACAATCGTATGGTCTTTGAGGGACTGTCTTGCACAAAATTACCATTACTGGCAGCTAAAGACATGGGTAAGTACCTAAACCCCTCGGCCCCCATCTCTGCAGCAACACAATAAGCATTGCCCATCGCAGCGGTAGGGCCCGTTCTGGCTGCACGAGCAAACGCCACTGATGCAGCTCGAGGAGAGGCCCTTCCGTGGTGTGCCTTTCCTCTTGCGGGGAGAAGGCTCCAGCTGCAGAGCCACCACTTCAGTGTGAGGAACTTCCTCCAGTTCTGGCACCCAGAGAGAAGTCATTTCCAGCTCATGTGAATTTTACATTAAAACAACACTTTCTACAAGATACTCACAGGCAGCCCATGCAAATTTCAAAAACATTACTGGATACAAGCCTTAGCGCACTCTACTGTAAAGCTCTATCCTTTCAGATCATGTAAAGGGTGATTCAGGTAAACTACTGTAAATAAAAGAGTCTTTAAATATGGCAATACTACTCAGTTATGCTTTTCTGTTTTATAACATCACCACCTACCGTATTACATTTAGACTGTCCCTTTGAGCAGAGGGAGGAAGGTAACACAGACGCTGAGCGGGGCTTGACCAGCAGGCCACAACTTTCCTTTTTATCATCTGTATCTATCTCCAGCACTGGAGTACAGGGTTAATAAAGTTCCCTTCTACAATTCTGGGTCATGACGGACAAAGAAGGAGCAGTTCTAGTCAGTGCAAATCTCAGTCTCTGAATTCCCAAATTCTGTCTACCAGTCTGCTCTCCCAAAACTGCTGCCAAGCTGGCCCTTGGTCCACACGCTGAGACTACCAGCCTGCTCTGCTGCATTTAGCTCCCGAGGACAGGCTCTGGGCCCTCTCACAGTATCTGCTATTACGTGTGACATGTGCAGCACAGCCACACATTCCCATATGCATTGTATCTGGCCTGCCTGCTGATCTCGTAAATGATTCAAGATGAGAAATGAACAGCTCCACCCACATTCACTGTACTTCCCATATGTTACAACTGCACATCGATGCCTGCCATCATTTTTACAACTGGGTGACAGAACCTTCTGCACATTTTGCTAATACGAGTGAGTGAGGTTGCACGGTCGCCACGTTCACTTTGGCAACGCCACCTACCAGGCAAACGTGTACTGTGTCCTTAGCATCTGAGTGACCACCGTATCCTTGCCCTCCATTCCAGATGAGATCATTTTTCCACCAAAGCGGCAAGAGCTGACCAGTTGGGATGTTGGGCAGCTGCTCCTCCTTGGCCTGGAAGTGCTGAAGGGCAGGAGCTGACTCCACGCTCGGTCATGTTACTTCAAGGCATAAGGTGAAGATACGTAGCTCTTGACCCACATTACATTTGGATTACTTACAGGACAACCTGGCACTAAGGAGTAAGCTCCCATTTAGTAGTAGTAATAATACCCTTCAAATAATTTTCCATTAACCACTTTAAGCCAAAATTGCTATTCCTATATGGAGGCGGGAAACAGGCAGCTTCGTGAGGCAAGTGGTTCCACAGAAGGGGAACAAAACTGAGGCATCACAAGCTGTAATAAATGCTTCAAGGTAAACCTTTTGCTCTGATTCTCGGTACCTGGAGCTTGTATGCAGCTTTATGTTAGAACAGCTCCAAGCTACCTTGCTACGTTGTGCAGCTACAACCTGCGGAAGACTACATCTCTCACTCCATACAGCACTAAAATTTGGATCTGAGGCTAGGCTATACCCTAGCCTGTCCCAAAATGAAATGGAAAGGGATAGACAGCTTTTGTTACAGTTCGACAGCTATGGGTAGACAACCACTGCAAGACCCTGCAGAAACTAGGTGAAACATCAAACATAAAGCAGACCTTTGGCACCATGGTGAATTCCACCCAGCAGAGTAAACTTCCATTGCATCCAACACCACAAAGCTGGACTGGCACCCACCGTGTTACATTTAGATTGTCCCCTTGTTTGCGGCCTACAGACATAAACAAAAGCTTCCTTCTTTTCTATAAAGACACATTGCTAAAGCAGGGGCACCCACAAGGCTCTCCCTGCAAGCTCCCTGCCCTGGGGGACTCACAGAGCCATTAATCCGCAGGCAATCCGCAGTGAAGGGAAAAGCTGATACAACCTGTCAGCCCTCCCCTGGGTTTTAATGTTGATTTGAAAGAAATTAATATGCAAGGATCTGTGGGCAGTGTCCATTCAGCCTGCAGTGGGGATGAGTCCTTGACATAGCAGAGGCATTAAAAGGTTTTTTATTCTTTCAGTACAGTCAGGTTACTGATGTAAAACATTTACACTCTACTCCACAGAGCTGAATTTGCTGAAATGGCGTGACTGGATTGCAGCAACCTGCAGCAGCTAAATCACCAAATCCAATAACCATGCTGCATTTACTGGCACACATCTTAATTAGGTTTTAATACAAGTAATCTGATAACTACTTCTGGCCAGCCAGAGCAGAGCTGTCAGAGCTGAAAGGGCTGTTATTGAGCGGCTCATCCGGCGTGCTGCTGCGGCCGCCTCCCCGCTGACCCCACCGAAGCCCCCATCTGCCGGTTGCCACGGAAACGGAGGGCAGCCCATCGCGCCGAGCAGCGCCAGCGGCCACCGGGCCGGGTACCGCTGCTGCCGGGCACCCCATGGCGAGGCCTGGGGCACCAGCCGCCCACGAGGGCCACCAGCACCGGGGCCGCGGCTCCATGGGCGAGGGGGTGCTGGGGCACAGCTCCCGCTGCTCCCCGAAGCTACCAAAACCCAAAGTCATGAGAATACAGTACTGTGCAGCAAATTGCCTTTGAAAACCCTCTCCCTTGTCGGGATAAGAGCACAAAGCTACCAGTGCCTAACGTCACTCTCGCATCGCTCGCTTGCCTGTAGGTGGACACAGCCACGTGAGGCTGACTGTGGTTACGAGGCGGGGAACTGGGGCTATGTTGCAGAGCACCACCATGCTGCGGAGATGCAACTGAAGGAGACTTTGGCCCAGCATGAAGGCAGCACCAAATTCGGTATTCAGCCACTTTTGAATCTTAAATGTTTTTAAAACACTATGAATTTTAAAAGCAAATGCAATTTGAAAAACAAGCTTGTTACAAAAAGAGGGAGCATCCCAATTAGAAAAGAACGCAAAACCCAGCAAACCTTCCATCAGCAAACTTCTATCCCCTATTATAATTTTCTTCGGGACATCCTACAAATTTGCTGACATGTACTAAAGTGATAGGAAGTATTTAAGTTGTGGCACTTAACAGATCGTTGTACTACAACACGTTAAAGGATGTAAATTTGTATATTCAAATAGTGAAGAGTTAGGAAATGCCAGAGGGAAGGTTGTCAGTGTAAATGCTTCCTTCCCCGGGCTCCCACCTTTGCTGCTGTTCCCCTGGCCAGCCTTGCTGATCTCTTCCCGGGGCAATTACCCACCATGACGCTGCTGAACAGTTTCAGCCTAAACCACAATGTTTGGCAAGCTTAATGAAATCACAAAGAACTTGAGCAGTGTCTTATAACAGAAGCATCATACAACCTTAAATACAAACTCCAGTGATCACAGCTAGATCCTGACACAGGTAGAGCAGTCACTGACTAAGGGAACTTCCTATTATATATAAATCAACGATCAGGCTTGATTTGCCTATGTGAGGGTCTTGGAAAGCCAGACTCGCTGCCAGACAAAGAATAAAGGTTACAGCTGGTGCTCAAGGTGAGCTTGTTTCTGCAGCCACAACTGCCCCAGCTGCTGTCACTCTGCGCCCGTCTTGCAGAAGTGGCACCACAGGTTCCCTCTGCTTTCCTCCTCAACTCTCCTACTTTTCCATCTTCCCTTTTCATAGCAGAAGTGATGTTGCCTTTTTCAATAAGGCAGCAAAATTTATATTCACCACCTCTTCATATCTTGAATCAGCTCTGTGGACAACTAGGACATTTAAACCAGTAGTAAAATTAGTCCTCGTATGAGCAACCTGCATCGTCATTATGGTTTGCAGCATTGGCAAATTCACACAGTAAATTTTGAGGTAACTAAAAAAGAGTCTATAAATTTAGAAATGCAAATAGCAAATTATCTCCCAAAGTTTCACTAGTGTCCTAAATTGCTACTTGCTTAAGATATTGAGCCATAAATTAGGACCTTGAGACAACCCTGAATGATGAGCATCTCAGAGAAGTCCCCATTTGCTCCCAAAATTTAAAAGAGAACACCTATACTACCCATCTTTTAACTGAACTCCATTCTCCCTCCTAGCTTCAAAAGAAAAAGACTATGATAAACCTTTCTCATGTTAATGAAAGAAACAAGCATAAGACAAAAAAACCCCAACTCACACAAATGGAGGAAAAAAAGAAAAAAACCCCAGATCTGTAAAAGTGAGTAGGAACTAAGGTCAGTGGATGAACCTCCTCACTTCTGTCACATTGGAAGCCATGCCTTCTAACAGAACACAGGGAGACAGTTTAAGGCACATTAAAACAAGCTTCTGTGGCATTTCCCACCCTCTGAAATCCCTGTCAAAATTCTATTGCCGCATAAAAGGCCCAGACTGTCATTTGTTCAGGCAGAGGAGAGCAATCTATATCACTTCTAGCTTAGTAAGGTAAGCACTTGCCTGCACTACAGGCAAAACAAACTCATCCAACTTATGTTAACAGATGGTAACTAGAGGTTAATATCCCTTGCATAGTTTGGAATCAGACACCTAAGAAGTAAATGTCCACATTTCACCATTAAACCCTTGACCTCGGTGGTTCTTTATCACTTAATCTTTTTTTTTCTTTTCTTTAAATTTATATTGGGTAACCTCTAAATTCTGTTTTACTAAAGGCACTCTTAATTTTTCCATGTACTTTTAAAGATGTGCCTACTTTACGTCTTCTCCAAGAAGATAACAATCTTCACATGCCATTATAACAATTATAAATAGGGTTTAGTTACAAGTTTACTTAGAAACAGTAGCTTCCCTTTTGTTTCTGAAACAAACGCAGCCACCACTGACTATTAGAATATATCTTCACTTCCACAGCTGGCCCAACAGGTTAAACAAATAGATCCTGTAGGAAACCTGAGCCCGGATCTGTTCCTGGGCTTCTAATAGCTCATGTCTAACATGCTGGAGAGAGAACATTATCAGCCTGCTCTTTAGTAGGGGGGTGTAGCAGGTGGGCTTAGCTGCTATGATGGCTACTTTTAGCCCTCCTGGGTTTGGACAGGAAGGAAACAATGAAAGAGAATGAATGGCAGGCTGGAAGAGGTATAGGTAAAAGCTTCACTAATGTCTATTTGTGTTTGAATCCCTAGGCTGAAGAGAGATGTTTCCTCCTTTAAAGGAATTCAAAAGAATATAAATCTATGCTACGAATATGAATGCTGGATCAGGTTTGCCCTAGATAAAAATAGTTCCAATTACTATTTTCTGCCTATTGCTGAAAAATGTTTAACAAAACAATTCTCCAAACCAGTTAGGCCGACTATTAATTTAGAGTGCTGTAAAATACATTAGGGAATAAAAAAAGTTGAAGGCAGAGCTTACAGCAGATATATAATCAATACAATCCTGTAACATTATAGTCAGGCTCTTATCCTTTTTTTAATACATTCACAGAACAGATTTTGCCTAATTTCTCAATCAGGAAATAGAGTCTCGATAATGTTAGAGAGACACAGATCCCATCAAGGTGTCAGAAGTGGCCCACTCATGTTTATAAGGATCATTCCACAGGGTACATACGTGCATTACTAAAATATTTTTTCCTGCACTTGTTTTACTAGCTACAACAACTTTTGTCATTGGTTTACTTTATACAAATGCATGCTCTATCCTCCCCACTGCTTACTCTGATTCCTATTACTTCTTTTGTTACCAAACTTGGACCTTTAGAGACTGCTAGTTTGTGTCCACACTAAACAACTGCTATATTTGAGTTGGAGACACTGAGAATTTTTTAATGCAATCTGCCCAATCTGAACTCTTTCCTTCAGAAACACTTTGCCTTTAAAAAGAAATTCCCAGCATGAACCTCATCAGAAGCGACATGTAACAGACAGTACATGTGGTGTTTGGGCAGGCAGCAGAGAATTGAAGAAGGTTTCACTTTTTCTATCCCATGGCATGTGCAGAACGTACATGTGGCCCAAGCTGACATCAGGCATTTGAAGCAAAAAAACTGCTAAAAGCATCAGCTTCTGTTAATTTACTTTGTCAGACATTGTCTTAATTAAAAAAAACAACCCCTACCACTAGAAAGGATAGTGCAGCTGAGCTACAACTGCTTCAGTTGTTTCTGACAGTCACAATTACAGGCTAACAGAACAGCTCTGGGTTCAGTCCTGCTGTCCTCATGGAGCCCAGACTCTAGCTGCTACCACCAGACTGCAGGCTCTATACTACAGAGACCATAAAGCTTCTGTTTATGTTTATAGCTATTAGTACCTGTATTTGAAAGATAAAATGTTTCTCACTAGTGACCTTGCAAATGGCAGCTCAGTAGTGGCAGCTACAGTCCTCCTGATTTAGTCATCTGTAAGGCAGTCTTCCCAATTTAATAACTACGTATCATAGACATTCAAAAACATTCTTAAAAGCCGAAGCTGCCATACTGTGTAGTTTGACCACTATAGAAATAAGCTCTAAAAAAATCAAACACAAAGTGTTAAATATTTATGTAGGCATCACTCAGTAGTTCCTTTGCTTAAAGCCCATCACCCTTATTTTCCACATCAGAGGTTCAAATATGCCCCTTATTCAAGTTCATTTCAAACAAGTGATTTTGCCTATAAGCACTAGGAGGTGATACACATTTGCTTATTTTCAGGGTTCACACAGGGTTATTGTGGTTTTCATAAAGTACAGTGAAAGTAATGATAGATGTAAGATTTGTATGGAGCATAGTTTTATGCTTGTGACATACAAGAGGAGGACTATGACTTTAGATTGGTGACAGAGATAATTTTTCTGTGCCCCATATTCAGATAGATGTTTTCCATATAAGGCCCCATTGGGTCTCTCCACACAGACCAGATTGCTTCCATTTGTGAACTTACCAAGACTGGCCTACTCCCCTCCAAATACAGCTCGATCACACGTATCTGTTTTCCAAACTTACTCTGCTTGGGAAACAAAAATGAGAATGGGGGGACATGTATTGAGTGAGAATCTAGAGAAATGGCTGGGAAACAGGTCACGGTGGGCGGAGGAGCCTAGGATGTACATGAGACAAAGGGAAGAGCTGAACTCAGGTATGCATGGATATACCCAAGGGCCTGAGGAGGCTTCAGCCTCTGTTTCTCCACTAGCTCTGGTTGACCAAGCAAGCGTGCTCCCACCTCACAGGGAGCTGCTGCTGTCACGCAACACAGCACTTTGGACCACAGCTGTATCCACCTGGGAGCAGCCCCAATCTCCCCAGGCCCCTCAGTACACAATAAACTAGTTCTGTGGAGACCGAAGGGAGAGACACGGCATCAAGGAAACACCAGCTGGGGGGAATGTGTGATGGATGACCAACTGTAGGGGAGGTGCTGAGGGTTACAAAGGAAAATTTTTACATTGAGAAGGGCTGAGAAGAACAGTTTTATCCTGAGAAACCAGGGGTTTTCCAGAAAATTAAAAACCTGGAGGATCTGAGCAGTATTGTCAGCCCACCTTCACAGTGCTCAGCTCTTGTACACACAGAGGCCACCTGGTGTTTTGTTTTGGACTATATTAAAAACATGGTGAATTTGCATGCGAAGTTAGTGAAAACTGCAATTGCTTGAAGCACTGAAGGAAAGCAGGGAAGCATTTCACAGAAAATACATCTTAAAAATGTATTATTACATTATAGGCAGTATTACACTCTCTGTAAGAGAGTAGCTATTTCATGATGTATATGTATTAGTCCAATTGTGCTCTGAATTTACTGCATCAAGCCTAAAGGCTGAACTCAATCATTGCTATGAAATGGAAAATTTTTATTCCTGCTTTAGAGGCAAATATCATTACAGTTATCTTCAGAATAAGCATTAACCCCTCCACAAGAAGGAATACAACTGTAACCAGGCAGTTTGGAGACGACTATCAACACACCCAGATCACAGCCATTGGGAAGGGTCAATTACACCTTTCTGGTGGCAGCAGCTTAGCTTGTGGATGAGAACAGCTCTCCAATGTCTCTGGAATAGCAGCACAGGACTGTTGGGAGTACCGTGCAAAATGAGCACAAAGGTGGGTCTAGCTCAGCTCTCTCATGTCATGGCTCGGCACACCAGTCAGCGGTCACCAGACCCAGCACAGGCATCCCACCATGGTAAAACTATCAGCATCTTCCAGCAGAAGAATTCATTCTGTCCACAACTGTGCATGGGCTGACTCTTCTTTTTCCACCGTATTTTAATTATTGTCAAAAACTCTAGCAAAACTCAGTCTTTTCTTTGCTACAAGTTGAAATAAATGTTATTCATTTTCTTGACACATCCTCAGCGTAACTCTAAGAAAAGAGGAAGACTTTCTTTCTCAGATTACATCAAAAGGCTTTCTTTGTTTTTTTAGGTACATCAGGCTTTTCCCATATTACCTCCCCATGTTCTAGTCTTTTAGTGGTAAGCAACGGTAACAGTTTTATGAAACAAATGTTTAAACAAGCAAGCTCAGAAATCTTGATATGCTTTTGGGAGCTGAACATTCTCACTCACATAAGTAGTTAGGCAATTAAAATTAAGTGCCTGAAATCACTAGTATCAAATTAAGAAAACAAAGCTGTGTCTCTTGTTTAAAAATACATCCATGGTTTTTGTTCTTCTAAGTAGGATACAGAAGACAAACACATATGCAAAATGAGAAGCAAGAGATCCGCCTACTATCAATCAATTACTTGTCTCTCTAGACTTGGTAACCTCTGAGAGATACTACTGCGGCAGCACAAATATACCATTACTCAAAATTCACTATTGGAAAACCTACACAAAGAAATGTACACCTTTGATAATGTGGCACCTCAGTGTTGGTGAACTCACAGGCTAACACAGCGCAGAAAAAGGCCCCAGGTTTCTGAAAGACTGTGAAAGCTCAGCAAATGCTCCGAGGGAGTCCAAGGTCCCCGCTGGGACTCACTGGTCTGACTCCACTCCTCCTCAGCAGCCAACACTAGAGCCTTCCAGAGAGATGCTGGTGGTCTTGGCACCACTTCTGGTGGATCACACCTGGCTCAGCCTCGGCTGAGGCGAGGTAATGAACAGGCTGACAAAACGAACCCAAGTCTCCCTCCCGAGGGAAGATACTTTTGATCAGTGTTGAGCAACATATGCAGGCTTGAGCAGGGGGGCATGCAGGCAGCTCAGGAAAAAGCGTGCGCTGCTGTAACTAAACTGCAGATTAAGCTGAGGACTGCTGTTTCCTAAGCTCCAGATAAGGAGCCTTCTGGAGAGTAAGAAAAGAATTATAGAGAAGAGCAGCAGCAATTGTACTTTTACTTTTAAATTTTTGTGAACTTAGGCTATATTAGAGGAGCATTTGTCTAAGACAGTATATTTTTCAGCAAAGATCCTCAGTAGGGAAGATGCTTTCTGCAGTTATTGGTTTGTTTCTAAAGTCTGAAACCGTAACGTTACCTGCTCAGCAAGTGTTTACCTATGAATGAATATTTGGGCGTTCCTCATGTTATTTCCTTAAATGAAAATTGTGATACGGGATCATAATATACTTGAAGGCTCTTCAAACAAAATAATCCTAATTTTATTGCGCTCCTTTACTGCAACATCAGATTTTTAATTTCCTTTGAAACAAATAGTAGCAGGGAGATAAAACTGCATTTACAGGTGTATTAGGAGGCCTGATTTCATTGACAAATACAGAGTAGTTTAGAGTCCTATTGTGTGACAGTAGAGGACTGACTAAAACGTATTTCTGTTACACATCTGGACACAAAAGCTTTTGTCCTGAGACGAATGACTCCTGTGAGCTGTAATGTGAACTACAGAGGCTCCTGTAATGCACATAAAACGCCACCAAGAGCCCAATCCTGTGTTGCGAAAAACAAAAGGAATTTTGCCTTTAATAGGAGCAGGCCCCTTGTTTGCATAAAGAGCAACTTGTCAAGCAGAATACAAATGCCAAGCTGGTGCATTATAGCCACAAGCACAATAGCCCCAATCTTGTTTTTAGCTAAGCATATCCCAGAGAGGGCAGTTTTCCCCCAAAATCTGGGCATTGGCTACAAATTCAATGAATTGGTGCCTCAAAGTGTTCATGAAGGATACAGGAAATTTGCAGAAGGGCACAAGCTTCTCATTTCAAAGGGAGGGAAACTGTATGTTTTCATTATAAAAAATGAGGGTGTGAAAAAATCCTAAACACACAATAGCTCTCTTTCAAGTATAAAGTTCAGAATTAGATGTCCCAAGTTTCCCTGTACATTAAAAGAAGAACAGAGAATAACGATCTAAAAATCCTTCACAAAAAGCCAGCAAGCAAGGATGAAGCAGTACCCGCCTGGGGGCCAATTGCCTCTCCAGCAGCGGTAAGGCTGTTACTAGGCTTGCAGTACCATTTGTTCCATTACACAATCTCCTGAAGCCTTTTACAGAGAGCTAAAACAACTGCCTGTACCAACACGACACATGGCTTTCCATCCCGACTCTTTGCTAATCCAGACGCTCCAACCATCTTTCTTTAAGATGCCATATGGTTGGCAGAAGCCTGTAGATCTAGCAGCACATCTGCTTGTATGTTACTTCTCCCCTCCAACTCCCCCCTCCACACCACAAAAGAGAGAGCAAATAATTATTTAACATGTAACCAGTTAAACTGCATTTAAAGAGGACGGGGATTATTTAGCTCTAGATATTTTAAAAATATAGATTGTCACAGAAGATCATCTGTGTCTCAGTGATTTGCAAAATAGAGAAACAAAACAAAGAAATGAAAGGCACATGGGCAAAATGATTGCTGCATTTGAATTATTTAAATGACTGCCATTTCAGACCTTATGCCCGAAGATTTATTTCCCACATTAGCGTGCCACTGAAGAAGGGACTGAATTTTCTCTCTGCTTTTGTCAGAGGTGAATCAGATAAGCAGACTAGAAAACTATAATACACCAAACCATGCTTTGTTAAGCAAGCAGAGTGAGTCTGTATGCTAATGACTCTGCAGGAATACACTGACACACTGATTTTTTTGGTGTGATGAGCAAAGATTATTGACACTGTTGAAATCCTGGTTGCACTGGCATGCAGGCATCCAGGTTGTCTCTTCAGAATCCAGACGCTAGGAAGACAGGCTGCAAAAACAATTTTGTTTGTGATGAGTTATCATTTGACCATTTATGACATAATTGACTATAACAGAAAAGAAAATATACACTTTGGAGCCTGAAATAAAAAAAAAAAGACCTAGAACATAGAAATTATAAATAAATGCTCCTATAAAACTCTCATCAACCACTCTGTGATGAATAACCGTCTCAGTTAACGAAGGACAGGCAGAGATGGAAATGTGTAAGGACAGACGGCACAATTTTGCAATTCTGTCTGCCGAGGATTTGCAGCACCTTTTGTTCAGAAACACTATTTCCTCGTTTGAGTTTTCATGCATCAGTAAAATAAGACATCAAAGAGAAAAAAAGATAACAGCTCTACCTCAAATGCTGCTCACATGTATTGTTCATGTGATTATCTGTGCAGACAGAAGCAGTATGTGGCATAAGGACCATGAAACACATGTGTATGTTCTAGCATTTTTCAAGAATAGAAACTAGACATGTATTTGCCCCAAATAGTCTCCCCACATCAACTCTCCATTGCAATGAGCACAGAACATTCCTCTGCCGTCATGAAAACAGCTTTCCTTACAATAAGGGAATGCTTGTGTTCAGCTAGAAAATGTACAAATCATTTGTTCCCTCAGCTATTTAGGAGTTAGAGTTCCTAAACAAACGATGAAGAGACCGTGTCCTACCCTCACAGAAAGCAGACCCTTGTTGATGCTCTGGTTCACACCAGCACTTTTGAGGGCACAATATTCTGTTTCTAAGCTGTTTATTTACGGCTAGTACTTTCCTTTTCCCCCCCTCTGTGTCTCAGGGCTATTTTAAATTTCATCAAAATTGCTTTGGATAGTTTTAAATAAAAACAAAATTGAAAAGACACTATTCCTCCCATAATTCCACTTCCCCCCCCCTCTTTTCCTTAAGAAAAAGATGACAGAAGTTCAAAACACACTTGAATTTCAAAATGTGAAATGTGGCAATGTATTCAATGATGTAGCAATTTAGCTCAGTTTAAATTTGATAGGGCTTGATTTACCAGCTATAATAAATAGAGAACTGTATAAAGGGTGTTCACAGTAACAAGAAATATTTATAAATAGCTACAGATTAAGACTTCAGTTAGTTCTACGCTTACTCTTCAAAACTCACAAATTATGAAATTATGTGAGAAAAAATAAAATTGTCAAAAAACCTCCCCAACCTCTTGGACAAGTCTCTTTCAGACCTTGTGTGTTTTGAACAAATTTCTGATCATTAATCAATTGTCATTTCAGGTGTTAATGCCCAGGCTTGGCCCACCTGCTCTGATCTTCTTAGAGCATTCTGGGAGATGAGAGAGAAATTTTTTTCCAATCATCTGAGCGTACACATTAACTTCCTTTATTTTCCTAGACCGAGGGGGTCTTTGCATTTTCCTGAAAGGTTCTCAGTAAACTCAATAGCACTTAATGGGTCTAGAAATGCCTGTTCTATCCGTTGGGTTGCTTTGGATAGCAAAGCAATAACCAACCCAGCAGGATGTCTTTTGAACTGATCAGGTCACAACCAATCGTCTGTGACCACATTTGGTATGTCTCTGAACATCAGCTGTGACTTGAAGTTCCAGAAGGCGTACTTGGAGAGCTGTCACACAGGATCTCTCGCCCCGTCCCAGTCCCTTACCAGCAAGTCCCAGTACCGCCCTCTCTTCAGTAAAAGCCTACACAAACATCAGAAACAGTATTTCCGAAACAGAGGGGCTGGCCAACAGAGGTCCTTTGCATATGTGAAACATACATTGGCTTAACCATTTCAGAATTTAGATGTACTGTTTAGGTTAAAAGTATGGCCCTACATTTAGGTATGGGAGAGAAAATGAACTTTGTACATGTGCTATATCTTCTTGTCCCAGAACAGGTGAATGAAAAGAAACCATGTGTGAAGTCTTGGCCAAGACCCACTGCAATCTGACTACTGTAGAAATAATGTAAACACTACATGCTTTCGTATTGCTTGCAGCCTAATACACTTTATTGTCTTGACAAGCAATGGAAAATCATGAAGGTGCAGGGTATGTCAAGAGCTCCCCCCTTGACTGCAGAGTGTAATTGCACTGCTTCTTACTCATGCTCACCCTTAATGATTTCTGATCAAAAGTATCAATAAGGTCACTGGACTGCAGTTTGGACCACTTAAGAAAAAGATTGGGTCTGATGAAGAATCCACCATCGTATCTTCATCATAGTTACAAATGCAAAACAAGTCGGTTTTGGGTTTGTCTGTGGGGTTTTTTTGGGGGGTGAGGGTGTAGGGTGAGCTTTTTAAAAAGTTTTTAAAGGAAAGGCAGTTATATGGAAAAATCAAGATTATAAAAATAGGTTTAAGGGTTGTGGTATTCATATTCTAGGTATACCTGAAATGTCCGATATCAATAGATAATAATTTTAAAACATCCACCCAGTTTTATTGGGCATTTAATTTGTAACTTATAGGAACAACAAAACTTCTATAACGATTTGTAGAAATAACAGAAGGCTTTTCCTCTTTTGAGACAAAGAGAAATGGGGAACTGAAAGCAAAACCCCTTAAATTTGAAAAGGACTACATGGGGAAGTGGGGAAAGCAGCAAGGGAATTAATGTCTTAATTCATAACCACATGAATGGCCTTAGACATCCATTATCAAAACAGAAAGCATAGAACTGCTACACTGAAAAATGACTTCGCTTCATACTGGCATTTTTAATATTGCAACCTCTGTTTTGGTACCATTTCTAGGTCTGGATTGTGACTTCACGTACTTAAATTTTAAAGACATAATAAGAAAATATGCCTTACAGAGTAATTAAGTAATCAATAAGGTATCTGAAAGATTTCAATTAACGTTTCTACAAGTTTCATGGTATTCAATCTATTCTAATGTAATCAGTTTTTATTATTCTAACTCTGAGGTATTACCTGATCATATTTTAATAATCAGGGTGATTTTTCTAAATGCCTATGAGCTTACTTTGCTTATATGCATTAAACAATCCTAAGTAGTAACATTTTTGCCACCCCCCCCCCCTTTTTTTTTTTTTTAAGAAGCCCAACAAGTTTGGCTTTTGCTTGTATAATCTAAAGCTTGTCATTAAATTGAAAAGATAGTTTACAGATTAAATATGAGACAACACAGAAATTTCAAAAATGTCCAAGATGTTCTGCAGTATTGAAGTTCCAAATTTCTATGTGTGTCAGCCCTGGAACCACTATTTGGGCTTTTAAACTGCCTTCCTCATCCAATACACATAGATCATGGAAGCATTCAGCCTCCATGTTGCACTTTGTAAACATACAAAGTGCACATGAACAATGCGTTCCCTGATGAATTATTACTTATTCAACAGTGACATACATTTTACATATGCATATCTTACCATATACAAGTGTTGTGACCTATTACTGCAAGTTACACTTGCATTTATTTCCACAGCTTTGTAGCATTTTTGACTTCTGAGATTTTACTTGCAATCCAACGTCTCCTCCATCACAGCACTGTTATAATCAAAATTAATAGGCCAAGAGAGTCTTCTAAAATTAAACTCTGATCTGAAAGGTACATTTGAACATTTGGGGATCTCTCTTCAGACGCTGACAGGGAGACATGTGAGCGGATGTACAGAGAATCTGGATATATGGTTCACATATGGGCCTAACAAGAGCCATCTCTTCATATAAAGACACTATTTCTCATGCTAAGTCTACCTTGTTTTCTAATGTCAGCTGAAAGGAATGTTGGAATCTGGGACAGTTTTCCGCATCAGAGTCTGTTACTTAACTGCCTGATGTCAGAATTATTGTCTCTTTTCATAGGACCTCTGTAGTTTGGGGGTTTTTGTTTTGTTGTTTTGGGTTTTTCTGGGGGGTGGCTTCTTTGTTTAAGACTAACAATGCTACAGCTCTTAGGAAATCTTGCTCTTCTTGCTTACTCTTCCACCCAAAGCGCCCTGAAATTAAGGTACCCCAACTGATAAAGGGTTTGGGGTTTTTTTTTGCAGTGTTGCATTAGAACCATGAGATTACCACTGATTCACCTGTTACAAAAGAAACTTGGTGTTTGGGATTGCCAAGCATTGAATGTTTTTGAGCACAAGTCCTTCATCTGAGTCTAGATCCAAATACACAGGTTGCAGAGCTTCCTTTTGTACAGCACAGAATCCAATACGTCAGCACAAGACAAAGGCAATGAGTAGGAATAAGTGGAAAACAAATCCTGGTTGCTAATAGCCTGTCATGTAGTAAAAGTTTGTGTGAAGCCACATACCATATGACCCAAAGGCTCATTTTGCTGAGAAAGCTACAGTTTAGTTAAAAAAAAAAAAAGTGCAGTAGAAAGGAAATCCAGTTGCAGACATGCAGGAGGTTGGACTTGAACTATCACTCATTGTAGGAAAATCTGCTTTACCCTGGATTAGTGCATACCCCTACCTGAAACACAAAAATTTTGCTCAGAGCAGTCTGGAAGAAAAGCGCCAACACTCATTAATGCCTACTGCTTATAATGCAACTATCTTTACTAAGCTTTATCTTAGAAGATGCTAGAAAAGATCTGTACAGCATTATTTCCACACAGCACACAGACGACCTTAAACCAGCAACACCAGGATCTATACCACAGTACCGGTAAAACTGAAGCGCAACACTTGGAGAAGAGCTGCCATAATTCAAATCAAAATGCTGAGAAGTCTCTGATAGCTGCCAGAACTCAAAACATTCAGAGGATCAGGAAATGATCAGAACTCAAGTTTTATGGATTTAAAAAACTGAAGAAAACCAAACACGGTAGCACCTCTGAGCTGTGCAATCCTAAGCAACAGCACCAACTGAGAAAAAATGCACTGGAATAAGGAAGGAAACACGTGAGCATGCAAGGTGCTGTCCAAGCTTACCTTAACTTAGGGAAAATGCTCAGGCAAGGAGATTGAAAGCAAAAGTTGCCTCTTAGAGCTGCTAAATTATTTTGCAGCTAAGTGATTACAGCAACAACCAGGCTTAATGGTTTGCAGCTACCTATGAGTCACAGGGTTCACAAACAGGTCTTCATTTAGCTCCCCGTGCCCAAAAGAGATGAAAAATTCTTTTTTAATTCAGGGTCCTAATTAGGATGACAATTGGAAGAAATCCCAAACCATCACACTTGACAAGAACAACCTATGTGTTTACACCCAGACTCTTTTGTAGTATATTGTGGGGAGAAACTAAGACTTAAAGTACACTAAACAAAGTATGCTACCTTACCTAGCTGGGGTCTGAACTGGGTTCCAAGTTTTGAAGGCATCCAGGGCTTTTGAGGGAACTCAGTCAGCAATTCAGGAAAAGATTTCATCAAAGGATAAAGAGGCTTGATTTTTTTCTTCTTCTTCTTCTTTGTCCTCTTTTCTTTTTTAAATAAAAGCAACATCTCTGATTTGTGAGCACAGTTTTGAAAGGGAGGGGGAAAAACACCATTACAAATAGCAAGGAAAGCTTTCAGTTTATGAATCCACTATTTCATCCATGAAACATCCAGGTTGCCTTCATCATCATTTCCAAAACACCACATTATATAAGGCAACAATGGAATACTAGGCTGGTCTGTTTCCCATATTTTTAGCTGGCTCAGCTGGAAAGTGAACACAGGCTATTGCCCCAGGATGAGTGAATAATTTAACTCAAATGCAATTTTGCACAAAATTACTTTCACAACTGGAAAAAAAAAAGAAAAAAAGAGCATGGCTAGTCAGAGTCCTTGTTAAATACAAGAATTTGATTTTTTTTTTTCCCCCTAACTAAACTAGTATCATCCATGCTAGCGTTACTGTTAAATAAGCGAGGTATAAATCTTGACATCAAAACACCAAGCTTCTCTGTACTAAGAGTTAACTGCCCCTGCACAGTGTCAGGTACAATACTTGTGTGTTACATCTCAAACAGTACTGCCCTGGCCTGGGTGAAATCTCTGCTCAAGAGTAAAATTTATGCTGAAGTAAATGCAAGACAAAATCCCCAAATTGTACAGCAATATTTAGAAGAGGTCTGTTGCGTGTGGAACTGGTTTTGATCTTTAGATCATAAACTCCTGGAGGCACAGATCTTCTTTAATTACATGACTACAAAGCACCATGTGTTTCCATTATGCTATTTAAATAATAGATTTAATTCAAATTTACATTTGTTGATGTAAACATTACTGACTGTAACATTAGCCTCCAACCTGATGCAGAAAGTCACTGAAGTATTAGGGAAACATTCCTTCCCATAAAAAACGCAAAGGAAAGAATCCCCAAATGTACTATCCACAAATATGAATATAAATTAGCTTCATAGGAGAGAATAAATTTTAGTGGGACAGAATTGTTAAGATGATATTTTCACATAAATAACACTAACATCTCAGGTAACCCTCATTTTTGGTTCTGCTCGACAGTTATCTGTTGTGTTTAAGGGACTGAACAAATTCAGCTGCTTCCAGCAACCAAAGTTCCACTGATCATTAAAAGGAAAGAAAGCAGCATGGGAAGGACACTCATTTACCTTGCAACACTGCTTTAACAGAAGTGGAATTGGGGCTCTGCTAATGAATCTCATTTAATGAAAATAACGAACTATCAGGACTCTAGTCGGTGCTGCTTTTTACAGAAATTAATTTCACCTCTGCTTTTTGCGTTAATCTTCCCTGCAATTTAAAACTTCCCTTGGGGTAGCTTCTGTACCTCAGGTGAGACGCAAATGGAACAGAGAGGTGCTGGGTCCAGAGACAACTCAGAGAAGAACAGTTCAGAGGGAAACATTTTAACACAGCAATGTAAGGTAAGCTTTTCTTTCTATCAAGAGCTCATGCGCAAAACCTGCACTATTGCTGAATGAAAGGGATTTTACTCTTGTTTTATGGATGACCTGCAAGCACTTGCTATAGGTCCTGTAATTTATCTGTTTGGGATAACCTAGGCAAAAAGAAGGAAAACATTTATGTACCATATAAGTGGAATGTATTGTTCAGTTTATGTCATGTTGTTGTTAAAAAAAATTACTTTCAAATAGTGGAGCTTGCAAATGATATCTAATCAGAATGCCTAAGCACTAACAACAAAGTCTAAAATTTGCCAAAATAGAGGCACTTGAAAGTGGGAGCAGACAGCTATGATGGGGTGAAAAGTAGTAACATTCTGTAAAGATGACATGATCAAAACCAAAAGTCATTACAACTCACAAAGCAACTAAGCAAAAAAGATGCATGAAAAATTTTAAGCAAGCAGAGGTTTTTGTTCACTGTGTACATTCCAAAAAAAATTTTTTTCGCAGAAGATCCAAAAATCTTCAGAACATTTTTATCAGGAAACACTCCTTCCACATGTAGAGATGGTGAACCTAAAATTACCTTAAAACAAGAAAAGCATGAAAAGGTAAAGGGGAAAGAACAGAAAACAGCACAGAACAAGACTTTTTCTTCTTTTGTCTTTAAATAAGTGTTTCTCTTCTTCCCTATTCCATAATGGATTTTTTGTCTGGTAGTAGGTGATCCCCTCTGACCCATTCCTTCTTTTCCTTTTGTCCTTACACTAACCTGCAGAAGGAAAGGGCAGAAATACAGGGCCTCCTGTCTGACCTAAAAAACACACAGGCAGAAAAGGAAATCCTGCATATAAGTAAAAAGATGATGGCCAGACAAAAACAGACGGGTATTTGAAGTGCTGGATTTGACAAAAGGAACTCTCCTTGCTAGATCCAGATCATCCTAAACAGTCCCAACAGTGGGAGCATACTCGGCACTGTAGGTGAAGGATCATCTGGAATTCACATAATCTTGGATTTTTGATCACATCATCAACAAATGCACATACTTACAGTAAAGCACTCCGGACTGCAAAATACAGTCTAATAAATATGTGAAAAGCATAAGATTGACAGCTTGCTTAATACTTTGCACATGGGAAAGACAACCACTCTGACTTGTTTTGCTCTTGATCTTGCCCACTCTTCCATCCCCAATTTACATTTGTGCAAACCCTGTAAGAGGGTAAAAACCTTTGTAAAAATTGAGTTTTCTTTAGATATTTGCAGCTTTGGAATCATGTTCGGAAAAAATGCAGTGGATCTGTCAAACTTGTTATGCATGAAGGTACATCCTCCTACGTGAACTTACAGTTGCTACCTAAATGATTCTAACAGAGGCTAATCATTTCCAATATGTAACACAGCATGAAAGTACATCTCTCATTTTTGGAGAGGGGAAAAAAAAAAGCTTATTAAGCTTCTTCAAACATTAAGTTGGTACATACATGAGTTCCATTAGATGTTAAACATTCTCCTTTTACTGCAAGTGATTTACACAATTGTATACAAAACTGGATGACCTAGCCATAAGCACTATTTTTAAAAGGTAAGCTCAGGCCTTAGTAGAACTTTCAAGAACACCACAATATATTCACTGTAAAAGCAATCGTTCCAAGACGGTGCTAGTACCTGGATGTTTACTGCAGTATTTCAGTGACCTTGTAAGTGTTCAGACAAGTCTATGCAACTACTCTTTCAGTGAACTCTGAAGGAAGGCAGAGGGGGAGATGCCTTTACTTATGGTGGAGTCCTTGAAGAACTGGGCTTCCTTTAAAGATGGTGGAGTCTTTCTTCCTTTAAATTGAAATATGAGGGTACAAGTTCTGGTACGGTATCTGTGTTACCAGCTCCTGGATTAGTTACAGGAGGACTAAACACCAACATTCTGTCTCCCAGATTATAACATCCTTATTTATATTCATATTACTGAACAACTAAAAATAATTTTCACAACCTTCAAATATATTTCAATTTAGTATCTACAAAGAGAAAGAAATTCTAACATTCCTGTAAATGTGAGGGAGTGATGCAGTCTTGGTTTTGCCACAAAGTATTGATCTTACACATATTCACATGAAAATCACTGCATAAACTTTTCATGTAGCAGTACTTTTCTTAGTAATATTACAAAAGGCTTTGTTTCTTTTGATACAGCTTGAAAACAATCCTGCAAATACCGAAGAAGCTAATGACTTTTTCCCCTTCTCTATCTTGATACAGAACACAGGAATCAGTATTTCAGTAGTAGTGAACTCCACAAAGTGCTTTTTCAGAAAGGAACTTTCTGCTTGTAATGTTTAGATTGATTTTATACTGAGTGAATTTCATTGTCCACTAACGCTATCTTCATCTGTTTCTTTCTTTGTCAATAAGAGCATCTTCTCGGTTTGGACAAACATGGCTTTGTTCACCTTTACTGTACATGATACAAATTTGGAAGCACTAGCCTTCAAGAATTAACTTTAACAGAACATGGAACTACCCCAAATACACATCAGGGTTAAGCTAAAAAGAACTTCCAAGGTTCTCCTACAAAAGACTCAGCATTTATAAGCCATCACAGTCCTGATGGAATATATAGTCTTCTCTGAGATGGGCCACATAGAACAGTGACGCAGCAAAAGGAAAATATATCCAAGATGTATCGGTCAAAGCCCTTCTCTTACTAGAAGTGCCATGGGATTTCTAACACTTCAGCAGAATAAAGGACTTCTAAACAAGAGTTTTCTCTGAAAGACGCTCAAATATTGTATATTGCACATTGCACAGTACTCAATTTATTCAAGTCACAAAGGTGAACTATCAAGCAGACCTTACTGAGATTTGGATCTTTTGTTCCAGGAAGTCTGGAATCTCACACATAAGCCTTGAGTAACTGACCACCAATCAAGTTAGAGAAACAACCTCAATGAAGACGATGGTATTCAGCTTTAATATATATTTTTCCATGTCAACTAAAACTCCAAGGAGTAAAGGAGGCTGTAGATGACCGTTGCCCCACAGTGATTGTTATGGTGTCCTTCCATTTTCAGAGACAAAGCATCAAATATAGAAATGTTGGTTTTAATTTCCAAGCTGTATTACCTTACGCAATCATATACTCCTTATATAAAATGAGCAAAGAACGATACCTTGGTCAGATATCAACAGGGCACTATCACAAATAATTGCCTGCTCCAATTAACCTTTTGCATGAAGTCTGGACTTCTTCGTGCTATAGTCTAATTCAGTGGCTTCTATTTTTTTTATTGACTACCCACTTCTCTGAACGCTGCAATGTCAAGAGGTCAACAATTACATTGTTCAGAATACACCATGAATGTAAGAGTGACCCTATATTATATCTTCATTTTTCCCCTTTGATCATCCCTTTATTTGACTGTATTTCAGTAAATTATCCATGTAGTTTTTATTTTGACAGCTCTCTTTACAGCAGTAAAACAAAATGTGTGCATTGCAAATGGCAAAGATTCAAATTTCAGCTATGTTTATCCAAAATAGCACTGAACTGCTTCTGTACTTATGCTATACTGCCTACAGCCTTACGGAAGGGGAGACAGATGGGATGAATTTAGCAGGGAAACAGCTGTGGCTTGAAGAAGAGACAAGCAAAAGTTTTGCTATCAGGCTTCATTATGTATCAAGGTACCAGTAAAATGTGTATCCATAAGGCAGCCAAAAAAGTGTTTTTCATTTGACTAGTGATAATTACCTTTTCTCAACAGCTGACAATGTTCTAAGCAGCATTAAATAGGTATAATAATTAAGCAATAAGATAAGACAGGCAGTGCCTTGCTGGGGATTATTGCTCGCCTCGGGTGTGTTGTGAGGCACAAGGCTGAAGGGTGAGTGACTTCAGCCACCCGAGAAACACAATAATCCCCTAGAAATGCACTGCCTGGAGTGTCTTCTTGCTGTTAAAAGTGGAAATTTAAAAAGGACAAAATGTTAGACACATTTCCTGTGGATTTTATTGACGTGGGTTAACATTACAGAAAGTCAATGAAGAAATTCTATTTCTGCCCAGCCTATGAAAGCCCTTTCCCAAGGATATATATGCCTCTGCTCCACTCATTTGTGCATTTTATTCATAAAACTGATTTGGGAAACACACGTATTTGCATAATCTAACACATGTATGATAAGGCACAGCAGATTACAATGGCCTTCCTGATGGTAAAAGTTTAAGTCAAAGTGCTTTTAAGTCACATACTTCTAAACATTTATTCTGTGCAATTGTCCGTGCTTGGTGTCACTTTACAGATAATGTTTTTTTTTTAGTTTGGAAACTCTGTGTGTATGTGTGTATCCACACTCACACACACATACATACATATATATATATATATATATTTAAAAAAAAGGTCAGCCACTCAAGTGATCCAAGCAGAGGGGGAAAAAAAACCAACACACAAAACCCTAAAAGTTGTTTTGGACTACACACAAGTCACATAGCTAAAGCTAAGACTAAATCCCTGGTAGTGTGGGACATGCTAGTGTAGCACTCAAAAGGATTCCACCACTTTACATAAGCAGAGAAATAGATTACTATAATTTCAGCCATGCCACTGAGACAACCTTTTGAAACTGGAGACCTGGAAGTATTTAGCAACCTCGACTTGAATCAAATCAGGATTCTAAAGACTGTTCAGGATCAAGTCCTGAGTAATGAGATCTCACATTTGGGAAAAGGATCTATTTCTGTATGTATAACTAAAGGTGGAATCTGGCTGTCCAAGGTTAAAAGGGACTTAAAAAAAAAAACACAACCTGATTTCCCCTTTCTTTCCCTGCATATGAGTTTACTGTTCACAAAGAACAAGTTAAACATACATTGAATAATCTATCACCCTTTTCCATTTCTTTAGTATTTTCCATCATCATAACTTCAGAACCAAACTGAGAAGCCCTGAGCACACATAACACTGTCTTGAGCACACTAGCAATGTAGATGCTAAGTAGCTCTTATCATACTGTCTGTCCTTATAGCCACTTCCATAGTCTTTGTTTCACTACAACTTCAGCGATTAGCAGTTGAAGGATAACACATTTGAGATAGCATCTTAAATGTGCCAGAAACTAGCACAATGCCTGTTAGTGTTAGGCTACCACCAAATAGCACGATCACAAGGCACAATAAACACAACTACTTTTCAGTATTTAATTTTTTAGGATGTCTTTTTTTTTTTTTTTTTTTTGAGTACATGCAGAAACCGATAATGAATATGACTGGAGCTCCAGAAAAGAATTACAGTTTAAGTTAGACAATAAATAGGGAAAAGAAGATTCTATCTGTGTTTTAGAGAACAAAACCAGTGTAAAAATAAGCCTTCAGTCTCATAATGAAAAAACAACATCACTTCCAATTAGTTTGAAAGATGGAGAACAAAAACCACGAAGGGAAAACCCACACTTTTTAAGTGCAATATTAGTTATGGAACTCCTGGTACAAGACACACCAAGGCTAAACACTCAAAGATTTATAAGCAGGTTAGACTTATATATGGAAAATGAGAGCATCCAGAGTTATATTAACTTCCATTGTAGCAGGACTGGACCATGCGGAAGCAATGAAAACACTGAAGTTATCAGGAAAAAGCTGCATTCCAATGGCCTTGCAAAAATCTACTCACTTATTATATTCAAAACATAAATTGTCATTAGTTTGGGGTCTCCTTCTCTTACGGCAATAACCTTGAAAGCAGGCAGGTGCCTAGATTTCGCTATGGAGCTGGTACATTTTCATGACACACTTGCAAAGCTGCTTAAATATTATTCATCTGTCTTCATTTTCAGTTCCCCACTATATGGGAATGGAGGATCTTAAGTGGCCTTAGTCTGAAAATCTCAGACCTATACACAGAGATCAAAAGCAGAAGGAAATCTGCTACTGCTTAAAGCAGTTTGCCAAACAGGTTAATAGTCAGATTTTACTATTATTGTGAATTCACTTGAGGCTCAGTAGGAAAATCCCTATTACTGTTAAATATCCCAACTAGATATTTGCTGCTGAACTACTGCATAGTGTTAGTCTCACAGTGACTATTGGAAAACATATTTTTAAATGTTCTGACGTATCACAAGGATATCACAGAACTACAGTAGAGAAAAATGAACTTTAAAAGTGCAGATGCCACACAATATGGAAGAAAGAAAACAAGGTGAGTATAACAGTCCGGGATTTCAACAATTTAATTTTTCAGATGGTCAAAACAATCAAGACTTGCTAAAGATTCTTAAACAGTGTATACTTCTAGGGGGAACATGGGGAGGGTTTCCCTCCAGAGTTTATACTACATTGGAAAGGCTATTATCCTGGGTAGAAACCTTTATTCTGTAGCTCTGGATACCTTTTAGCAGATAACTTAAATGAACTGTGACACGCTTTTTGGAGCTATTTCTTTATTCTCTAATAGCCATTAAACAACTATGATTTTATGAACCTGCCAGCAAAGGAGCACTTTGATCCAGCATGCTCACTTTTTATTTCACATCTCTGGGGAAAGGGGTGAGGAAGACTGGTCCATGACTACTACTGTGGACCAGAGGTGCTACTACAAGGCACTGAAGGCAAAGTGTTTTGAAGTAGAAGATATGGTAGTGGTTATGAGGTAATTGGTCGAATAATACAAGAAGGACCAGATATCGCCACCAGAAGCAAGTCCCAGCCAAAATTAAAACATTTGCAGGTTTGCAGCAAACTGTAGGAGAATAAAATGAAGTTTAACTGGAAAACCATAGATATGCTTCTCTTCAACGATGCACATCTTTTTCAGCATCACTGTGATGATCTGCATAGGCCCAAGCATTTCTAGATCTTGCCATATCAACGAGAGTCTGGGCTGAGCTGTCAAAGATATCACCTTTAATCCACCTCCATTTTAGAGGAGAGAATCAAGACTTCTTCGTTAATGCTAAATTAACATTTAAATTTGAAAACCAACAACTGTGCTGACAACAGAAAGTAACAAGAACAGCCTGGAACCTTATGTTGTGCTGTTTTATGTCACACATATTTCAGGGCTTTTTACATTCCTGGTAGACAAGAACACAAGCTTACTATTAGTGAGCTGAAGGCTTTGACTCCCAGAAGTTGATGGCATGAAAAAGAACTATCCCTGTGTCTGTTTTGGAGAAGGCAGAGTACATCAAAGCAGAGAGTAGAAGATATTGTCAGGAGCGGACAATTACCAGACTCTTAGCAGTGTGGGTGTTAGTCAGAGTGTTGATAGCTGTTCAACACAGAAGCAAGTAAATCTGGCTATTTTTCCACCTGGCTTTTCTTTGAGGCATTTACTATCCCCCAAGTTTATGGTATCCCTTTCCCAGGTATTATTATCCAGTTTCTAAAACACTGAAATTGTGGTGGCCAGCTGTCTTGATGTGCAAAGTGAACACAGACACTGTCATTTTCCCTTCTACACCTTCTTCCCCACATTGACTACATTGTTAAGCAATCAAAACAGATGCAGCATTAACTAATTCTTAGAGAAGGTAATTCAGATAATTATCAGCCCATTAACATGACCTCAAATGCATGGAAAACCTACAACAAGTTTTGAAGGAGAAAGAATACATAAGAGGATGAAGGAAAATGTAAACCATGAGAAACTGAAACAAAAGCTACACCAAGCAGATTCTGTCATGTCAATCTTAAATTCTTTGACAGATGATTTTTTGATAAAGGAAATGCAATAAATATTACCTACATTAACTTCAGCAAAACATTAAATATCATGCCCCATCAGCAATGGTTAATTAAGCTGTCATTGATAAGTAACTGACTAAAAAAAAGAGCACAGCTGACAGAAAGAGTTGAAGGTAAAGAAGAATTATAAGTGGATTTCTTCAAGTTTAAGCAGATTTTTGAATATTTTGTATTATGACTCAGCACAAAAAGTGGGAGTGGGCTGATAAATTTAAGAGGTGTCATCAGCTTAGAGAAGGTCTGCAATACTGTACAGAAAGAAATATGACTCAGAAGACTGGAAGAGCAGAAACGGGACTAAATTCAATACGACAAAGTTTTACACTGGGGTCTTAAAGCATTCTCAGTTCATAGTAGAAGTCTCTGCTAACAACTTGAATTTACTTGGGAGGAAGAGATCCTGGATGTACTTCTTGGATAGAGGAGGAATATCAGCTGTCAATATTATGCAGCTGTCAAAAAGGCAAATGTGACCATAGCATCAATCTGTCAAGGAATTTCCAGTAAATACATTAATTCCTCCATACAATAATTCATCATAGTCAAATGCCCTCATCCAAAACCCTGTAGGCAGTTCTGATTGCCTGTATTGAAAAAAGATCAACAACCAAAAAATTGAGGGTGAGGGAGAGCTTATTGCAAAAAGAAGAACGAAAGAGGAAGGCTTCACCTATTAATTAGGAGTAGGATTGAACAGATACAACCATTGCCTAAAATTATCTGCGTTACCAGTGCAGATAAAATAAAAGCAGAACAAAATAACTACTTATCCCAATTTTGGCTCAAGGCCAAGTAGGTACAAAGCAAACACAAATTAATTTAGAACAAAAATAAGAAGGATCCCAATCAGATGATATGGGGTGCTGGAAACAATTGTCCAAATTGGAACAACGAAGACTAATGACTTTTATAAAGGAGCTCAATATATACTATATATATACTTGTATTGAGAATTTATGAATATATACACACATATATGAGAATATACATGTATATATACAAATATATATATCATATACATACATATATATATACACACACAAGACCGTATACAGTTTATATACACACACACTTAGTGATAGCTGCAGTAGGGGAACACAGTACTCAGTGACCTAGAATACATGTTACAGACCATTATTAAGTTTCCTAAATATCCATCTGAACACTGGGTGTGATATTTCCCTATGCTTGTCATTTGCTTCTTAAGAAGGCTAACAACTTGTTTGCATACTATTTTGTAGTGCTTTCTGAAGACTCTGTACTTCATTCTTGGTATACATTTTCAGGTTTTCTAACAACTAAGATAATTTTTGCTTTATGTGTCTGCTGTTCAGGTAGTTGGGAATAAATCTTTAAAAAACAGTATTTGGGAGCTTATATAATCTTATCTAACTTATTAACTATTTAGAATGGGAATATAATACATATAAAGGCATAAGTAATATATGCATTTGTATACACACTATATATAGACATCTATTTAAAGTGAGGGGGGGAAATAGACAAAAGTAGATACAGTAAGTAGACAAATAGTGAACTGGAGAGGAAGAGGGAGGGAGGGAGAGATTTTGAACATCCAGTTTCTATTCCAGACCATGTGAACTGTGTGCAAACACCCAAACATTAAACAAAAGCCAAATACACTTTCTGACTCTGACAGGATTTGCAACACATATATGTATATGTGTGTACATGTATATACATCATCATTGATTATTTCCTAATAGTACTTCTCTGGAGTATACAATTCTCAACCTAAAATGTGAGTCTATTAAGTAGTAACAAAAAACTAAGTAATAATGATAACCCCAAATTCTGGACAGAGTTGAGAGTTTTACATGTCGGCACTGCAATGCCGGACACAGTGACCACAAAGCTCTTTACAAAGTCCTTGCATGAAAGGCCATACAAACAAGTCTGTCTCCAGTTGTTACAGCAATGGCGTTACAGCGAAACACCACCAAAAGTATGAGGGTAAGAATAACGATGCTCAGGAAGAAGTGGAGCATACTGCTCTTTAAACGTTGAGGCGAGTTTAATATCAAAGATGTTACAGACACTACATATCTTAATCTTTACTTTCAATGCAAAAATTAATGCATTTTAAACCAAAAAGACATAATATAGTAAATTTTTATTCTATAATTGCATTTTAAAACAGATGATTGGTCTAGTAAAAAGGTAGTAACAATCGCCTCACTGTTACTTAGAAAAATACTAACCTATCAGTAAAATAAAAATAAGGAAGGCAATATACTCAACAAAGAACGAACAGGACTGGGGAAAAATAAGAAGGCCTTTTAGGCAATGGTCAAAACTGAGTTGTTCTACCCGTCATTATTTCTAGAAAACACACGCACAAAAAAATGTACAAGAGCTTGTACAAGAGCTTTAGGCAGAAAATGTAAAATTTTAAATGCAACTTGATTGCTTCAGTTATCAAGAAATAATTTTAATCCATTGTTCCACTGGAGATTTGCCAAAGAAGCCCAAAATCTCTATTCAGAAGTGTAATAGTGACAGCAAGCCAGCTATTGTGATTCTGTGTATCAGTTACTTGAAACTGCTGGTATATTCTCAATATATATATGTCAAAATTCTCATATATATGTGTTCTCTCACACATACATGATCTCTCATACACTATCACTTAGTAACAACAACAAAATTTAATGGTGGGAAAAACCTTTAAAATCATTGTCAGCCTGAATGTCACATTGTCTCTCTAACTCGAGTGGTCCATTTAAGAACCCATTTTAGCTACTCTTCCCAAAGTGCTTATCCATAATAATCATACATTTCCCCATAGGTAGAAAACAAATATAATTTGTCACATGTTGTGCTATACAGGCATTTCAGCACAGTTGCTGCACTCCACTAGAATGTCTGAAGGGGAAGACACCCCAGGTAGTTGGCTGCAGACACATCTCAGCAACATGGCACGTAGTTGAGATTTGACACATATAGTCTTTATAAATCCAATGTCTATGAAGTCAAACAAATCTCCTTCTTATTTATAGTAACAGGCAAGAGCAGATCTCTGCCGTCTTGTTACACAGATGGTTGTAACATTTTTATAGTTAACTTACAACCACTGATGCCTGAGGAATAGACACACATCTGCCCCAAACTGCCAGTCCTGTAGGCTCTTCTTTTTAACTTTAGCTACCAAAAATACTGTAGAAATACATGCAACACTGTCACCCCCAAAAAACTACCACAACAAAAAGCCCCACACAAATTTGCATAAAATGTACTAATTACTGATGTTACACGGATTGGATGGTGCTCACACACACACACATTACATCAAAAATAACAGTAATACCAACTCTAATCCCCAAAACTAAAGTTTTAGAGAAAATTTGTAGCCCCAGATCTCATATACTGAACTTAGTTTAGAACTATGTTCAGAAAGAAACTCAGAAGCTTCTAAACTTATGGTTTATTAAAAATCTTCAAGAGAGCCTCATACTTCATAAAAACTACTGTCCATATGCTCTTTTTTTTGCTGCTTGATAAAAACTAAAGGCATAGTTGGCTCATCCTGAAAAAAGGAAAACAATTGCTTAGGATTTTCTTCTCCTGCTTGAAAACACTACTCCATTATTTTCTGTATTTCCACACATCATCTGGGTCTTTACAGGAAACATACACAGAAAAGAGCTAGCTATATCAAATTAAATGCTTCCTATTTTAGACTCCGGCTGAAGAAATCTTCTAAATAGGTGACTTACATGTAAATAGATGACTTACAATCAAATGCTTTACAAAAAGAAGAATAGATGCAGAAAAGAAAAGCCATAATGGAACCATGTATCTGTAACAGTAACCACGACATTAACCAAGGTCAGCGAAAGCTTAAATAGCCTGATGAAATCCTGACCTTGGGCAAACATTATGCTTTCATGAATATGTTCCATCAGTAATAGATCTAGGCGGATTCTCATCTTTTTCTTCTTGGTCCCCAGAGCGGAAGAGAACAGAGGTCATGAGAATGTGGATTTGCATTTACAGAACTGGTCTAAATACAGAGGTTCATTTGAAAACAGATAAAGGAGAGGATGAACAAACATTATGTGTACAGTTACCCAATTAATTTGATTTTGGGTTTTCCTTCCTCTAGAATCTATTTATTTTTTGTAGAGTGGAGCACAAAAGGAAACCGGAAAGGTAGTTTACTTTTTTATGTTTGCTTCATATTCTTTTTATTCTTGGCCAGCTTTCTATCTTTATATCTGTCTTATAAGACATTGTGTACTTTCTGCTACCTGCTAATTTCTAACACAAACAAAGACCTACAGAATGGGAATTTGAAGAATTTAATAATAAAATTTGCTTTCAGGTTGAAATTTATGCCAATGTGCTCTTTGCCACATAACAGACAAGACTTTAGATACAGATCCATAAAGTCACACATTCTGACCAGCTCACTTCCAGTGGCACATCAGTGACCGTGTTGTGTTAATTAATACTTTTGAGATAATCTACTTAGCTAAACAAATCACTGTCAAAAATGAAAAGTACATAACTGCAAAAAAACGTCAAAACAAGCACAAACAAGAATCATACAAGTATCTAAACCAAGGATCCACATGGTTGCTAGATTTACAACATTCAGTGAACATCCCTTCATAAGCTCTACTGCAGTCTTAATGTGTCACCCTACTCCTGCAAACCGCACATCTTTCAAGCTAAATTTGCTGCAATAGCGTACATCAACTATATCATTTAGATGGACATCTACCTCTTTCAATGCTGTATTTCACTGAGCAAAAACACACTGAAAGGGATGGATATTTGCATTGCATTGAAAAGGCTGATTTAAAATAACCTTTAATGATAGCAATTTAAAGTAATCTGTTTTTCTTAAACCTGCGTTGTGTTATTTCAGATTATATTCATATACAGCACATATTCTGACGGAAATATAAGAAAGATAGGAATGGCAAAGAAAGAGTTATCTTGTTCACTTTCAGGAATGCAGCTATCACAATCACCAAAAAATTGTTGCTCTAAAAGAAATTTCAGTTGATCAATTAGATCTTGCTCCTTCCACAAAACAGCTTTATCAGGGCCTGTCATATTCTCCTAGAAGAACACAAGTAGTGACAGAGATTTCTTCTTAAACAAATGCCACAATTCCTTATTATTCAAATGCAAATGTTAGGTCCCAAGTTAAGTCAAACTCATTTTGATACAACAAACTTTCTAAAGAGAGCCAGAACAACAACACACAGAAAATTAGGTAAGAACCCACTTTGCAGGACTGTGTTGCAAAAAGACCTGTGCTATTTGCAGCTGCATACAAAGGGGAAATATATCGTGTTAAGAAGTAATCATCCTTAACGTTATTTTGCTGAGATTATTCATATCTGCGTGATGGATGAAAATCAGAGGTGAAACACATTATTATTATTATTTGTTCTATCTTTACTAAATAGCATAGTCGGATCTCTATTTTCAAAATCAGAAGAGAAAAATCACTATTTTTATTTGGTGGAAGTCCTTCAACATAAATATAAGGAATTGGGAGATTTGTTTGTTGTAGCTATACTTTCTGCTCTTCTTCACCTAGATCTGAATACTTCATAGCCAATTTAGAGCATTTTGGAACTGATACTGAAAAATCTATTAGAGTTTAAACATGGAAACTAAAGTAGATTATACTGAATTTATAAGCAGTTTATTATATCAGCCTTGTCACTTGTTAACTGGATTTTAAATTAATATAATGAAAGATCATAATTAAAAAATGTTAAAAGAGTCCCCTCTTAAAATGCTGGTAAAGTATACTGCTCATGATTCAAATACCTGATAATCTCTGCCATATTTACATATTCTAAAATATGAAATAAGACAAATGCTATCACTGTCCTGTTTTCTCTCCTTGGTGTCAGTAAGGCACTGCCTGCAGAATGACCACTCTGCTTTCAAATCACTTTTCTGTTCTGGATTAATGCTTTCAATTTTTTCTAGTGTACAATCAGTGCTGCTGCAGCAGAGAATATGCAACGTTTTCCAGGAGATCTACTTGGTTCTTACAGAGGAAAAGTTGTCCTAAAATTTAAGACAAAGCAGTCTTAAATTTAACTAGATACTAATAATCCTACAGAAGAACAGCTGGGGGGGGAGGGGGAGGGAAGAGATTTTTTTTTTTTTTTCCCCCTGAAAGTAAACCTGAGTCCTCAGTGCATGCCCCCCATATGCTAAGAATCCACCACAAGTAGAGAAACCAAAAGGAGATAAGTGGAGAGATGTGGTCATGTAGATTAGGGACACAGTCATAGCATTTGGATTTCTGTGTTCTCTGAGGTGTAAAAGATTACGACAATCCTGGGTTACAGAAGAACAGAATGAGGTGCAGACAGAAATCTGAAAAAGAAGAGGAAAGAAGCGGGTCTGGCTGACTGAAAAGTATGTAGGGAGAGCTTGCAAGAAACAACCTGATATGGACAGAGAGAGAACAGACAGATGGCAGCAAAAAAAAATTTTAAAAATTCAATAATTGAAAGAAACAGAGCTTTGAACACTGGCTGCTTCAACACATGCAAGCTTTGCTGCTATCGGGTGGTCAGTGGTCAAAAAAAGCAACAAGAATTTTGCCTGGCTGGGACTATGTAGTCCAAATGAATTTAAACTGCATTTTGCCTGTCATTACTGACAAGAGGTAGCCTGGCTGATTGGCTTTGCAGAGTTGCATTCAGTCATCTCCCTACTTTATCCTCTACCTCCCCAACCATGCCTAAGCTCTTTCCAGTGCTTGTTAACACTGGATGTGGAGTAGAAAACAGAACAAAAGAGCAAAGATGAACTTTCTGGTACCAAAAAGAAAAATCTCCACAGTCATCTTTAAGGGCATCTAATCCAAACCACAGCACAAGGCATTATCAGTCTGGATGCTCTGGCCAGAACAGTTAATTGGTAACAGTGGAAACATGAGCCTTGCTGTAGCTGCTCCCAGCTCTTCCTGAGGAAATCGCTGCTTCTCTGAAAAGGCTAGTGGTGCCTGGAAGCTGTTATTTGTTCTCTGGTTACTAAGATCTTCAGTAAGATTTGTCAGTTTATACAAGTTTATACAAGTTAAATATTACTGAGAAAGGTAAGATGGTAAAACCCGAAAATACACCTGTTACATGGCATTACAGAATCCACATCTGTAGTCTACATTCATATTACTGAATAACCACCCCTCTCCTTCCTCCTCCCCCTACTTTTTTTTTTTCATAATATGGTAAGACAATTCATCCAAGTTAGAGCAGATAACAGCCAAAGCAGCCCACACACATATGTACTAGGCTTAAATTCTTTGGAAGACTATGTTGTTCAAGCTTTCCTTTTATTTATCCAAACTGGCACAAGCAAAAGATGTTATAAAAAAACCTTGACAGGATGCCTGGGGAGGGGGAAGGGGTGGTCATTTTCATAAGGAAAGAACATTACTTTCAAACATCCCAGTGTCATTGTTATGTTTACCCAACACAACAGGTACAGTAGAGCATACCACATACTGACAGATTAACAGGACCTCCTACCTCGACTTCATCCTCTCATGCATTCTCCCATGCTGGATACACTGTTGGTCCAATTCATCATTCCGTTTCTGCATCTTCTCCAATCTGCCATGAAGATACTCTTTTTCCTGACTAAGCTGGTTGACTTCAGATCTACAGAAGTAAAGCACAGTGATGATGGATGTTGTCAGATTTCATCCTGCAGTGTGCCATCAATATGTGGCTTCAGCATTTATAAAATTTCATACATGTATATGTAATGCATAAACAGGCTATTACTAGAACTTACAGAAACAAAACACTGTTTCAAATATCTTAAGACAAAAGAACATGATGCTGAAGGGGATCTGGTAAATATGCCGATGGCAATCACTCAGACATAGGTTGGCTATGCTAATTTCAGCCTAATTTAAATGGGTATGTCATCTGGCATTATGCATTGATATTAAATAAGATTAATAAATATAAATTCATACTTGTTAAGCAAGAATTCAGCCAGGATTTTGAAAACAAATTTCAAGTTCTTTATTAGTAAAAGCTATCATCTAATTAAAAAAATGGGTACTAAAAACTTGTTCAACCTTTACTGCACTGTACAGGTTGAACTCTCCATAATGGTCCTGTTTTAGACACTTTATTAACCTAATATGCCCAAAATACCATTACACAGATAGAAAAAAACAAAACACAAAACCAAACCTACACCCCACCCCCATTAAGAGGAAAATGAATAAAAACCTAAAGAAACAAGACACAAATCATACAGGCAAACCCTAATCTACATAAAACTCAGCACAGCCTTTAAGAAAATTAGTCACTTCTAGCAATTCTTATTCTTCACAGATGAGCAGAGACACCAGATCCATGAATGACCTGGGACTGCTACTTGCTACATCTCTAACCATCAGCCCATGGAGAAACAGGCATGAGCTGTTTCTTAATATCAGGAAAAGATCTCAGATTAAATTGTGATAAAATATACATTATGCACTTGTACAGTTTAACTCTTTGGAAAAGGTTAATGAGAACATGTCAGAATCTGCTATACCATCGGAAAGTAAGAATCAAAAGCAAGCAAATTTGTTTTATGGCATCTGCCACTCCAGATCTTGAGGTTAAAAAGCTTCAGAGATATCTTTAAACCATAAACTTAAATATGCTGCAGTTACAGCAGAAAGATACTTTACCTTCCTGTCCGTTGCAGAATGCAACAACAACTGACATTCTGAAAAATACAACAAAGTGCAGGGGGGAAGAAATACTCCTTCCTCAAAAACATGTTGTTACACTGACAAATCAAATCTGGAAATGACAACATAATCTTTTCATGTTTAAATAGAGAACAATGCATGATATCATCTGTGAGTCTGAAAGAACTTAGCAAGGGAAACTTTGGAAGAAGAGTGTATGCAATTGAATTTAGATAGGGAGTCACAGCTCTATTAAGGAGCATCGCTGACAAACACATCAGAATTGTGCTGATGTATTTGTACATCAAACTTAAATGCACAAGAGTTTCCAAAATGCGTATGTAACAGTGGGCAGGATGTTATCGGGAGGTAACTGAAGTCGCATTTTTACGCTGATCATTTAACAGAAATACCAGTAACTGAAATGTCAGCATTAACAAAGTATTGTCAGTCAGACCAATTGTTACATACGAGGTATGAATGCAGTCTGTACCTGACACTGATATTTTAAGGAAGACAATCAGTGGATAAAAGCACAGGTACACTGCAGAGCAGCTCAAGAGACCTGATGTAATGAAGCCCAACCAAGTGGCAACAGGGACTAAACTCAAGATTGCATTCCTTTTTTTTGCCAGCAAAATGCAACGACAGCTTTTGTCATGCGAGAATATTGTAAATTATCACGTTTGTAAGGTTTCCCAACTGGGGGATGCTGCTTCTTTTTCTGCATTTGTACATGGCTGTCTTATTCAAGGAAACAGCAAAAGCAACTTTCAAGGTGGTAAAAATCTCAACATTTTAGAGGGACTTATTCACCTCCAGCACATTTGAAGGTGCCCAAAGTCTTTCTGGAAAGATCAAGAGATTCAAATCAACCAAAACCAAAATGCTGCTGAAAATTACATTTAATGAAACAAAAGAAAGTCCTGAATTCATTGAAAACATGAGTACCATGATCTCTAATCTCTAAAATGCAGCCTGATACTTTGAACCATGTTACTTGTGTTCTCGTCTCCTAAAACATCTCTTTTGTAATTACAGTTGCACTTGGAAAAAAAAATTCATTCCAGTTAAAATATTATTTACACAATGCCCCTTCCAAGTAAATACCTGAGAGTCTGACCACCCAGATTCAAGTATTTCATTACACTGAAACTGAAAGAAAGATTTGCTCTGCATCTTTAAATATACACCACTCATCCACCTCAATTTCCAAAAATTAAGATAGAACAGTTAGTTCTATGTGATACTTAAATAACTTCAAAATTGTTGGGTTAAAAAACAAACAAAAAACCCAAACCCAACAAAAATAAAAAAAAAACACCACAGCTATAATTGTAATAAGACTGAACAACTGTACTGAACGTAATAGCAGATTTATACTAGCAGTAACAATTCTACCCAGCCAGGGGCAGGACCAGGTCTGCGCAAACGCTTCTGAACCACCCTGCTCCCAACCTGTCACAGCAGGGACTTGAGAGGGAAGGGGGCAGGTGCCAAAGTACACAGTCCTGAACTTCAGAGATAGCCCACACATGTACAGAGGTAACATAGGAAAATCTATGCACTGAGCACTATGTCTGATGGATCCAGAACAACTAAAGGACACAGCATGAACATGCTGATGGTGCTCCATGAGAGCTACTCTGGGTCCAACAGGCTGAGCAGTAAGCTGTGATGGACTCAAAAGAAACTGAAGCATGCAGGTATTTGGAGTGTTGCCATCTGAGCTGAACTCTGCATGGAGCTACATTTCTGCAGATTCAGGCTGGATCCACAAGTCATACAGTCATATTAATGTAACTATGTGTGCTTCTGAGATCTGATAGACGCAAAAGACCTGTATGAAATCAGTATTATTTCATACAGAGCAAAGCTATGTCATCACATGAACATGTAAAATGCATGCTTGTAAGTACATGGGTAACAGACTTTGCCAAATCAAATTTACCTGTCACCATATTAAAAATAATTGATGATGCCTGGGGGGAGGACAGAGACAACAACAAAAAAACCCCTCTATATTTCTGGATCGATTCAACTACCAAGAAAGCCTCAACTTCTATTTAAAAACAAATTTTAACTTTTATCCACCATCCTTGCTGGAAGAGTCTTGGGAAAAAAAAAATACCGAGGTTCCTCCAAAACATTCAAATACTGGAGGCAAAGAACCAGCAAATGTTAAATAGTCACAGTTCAAAGTCAATCGTAGGATATTTTTAGGATGAGCTAACTTTTGAACACTAAGGTGGCAATGCTGCCTTTACTCCTCTAAACTACCTTTTGCATTGCAGCACTTTTTGAGCACTGTCTTTTCCTACTCTTAAAACAAATTGTTCACTTGTACATCAATTAAATACATGCTCAAAAGTATTTTCTGCTGATACGGTATTGTTGCATACTATTTTAATGACTGATCCTTCAGACAGACTGTTTCACATCTTCGTATGGCTACCTTCAACAAACATTTTGCTCTTGGTATTGAGTGCAATGACTGCAGTCAACCAAACATGCAGAAAAATAGTTCAGCCGGGTGTGTGTTCTTTAGTTCAATTAAACTCACACAGTTGGATGCCTACTGTTGCCAAACCAGTAATATAATTTATACATTATAGTCCAAACAGTAAAACTACACTAAAAGTCATTTAACAATATTTATAACACCATAAAATACAGTGTTAAAATATATGAACTGCAATATGTACCAAAATTATAAAATTTGTTTCTCATCATCAGTGATTAAAACCAGGATCATTGCTCTAGCTTCAATACTCACAACCCTGGTGACAGATTAGAATTCAAATCTTAATGATCAATTTACAATTAACAAGATAGAAGTGAAACAAATTAAACCAACCATTATATATAACGAGACCCAATGGACTCCCATTGTTCCCCTTAATTACAAAGCGCAAATCACAAATACACAGTGGGTAGTGTTAAGCATTAATCTACAACCTAGAAACTCAGACAGTGACAATGAGAGAAAAAAAAAAAAAAAGAGCAAAATAACAGAGAAGAAATCAACAAAGGGCTATATTTTTAAACATGCCTATGCATACAAAAACCTTCACAGACACTATCTTCTTTCTGCACAGCTTGAGGGGTTTATAATTTGTCTGACATTGTCTTTCTGAAGCTTTGCTAATCCTGTGTAGGGGTTAGCTCACAAAAATGGTTCTGGCTTATATATGGACAAGAAAACTTCGGTTTAGATTTCTCAGAAAACCTGTATTAAATATGAAAATATATGTGCAATTCAGAGGTGTTCCACTTAAATTGTGGAAATATGTAGCAGTCACAGATAACTTTGCAATGCCTCTTATTACAAATGGGCCCTTTACTTCCTACCAAACCCCAAAAATTGTACATAAACTTGCTTTTGCATCTGTTATTAAAAAAGCTTGAGTGATTTACCAGTTAAATAATGGTACTGTTAGTATACCACTATTTTTTAACCCCATGGAAATTAAGGCACAAAGATTCTAGAAGTATAGCAAGAAAATACACATCCAAGTCCAAAATTCAGTTTATAACAAGGCCACTACATCAAAAACATGGAAAAAAAAGCTTTTCCATGCAAATAGGGCTCACTGCTGCTTCATGATCTGCTTTTATTAATGTACATGAGAACTAGGTTATTAAATCTTCTAGAAATTATTACTTTTTTTTTTTTCCAGAAGACAGTTCTGTCCCAGAAATGTTGTTTTACACTATATCCAGTGACAATGAGCATGAAGATTGCCTTTCGGAGAGATGGTACTGAAAGATACAGACTGATCATGCATTTAAAACTTCGCCCAAGTAATTTTCTGCATCTGATCTCCCGATCGCATCACTTTCTGAAGCCGTTTATTAGTTTTTCATTTTCCACCACCTCCAGCTCCACCTTTCTGTTCTCATTGTCACTTGCTTTCTTTGTCCTTACCTGTATCTCCACTGGAGTGGGAGCTGCTGCAGGCAGTAACAAGAATGAAGGCAAGCTCAAGCTATTTTAGGGCCAGTTCTCAGAACTGCTTTCATACATTCTTCCATACTGTTTCTTCTGCAAAATATACCACTTTCTGGAGATCCAAGAGGGCTCCTGTTCCCTTTTTCAGGTTCTTGACACAGTCAGCTAATGCTGCTAGGTGGAGAAACACTTGGCAATCTCTGGTATTTATTTTCAGAGAATAATGTGTTTTCACAGTATGTTTTCTGTCTTTCCTTCATCCTTTTACAGTTACTAGTCTGTGACTGCGAGCTCTAGCAACAAAGTCTGTGTGCATTTTTATTGCTGGAATAATAATACGATTTGAATCTATTTAGATTTTGTATTACTTCAGCAGAGGAGCTCTGCTTTTTCAGAAGAAAAATTCTGTTTGCTTCTCTCTCAAGCACCCATCACAACATTATTTGCAAGGGAAGATCGCTTACATTTCTTCAAGTTTCTCATTTCTCCCCCAAGCACTCTGGATGGGATTCATCTCCCAACTTCAGCCACTTAACAGCTAGTCAACACTTTATATTCAGTGGAAAGTAGGATGGGCAGTGGAGGCAGTACCTGTGGGAAGCATCATATATATATATATCTATATATCTGTCACCTACTTATTCCCCTTTGACCACTCCTGGAAACAGGATACTGGGATAAATGAGCTCTCTCCCTGAATGAGTGTTGCCCCTGTTGTGTTACCTGCAGGATGATTAAATCCGCCCAGCAGAAGAATCCTATCTTGAAAACCAATTTTATCTTTGCTGTGTATTTTCCTTCACATAAGCCATGTGAGATGAATCCTACCCGTAATTACCCAATTCACTTTGCATGAAATTTACAGAAGTTGCAGAATGCCAACTCACCACTTAAGTCCTGTTCACTACTCTAAATATGAACCCTTCAGAAAGTTTCAACAGAGACTACTTTCACACTTAAACATAAATCAAGTAAAATCAAGTTATTTACTAGAACAGAACTACAAATATTTTTTTTTAAAAGACAGCCCTGTTCTATAGAACTTTTAAATAACTTCCAGGTTTTGTTCTATTCCTGAATTTTTAATGGCTTTGCATTTAGACCTGCTACTGATTTTAACAAGAGCACAAGATAACAAGCAGCGGCAGAACCAGAGCTTCAGTGATGAGCAATTTTGACGACAATTATTCAGTGTGTAGTATTGTGAATGAAGCTTTAAGTAAAAAAATTAAACCAACATACTACAGTTCTACAGTTTTGAGAACTTTAAATATTTAGTATTTTTCATATCATTTCAGATAAACTCGAATTGTAGCTCTGTTAACGTTTTTTCACTTTTCATACTAAGAATATGAAGATCAGGAAGAAAACAGCATGTGATAATAAATATTACAATACCAAAAAAAAAGAAAAAAATAAGGAAAAAAAAGAAAAAAAAAAAGGAAAAAAGAAAGCACGTCCTAATAATAAAAAAGGGATAGGATAAGAAAAATGTACTAACCTGTATTTTTCTGACATTTGTTCCAACTTCCTTGCCAACATACAACATTCTGCCTTTAATTTTGCTATGAATGTATTCTGGGAGGTCAGCAATGCATCCAGTTCATTTACTAGAAATTATAAAATTGCAAAACTAGAAATCTATTTGACAATTACATAAATTCATAGATAACTTAGAAACAATTTAACATATTCTTAATTTCTTTCCTCTAGAGCCTTCCGGTTTTGTAAGGTTTTTTTAAACTTCAGCTACTTGGACATGGAATTATAACATCATCATTCACCAAATGAAGGCTATATGTCAGAATAAGTTAACCGAAAGTGTTAAAGCAATGTTGCCACTGAATCAGGTCTTGTATGACAAGAATCACAATAAAGACTACGTATCTAATCTGGTGGTTTTGCTTTTTAGCTGGAAGTTCATTGACATTTCAGGGAGGAATAAAATTGGCAAGTCATGCCTTAGCCATCTTTTGCTTGCTCAGCCGGTGCACAGGATACACTGGCAACCCAAACACTCACATTGCAGACTCATTTCTTTCTCTCCTTAAAAAAAGCCATTATTTTACTTACTGTGTCCTGCGCTTGCCATGACTAATGTATTTTCTTCTCTTTAATGATAAGACATAGACTTACTGTCCAGTGACAGTTGCAGTGAAACCATTTCATAAATTAATTTTCAGTTACTATCAGTTTGGGCTGCACCAAAACTTGTGACCTAGAAATCAAGCATCTTTATTCTTTCAAAAGGAGATACTGCAAAATTATGTTTCTTGATTCCTGCTTTTAAAATAATTCAGAGGAAGAGAGACCACTGCTACCCAAATTCCTTGTATGCGTGTAGGGTCATAATACACAAGGGTTTCTTTATGTACACAATAAATGACTATCATTTTCAACTCCTCCTAATTCTACTAGAGATATATAAAAACAAACTCAGCCTTAATGTTGTCCCAGTATACGAAAAGGAAGCAATTTATGCACCAGGAGGCTATATTACACATCTCTTGTGCAAAATTACACTTAGTCACATGCAGATGTGCTGGCTAGAGTAGGGAAAAATGGATCTGGGAGCTGCTTTTTTTTTTTTTCCTACTGTGTAGACAGCAGTCTAACGTAGTTGTCTGCATTCCCTGAACACACAGGAAAGGTCGTCTAGTACTGTGATAAAGCCGCAAAAAGGCAGAAAAATCAGACGGCAGATGTAAATGTGCCTGCTACCTCAAGTATTATCTGACACTGCTTAAGATTAATACAGGCTACATGATTTTTCTAAAGGTATTGCAGGACTGACAGGCAAAAATGGTATTTTATTGAACAGATGAATAAACCAAGTTCCATAAAAGCTGAAGCTCCTCCTTCTTTCCATGCTCATGGGTTAGAGACTTCCTCTCTAAAAATTTCTTCTCCTGTTTATAATATGCACCTTTATTAGTGTTGTTGGCATAGTACTTCACAATAACAAAAGGCTTTTTCGTTTGTTTGGAAACTCCGTTTTACTTCCAGAGTAAAGGTTAGAAGTTACTGATTAGCTAAGTCAATGCAATGAAGTCTCCTATTATGAGAACCTGAAGTATGCAAGGGATTAAACATCTTTCTTCTAGATTGAGGCGGGGGGGTTGGGGGGGGGCACATGGTAATGCTAAAAATGTTTGAGGCTGCAAAGATTAAATAAAGGAACATATCAATTTGGAGCCAGTGAATTACATCCAGCTGCGACAGTGAATTAAGAACCGATTAATGGCTAAAGCTTTTCTCCAGTTTGGATGCCGAAGCAAACTCATTAAGCTTTTAGAGTAGCTATAATGTGTGTACTGTGGGAACTGTTCAATGCTATTCAGGAGACTTTAACTGTAAGCTCAGAGCATTTCCCGCAGAGCTTCTGATGCTATTTTCTTTATATAACATGTGTGCCTGAAAATCCAGCCAAAAACAAGCCCTTTGTTTTTCTACTTTGTTGTGGTCTCTCTCAGCTTTACGTTTCTTGAACACAGGTAAATAAACTCATAATCCAGATGGTGCAACAGATGTGAGAGCAGCACTCTGAAATCAACAGACAGTGGGCAATACTTTCCATTTTCTCTTTTAAACGCTAACTAATATGTAATTCGGAATCTCCGGTGTAGTTAGCATCTGCTCCCTTCGGCCAGCCAAAGGTTACAGGTGTTCCTGATGTCATTTCACAGTAAGGCGTGGGCCTGGCTTGTGAGTGAGTGCCCAGGCTCTAATCTTTCCCTACCACCTACCAGTTTTCTCATGCTGGGCCTCCATTTGCTGCATCTTCTGTGTCAGCTCCTGCTCTCTTTGCTGGGCCTGAAGGGCTCGGGCCTTTGCTTCATTGCTAATGCTTTGCTGAATGCTCTCTTTCTCCAATCTATTAAAAAAAATCCGAATGGGAAATAAAGAAAAATAAAAATCATATACAGAAGATGATAAATTAAAAAGGCAAAGCAGAACATTCAATTAATAATAATAATAAAAAAATTCTGGCCAAGATTTTCACATTAAACATTCCCCTCCCACTTCAGGTTATACAAACTGACCTCTATCTCTTACAATGTCAAACATTCTCCAGTGACTAGTAGAAAATGGATAAAAAGATATGATCTATTTCCTGAGCGAAAATTAGCCTTTCAGACAAAGATACAATTTTATTTCTAAAAATTTTGAACACAACTTCTTTTTCATGTGGAAGTTCCCCAACACCCGCCTTGCACTGAACAGATTATTTGCATTTTCTTTTAAATGCTATTTATTTAATTCTGCAATGAAGCTTAGGGACCTGACCCTGAGATGGACTGGTTCCCAGTGAACCAGCAGGAGATAAGTCAATGGGAGTGATTGCCACAGTGCTCATAATACAGCTACTCTGAAAGCTTAATGAGGTTTTTTTAAGCAACTAAACAAGTTTTAACTATTAATTTATGTAAATAGGAGATGAATGCATCCGTTACAATAGAGAAGACTGTTAGCACCACACAGGCCCAGCCCCTTGTGCTTCTGCTCACTGGGGGGTCATACAGGAAGGTCTAAAGCCCAGGAATATTATCTAAGTATGCAAGCAAGAGAGCAATTTACTTGACCAGATATGCAAGATGGGGCAATCTACTCCTGAGGCAAAACAAATGCTAGGCTACCACACTCCATTGAAGCATTTTATTTAATGCAAGCCAAGCAAAAACAGCATGGAAAATAAAACCCCAAAAAGATATATGCATATAAATTAGAAAAGGTCCTAAACTGCAAATTCATATCTAGACTTTCCCAAAGGTCGTGAATATTTATCTGGTGCACACTAGGATCCAGATTCAAAATTTCAGTGAGTTCACACATCACAAGGATTGATTCCTAGATTTCAGATTACATATATGCACACACTTTTCTGCTGAAACTATATTTAATAGCTTGAGATAGGTTTCAATAAAGTCTTACAAACGTGTTTTTTTTATTCTAGGGATAATACCTATTTCAGGGGACTATAAAACAGAACACGGGCATAGATCATGTAAGGATAAAGCCACATCTCATGTGGTTGGTGCACTTAACCTTTGGATTGGTGCCTAATAACCCATCCGAGATATTGCAATATCTCAGCATGACACACACAATGTTAAATCTTCTCTCTTAAATTTACCCCAGAGCAACACAAATGGTGGGTCACATTACACTAATTCCTGGTCCTGATGTTGCAAGCCCTACCTTAGGCAAAACTCCCTTTGAAGTCACAGGCAGTTCTTTCTGAGGTAAGACAGAGTGATTTGACACAGAGAATGCATTTAGAGATAGCAAGAATGTTATAGTGTCAAGGGAACAAAGCACATTTTTCAAGGAAATTTCATACATTGAGCTGTACTTCATCACATCATTCTCAGAATTACTTCGTAACCATATTGGGGCTATCCTAAGGAGTGATGCTTGCATCATTTCCTAAGTGTAAGCTCCAAATATGGAAAGCATTACTATGAAAAATCTTTCCATGTTTGCTGGGAATCAGTTTATTTAAACCCCTTCCACCCTTCCAAACATCTTTTACCTTCAGACAGTTGTCATGAGCACTGGGCTGCTCAAAAAACCACACCAGCACGTAACACACCCCCCAGACACTTTCAGCTAAAGGAAGTGGCAGTAGCACAGTATTTTATTTAATAGTGCCTCATCTGAGATGGCTGTGTGCAGTTGGGTGCTGTGCTGTCATCTGGCACACAGCTGGCTGGCTAGCATTCTGCTGGGGGTAGCCTTCAGCATGTATCAAGCTGCACAGCCCAAGATACCAAGGCAAGCCTGTAAATGTCCGTTCCTCATTGCTACAGTCCCTCCTGTCCAACACACGCTAATAGGCAAGTTGAAAATAAATGGAGAATCTGCTGCCACCAGAAACGCTCTCTTGCTAAGGGGACCCATCCAAAACAGCCACTCGCCTGTGCTACTTACTGTACACAGCAAATTAGCAGGAGCTCAGAAACCATGGATGCATGATGAGTTCCCTATGGCTGAAGTGTATATGGGGTGGGTGAAAACAGATGAGTTTATACAGCGGATAAAAGCTCAATGATAATACTAGGAAAACACAGCTAATTCTTACGCAGAAGGGTAGATGACTAGTCTCAATCTTAGCACCTAGAAAATTTTGGGATTGAGACACATCCAGTGCCGCATAAAGAGCATTATCTGAGGTGCCTAGAGCTGCTGAGGAATGGAAAAATTTCCTGGAGCCAAGGCTGTCTACACTGAGTGGCAAGTGTTTCACCCACACCTTGAGCTGACACCTTCCCTACTCTCTAAGTTCAATCTCTCTGCCATCCTACAGAAAAGTTCCCCAACACATTTTACATATAAGGAGGAAAAAAAAAAAACACAAAACAGACAAACAAAAAAACCCAACCCAACCAAAAAAACATGATAAAACACGCAGAAGGTGGCCCAAGAGGTTTCAGTACCTATCAGTAACATTCCTGCTATGAACAGAAAATACTGCAGGTGTAGCACATTTGACACTGGCTGCTTATTTGCAATTACTCTGAATCGTGAAAGAATTTTGATTTAAGGAAAAGAAAAGCTATGGACTGTAGACAGAAACAGTTATACCCCTTCAGCATTAGTGTTGAGATATTACGAGTTTCCTTCTACAAAAACTTCAGAATTTCTCATGTTGATTAAAGGAAAGCACAGAGAAAATGCAAAGCAAAGCAACACCAGCCTAATTTTGACGACACAGGTAAGACCTGAATCAGAAATGACCGCCAAAGATTAATCGTACCAGAACTTTCTAAATTACTATCTATAGGTATCAAAAAAGGGGACAGAGTGGTTAAACTGCAGCAGCCTATTCTCTGCAAGAATGCAAATACTGAATCAAAATTGGAGACGATAGCAAAAACTGCAGCCTACCATATAATAATTCTGGATTTGGCCACACCACTGATCAGTTTTACTAAAGCAGAATCATTGAACTCATGGTGGCTTTCATTTTTGTGCCATGAAGTCTGAAGCAACCAAAGACTCAGTCACATGGAGGCAAGCTCAAGCTCTGTTCTGAAGTGCAAGTTTTCCACAGTGATTTTAGTGCTGAACACTTATTATTTCGAGCCTGAGTTACGGCTGTCAAGGGTAGCCTGCTTAGTTAACTTGTTCACATATCTCAATGAACTGGATACCAGTCTTCAGTGACTGAAAACTATGCTTTCTAAATATTCTTGACAAAACAAAGGGCACAGTAAACCATAGCTTATAGCACAGGAAAAAGAACACGATTGCCATCACTTGCACACCTTAAAAAAAAAATCGCTGCTGAAAATGAAGTGAAAATTCACTTTAACCTCAAAGCTAATGTAAAAGTATGCTGGCTGAATTTGAGCCACCAAATTTAATACAAAAAAACCCTTTCCCACCACTAACACACAACAACTGGATCACAGATCCATTTTCAGTAGAAGACTCCTCTCTGCCAAATGGCTTCATAGTAAAGAAAAAGGAATGATGTAAAGATTAGCAATGTGAAAGTCATATTTGACATAAATAATAGCTCATCGACTTTTGACTGTAACAGAACAGAACTTAAATTGATAAAACTTTGAAATTCACAACACAGTTCAATAGTAGGTACTTCTGCAACAGTCTTTTTGCTTTGGTAACAGTAAAAATACAGAACAAAAAAATACAGGATGAGCCTCAGTGTAGAATTAGGCCTCTGACTGGAGATTGCCAGTAAGCCTTCTGACAAAGCAACTATGATGTGAAGCAACCATATTTCCTATATTGACTATTTAATTTTTCTGAGATCAACATGTGGCATTTTGTAAAAAGCTAATGGATCTATGAGTATGGACTATGAACTTAATTAGACAAATTAAAATACTCTAGCAGTTATCTCACTTCAATGGCACACAAGAGGTTATTATAACCTTATTTTTGACATCCACATTTCTAATTAATTATAATTAAAAACATAATTATAAAATATTTTAGGCTTTCGTATATATTTACTTTAAACTGGACTTCATAAATTATTAAGGCATTTAGTGTTCGGAACATTTGAGCTATCTGAACTAACAAGTGTGTTGGTCTAAGTAATGACCAGTCCTGGAAATCAACATCAACACTCATACTTGGGCAGCAAGAGGACCAGTTGAGCCGAACACTGCTGCTTTTACTACATGCCCCAGTGGTTGGACACAGACCTCTTCCCAGATAACAGGTAGCCAAGTGGGCCAGCACTGTGAACTTCTGCACAACAAATCCCATCAGAAAAAGGGAAAGCACTGAACTGAGCGCTCCCTCAGGTCTTCCAGAGGAAATGGGCTTCCTCTCCCAGTACTTGTGTACTTGTTGGGTGTTACACAATATTTACTGTTTTATTTGCACAACAATAGCTTCTTGTAGCACAAGCTTCTATATACCAAATGAAAAAACAGTTTTGAGAAGGTACCCAAGCACTTAATTCCCAGTATCTTTAACAAAATATGGCCCGCAGGCACTCATAAATCAGAACACTTTTGAAAATGTGATTTAAAAGCCTACATGTATTAGGAACTTTAAAGATTTTAGCTAATAGCTTTGGGTACAGAAGCCCAGCAATATTTTCTAGAGTCTACTTTGCAAGCCTTCCACGATGCAAGTCTAGTGGACTGTCCATTACAAGCAGCTTTCTGAACCATCTTCTCACAGGTTATTTTGTATTATTATTTCAGCTACAAGCGTCAAGGGAAAATGGAAAATCAGAGCATACCCTTGCTCTTCTCTCAGGCTACGGGGGGAAAAAACCCAAAACAAAACCAAAAAACCCCAGCACATAGCAACATTCACAGTAAAAAAAAAAAAACTCATAAAACCGCACACAAGAGGTCACAATACCTACCTTATGCTGTAAGGGGAAACATAAGAAGAATGTCTGCAGTCTCTTACTTTACTATCAGAAAGCATTCAAATACTGCAGTGATAAAGGTCATAAAAGAATATATATAGAATAAGATCATATGTTGGGTCAGAACACCTAACAACCTTCTTCCCTCTGTCCTCCATATGCACCTTCATAAGTATGCCACACACAGAAGGATAAGGTCTCTTTTTTTTTTTTTTTAGGTCAGCAGACAAGCCTAAAGGTTGGTCTGCAAATATGGAAAAAAACAAAAAACAATTTACCAAGAAGTCATTCTCCCCAGGAATGGTCTTAAATCATTTTCTCTATTAATGTAAAATTCCTAGCACTGATTTCAGACCTGTCTTTCAATTTCACAGCACTGCAGTACCCTAGTCAGCTATTTATAATGGAGAACATGTTTACCAAGTTTTATCTTATGCTATCTGAAGTCTAAGTATTTTCAAATATTTAGGTAAAAAAGCACACATCAAATTCTGCAGGTAAATAAGCAAATGCTGTTTTTAAGTGTAGCTATGATTCAGAATTACTGATTTACACACCTTCTAAATTAACAGAGTTCTAGAGCATGTACTTTGCTCATATGTTTGGATCAAGTCAACAATAAGACTCAGGGTCATAAGATCTCTCCCTTTCCCTTAAGTCAGGCTTTTAGAAATCTTTTGTTCAGCACTGATTGTTTTGGTTATCTTCCTTTGTAAAGGCCTCTGTATTTTCATCTAATAGCTCCTTGTAAACACCTAGGATTGCTATAACTGCAGACGTAGCTGGACAGTGTTTGCTAGTTTCCTCTTAGAAAACACTGTAGATTTTTCGCATTCCAATTTTTTGTAATAAAGGTTTTGATTTTTTCAGTGCGTGTGTAAATCCGCCACATCAAGTTTGGACTGGCTGGATTTTACGGCTCTTGGTGCTTTTACAGGGCAGGAGGAGTGGCGTGAAATGACTGTTCTTATGTCAAAAAAAAAAAAAATGCACACATGCATGCTTGTGCAAGAATTATGTAGAAATAGCTTTTAAAAGCATCATGATCAGGTCATTTCTTTAAAACTCTCCAAGGAGCTGAAAAATTGCCCTTCCTGTATCCCATTGTGGGAATTACCCACTGAGTTGCTCTTTATGTCTGTTTCTGGGAGTTGACCGGATGCTGATACTGGAGCCGGCTGCCAGGGCTTCTCAGCGGAAAGCTCAGGTTTCTGGAAACAGCCCCAGCCAGCACACTGTGTTTGGTGAGCAAATGTACAATCTACATTTGCATGGTTAAATTTTGTAGAGACCTAATTATTAATTTAATTGGTAGAATTGGAGGACTGCGTCATTGTTAAGGACACATGTGGTCCTGTTTGTGAGAACTGAGGATTAAAAAAATTTTAGAAAAAAGAAACTTAATTTTTGCTTTTACAGTGTAAGGCGCCTAGTTACATTAGTTGAGAGATACAGAGAGTTTCCTAAAATAATGAAATATCAGAGTTTTCTTCTCATAACCATGTGAAGCAGAACCTACTACAAGCAATTAGAAAAGTTATATAAAGGCCAAGGGTTTAAAAGTGGTAAAAAATTAAGCATTCAAAATGATTCAGCTCTTTAAATATGGATCTGTAAGGCTAGAAGACGCTACAGAAATAACTTTAAAGTCGAAATATCTTTAAAGTCGAAATATCTTTAAAGTCGAAATATCTTTAAAGTATGTTAGTGAAACAACCAACCAAAACTTTATACTACCCCACCTGAGAGAAAAGGCAGGAAAGGACAACTCTGCCAGGCTACTACTACCTCACAAAACCACAAAAAACAAAATAAAAAAACTCAAAATACAAGAAACACTCTGGGGGGAGAAAACAAGGAAATACTAAACTTTGTCTGCATGTCCAACTTTGTCAAGAGACTAACTACAATTATTTGACAAGTTAGCTTAAAACTATTCTCCGTACAGTGCAAATAATTACCCAACCATATACTCATTCCCAGAATCCAAATAATAGCAACTTGTTATACTACTATTTTTTTTTTTTCCTGAGAATTTCAATTTTGCTGAAACAGAAGTTAGTGCATATGACCTTCTTGTTTCCACTGATTTTTTCCCCCAGCTTTCTCTATTTAGAATGCAGCTACACCATTGGAATCACCTTATAACTTTATATATGTCTATATTTGCACTTTATATAATACTAGGAGGTCTACAGCAAAACATTAAGTCTAAACCTTCCACTTTGCCCTTTACACCCTACCTGAAGCATCAGCAGGTATTATACATTAATGTCTGTGCATGAAAAGATTCCTACGCTATTTTTGAGTACTTGCTGTACTTGAAAACTACTACAGAATTACCACTAACTGGAGACACTGATAGGCATGAGAAAGATGAAAAATTGTAAGGGTATAGGAAATGAGAGACAGAGTGTTGCTCCTATGGAAGTTTGTATGACATGAAGAAGCTTGAACACAGTTAACTTGAGTATATACATTATCGGTGGTATATTCCATCTCTACCTCTACCTACCAGATTTATTAATAAAATTGAAGGATTGGATTTCTTACTTGAAATTCAGCATAAAAGAGTGAATTTGCAAACACCTAGCCTATAACATGATTTTATTCTTTTGCTGTTTTGCCTTCAAAAGATATCTACAGAAAACTTTCAGTTCTTCAATCTAGACAATAACCACTTTTCAAGCTGGACAGTTCTCTGTATACCAGGTCACAACTAAATATTTAACTGCACTCAATTTCATTGTCAGAAAAAAAAAAAAGTGTCTCTAACAGTAATTAACATCTCGTATTAGGTCAAATACAATGACTTAGAACCCAGATCTGATGTTCCGGCACATCTATAAGCCTTGCCAGCAAGATACGTACCTCGTAAGTAAACACCCATCCTGCAGTAGTTACCACCATCAGATTGTGAACTATCTGGCTGATAAGTCCCTATAGAAACAGACAATTAAGTACAGAATAGAAGTTGCATGGGAAATGCAACGTGAGAAGTGGTTTTTGTTAAGTCTCAGTATGTAGCCCTAAGCGCCTCACAGTACTGCGCCCCTTTCTCTGGAATATTCTACATTTGTTCCACAAGCCACTTTTACAAATGGATGAATGTTGAAACATAGAAGATTTTTACAGGCATTTAATCTGTACAAAGTTATTTAAATTATTTTCATTATATTTAAAGTAAAGGAGTAATTTTCTTGACTTATGGTGATTCTTGAATTTGGCACCATCAGTCTCTTATGATGCAGCTACAGGACAGATTTAAGCCAGTCCAAGGCAACACTGCCAGTATAAGGTGTGGTCCCTCTTTTTATCCTCTTACAGTTAGCACTCATCCAACCTATTCTGCAAGAGCAAATGATTCTTTTTCACACTGATTAACTCCCTGAACCACCTGATCATACGGGTGCCTGTCTCCCAGTGTCAGCACAAGCAAGGGCCTGACAGTATGTGGTCAGACATAGCCACATATTACCACTCTAGGGATTTGCCTTTTCAGCGGCAGCATAGACTTAGACCAGCTTCAAATGATTGTAACTACTCCCAGGCTCAGCTTGCTGATATAGTAAATCCAATTGTCAGGCCCCTACTATTGAATAAAAAAATGATGCACCTAAATGATGCAGATACCTGATCTGCTATGAACTCAGTCTGCCAATTTAAATTTGTTGAAAAACAACAATGTTTTTGGTACGTTAACTTTGTACCAGCAAGCTTTATGCTGAATCAGGTATCATCTGTCCTACTGCAGCTGGCATAAACTCAGCATAAACACTGCACTGCATGCTCTAGCTAATTCAAAAGGAAAGTGACTGTGTGCTCACACCTGATCCGGATCAGATCAGCACAGCTGAGTTATCCAGTAGATCACAGATGCACTATGAATGACTGTTGAACAGACACCTACATTTTTCACAGACATTAGGTTTGGACATGCAACCTGCAGTTAAACTACCATAGGCCTGATACTTGGAATTTGTTAACTCTCCCCAACTATTGCTGAAGTTGAGGAGAATTGAGGAACAGTTCTCTCTGCTTCAGAAGGACCAAGGCTCACATAACAGCTTGGGAAGAAGCAGAACAATTTGACAGAAAAGAAGCGTTCTTCAGGATGACAATTTGAAAGACAGTATTTGATTTTGCGGGAATTTGATCTAGGGCAAGCTAGACTTCTCCCCCATCCTACAGCAAGGTACCACATACTCCGGCAAACTGACAAATCTGTGACCAAAAGCAAGAAGGATGACAAATAACTGTGCTAACATTACATTATACTTGACTGTTGTTGATGTGCTTAGGTATTACAGAAACATCCCAATAAAAGACATGTTAACTACCCACATATCACAGGAGCTAGATATGAACAGGTGAGTCAAAAAATAAAAATCCAGCCTTATATGCCTTTTATTGGTTTGGTCAACTCTGGTGTAATTTTTATATTATCCTGATTGTAACTGTCTGCACATTAGTATTAGAAATAATGGACAGCCAGTGTAACAGCTGAGGGGTTTGGTGAGGTGGTCTTTTTTGTTCAGGTTATAAATCTCTTCTTTATGCTGTCAAGAGTAAGGGAGAAACGTATTTCAATAGCAACTTTAAAATGAAACTCACAAATTACTACCATTATGTTAAGTGCTAGATATCCCACTGTGCAGTTTTGCTTTGTGAATTTTTACCTTCTTCCATGCACACTTTTAGCCACTGATCGCACAGCCTTTCAGTGTTTTCTGCCTTTTCCTTTAAATAAACTGGCTCTGGCTCCTTCCATCTGGTTCCCCTTCCGTCAGCAACCCTGCACCTGTTCACACCTCCTCTCCTGTTGGATTCCACTGAACATTTCCTCCTCTGCCAGGGCTATTCTGGCACTCGCAACCTTTCTGTCATTCAATCCATCTGTCAGAAGTGAACTTTGTTTACCGCAAGCTTCTGCTTTCTTCTTCAAGAAGCAAAGCCCCTCAAGGTCATTGTCAAATGAACTGTCGGTGTGGATTTAAATCCACTTCTGCTAACCAGCAGAAGATGAAGTTCTTTACAGTCCTGTATTTGTGAAGATCGGTTTGGGGTATAGGAGAAATAATACAGAAGCAAAAGAATAGATTTTAATGGTAACTTGTTAACTCTAACAGCTAATGTGTTTTTTCTTCATATACATATATCCATACCTTCTTGCAAAGACTAGCATAATCTAAGACAGACTTGCAGAGCTATGCAAAGAAGTGGAAAAGGCTAATAAAAATATTACAAATAAAAAAATAAATGAAAGCTTTTGACTCTCATTTTAACACTGTGTAACAAAGATATTGACTAAAAATGCAAAGAGAAAATGGAAACAGCTGAATGAGTAAGTTTACAGTAAAACCTTAAAGTGGCCAACAGCATTCACTGTGAAGTATGTCATCTGCAGCATCTTTTTTTTTTTAACTTACCTACTGATGTTTCAAATGTAACACTGTTTATGGAAATGAAAATCTTAAATATTTTTTCCTGTAAAACACATATATGCAACTCTGTTAAAATACTGCCTTCCACACTGAGACAATTGTAAAGACTCTTTGTCAGGGCTGAGACTAAAGTCATATTGTCAACAGGATACATTAGTTTCAGCAATTCCTGTGCCCATATTTCTTTTCAGGAATACATTCTGATAACAACAAGCTCCTGAATTATTAACTATCCTCCTCAACAGTCTCATTCTTCTAAAATAAGAAATACCTTTCAATTTCACTGCATGCCTTGAATACCCTTAAAAAAATCTTTCAGCAAGACTAAATACAGTACCAAAACATAAAATACATATTTTAAGTTTTATAAGCAATTATAACAGACCACCCATTTTATTACCCTTTTACCAAAAATTAACTTAAAGTAAAGCCTTCTGGGAGCAAATCCAGGAGATAACCCAATCTCGTTAGCAGAAATGCAGTTATACTTATGTTAGGTCTGATTTTGACTCTAATAAAAATTGCATTGACAAATACTGCACAAGTTTAGCTGAATAACAACTTAATACTGATGTATCCCTTGAATGGGGATTAGTCCCTGTATTTCTTTTCTGATGCTATGATCTTCTTCCATAGGAAACAACATGAAGGTGAACAAAGCACTGGAAATAGAAGAACAACTCTGGAACAAAAAAAAAATATGCAGCAGTGTCCCACCTAACTACAGAGAAACTTTTATTCCCCAGTTTGATTCAACCCCTGTAGAAAGCAACTGAACAACAAGGAGAAACTAATCAAGAACAGTTGCTCCTATTTCTACAAAAATGTAGTTTGATACTCAAACACCAGGAATGCAGGGGTAACCAACAGTGGCACGCTATCAAGTTTGCCAGGCTGCCAGCACAGCCAGGGGAAGGAGGTCAGCCCTGTCAAGTAGCCGACAGCAGAGGCTGCGCTCATCTGCTCCCTCAGGACAAGCATCTCCCAGCTCACACTCTCCCCTGACCCATCACCAGCACAAGGGCGCTGAGCAAGGGGGTGAGGAGAGCAGCTGGGCAGCCAAAGCTGGTGTGCTCAGGTGAATTTTCTTCCTCCCTCCATCCACCAGCTACCTTCTACAGAGAACACAACCTGCAGGCTGATGCTCTTCAATGTCAAGTTTGAAAAAGTCCCCAGTTGAGGGCCCTTTGGGTTCTCTGTTGAATTTTCTAGGCAAGAATTTCAGGAGCAGAATCTTGAACAGAAGAAAAAAAAAATCACTGTGACTGCACAAAATAAATGACTTTGAATATACTTTTGAAAGCACAAGGCAGCTTTTAAAATTGTTGAACTTGAAAATACCAAGTGCTGATACAAAAAGTACATTTTAAGCTTACTACAAAAACAAGCTTTCAGATGTACTGGAGAGAAAAGCCCTAGAACAAGTCAAAAATAAAGATAAAAATCAGAAACATTTTTTCCAGTAGCAAATTCAGCAAAAAAAAAAAAATCCAGCAGCCTTGAATACATGTGTCTGAAAGATTTTTATGGTTCAAAAAAAAAAAAATCATTATCCTGTTGTCATTAGTCACACAAATAGAAAACCTAATTTGAATGAGATGAAAGTAAATATTTGATACACGCACATAAACTTATTACTGTTAGTGTTGAATAATAACTGCTCAAAACAAAGACCTTATAAAGATGTTTGTTTTCTACAGCAGTTAGTCTCTTCTGTATTTCATCTGAATTCACTGCTCGCTCCAAAGCGCTTTAAGTATTGTCACTGCTCCTGAACCACACTCTACATGCAGTAGCAATTTGGCTGCCTCAACAACCTGATGCGATGTATAAAAGATGAAATCATTAGAGAAATTTGATGTGACCAGTTGCAGTTCAAATGCATGGAGAAAAAATTGGGTGAATCTAAGACTGAAATCTGAAAATGTATTACTGCCTTTTCCTTGAAAAATTTGTATTGTAGGACAATAGATGAAATTGTCAACCATGTTTAAACTTAAAAAAAAAAAGAAAAAAGGTGATTTATAAAGACTTTCGTATTCAAAGTTAACACACCATTTTGGGCGTTATTCTTTACTCCGCTTTTTTTTCCTTTCCCTTTTAAACTTCATCAATGGCCGTTATGTGTTTGTACAACCATCTCAAATATGCTTAAATTATTAAATAGAAAGATATTTAAATAATTGTGTATTATCTTGACACAAAGTGTATCAGCTTCGAAATTTCTACAAGGCACTGCCAGAAGACGACAGAGCCGATTTATTTCAAATCATTCAGTATCAGTCTTTGTAAAGCAGCATATGGTCTTATCATGGCAGGTAAAATATTTTACCTTCTATAATAACGCAGAGCAGCTAATTTATCTACATGCTGTATAATCAGATAAACAATTTCAGCTGCACTATGAAAACCTGTAGGCAAGGGAAAAATTTATCCCCCCCCAGTTTACTGATTTTTCTGCCTATACATTCATATAATTGCTAACAATATAGGTTTTTCTTTCCTCCATCCCATTCTTCAATTACCTTAAAGCAAGACCTTCTTTTCAGTTGTGGAAATATTTGCAGTTTCTACAGCTGCAGGACAAAGAACTGAGACATTTTCAGAGAGTTGCTCAGGGGAAAGGAAGAGAAAAAAAGCTTTGCAAGATTCTATTGCAAGTAAAACAGAGTGAATGACAACTTTCAAAGCTACCACAATCATTTACTAATGTGCTGCTATACCAAATAAGTCTAATTTTTTTTGACAGCACCAAATTAGATTTATTGCAGAAACTGCTGCATAAATAGCATATGGCTATGTTATACCACCTATTTCAAATCCCTGTAATGTTTCCTCCCCTCCCTGCTCAAAATGAATAATTGAGCCAAGCTATAAACCTTCTGCAGACGAGAGATATACAAGTTCAAAAAGCAGATGCAGGAGATGTAGATTTCTTTGTTGAAATAGTCTAAAAAAGTATCATATATCCCAATCGAATAAAATTGGGCAGTAATAGGTCACGTCTGCCTTGCTATATTTCAGGATTTTATTTCTCCCTTTCCCTGATAAAATTTATTTTCATTTCTCTTTCAAGCTGACAGTCATCAACACGGGGCACGACCTCGTAATCCTCTCGCACATGACTACCTCTTAGTTTCACAAGAAATCCTATTGATCTTTACTTCTTACGTGAGTCAAATTATTCATGTGACTCAAGATCAGAAGGCTCGGACCTCCATTCATTCCTCACAAGCTCTCATTTATGAAGAGGGAAGTGCCTCCTCCGAGCAGAAATAAAACATCAGAAAACTGGCTTCATTCATCGGAGGGGCCCAACCCTGTGGGAAGGTGCCGACCTACAGCTCTCCCCCCTTTCAACAGGAGCAAAGTTTTCTCATCGTTTTGCTGGATCAGTCCCTGGACCCACGTGCTTTTGTATTTCTGTCAATCTCCAAATTCTGCATTCAATACGCTGCTACGACAAAATACGAACACACATAACCTTATTACGCGCGGGACCAAGAGCAAAGACAACGTAATTTTGAGGTAGGAGGGGGCACGATACACCTAGGCGGGACGCGCTCACAGCCCAGCAGGCCGCGCGGGGAGCCGGCGGCCGGCCCGCGCCTCCCCTCTCCCCGAACCGCGGGCGAGGTTCGCCGCACGCCTCCAAAGTTTGTGCGGTTGCTGCACGGAAAAGACGTTGCAAGGTCTTCTCTCCGGCCGACGGGCACACCACTGCACACATCGTGGAAGGCTGCAGCTACCCCGCCGCTTGCCTCTCGGTGGTCAGTCCTCCCAGCTGCCCTATCCGTTACTGTCTGATTAGCTCTGCGAAGGAGCCCCTCCCCGGCCAGCTTTCCCCGCCATCTGTTCCACACGCGATGGCTGCCGCCCAGCAGCCTCGCGCTGCCCTCCTACCTGGCACCCGGCTCCCGGCCTTACCCCAAAGTGCTAACACAGGTTCTCGCTGCTGGCAGAGTCAGGATTTCATTACTACTACTTTGACAAGTGCAGGGTTGTTTGTAATTTCTCTTTTATCCTGATTTTGATTGTACAACCACCTCCCACTGATTCAGTTTGCTTCAGTTTTGTTGCTCACAGATTTTACTCTCCACATTAATCTCCCTCTGGCATGTTACTGCATCTGTTCCCTTTTTTATTATTAATTTTCAAATTCCCACCATTTTTGACAAAAAGGAGGTAATCTACACTCTGCTTCTGCCCATTTCATTTTCTTTAATTTGGAAGATAAGTATGAAAGCGTGCCAAAGAAGTTAATTCTCCGTTAACAGTTTATTTTCTGGCATCCCGATGCCTTTGTATATGAAAAACAGATAGAAATAAATGTTGACTGAATCACAACAACGTAGTTGCAACCATCCCTAAATTTAATGAAAAGTAAACATATGAAGCAGAATCTAAAAAGTTTATTAGTTATCAGAGTTGTTTCATGTTATCCCTCCTCCCTGCATTTTAAAATAATAGTTCTGTACAAGATAAACAGAATATAAAAAAAATTAGAAATCAATCACTGCTTATACCTCATTTCTTCTTCTACCCTGTTCCCCCTCTCTCCCCCCAAATTATGTGTTATTGGTCCTTTCACCAGTCAGTCAGTCTGGGAACATAAAACATATCTCAGTCATTTAATATTAGTAACAGCATTTCTTCAAATGTTACCTCCTTTCCAGCATAGATGACAGACTCTAAAAAAACAGTTGAAAAAGCACAACAATAAGAGTGCTGCTAACTAATAGATACTACTAGAAAAAAACCCAACAGATACTCCCAAGTACTGTGTAACTCCCTAGAAGGCTAAGTATAACCACCTTCTAGAAATCAATCAGTCAGTTTACACTGATCATTTAATAATATAGCTTAAATAGGGAAGTCAATGTATAAGGCATGCTGCAATTCTAATGAGGAACGCTAGTGACGACATACAGCTCAACACCAAAGCTTCAGCGACTAAATAATGCCACAGGAACCTGGAGGTGGAATGATAGATTTGTGTGCTTTATTTATTATACGTGTAATACTAATTAGCATTAATGAAGTCATTGAAACTAGCAAGGACCGATGCACAGTAGGAAGGCTATAGCATTGTTAAGACCCACTGTACTCCCCAAATGCCACTTTCTTTGATATGCAGCTTCCTAGAGAACATATCCTTTTCAAAAATAAGGGAGAAAAGAAATATCACATAATGGGGAAAAAAATAATTAACAACTACGACGTCCACTGTCCTAATTGTAATATAAACTTTTATCCTTCAAGAGAGTGACACAGGGATTCAGGGTAGCTCGGCGGGTCACCTGAACCTGGAAGCATGGGTTCTTCTACTGTTCAGTAATTTTTCCCCACCTACAAGCTGACATTAAATATTGCTTGTAATATTTCACATAAGCAAACAAGAATAGTGAAAAATTAAATTAAGTCTGCTTCGATTCCAGTCAGTTACGCCTCCTAGCAAATTTTAGACAGCAGTTCAGACATATCATGGGCCATCTACCTATGTCCATGCCTGACAAAATGCATGATGGCATAGAAAGAATTCAGTTTTAAAATTCAGTGATTCCCTCACTTCTTAAGATTCATTTAACTGCTTTGGCATATGCAAACAGGAGCTACATCTGACTGCAACTGAAACAAATAATCGCTTCAGATTTGTTTTGTAACAAAAAGAGGAAATATTTTTAATGACTACTCCATTACACAAGAATAGTGAAAAATTTTATTAAATTAGATGACATGCTAAAATCTGGGCAAGCTGTTAACAACTTGCATCTTTTATGCGATCTTTTCACTAGCATACAGACATGATTTTTAACAATTATTCTCTCATGAACTAAGAACAATAGATCTGTATGTTTTCTGCTCCCTGAAGAATGGATTCAGATAAGCTTTGTTAGCAAAACACAACCTTGCCAAAGTAATGGCAATTTAACATTGACTTCAGAAGTAATTTAATAAGATTCTCCTACTAGAGTAACTCTAATACAAATAACCACAAAGCTAAAACTAAGGTAGAAAAATAAATACTTTAAATAAGCACGGTCAGTGTCATAGCATGGTGACATCTGCAAAGTTACATGACTGACAATCAAAACTACACAGCAAAAGTTCTGTATTTTGCCAGTCATTTGAAGCCATACGAATTAGAATTACTAACTAGATTCAATAGCAGGAAATGCATGTTAATAGCAAGGATTTCTAAGCAACATATTGCTCCAGAAAGAAAGGTGACAGGAAAAGGCAAATTTAAACTCTGTGGCAATGGTTTGGAATAGCTAATTGTAACCTTTTTCTTGATTTTTAACAAGTACATTTTGTTAACTTAGAAGCTGTTTAGTTGATAATCAATCAATGGTGTCTGAAAACTAGGATGCAGCAAAAGAAGTGGGACTCCTGGAGAAGAGTGAAGTTCTGCAGAGCACTTTCTTTTCCTCATTAAGACATAGACTGCATGGTCTTTCTCATTTAATCCATTCGTATAATATTCATAATCTCATTTTCATACATCAAAATCCAAAGTTCTCGTATTCGTTTTATTATTCTGTTTATTTACAATATCCAAACTTAGAATCAGTAAAGAACTTTTCTCCTTAGTAATGTACAAATTCATACAAAACTAATAATTCTTCCTGTACCTCCCCAGCTACCTATAATTTTTGTCAGAACGAGCCAGACAGGTCACACAAGGCAACAGGAAGACTCTCCACAACCATGTACAAGCAGTACAGGCCTCCCTCAAGTCCAGCGTTGTGAGAAGACTTGGAGTGGACCAGCTGGTCCTCTCCTTGGAAAGAGGGAAATCAGCAAGATGAGGCCAAGGCCAGAACACCCAAGAGATGCACTAAATCAGTGCAATTTCTGCAGCAACCTCCCACAGGCAGGACTCTAGAGCTTAAAATCTGTTTTCTTTGGCAAGTGCCACTGTGAATGATTCTATAACCCCCATAGGATTGCTATTACCACTACCCTTCAAGTGAGTATTTTTCACTGGCACAGCTGCCATTTGAGGTGAAGGGAAAAAAGAATGAAAAAAGGCAGACTGTAAGCCAATAAAGTTCACGTGCAACAATGAGGGATTTACCAATCTATTAAAAACATCCTGAGTTCAAAACCTCTCATCTCTTCCCCCCACCTCTCCTTCTTCACCTATGGCAGCAACATCACCTAATGTATTCCCAGAAAGAAGACAGACACTCCAAAGATAAGGAAAACACAAAAAATTACAGAGAAAAAAGTATTATAGAATTTGAGGAATATCAAGGAGGAAGATTTGAACCTACTTCCTGTGTTCAGTGTATATATTCTTCTGACAATTATATGTCAGCATAGAAAACATTTCATTACTTATAAGCACACTTATAAGCAGAAGCCACAGCATGAACACAGAGTATAATAAAATAAAGACCAGGACATTGCAGAAGAGTAGCTGCACTAGGTCAGACAAAGAAGCTGTGGCACTTCAGCATCTGTTTCAAAAAGCAGATGTCTGTGAAACTGTGGGAGAACAGGGCCAGCACAGCATTACTTGTCCAAAATACTGTTCCAAGCCCTCCAGTGATTTGCATCTCAGAAACTCCCCAAGCCAGAGACCATAGATTAAAAAGCTACCTGAATCATCTGTATGTTAGGTATCCAGCTTTAAGTAACTCACTCTGTAAAAGCAGGCAACAGTCCTCATTTTTACAAGTTGAGTATTTCAAAAAGAAAAAAAAAAAAAAAAAAGAAGAGGATATTTGCTAGTCAGATTTCCTCCAAGATACCCAGAGCTTTATTGCATATAATCAGCCTTTTGCTAAGAGGAGCGTGGTAAGCCATTTGGTTAACTATCACAACAAATCATTATTAATAAAGTTCTGCTAAATCCAAACTTTAGATATCTTAACAACTCACCCAAAACTTTTTTCAAGTTCATTAACCTCTAGCATATTTTTTCTCTAAATACAGGCTGTTAGAGTGGTACTTTCTTCCATCTGTTAAACAACCGTGCTCTGAATTATACAGAAATGTAGCTGAATAAAAAAGCAATTCATTGAATTTAATAGTTTAGGCGAGGCTCTATTTTATTTCCAGTTACTCAATGGCAGAATTCTCACAAAGCCCAAAGAGTAAGAGACTTGGATAAACATGCAGACTTCTGTTAAGTGATAAAAATCTGAGCGGGTTTTAAATGTAAAATTTAAACTAAGCGAACTTTTTTTCTTTAAGGACTGAGTAAAAGCCGCCAGATTTGTTTCTGGATGTTCACCCTTGGGAGGAGCAGGGGGACGGAACAAAACAAAACCCACACACACAACCAAAACCCTGCAAACAGTCAGACACAATAGCATTTTCTGTGGCAAAAGGAAAAATTCCTGCAGTTATCAAAACTCAGGCTGCAATAATTGGCATGCTAACCTTCTGGTGTTTTCTAGAAACGTGTAATTAATAGTACAGTAAATGGCTTTGGGAGCTATACCCAAGGATGGAATAAACCCAGGCACAGCCTCTTGTCACACAGTGTTTGCGTTGTGCAACTGACTTAACCTCCTCACACACTTGAGCTTACCTCCTATTCCTAGACAGTAATACCACCTTTTGATTGTTTAACACAATTATGTTCATTTATATGTTCCTGGTCATTCTGCCGCAGAAACTTCAGGTTATTAATCTAGGAACTCCTATGCTTAAAGGTGCTGCTGTACACTACAGTCTCAAACATTTAAAATGTCTTTGTCCTACCAAATGCAGGAGCAACAAAAAGAATGTAGCTGCACTCTCCCCTACTCTTCTTCCTGCCCAAAAGCATGCTACCTCATCACCAGAGCTGAACATTGCCTTGTCTTCACCCTAGTAATTCACCTTCATAAATTATAGTTCATAACTCACTTCATAGTTCATAACTCATTTATTTAAATCTCCACTTTTAGGGTGACTGAGGGCTGCCCATGCAGTCAATGACTGCAAGTATCTATAACAACTGTGGGGAAGCCTGTGGCAAAAAATTAGCAGAATGAAATTGGTACTACAGCATGTAATAGGATAAGGGGTACCTGGTGAGGTGCAGTTGGTGCTCAGATTTACTCAGCAGTTCTGTCAGTTTTAGGCACTCCTCTCTGGCTCCTGTCACATCCTGCTGGGCTTGTTCCAAACGCTGTTTGTTTCCATTCAGTTCTAATCCTAGTTTTTCTATTTGCTTAGAAAATTGTAGAACCAAAGAAAGTATATTTAGAGAAATGCACAGACATACATTTAAAGACAATAAATCTTAATGTGATCAAAGCTCCTGAAAAATAATGCATGCTTTTCTTTTAGAACAAAAGTAGTTTGTTGATAAACAGTGCAAAACAAGCAAATTATCTGAAAATATACTCTTATGAAAAGCCAAAATGCATATCATACTTAAATACATTAATACACACTAAATGTTATTGTCTTCACGCGGCTTTGAGAGATACATGCATTCAATAATTTTCTGATTTTCTCTTGCAAAGGCTTCCAGATTTATGTCCCAAATTCACTGTGTTAGAAAGCCAGAAGGCAGCAGAACAGTGGCCATCTTCAGAAGCTGCTGGACACAGGATAGCTCTTGTGGTCATTTATTTTCCTTATCTATTGCATAAGTAACGACACATGGGAATTTAGCTTTGTCATCTTCACATAATATTATGCAAGAGAATAAAGGTCATTTTGTGATTTTACTATTATTGAAAGTAAGTTATTTATGACTTATAGCTGAATTCTAAACATACCAGCTGCTGTTAATCCTATCATCTTAACATCGTTAGTCCTTACATGCCAACTAAACCAAGTAGGTAAATCTAACTCTAACTCAGTCAATGTGTCTATTAATTTATTTTACAAACAACGACAAACAAACTTGCATAACCAGCATCTGTGATTCCAGAGAAGCACATTGGACTCACCATCTCTAACTGAATCAAATTGTCAACAGTTAAAACATTTTTCACAAATATTCGCAGAAGGAATCCGTTTTGCTCTAAGTCCATATACAACATACAAGTACCTGTATGAACACATCTGTAATGTAATACTATACTTTGTCCTAAGGATGTTTTTAAGGAGGCCAGTGGAGTACAGAATAAGCTAACAATGTAATTTCATCATGTAGTAACTATTCTGCACTAACTCCCTACATAAACAGTCATTCATCTTTGGGGCTGGAGGGAACTTGTATGTTTTTCAGTCAACTAAACTGTGAAAGGTCATTTGTAATACAGAATAAAATTGTTCATATAAGGAGTTAGTGCTGAATAGCTATTATACTTTAAATTCATACCATAACTTATTTTGTGATAGCTTCCTCATGCAGACAAGCCTGAATATCTTCTTCAGTTAATGAAATTATTCAAACATCCTACAAGAACAAATGAATGTAATTCAGTCCCAATATTTGCACTTGAAGCACCTTCATAATAATGTTGTCTCTTTTCCTCCTATGGAAATGTTAACCTAAACCACTTACAGTAAGTCATGATGTCGCAAACAGTCTCTTCATCCAGGAAAAGGCTTCTTAATGTTATTTTATTTATTTTTAATTTTGCTAATTCCTTAACTGCACACTTTTCCCCCAAGAGCACTCAACAAACGTTCATGAAGGAAATTTTGATTAGAATTTGAATGTGACCTTGCTTTAGCACATAGGCCACCTACCAAATTAAACTGGTAATTCCAAGTTTGAATACTAAGATAGCGAAACTATCTGCAAAATCATTAGCACTCTTCGCCTCTGAAGAACGTAGCAACCTATTACACTGTCAGAATGTTTTAGAACCAGGTGTGCAAAGGGTATTCAGTTACATACGCTTTGTATTTTCACTGATTTCCAGAGACTTCCCATATTCTAAATAGAACAGAACTCTCAGTGGGTTCTCTACACTCTGTTCTTCTTAACAGCAATAGTTTATTAATGTTATTTCTCCATTTGTAGTAAACAGAGACAAGAGTTCTTCACTGTCTTTACAAGTTAAAGACAGGGAATTTCTGCAACATTCTTAAAATTTGCTTTAGAATACATCCATTCAGCATACCTTTAAAAAAGCCAAGCCACAAATTCAGTCAAAAAGCATCAACCAAGTATATGAAAAAGCACAACCACAGCTGAGAACATAAATACACTCTAGATCACTCCTTCAGGGAAGAGTTTCAAGGAACAGATGGGCTTTACACCATTGCCTCGAGTTAAACAGGCTCAGTCAGGTTTTGACACAGACCCACGGAAGGAAGCAAATTCCAAGTGCAAGAACCTCTGGTGAAAGTGTTCTGCTTCCATCAGCCAGATGTTGAACCTCCAGGGTTCGCAAGATTCATACCCATAGATTTCAGTTGTCATGGAAGTGCAGAAGGAAATTCTCAGACAATGACTCCATGACAGACTCTTGAAAGATTCACAGCAGTCTTATGATTTCTATAAGAAGTATCAAGGAAGCAAACACAGGTTTTGAAGAACAGTTTTACTTCTGCTACTTTCAACAGTAATTCCAGAATTCAGAATCAGCTCATTTACACACACGTGTGTGTGTTTGTGCATGTGTGCAGGTGTATATATATATAAATCTATCTTAAAATACCAATATTTAGGGGTACTCACAGTGTGAGTTATATGAAGAGTAGGAATTCTACACAAGAATTCTGGCAATGACCATGGCAGAAACAGTAGACAACCTTATGAGAAAGGGATGGCAGAAAAATGCCACCCAAGAGAACATGCTAACAGCAACTCAGAAACCAGAAGCCTCTAATCCAGGTACATTTAGGGATATCAACTACTTTCTTCTTTTTGAAACACCACAAAACATTCATTGAAAATAATTTGGTAGAAGCCACGCATCATCACACTGGAAACACACAGCCCACACTCTGAACGCTACGTATTACTTTGGTTTAAAAACTCAGATAATAGTTTGAAACATATGAAGCCTCAGACCTTGAGACTAGTCATGCAGCTTGCTTCCCTCTCCTGCAAACAGTAACAGTCTCACAAATGTATACACTCTATCCTGAAATACGTCAATCCAGTCCATCACTAGGTCATCACAATATAATCAGGATTTAAAATACAGAGAAATTACAGAACCAATGAACCTGCAAGGAACCTTGTCAGGGAGCATCTTTCCAAAACCACTCAGACTCAAACTAATTTTCCTCTTATTTTTAGTTCCCTTTTCTTCTACTAGGAAGCTGCAAGCAGTTCTGTAGCTGCTATCCGGGCCCCAGCGTAATTGTAGGGAGAGAAACAGAAACAAACCACCAGCTGAAGTATTTTGCTGATAACTGTTTCTCTCGCAGCATTAATTTGATCCCTCAGTGCCCATCACTACTTGTGATACAGCTTTTTACAACATGACCAGAGAGTTATTTCTTCAAGGTACTTAACTTCTCAATGTATGTGAGACACAAGAGATGAAGCACAGAACTGCAAAAAGACAGATGACAATCTTGCATTTAAGAAAATCTGAAACAGATTTTCAGTGTAACAAGGAACAGAATTATCATAATGTATATGTACAACAAGACTACATTAAGGTTGGAACAGGCAACTTCTGGTGCTTAATTCTGTAACTTTAATATTCTTATTACTTCTGCACATAATTTAAAAAGCACTATTTAATCTGCCTTGCACTGCAGTTGCCTGAACTCCCAGCAATATCAACAGGCACTTTGCCATTGAAAGATGGCAGGCTAAACTTTAGTAAGGGAAACATCATTATTAGTAAGTTGAAGCACATTAACACCATTCCTCATGCATATCCAATTCAGTTACAAGAAACACTAAACAAAAATTAAAGCACTGGTGAAATATCATTGCAATAAAATTTAGTTCTATATTATTTGTTCTTTTTTTCATTATCACCACCAACCACTTTTTATATATTAAGTTTTCCACTTCGAAGCATATAGGGCCCTTCTATTTTTTTTTCTTGAAACACTTAAAATAAGCACTTCACTTCTCATTCATTGGTTTATAATGAGTTTACAAATCTTCTGATTTTCGTAATGCATTTTTAGGTAAACACTCTGGAGATGCTCATTCAGTAACATAAATGCAACTTGCTGGAAAACATAAAAGATGATTTCTCAAACACTGGACCAATCTTCAAATATCCTCTTCATAAATTATCTGAAATTATCCTCACCTAACAATACTTACGTATGTTATAAAAATGTGCTGTTTAATTAACTAGACATTTCTTTATCTCTACAAATTCTGATAAAATGAAATAATAATTTCATTCAAAACAAGTAAAATGAAAGATTAAAATAATTGTTTAATTCTTTTCAAACTGATGCTGATTCTTTTGTATGCAGAAAAAAGCAACTTTAAATTCCAAACTAGCAGATGTTTTTCAGAGAATTTTAAACAGCAGCAAACTGACAGAAAAGACAAATGCTTTTTTTAAAACAAATGCGAATGATTAAGCAGTGATAAAAGAACTCGTCCTCTGAAGTAAATGCAAAAACAACCTAAAAAGACTTTTAACAAAATCAAAAATATACTAGAAACAAATGAATTGAAGTGATATATGACATTCACTGTTGTACCAGTACGCCAACACATCAGGTGAGAAAACACACTTGATATATACCCAGTGTAACCTGAAAAGTAAATTCTGCACTGACTATACCATTGCACAAATTCTGCATTAAAATAATTTGGGGGGGGGGGGGGGGGGGAAGAAATATTTTTGTGAATTTAGAGTACTTTCTTTATGTTTCATACTTCAATCTCCAGCTTTATTAAAAAGATTAAAGGGGCATAAAATAGAACCAAAAATAAAAGAACAAATATAAAGTAATAAAAAGTGAAATATAATTACTATGGTGGTTGGTATTTGCAGGTACATCCCCAAAAGGCAATTAACATCTATAAAAACACATACACTTCAAATAAACACAAAGTCAATTTTTTACAGGCCCTGATGCTCACGTGCTTAGTTCCATTTACTAAAGTAACCCTTCAAAGCAATGAAATCAGTGCTAGTGCACAGGACTGAGGCTACAATTAAGGTCTTTTTAAGAGGTGCCACCAGTACAGCCATTCACATACACTTAAATATTATATATAAGAGTGACGGGAAGTTTTTGCACTGTGTAACACTAATCTCAATCCATGTTGCCTTCTTTACTTATACTAATTTAATTAATCAGGGACAGAACAACCATACCCTACTGTAACACTAATCCTTTTTTTTTTTAATAATAAAAAAAAAAGGCACAACAACAAAACAAGGCAGTTTTTGTAGCGAGATTTTGAGGTATTTTACTTGGAGAAAAGATGACTATCAGCCCATCTGCAGCAGGGGTCACTTGCAGCATTTCTATCCTAATCCTGATATCAATCAAACAACTCTAGGTTTTAAGTGGTGTCTAAACCTCAGACCTCCCAGGCATGGCCATCTGACATAGCATATTGCACCTGAAGAACTATCCAACTTTGTAAAGAGAGTTCAGGCCATCACAAGGTTAACGCCCACCATGTCCCAACAATGTTCTTCCCCCTTTTGCACTTTGTATGAATATACATTTAAATCTGAATGAGGGTACAAAGCAGTTACGAAAACCAGATTTGATTTTAAAGGGGAAATCTCCTTTCTGGAAGTAGATTTATTATAAAGCTATGAGAATATACAAAAAATAGTAAGAAATACAATGCTTACAAGTCCACAAAGACCACCTCTTTCAAAGATGTCAATTCACAAAAATCATAAGACAACTGCAAATTCTACAAATCATTTAGCCCAAAACAGAAATGTGAAAACCTTTCAAGACATGAAAGCCAAGTAATGTGAGCAGAAACACAAGAAAAGTAACCCCAATAAACATCCACAGTTCCTTTGAAGGGTTTTCTCTATGGCTGGCTCACAAATCAGCTGACCTCTTAAGACCAGAGGGACAAGCAAAGACAGATCCTAGATAAGCAATGAAGGCTGTAATTTGTTGGGCGGCTATTATTCTAGCCTGATCTGGTGGGACCCTTGAATTCCGCAAAGAGAAGTAGTTTTGTGACCACTTTGTCACTTGTACTGCAAAGCAATGTAACGGCACCTGGCAGTACCATGGCACCCCATGTGCTCCACTAAATTGCAGAGCCTCAAGATAAGAGCCATTACCTAAGCAAAGGTCAGCAGCCACAAACGCACTGCTTCCAAAAAGACTGAGAATAGAGACAGGATGCTGCAGCTTGCTAGGAAGAGCAGGGGTGCTGGGAGAACTTCCTGGGAATAGCATGGGAGGGGGATGCTCTTAAATGCACACATGTTTAAATCCCGTTGAAGCAAACTTTTTACCTGTAATCATTAGCTGGGGCAAGAAAAAGTTCATGTTGCTAAGTATATTTTTATGAATACATACACACAATTTTTTAATTAAGCAATATTCTAAGGGGTCTGCCCTTGTGCAAACTCTCAAAGAGCAACATGGCTCCTGGATACTGTGGGTAAATACCCTGGGACACAGACAAGAGCAAATGGCTGAAACATGTTACACAATTATTTTACCTCATTATTTCCCTGAAAATATTTGCTTTTAATTTGCCAAAATATTTGAACTGCAATACTACTCAGGAACAAAACTTTGAAACCCATGGAGATTACTACAGTCACATTTTAACAGACAACATTGCTGTACTAGAGATTAGCTCACCAGCCACCAGCAGAGATAAGAAAGTGATTTTGTTCCACGGTGGAACAAAAATATTTTTTTTTTTAATGGATTGCAATGAGGGAGGGATGGGGGGAGAATGGGGTGGTGCAAAATAGATGGTTTGCTTGCTGATAAAGGAATTTCAGAAAAGGAGGAATGCATATAGAAAAAAGGAAGAGGAAGATTACTCCTACTTCATTATTGAAAAACAGGAGAGAACAAAACTTACTCCTTTTATCCTTTCAAACACATATTTGAGATTACTGATGTGGGATTGGCTCATTTTTCCTGGACAGCATTAAGGAATAGCTAGAAAGAAAACCTATGCAGTAATAACCAACAAGTGATAGCCAGGGACTTTTACACTCTTTTTCTTCTGATTGTTGTCACAATGACTATTAATAAAGCAACCATTTTTCTAGTCTAAGAAGAAAAAACCCAACAGAAAACAAACATTTCTTTAAATATAATGCACGTAACACACTCTACCAAGAGCTATGCAATTTTCCTACCCTGAATACTGTTTAATGCACATGAATGATTTTCTCTTTCCGTACACTAACAGGGTGACATCACACTGGATGACAGAACATGATCAAGCTTACATGGGCCAACTACACCTGTGAACAATAAAATCCTGATTACCAAGTGGGTCATTCCTCTTATCAGGCCAGCTGCTTAGGGGAAGCAGACCAGTATAGAAAATGCAGACCAGTCAGTACAGAAAATTCTACTCCTGGGAATCCCAGTCCCAGGGATTTTTCTTATGGAAACATGACAGAGAATTTACTGAAGGTTGCTCACACCACTGATCCTTAAGGAATGGATGGCTGACAGAGGAAAGCAATGCCATAGCAGAGCAGCAGCAGCCGTATCATAATTGTAATTAAACATTTCTTTTGCAGGGTTGTAGATCAATGTTTTTCCTCAAAAATCTTGAGATGAGCTACTAAGTTCAGTTATCAAAAAGAATTATGTTCCTTATAAACAGGTCAAAGCAAGGCATAAACCACTATCATTTAGTCCCTCATTTACCCATTTTCAAATTAGTGCACTGAATGCCCCAAATTGAAAATGATACAAAGAGTTCAGTTACAGCAAAGGCCATCACACTTTCTTAATGCTTTCTTATCCAAAAGCAAAGTGGCTTTGCTACTTTTAAGGCTATTATACTCAAGATCAGAGCAGGTAAGAAAATTTGATGCTGGGAGTTTCAAGCTGTCTGCTAGGTTTGGGGTTTTGCCTCCCTGCCAAATGGTATTCAAGTATGTTTACTGATTTAACAGAATTTCTTTTCAAAAACAGAACTTCCAGAGCATCTTTTTAACTCATGAAGTCAGAAAATCTTAGGTATAGAATACCTAAAACACATAATCCTAACCCATCTTCACCAGCATTATTAAAACTTGCAATTTTATTAAATTTCAAAACATCTGGTGTTAGCCTGAATATCACAGCTTGTAAAAAATCTAGTATTTTAAAGCCTGACTCATGGAAGCCTGATACCTATTCATAAAAAGACAATTCAGTGAATCGGTGTCTTCGGAAGGCTGTATGGGTCCTGCACCAGACACTCTGCAGCATTTCCAGGATATGTACCCAAATTCTTGGCCTGCATTATTTCTGATGAAGACAGAGTCAGCAATCTCTCCACTTATAATGTCTAAATTAGGTTACTATAAATCACGAATTTATGACAAATGAGATAAACATTCCCAAAATACCTTTTGGCAAAATGCTTTTGGACTGCAATTTTGCCAGATTTTTATTTGTCTGCAAAATTGTCAGACTATAGTGTACAGAGACATCATTTAGGTTCTGTCATACTACACAAAAATGCTTTGATGTGTAGCTCTTTCCATTGGTATAGGTTGCACATATCAGTGACTCTCCAACTCCTTTTTATTTGGGCTCATGAACTTCCATACAGGCAACTCTTAAAAATCTGTAGGGTTTGGTATAAGCTTTTCATTCCATCACCTGCAAGGTAGGCAAAGGAATTCTGTAATCCCCCACTTCAAACTAACTTTGCCCAATTTTAAAGACAGCATTAAGAGAATGGCTTTTTACAGGTTAAGATTACCAGTTTGGGTTTATTTCTAAACAAGGTATTTCTTTGATTCTGGAAAACATGGTAAAATAAAATTTAAAAGCTTCAGTCAGTTTCTGAAGTTGGATTTGACATGGCCTATTGCTTTATTAGAAGGAGGCCACAACTCCCAGTGGTGCAATACCACCAGTAAGAACTATCTAATACGGATGATGCCCAAACTGACTGCATAAACCAAATCTACAAAACTGTTTTCACTTCTACATGCTGAAGCTTGCAAGATTTTACAAACTAAATAAACATGATTTATAGACAAACAGAAAGCAAGTGATTAACAGTGCACTTCATTTTTATTTTTATAATGCAGAGCAGAAAAGAGCAAGTGATGCTAATCTGAGGAAACGATTTCATAGTGTGTCAGAAGTATGATTTGTATTAGAAATGCACAAATTATGCCATGCAGTGCTTCCAAATTCGCAGAAAAAGTATTATAAAAGTGAAGTCCTGCTGTGTCAAATATGCCACACAATTTTTGTTCTGATAACAGCTATTTAGGTTAGGGCGTGACTTTTCTCTGATATAGCTGTGCTAGTACAACCCCTAGTGTGGACACAGTTTACTGCCATGAAGGCATTATACCAGTCGAGCTTATAAAGCTTGTTTCTAAGAAGGAAAAGTATTAAGTAAGGCACTGTTATTTCAGCACAGCTACATCCACAACGGGAGGGCTGAGAGAGGAAAAGAGAGGGCAGTAGGTTATGCTACTTTACAACATACTGGGCCAAATGAACAGATGTAGTTTTTGCGTAGAGAAACTGTGCGGTATATGTCTTTCCCCCGCTCCCTCCATAATCCTAATGTTAACCAGGATCATGATGGATGATATTACAAAACACTTATTCAATTTAAATGCTAACACTGCTGATTGCTTCTTCATTTTTATTCTAAGAAATATTCCTGTCAAATATTAATAACACGTAGTCATACCAAGGTGCCAATATTTGTTATTAGTCCTAGCTGAGTAATAAAGAGAGGAAGAGAGATATTGGAATAAAAGAGAATAAGATCAAAGATACAGACTCCCTTTAATTTTCCTAAACTATACAAACTCAGTTTTGAAGAACCTAATAAATATCAGTGGATGATAAATACATATCTGTATTTACTGACATATAAGTGTATGTGTCTGATGATCCTAAACTGTACATAAGGGGATTTCTGCCTATTCTGACACACCTGAGTAACTTTAATCTCGTTTTAAAAGTCACTACATATAAACTAAAATACATCTCCAAAACTAAAATGTATCCACAGTGCAATTAAAAATACAATCATACCTCAAGAAACAGTAAACTTCACTTTCAATATATCAAAAGGCAACCTGAAACAGGATTCTTTGCTTTTAAAACAGAAAAATGCACCATTTAATATAGACTAACATGAAAATTTTCATCCATTATTGTCTCTCTACTTTTAAAAAATAAATATGTATTTATTATGAACAGATGGTGGCCAAGGAAGGTATCAACTCTCTCTCTTAGCCAGAAGGTCAGGTCATGGCTGAGAGACCAAAGAACAATTACTGTCTGCTATTCAGTGCTACAGAAGATGAAACATTTTAGGTTTTGCTTTAAATACAGAGCTAGATGTGATTAAGCTGTTTTCATTTCATTTAAATGAAATACTTTGCAATGACTTATTAATATTTATTAAAATTTGATTTAAAATAATGCAACCAACCAAACAAAAAGCCAACCCCTCAAAAAAAAAACCCCAGAACATGCATGCACTCTTTTTGGTTGCCTTTTAACATATTAAATAATATTAGGACCTATAGAGAACTCCCTTGGTTACTAGAGCCACAACTATAAAACAGCTGCCAGACGCTGAGCCTTAGAATTTCAGAAAAGTTTGTTTTCCTTTTTTTAAGAAACCAACAATATTTGAACAATATAATTACTTTATGTAATTACTAAATTACTCTAATAATCTTTGCTGATAGGCACTCCCCCTCCCATCACTTCCCTTTAATTATATCAAATTATAAATCGCCACATATTGGTGTATTCATTCCCACATCGAATAAAATACCAGTATATCAATACATGAGATTAAAATACTTTGTTAAATTTTGCAATTTGTTCAAAAGGCAATCCTGAAGCAAGTTGGAGAACAGGATTTAAAATCCAAGATACTTCTTCAAATATCTTATTAAACACATCCTGTTTTATTTTTATGCCAAGATTATGCCAACTCTTTTATCTGTGATATCTGTCAAGACACAGACGACAAGCCTGTTTTTTGTTTTTTAAAGTGTCCTTAGGCCTAAAGGATGCAGGAGTAGGGAGAAAAAAATAAGCCAACCCTGAAAACAAAATGCTTTAGGGCCCCTGTTTTTCTGCACTGTATGATTTTTCATACATATTGAAGAGTTATTTCATCTAATAAACTTATCTTCTCGATTTTTCAATATCTTTTGATTATAATTTGAATTAATATTGCTTCCACCCTCAGCTCATACTTTAATAAGTTAATAAACTTACTGTCCTACATGAAGATACTGGGGAACTGGTAAATAAAAACATAAGTTTTGAAATACTGCATTTCTCCCTACATATATCATTACACAGGGACAAACTTGTTCACTTAATTACAATAAAAAGAACGATGTAAAACCTGTCGGATAGGCTGCTCTAATAATAAAATGCATATAAAATATTATCCTTATGTGCACTTTATACATCTGTGTATTCAGAAGACATCCACTCTCGTGTGCAAATCACAACTTATGAAGGAATAACTGGAAGTTTGAATACCTAGAGAAAACCGGATAGAATCTCAACAGAAAGGGCACTTCAAAAGATGCAGATTACACCTGTTCAAGCTGTTTGCCAAGTATGTCGCAGGTTACTCTAATAATCTTTCTTACTGCATGGGATGTTTTCTCACAGACTACCTGTAAGGCGTATACTGGGTTTTGTATTATTATAAAACACATTTTTAGATAACCAACAATTAATGTCTAGTGGAATTTTTACATAGTTATTTTTTCTAGAATGTTATTTTTGGGTTGGTTTTTTTTTTTAAAAAACTTTTCTATGAATCCCAGCATTCATTACTCTTGAATCTTTAAAGAAACTGGAAGACAAATGATTTTCATTTTTAGTATTGTTAGGTTATACTTAAGAGTCTTTAATGTTTTGTCAGGCTGCATGTATACATAATAATGTGTGGATTTATTTGTGAGAGAAAGTGTATAAACATGTATACAGTACATACAATTTAAGTACATTGCATGAATACATATGATAGAGTAATTCTATATGAATGCATGGGATGAGTATTATGTAAAACTGAACGTACTAGGGCTGAAAACAAGAATAAGATAACCCAGAGGTATTTATTTAACAGTGATAGCTGGCTTGTTGCCATTAATTTAGAAACCATTTAACAGTAATAAATGACCACTATTAGAAAAACAAATCATTCCAGCTTCCGAAATAACCCTACTTAGGCTTCTAAGAACTGCAAAGTTATAGCAGTATTATCTCTTACCTGGTCCTTAATTTCAAGCTCCCTTATAGTTTTTGTTCTGTACTCTCTGAGCTCCTTTTCTGCCTCATCCTTCTTCATTTTGGTTTGATTCAACTGATAGCGCATTTCTCCACACACCTGTTAGATTATACAGACAACATGATCTGTAGCCTGAAGAATCCATAGCCCAGGGTTCACAATTAGATCTTTTGGTGCCCTCTAGAGGTCGTTTAAATGCAACATATTTTAATTTACAGATATTTTAAGACTACATATGGTAAATGTTTTTATATAAAAAGGTGGATCTGAATCCTCTATATAGTCATTAACTTTGAAATATGCAGTGCCTTCTAGATTCAATTATATTTGGATCAAGATTTTGCTCAGTATAAATATTTATGTTGTAAATATATGTGCTACTAAATACAGTTAAACTACAGTTGCTGGGTTTATATTCTTCTCCCATTCTCTCTAAAATCCCAAGAAAGTCTATGTCAACACTTTCAAAAACCTAGAAGTAAAGGATCTATCACACTCCTATATAAGGGCGTAGTTTCTCATCTTGCCAACTTTCCACTGTCAGGAAAGAAAATGTTTAGATGTTAATATGATAATTTTCAAAAGTTAGATCAGAGCATTATAGACTTACTGCAAACTGAAGACAAATTCTTTAAAAACAATGCCTAATGCAAATACATGCATGGGCCAGGAGAAAGGGATCAAAGCAACATTTAAAGAAATCTAGCATCACTTCCATAAAAGCAACAATTATTCTCAGCTGTTGAGATGTTCATTATGTTACCTCCTCATTCCTTTCCACCTGAAGGTAGCTCAACTTCAGAGGGTCAGGAGAGGGGTTAGAGGAAAGAAAAACAAAAACAAACCCAAAACAAAACAAAACCCACACCAATCCCTCTCACACAACTTTCACTACTGCTGTGCAGGGATGTTTTTCTCCCACTTCCCAATCTAAACTTTTAAAGGATTCTATTTGATCTTATCTGTTGGGAATGGAGAAGATGGTGGACAAGCTGCCCCCTTTTTGTCCTTATCCTGTACAATCACCTCCAATTTGTGCCTGTTCATTTCACCTTAATTAACCAAACATAAGTACATGCATATTCCCTAATGAGAACACAAATGTCTTTACTCACAGGTACTCTTAGAGAGCTTTCTTTCCAACTCACTCTGCTCCCCTGCCCCACTTGTATTCTTTCACCAGACTTGCTTCCCAGATGTGCACTCTTTTAATTTGCTGCTACCGTCCTCTGTGCTTCTCAACAGTCTCCTCACACACATTCTATAACCCAAATTAATTTCCATTTTTCAATCTCATACCCCTTCCCATTTTCACTACTTTTTTTCTTCTTAAAAAAAAGTAGGGTAAAAGTAAATACGTATACTGCAATCAAACCACCTTAGGAGAAAACAAAACCAACTGCCATAACTTTAAGAAGTAGCATCACTTATAAATGCAAAGGACAGCTTGTGAATTTATCCCTGTTGCAAATAACACAAGATAGCAAATGCTCTGAAGAATGGCAAAGTTCTAAAGCATTATCTTTTCTTAATACTATCATATGCAGCTAAAAAATCCTAAGACGCAACTGCATGGATTGCCAACCCTGCCTTCTATCTCCTCCTTTCTTTATATGAAGAATGTAACAAAGCGCAATATGTCACTTCCTCCAAGCAAAATAAAAAAAAATACAGCCATCCTCGCCGTCAGCTCCCCCATACATCACATGAAGTGAATAACGCAGAAGAATCAGCAGATGGTGCTGTCCTAGTAATGGATTTTTCAGTCTCCGTGTAGTTCAGAATGAAGGAAAAAGATTCTCACTCCAAACGTTTTTCCCTGACTTCTGGTACATGCAGAAGAAAAATACTTCAGATAAAACTCAAAAGGAAAAATGTTGCTACTTGCTGTTTTTAATAATAGCAAACCAAATTTGGAAACAAGGAGTCAGATTCACAAGCACACATAGATGCCACTGACATAGCCAATGAAAAAGGTAGGGAGATGCACATAGTCCGAACAGGTCAATGGTCAGGACCTTCCTCCAGGATGTTTGAGACTTCTCAGTTCAGAACTGGGACACACATGCAGGTTTCCAATCTCTCAGGACAGTGTAATAAAAATACAGTACAGACTACTGCAAGGTGGCCACCTATCCAACTTTGTATTAACATTAACTGAAGCAGGGACTGGAGCCACACTGTCACCTCTCCTGGGAGATGGCTTCAAATCGGTAGGCTACAAAATTGTTCTTTCCAGACCAATGGATATTTATACCTCCTACCTTCCTCTTGCACCGCCCCCCCCCCATAAGTAGTGCTAGGCATCTGTGAACACAGTCTGAAAAACCAAGTATGTTTCAGAAATGGTAAATCAAACCTTTTCGACATTCTTAAAATGCTCCTTCATTTGTCTTTCAGCTGAAATAGAATTAAATTTTCTAATAAGTTTGGGTGACTTTTTACTGTAAATTTTGCTGCAATACTTTCACCTATTTCTACCAGCAGGGGCAGCAGAGGAAGACAGGAACTGATGAAAACCTCTCCAGAAGCCTCTAGAGGCCTCAGGCATTAATTGGTTGCCAAAACCTTGCAGTTAACAACTGTGAAGGTAGGACTGGCCCTAGGATTATTGGTAAAGTACACAGATATTTCAAGAGGCTGTAACAAATCTGCATTATGAGATTGTCTATTCTACAGATACTTGGCATCCCCTCTTCTTCATGAAGTTATTTCTGTAACAAGCAAATGAGGAAGCGAAGCTAATGAAATTATCACTTTAACAATGTGTAATCACTCAGCACACCTTTTGGATGGCAACTGTTTTTTCTTTCTCATGTTACGACCCACATTAAGGCTCTAATAGGTTGAGAAATGTGCAAAATAAAGCACCCAGAAGTGATGCAGTACACCACATACTGATTCTACAGGAAAGTACTTGAAAAACAGTGATTTGATACAGCTCCCTTTATTTTAGCACTGCATATCCCAGAGGTAGCAATTACAGGACAGGGTTGAATACTATGGTGTCTCATTCACACCAAATGCAACTTTAAATTAAACACTGGATTGCAGTTTTAAATAGTGATTCGTATAGTCTATGAGGTAGAAATCTTAGCTTTTGCATCTTGAGGTGATTTGGCAGACTGAAAAAGTTATGTGTTTACTCATAAAACTATGTCTCTGGGATTTTCAGATGAAGTTTACATTTATCACACATTCTTTACCAAGAGCGGAAAATGTAGAAACAAAAATTTTTCACCTTTCAAGTTACAACGATAAGGAAAAATCAAGCTCAATACTCATTTACAAACGTGCCTACCTTATTCATCTCCAAGTCATGAGATGCAAGCTGATGTTGTGATTCTTCTAACTGGTTAACTAGAGAGTTCTTTTCCCTTGTGATTCTCTCCACCTGAGCCTCCAACATGGCCACATTCTCCGACATGGCTGTCACCTGCAAAAAGCCCAAGAATGCTTTATTGATGCCATCTGAGCAACCACAGATCTAAACCTGGTGGGACTCTCTCCTTGAAAGCAACTATAGTTATGTAGCCAAAATACATAGCATTAAAATTATAATTAAAAATTAAATGGATACAATAAAAATCTGTAATAAAATAGAAAATGAAATTACTGCAGGATATGGCTAAATTATTTTAACAATAGATTCACCATTTCTAATTAATTTATCATATAGCAGTTTATTTGAAACTTTTCATCAATCAGACTAGCCTCTAGAACTTGTTAGTCTGGACAAAATGCCAGAAGCAACTGGTTGCATTAGTCGCACAGCTGTAAGAGTACTATTTAAGATCTTCTTATCCATCCTTATGTAGACTGATTCAAACCAAATCATGTTCCCCAGGTAAAGAAAACTATAATTGCAACCACAGATCTTAAATTAATTTTCAAGTTCAGAAAACATTTCAGCACTACAGATCAAAGCATGATATTGTATAAAAAACCATATTGGAATAGTATGTTAAAAATTCTAATATAATTCAGGTCAAGTTTTGCTGAATGTTTAAAAAAAAGTAATAATAAAACAGAGACAGTGACCCTTCAGCTATTTAGCCCTGAAGCTTACTAATATACGTGGAAATAATGGTGTCTGACAGTTCTAGGTTAACTTACAGGCATACAGAGTCAAACCTAGAGGATTATATACTCATAACTATTTTTCTCTCATTATACATCCACCTGATTTCTGTATCATGCCAATTCTCCCCTTCAAACCAACCACTTCATAAATAATTGATAAAATATTCATATGGAGGGTGACTTGATGCACAGTATACCATTTTCTACTCTTTCATTTTCCTGAAACATAAAAGTAGGTATATATAGATATAAATCATGCATATAGATCATAGTTTTCTACGAAGTCATCCCATATCTTTAATTACCAAGTATCATCATATTGTCACTCTATGTTGTTTAATGTGTAGGTAGGATTTAAAAAAAGGACTACAACTACTCAAAGTGGGAATAAGCTCTAGTGAAAAATATCTCAGGGCATGAAGAAATACTAAGTGATGTGGTGACACTAAGGAGTGAATGATCCTGCTAACAAAAGGTATGAAATGCATGTCTAATAGGCTGTACTTTGGAGTCGATACTCTATTCTAAAGCAAATATGCAACTAAACAACTAAATGCACAACAAGGATAACTTCCAATAGATAGCAAAGATTTAAACTAGGAGTTGCTTAATAATGTTTCACTGTCTCCAGTGTAAGGTTAATTTTTTTATTTCAGTTTGCCTGGGCAACAGATTTCTGATGATCACTTACAACAGTTCACTTTCTTAAATATCACTTAATCCCTATTACATACTTAATTCCTGTTTTAGTATCTGGAACTGGAGTCAAAGGCTTTGACTTCCTGTAGCAGCTTCAGCACATTATTCTACCATGTCATAAGACCAGAAATACAACAATATCACTGTGGTTCCCCGTCTATGCTAGTAGCTTTCCAGCCACTTCACAAGCAACAACACTAGTAAAGAACCTCTTCTTTTTCAAACACTGAAATAGTTTTTCCTTTTCAGTCTGGGCTCTCCAGATTTTACAAACTATATGGCTTATTTCTAAAAGAAGCCCCTCAAATGGAAAAAGCCCACAGTTAGAAGGGAAATTCTCTATATTGTTTCCAAACCTCCACCAGAAAATAGCTGAAGAGGTTGCAAATCATACAAGCAGGAAAATCACTAATTCATGGAGCATTTCTCTCTACGCTTCTTCCAGTTTCTTTCTCCAATCATCTCAGAAGTGCCTCCTCTGTCATGTCTCACAGGTTTACTGCTGTTAGCTTGAGGAATCTGTAGATTCCATTGGGCAGAAAACCCTTATGTTTTATACTCAAATTACACTAGCATCTAGAAGTGTAAAACAAGACTATCAGGGCTCTATTGTAATGGTCACAGTATAAATGAAGAGACAGATTCTGTTTCAAAGAGTTTATAAACATCAGCAAAAGTTGGAAAAGAGATTCCAACACATTTCTGCAGGTGGGCACACCAAGCAGATAAGATACTCTGAAAAATACCATACCAGAATGCAATCATGTGACTCTAATATTGATGTGATACTGTGAGCTTACATATACATATATAATAATGTTAAAGTAGCAAAGAATCCTAATTTTGATACGTGCTAACTTCTGAATGCTTGACCTGGCAACCTAAACAATAATCTTTGTAAGAAGCTAGGTACAAACCTTGCATCACATATTGCTTAACCCTTTCCTACTTTGAGAAAGCACATTAGAAAATATTATGTGAACAAAAATAAAGTGCCGAACATCAACAACTTTGTCTATATCTAGTGACATAGCATAAAACTCAGTTATTCAAACTCAAAGGATCAATTTAAGTCAACTACCACTGCTTTAAAGCAACGGTGGAAGTGATTTACTGAAACAAAATGAAAGACAAGCAAACAGAGTTTTAAGAGGACTATATGCTGATCGTAATACACAAATATAAAAACCCAGCTTATACCATTGCTGCCAAGTCTTCCCTTTCCTTCTTCATTTCTTCCCGTAGTGCTTCTTTTTCATCAGTTCTTTTATTTAGCTGGGCAGCTAACTCCCTTTCAAAACGATTCTTCTGCCGTTCCATCTCACTTTTCAACTGCTCACACTGGACTAGAGCCTAGAAAAAAAAATTTTTAAGTGGAAGAAACCTCAAGTTTTAAATAAACATGGTATTTATCTAATGCCTTCAGAGAAACCAATTTGCTATTAGAAAGCTTGTCTTTTGGTTTTTTACCTAGTTATGATGTTTATACATACCTTACTGTGTTAACATCAACAGTAGGCCTAGCTAATTGGAAACATATGTATATGTTTATATACATGCCCTCCTGTAATTTAAAAATCTAATTGGTCTTAGAAGTCATAGCAAAGATGGAAGCATTTTTCATAGTATATTTTCCAAATAAGTAGCTCTTCTTCCAAAACCAAGATGATTATTTGCCTTGCATTTAGAATTCCTGAATGTACATCACTAGAATCAGCCTCCAATATTTGACTCCTTGCAAATGCTGTGGTTACTGCCTAACTGCACAGCTGAAGGAAAAATAAACAAATAATATATGTCCTTCCACTTGTTCTCCCCACGAAGTCAATTACTGAGTGCAGAAGGCTAAGAAGAAACTTGGAAGAAGTAAAGATACAAAGAAACAATTATATTGGTTTTTGTTTAGTTTCAGATTTGTCAAATGAAGATTAATTCTACTGAAAACTCATAAACAACCTGCTTAATTTCAACTGCTAAAATACAGATTATAGATGTGTTTTCTATCAATATAGAAGAAACATAAGTTCATATGCAAGCAGCACAGTAGACACTGTGATATGGTTGTATTTCTGGTTTTGTGACATGGTAGAATAATGTTCTTTTTTTCAGAGGTTAAAAAAACTAAGGCGGGGGGTTGGGGGGTTAAATCTATCAATTTATGCTGATGTATCCCTGCCAAAGGGATAGGAGTTGAGTGTTATGTCAGTTTAAATAAGAAATACACTACTCCATTACAAGTAAATCAAAGTATTCAAAGCACCCTAAAGGCAGCTTGCTATCCCCACGAGTAAACTAGATTTCATCACTTCACTGATATGCAGCATACCCTGTTTCAAGGAAGCTAAAGTAACCTCCTTTTAGGAATCCCACCTTATTACCCTCTATTTTCAAATTAGTTTTTTTAAAGTGCTTATTTTAATTTTACTCAAAACCAGTCCCCTATATGCAATTTCCTTGGTGTTGGTCTGTTCATGAGAGCAGCAAATTCAAACATAATTCTTAGAGAATGCTCCAGCAGTCTCCATTAGCTTATGTCAATTCTGCGGGACCCTCCTCAGAGTCTCTTTTCTACCAGAAGTCTATCTTGGTGAGGGAATCCCCTCTGTTGTTGCCTTGAATCCTTTTCTGTAGGAATTATCATCAGCAAACAATTGTCTGCATAAGACTGGTGTAATTTAGAACTCTAGAAGAAACAAGTTTCAAGAAGAAATGTGTATTTTGTTAGCTCCACTGTTTTGACTACATAATGAGCAGTTCAAACAATTATTCTTCTATGACATTTATGTTGAAAACATCCCTGGATTTGCTCCAACTATGGAAGTTTAACCTTACCAGGTCTCCTTGCTCTATGTAACAGGAAGAGACAACCGAAAGACAAGAAAGAATGGTGGTTTTAAGTGATGAGCACCTGAGTTAGGCTTTCTGTCAACAGGGTTGACAGAAACTGCAATTTTAACACAGTGGGTTTACAAATGCTAACTTCTCTCCTTATGTGGACGGTTCTACTGGATTCCATGATAATTACAAAGAAAAACAGTACTTCACCTGAAGAGTAGACTAGGAATGGGAAAATAAAAGATGGTTTGCACTTACCAAGAGAAATACCAGTACATGTAAAAATGCTAAATGAATGCAGCAGAAGTAAAAGATTTCTTCCTGTTCCTTCATACTACTACAGTTTTTGAGCATAGAAAAGCAGACTACTATTCAGTCTTGTATACAAACAGCGCTTCAAATTTCCTTGCCAAAGTGAAGAGGGTAGCCAGTAGAGACCTTACAGAGCTGCTTTCTTTATGTGACAGAAATAGTATAGGTAGGAAGACCCATTTTATTAAAGGTTCACCTTAATTCATTGCACTAAGCTTTATTTTTAGGGTCCATTTCTAATATGAGATACACTGAATAAGACTTCCAATATTTAAAAAGAAAATCCCCATAAAGATTTCCCACACCACATGAAAAAAAGATGAAGATCAGATAAATTTATTGTATTGAGGAGAAAAAGTATTTTGAGCAGTTTTAAATAGCAGTAAGTGAATAACATTTCTGTCAGACAACTGTAGAACCCACCCCCAAAAATTTAAACAAGTAAGCAATTTAAACATCTAAACCCTCAGGGACAGGATGTGACAGGTGAACAGTGGGCTCAGAAGGATTCTTTTTCTCTTTGGTCAATTAAAAAAAAAAATAAATCCTCTGAAGTTAAGTTTAACAAGTGCATAGGACTTCAAACTCTCATCATTTTTCCCCCACTGTTTATAGTTAAAAACCCTACACACACACACATTCTCTCACAACATTGGATGAATAATACCAATTTGATCAATAGAATAATTATATTAATCTTGTCCACTATTAAAAACAATCGCATTTCATTAAAAAAAAGCCACAAACGAAACTCACAAAAGAAACAAAAAACCAAAACCTCTCTCAATTCCATAGTAATTCACTAATAATACAGTAGATGTCACTAAGTATCAAGGAAATAATTTAGGTCAATATTGGTTGATTGTATACAGTAACGAGGGCTAACACAAGCATAAAACCAGTTTTGATTTAATCACTGTTATTTACATAACACAGCACCAAAAACTTCCTGTAGGTAGCATCAGACAGGACTGCTCATCTTCAAAGAGTTCCGTTAGCTAATCAGTTCTTACACTGCATTCATCTGAGGCAAAAGAGTTGTTTTTAAGCATTTTAAGCATTCTTTCCAGAGTAGCTCAGAAATGCTATATCAGAATTATCCTCCTACATGTCACGAATGCCTTTGAAAATCTACCATTCATTTTCTAGCACCTAGATGTGAAACTACGTCAGAACTGAAATGATGGCCTAAGAATGCAACCCAGCCTACAGCCCTGATGAGAATTTAAGAACTCAAATATAGAGTTCATTTTACTGCTCAGAAACAGCCACACAGTGCAATCTTTTTAAATCTAAAACATCATATCAACATGTGATAAAGGTCTTACCCATGTATCTTTCATTAGCATGAAAACTAATTAACATTTACAGTAGATCTGAATACTGAAAAGCTCTAATTTCGTCATGAATGTACCTTTGTTTTCTCTAAATTGGCCTCTTCTGCTATTTGCACAGCTTGTTTAACTTGCTCACAAGCCTTAGATTCTCTTTGTTGCATCGCCTTCATGTTCCGTCTCAGCGAAACAAGTGCATCCATCAAGTCATCTCTCTCTCTGCATATAAAGAAAAAACAGGTATTTCTATATATTTTATCAAGAGAGAAAAACCCAAAAGGCATATCAAATATAAAATGATAACAGATAAAAGACACAAGAGTGGTAAGTAAAGCAAGACTAAAACCAGCATGGGTTAAGAGTGAAAGCATACTGCTAGCTTGGCAGATATTAAAAATATAATTTGCTTGCTGACCAGTCCTTCACTTCAGAAGGACGGACCATTAGTGACACTGCCAGTAATACCAGCAGAGCTCAAGTCATACATACATTGAAGAGCTGTGGAACAACGTTCTGTTGGCATTACAAAATGGGGAACTGTAACTGTGAGAAGGGGCGGGGGGGGGGGGGGGGGGGGTGGAAAGGCAATTTTCTGAACAAACAGATCAAAGCAGTATGAAATTACATTGTCATTAAATGTAAAATAGGGGGGGAAAAAAGTAATTCAGATCACTAAGTACATCAAATGAAAAATAATAGCCCTTTGCTGCAAAGCGAACTAAGCTAAACAATAAGACTTCTGGGTTGTGCATCCCCTCTGAACATTTGTTAACTAAGAAACCAGGATCTATACCTTAACTTCACCTTTTCACTAATTTGATATGTTGAAAGCTTTTAAATTAAGTGTATAATTGTCTGTGTTTTAGGTGCAACAAAAGATTCTAGCTGAAAACTGTTGTGTTTGGGTTTCTGGTTTGTTTTTTTGTTTGTTCTTCCCCCCCTCCCCCCCTTCTTTAATGTTGTGTAGAATGGTAACACACTTGTATTTGCCACAGAACTAACAGTTATATTTCGAAATTTCATTTCAACAAGATTTGGCACAGTCACTTTGAAAATCCTTACTGAAATATATTTGGTTTTAATAAGTTGCATCACAGGAAGATGTAGCTTTCAGATTTTGTTAAATCTCAAACAGAAATAATGGTTTAAGGTTTAACAGTTTAATGGTTTAATAATTTATCCCTAATAAATAGGACACCTCGAATCTTTTATTTCAAACTGCTCTGTAATACAAGATGACAAGAATGTACAAATTTATAGTTTATTCATATTGTCCAGTGCCTGTCTGTGACAAATAATTACTTTTCTTATAAAAGTAGTTTTTGAAACATGACTTTTCAGCAACAGAGAGCTTTCCCAGAAAATTCTTGGACTTGACAATAGAAAAATACATAAATCTTGACACCAGCCATCTAATGAGTAAAGATAATACCGATTTGACAGACTAAATGCACTAAGTCCGTTCAGTCCTCTAGCTTCTAATTAACCCACTACCTCATCTCCAGCAGGCTCATTCTAAAACTTCAGAAATCCTACAAAGCTTCAGATATCTGACAATAAATAGATGTCTGTTTAACCAACTTTGAGAAGGCTGCAGTATCCTACCATTATTACTAGCAAGTAGAAAGAGATAGATTTTTGAAGATGGTTGACTAGCAGAATTTCTGAATTATATATATTATATTCAGCCTGTATAGTTGTTTTTAAAATCATTTAAATAAAGGCTACAATTAAAAAAAAAAAAAAGGCTGCAGCAAATAATTCAATTTCTTTTTTATCCAAAGGAACTTTTTTTTCCCCCTGACTTATTGTAGTTAGGGAGGAGCAAAGTATCCTACCCCAAACACCTGATCTACTAAGCAAAATCAAGGGGGCCGGGGGGAAAGAAGGATTACACTGCTGATGTATCCAAAAATTTCCCAAATATAAGAAGAATGAAGTGAAGCCAGAAAAAAAACTTCCAACCACAAAAAGATAAGGAACTTATGCAGGAAATAATCAATCAAAATACATGGACCTCCATAATATTTGTCTGACAGAGTGAAGGGTCTGTTTGTACAAAAAGCGCAGGAAAAAGACTATCAAAAGTCTGATTACCCGGACAGCCCAAGGTGTCATAATTACAAGATAATGACTAACATTCTTTCCCAGTTGAAATAAGTAGCAAAACTACCATGGATTTCGAAGTGCTTGGGACCCACACTCGTATTCCATGAGACTCCATTGCTCCGGAAGTGCACATTTCTCTACACATTGAGACTTGTATCATTTAATGCATGTAACTGTACTTTCAGTGAGAAAGTAAATACCCCTAAAACCTACTTTGTTACCCTCTCGATGGTCTGCATGTGAACATTAGAATGAGTCTGTGCAAGAACAGCTTCATGTTGTGCACATTTCAGACACAGACCACCAACCCGACTAGAATTCGTGGCTGAAACAAGTGACTTCTGGTGTTTTAGCCTTTCTTCCAAATCTTTGCATGTCTTCTGAGATTCCGAAAGGTCTTTTCTAGAAAGAAGAAATAAAAATATTATTTGAGCAATCGAACATTTCTACAAGTTATATTTATATGCAATCTATAATTACAGATGCAACCTAAAAAGAACTATAACAATTCTTGTAATAAACATGATTTTTACATATTTCAGCAGCCTAAGGAAGACCTTAACAGAGAATAACAGTTGAATTGCCCTATCAAAATTATTAATAGACAAGACAATTATACTAATTTGATCCTTTCCTCTGTAGTATCCAAAAGTAGAAGTTACACATAAAACTATTAGAAAAAAACTTGTAGGCTGGCATATTGCCTGAACAGAGTAAAGGGTTCATTAGCCAGAAACACTATCAGCTGTATAAATATTTCAATACCCTAAAATTTTTTTGTTGCTCTTGCTAATAATATCATTAACTTCACATTTCTTCTCTACCCTCAAATTAACTATGAAGTTACAAGGTAACATAGAAGTCCCCTATGCTCCCTAGACAAAATCCAGATATATTCGCACATTTGCTTCAATCTAGCAACACACACAAACTTGAGGTCAACCACATCTCCAGAAGAACAGGGTAAGTTTTTTACTTGTCTCTGAAATTTCTACCAGGTGCTCTGAAGAATTTTCTCCAGAACTTCCAAGCATCTGTCATGCCGGGGAGAGCGCAAGCAGTAGGAATGCTGACATCAGGAAGTTCCAGACAAACGCACACTGTGCACACATAGATCAATTTGACAAATTGTGCAATGAATCCAAAGCTTTTGGTTTGTTATGCAGGCCATCTGGGCAGCATACACATAGTAAGTCTGACACATTCTGGTTGCATTGGATTTACTGTGCAACATGATATATACACTGCATGCATGCTTATTTCCATCTGGGAAATCTTCTGTGCACTATTTCCAATTTTAGTAGTTGGTCTATTAAATATAATCAACTATAACCTGAACAGAATTTGCTATGCATATATCCTTAGACAGTCATGCTACAACAGACCTATTGTTAGGAAATCTTGAACAGAAATCAGCAAGTCCTACATAAATTCAGCTTAAAGTTAAAAACAAGGATAGTCCCACTGGAAGTGATATAATTTCTCACTTTAATTAAAATATAGCAAATGCTCAAGTGCTTTGCAGAACTTACAGTTTGAAAGATCATGCCCCTTAGGAGAAATCAAGAGGCTGACTAATGTGCTTGTGGAACTTTTCAGACTATTTTAGCCTCCAACATTTATTTCTGAGTACACACAACACTTCGAGTCAAGTTGTGGTGGGGAAGAATATTACGTGGCAGAAATTTAAGATCCTCCTTTACTTTCACTAGCACAGTTAGCTTCGCATGTTTAAGATTTCACCACTGCAGATGGTGTATTTAAACTTGTCTTCCTACCAGTAACTCTTTTTACACACACACAAAAGTCTAGAATTTTCAGATATATGAAACCACAGTTTATTTAGGGAAGAACATAATTAGACACATTCAGCAGCAGTATTATGAATGCAGGTGTACAGGGAGAAGTTTTCTCCAGAACACCAAATCAGAAAGTGGTTGCCTCTAACTGTTTTTCCATAGTTTTCTACCTATTCAAGCCTTTACTATTTTGAGGAGCACATGAGGACTTATTTTCGAATATTTTTGTGTTTGAAGATATGCAGGTTACGTGACTGAAAACGCTGCCTGCATACTTCAAAACCATGTTTTCCTGCTACAAAATCATTATGTGGCCTAAACTAGTTCTATGCTTAAGATTTCTAAAGCTTGCAATATAAAATACTAATAGAAGAAAATTATGGCAGAGCTCACACAAGTTAAAATTTTAACTTCTCTTTTTTTCTTTGATTGGTCTACCTTAATAGACATGATGTTTCTATGAAGAAAAACAATAAAAAGGATAAAGACATTTTGTATCAAGTTGTAATTTCTATAAACATAATAATTCAACTGAATGTATAAAATTCATATATTGCTAATGTTGCTATATAATAGCACTACATTCAATTTTGCTACATTTATATTTCAGAAAACTTCATACAAAACCAGCTTTCAGGAACACTATCGGAAAACACGACATTCAGGCATTCTCTTTCTTAATTCAAATTAAGAGAGATTCATGGGGTTATGAAGTGATAATTTATTAACAATAATTTTAAGAAGAAGAAAACACTGTACCTTAGAGACTGTATCTGAGCATCAAGGATATTGACTCTTTCTTGATAAAGAAGCTTTAGTTTCTCCTTTAGAAAAGATGAGAGAAGTGTTTTTTGCTATCTTCATAATATTGTCTTTACAAATAAATCTAGACATTAACCACATTCATTCTTTCCTCCTGAAGATATAAACTTGTTGAAACATGAGTGTCAGAGAAATCGAAGTATTTCACACTTGTTAAAGTCTACAAAATGAACAACCCTCCCATTTTCCGATTTCTACTCATTTTGCCAGATCCTCACATGGTAAATTCCTTCAGCTCCAATTGCAGCCCTCTACAGTGATTTACAGAAATTTATGATCTTGCCTCGAGTTTGCTCTTACTCTCCACACAAGTCAGCAGAAATAAAAGAGGAATCCTGAAGAACTTCAAGTAGATAAGGTATTTATTTATAATACGTGAGTTACTCTTATTACGTGGTGAAGAACTAGGCATATAAATCAACCACACCAATGTTAAATATAATGGTGATAACAGACCAGGTAAAATCCCAGAAATTTAGCTGTGACACTTAGAAGTCACAATCACTATGGTTCTCTTGCTTTACATATGGCAGATGAAGAAAAAGTGCAATTACTGTAAAAACTACTTTCAAACAATTGCAGGCATTAGGTATCACTGAAGAGGTTTTCAGCTCTAGTTGATGCACAAAATCATCAAAAACATATTTAATGGGAAAAATAAATACATGTAATTATCTTGAAAAATTAAAGTACCGTTTAAATTTGACAGCATACACATGCAGATGGATTAAAAAGCATCAAAACTTTCAGTTAACTCTATTTTTCCTAAAAGATAGCAATGCTAGCCCATTAATTTAGAGCAAAAAAGTTAAGAATATCTTCCCAAACTAAAACTACAAGATAGAGGCAGCATCATCTATGAATCACTAGGGCTTCTCTGTATCTCTAAATGCACAAGGTGTGGAATTCTGCTTAGGGAAAACAGACTGCACAAAGCGACTTTTGTACTTCACCAAGCCTGCGCTGCTCCAGAAGGAGAAAGATTCATTGCAGAAGAGCTTGCCTGGAGAGCTGCCTAAATTACACCAGCTAATTCCCACCTGCTTGTGTGCTGTGTTACTGCTAAGAATCTCCAAAGCACAGTGGAGCCATCGCCGACAGAACATTTTTAAACCAGGCTTATCTCTGGGAAGTCAACATCTGCAGGTACAACCTGCCATCCTGTCTAACTGGATAATAATATCAATTAAGGTATAATGAGAAAATGAGTTTTAAGAGAATAAAATCTGACCTCAGGTTAAGGTTCAGTCAATCAGAACTTATCCTGTATATCTGTTACAAAATCAGTCACCAGAACTGCAGCAACAACAAAGCACCAAAAGGTTTTGCAAAGGTATGACTCTGCAAAGAAAGTTAATACCAACCAGTTCTGCATGCCATTTTTCTACTTCTCCAACAGCTGCTGTAACAAAAGCCTGATCTTTGTTATGTGCTGGTGATGAGGTGACAGGCTGACGCATGCTACAGTCATTACCACCTACAGGCCAGGAGTTCTGAGTATTTGCCTAAAATAAAAATATTAATGCTTCAGTTATAATTATGCAGGCTGGGTTTTTTAAAATATTAATTATATAAAAGTATTGAATCTCATAATTTTCATTATAGTAGAATATAAGAACAAATAATAAACAAGTTATATAGCTTGGCAACCTACAATAATGATGTTATCCAGAGAAATCCACGTTTACAAACTCTCATTAAATTTTGACTCAAATTTAGTTTGCGAATAACCATTTATATAGCCTTCGTTAAAAAGAATCAGGTCCCTGAACACTGGTTAGAACAACAACAGAAAAATAAAAACTTACTGAAGCATCTAGAAGAGTTTGTTCTCTTAACAACTGTTCCTCAGTTAAAAATTTCAGCTTCTGATGGAGTTCCTCATTTTCAAGTACAACTACTTGTACTCGATCTTTCATCCCAGACAGTTCCTCCTATAGGGTACAGGAACGGCACGTAAAAGGCTTCTTGAGATGGCCATCAACATTTAAATACATCTTGAGACCAAAAGTCTAGATTAACGTTCTCAACTATTTCAACCCTTTTAGAGAGAATCAGAACACTCAAAAGACAGATTTCGTTATATGGAAATTCAAGCTACAAAAATACTTATTTTTAAAAGTTTCTTATTTGTATTTGTGATATGAAGTAAAAATGTCTTTGAAGACCCTTAAACACTGCACAGGCACTAAGACGTATGGTAAGGCTCAGAATCTACTGAACAGTGTTTGGCTCAGTTTTGGTCATTACAACAATCGATCTCAAGACTAACTGTAAGCTGTTTTTAAAGTAATTCTTCATACTTAGGGGACCAGGGTTTTAGTAGGTGAAATACGTTGTGTAATACCTTGCAAAACTTCACTTCTGCTTCTAAATGGTTAATGTACTGTGACTGATCATTGATTATTGGAACGAGATCAGAAATGGCTGGCAAGTCTCCAGCTGCTGCTTCTGGGGGTTTCTAAAGGAAGTAAAGAATAGCACGTGTTATTTTACAGTTTTCCATTTTTGCAATAAAATGTTGCTGGCACACACAATACTACATACCCTTACTAAAAAGTCACTAAGTACTAGATCATGAGGAAGGGAGAAACAGTAAGAACTTACATACAGAAAGTATGTTACTTCTGTCAAAACATACAGCTGCATGATTAACCACATCTATAAAGCAGGATTATATCATATCCACAAATAGATTTGTAAATTAAATTCATACTGCTATTCCAGACAAACGTACGGGGGTATTTTCTTCTCTGTGAAATGAATCTAAAACTGCCTTGAATTTTAATGAGTTATGGATATGCAAAGGCTACTCCTCTAAATGTTCATTAACAATTGCTACAGAAACACAACTATGTCTACACTTTTAATAGCTCCATAGAAACTGAGGAAAATGTGTAATAGATATTAAGTTTATCAAAGACCTTGATTATTGGTATTTTAAAAGACAATTCTAAAAAGCCTTTCTGATGACCCTATTAATGGTTAAGATTTTTGATAGCCTCACAAATAACTAGTTAAAGAAGGTGATGAAGGGAATCCTTGCCCATTCGACAGAAACAATAACATCTCTGCCTTGCTCAGCAAGATTTAAACAGGGATTAAACTTTTTACAAAATGTGAAAAGCACAATCACTATAACTTTACAACATCTACTCCTAAGAATACAGTACAGATTAAGAATGTAAATAATTATTAAAACACCCTTAAATCATAAATGAAAGTTTCCTGAAAACTGCAGTCTGTCTTTGATCCTATTAGCAACTAACAGTCATTGTCAGTCTAATAAAAAGGACTTTAGAGTTGATGTAATAAATATTTTTCATAGTATAATAATTTAGTTCTAATGAAGTATAACATACTTTAAAATAATTTTAGTAGAACAACAGTATTAAGCATAAGTATGTTAGTCGGAATGAAACTACCTTTGAAGAATCACAAAAATATTTAATGGTGTCTCTACTTGCAAATTAAAGAAAAAAAAACCTGCTTCTATGAGATCCTCACTTGTCCTCTTTATGTATTTCATTATATTACTACTTCAGTTTGATCTTCCGCTATTGCAAATTTCATCCACTGGAAGAACTAAGTACAGTCTAATGCTAGTTGACATATATAAACCATTTTAATTCCCAAAGCTAAAAGAAAGTATATCAATGCAAGCCACAATGTTTTGATTTTTTTGTTTTGTTTGATATTTTGTTTTTTAAATAATTAAAATTAAGACAGTCAAACTGGGACACATTTCTAAGCAGAACCTACATCCTCTCACACAAGACATGCTTGCATTTTTCACCAATTTACTGAGCAATTTCACTCATATTTGTAATAGGGTAAATCTCCCTTCCTTACATTCTTTTCTAGTAAGGATACAAAGTTCATGCAGAGTTGTTAATGGGGTCCTCTCAGAGAAACAACAGGTGCGTTTCTAGCATTAGTTCACTATTCTAGGTGAAAACAAGTATCTTTATGCCAATCCTGAGCTAGTTTTGAAACAGATACAATTCCAACATCTTTGATCTTGGATCAGTAAGCACACCTTTCTGTGCAAAAACATTCCATGATGTGCTTCTCAAATACACTTCAAGTCTTAAAGATTGTAAAACTAATTTTCAGGAACTAACTGAACAGTTGGACTCCTGAACCTCCTGAAAGATTCAGAAATCTAAGTCTTTTTAAAAAATAATATTTTAAAAAACATTCACCATTCTTAAAAAAAACCAAACCCAAACCAAGCTAATGGCTAGCTATTACATCTACTAGTTACCTTATCTACAGGTTCTGACAACAAGGTGTTAAGATTTCCTGTCCAACCTTTAAAGAAAAAGATAAAATTCACCAACAGAGTGCGGGGCAGGTTTCTAACAACAAAAGCCTTCCTGTCAAATTATATCTGATATAAGTATTGGCCGCATTAAAGGGGGGATTCTTGAGAAATCTGGAACTATGACTGCAGAGACAAATGGAGCATTTTCCAGAACCATCTAGAAAAATATTTAGAGAAGGGATTCTGAATTTCCACCTGGCTCAGTGCACGTAAGTTCCATGTTCTGTTGAGTCAGAATTCACCTTGCTTTAAAGTCTGTTAATCTCAACTACTTTACAAAGCTTTAAAAAAAGTAATTACACTTGTTAAATTATATATAATATAGCATAAAATATTTAATATAGTTAAATTATATATAATTATTATATTATATATAATATTTGTAACTCTTCCTTCTGTTCCTCTGGCTCCTACTCATCCCTCCCTCTTTTCTGAAAATGTAATAGATGCCTCACAGCTGAGACCTCCAGCTGCCTCCCTGAAGGTTTACACCACAGCAGCGTTCAACAGTGTTAAAAACTCCATTTCTATTTAAATTATTTTTCACTGAAAAACAGTGCTAATGATTAACCTGAGACATGTCGATGTGATGTATACGAGATTGCTAAAGAATGGTTTCACTAAAAGGAAAATAATACATAGCATATTTTCCCAACAGAAAAAGAACAGCAGCCTTCTTAACACAGCTTATTAACTCACAGCACTGTCACTGGAATATTTCTTTATTTAGAGACCTCTACCCGCCCTTTCATGGGGTAAGTGCCTGGAAAATAATTTGTGATTTCTTTCTTTTCACCTTTTTTTACTACACTACTGTTATCAATTAATTAATTCTTAATTTGGGATTTTTAAATTAATATTCTGGTAAGATAACATGCGTTATAGGGTGAAAGAAGAGAGGTCAAGGGAGGCATATATTTAAAGTAGGCCAAATATTAAAATCAGAACTGAAAGTCACGTCTCATCAGTACAGATTACCAAACATTTATGTTCAAGTCTCAGAAACACTGTTCATGTTTATTAATATTGAAAAGTTTACCATATAAACACAAGGGTTTATAAAATATAAATGCTTGACAGCTTTAGAGGCCAGCATTCTACACGGTGACAAACAGTTTTGCCAACATCCCAAACACCTTAGCCCATCTTGTGCATTTCCAGAATGCCTCAAATTTCAAACCTCTAAACCCCTGAATTAGACACTCTCCTGCTGGCAGTCTTAAATGTGATGCCTTGTAAACTGGCAAGAAACAACGAGAATCAGTCACAGGACTGCCAGTTATAACAAGAGTGTCATGAACCCAAGCTGGGTGCAGTTAGGTTAGCCAAGACCCAGTTTGTAGAACAGCAGTTGTTGTACAAAGCAATCTTGCTGGGCCTTGACCTCAGGTGATGAGGTAGAGACCAAAAGGACAACCTCCACCCAACCACCTGAGCGTAATCAAAGAAGAGACATACTCACTTGATACCTATTACAACTTTTTTCAATGGGCCATAGAAGGGAATTTTGTTAAGACAATGTTATTTATACATACGAAATGTTGTAAAGTTTACTAAACAGTACACTACAAAATATTATATTTAGCTATAGACACATGAAGTCACGTATTCCTCAGTAGTCATCAGGTATTTCAGCATAATTCAATGCCAAAGGTTAAGGTCACTCATAATCTACGTTTGCTTTCCTTGACCTTTGGGGAATCTAATTCTTATACAAGAAGCATTTCTGCAGTGTCCAGCAAACCACAAGACACGCTCGTATTTTATAAGGGTTTGGGATTTTTTTGTACTTCCACATTTTTTGAGCTTTACACTTGGTCTGCCTTCAGAACACCTTCACATCTGGCTAGCAAGCAGATGGAGGACAACTGAAAAGGAGAATAAGGCCACCACTTCACAGAATCCCTCTTACTGGAAACTTCAAGAGAAAGAAATGGGACAATTCCCTATCAGTACAGTAAATTCCCATCTTTTCTCTGTTTACTCTTCGTTGAAAGCACTATCACATGGTTCTTAGAAAAAAGTATCCCATTTTCTGATTTTTTCCACTATACTAAAATTTCCCAATATAAGTAGAGAACTTTGACACAGATAGATTAAAAGATGCTTTCCCTCCCCTCCAAAGGCTCAATACAAATCGATACTGATTCATGTCATGTGAAGATCAACCAACGACGCACCATTCCCTTGAGCTACAAGACACTAATTCTCTCCTGTACCATTATGAGGCAAAAGTACCTGGCAGGGCAATCAAACTAAACTTGTGGATTTTAGAACATTCAGAAAAGTTGAACTTCAAATAAAATTTCTCCATATCAGAGCAGTAGAGCAAGGCTTATTACACAGGCTCAAAGCAACACAGTAGGAATATAGGCTATAAGCTTTAGATTATTCTACAGCTACCTCAACTTTGACAGCAGAGAGCTGCTTGTCTTGCTTAGTATAAATCAAAAGTAGTCAGTGGATGCCATCAAGATGTAAAACCAGAACAATATCTTTGAATTATTTTCCTATAGGGCTACTAGTATCTAGCAGTTGCTCTGTAACTGAACTGTCCATTGCACATACTTTGGTGCAGTTCTGCTGCAAGAAGGGTAAATCTGAGAAGCCCAGGTAAGGGTATAAACTAACTTTGACAGAGACCGACCTCTGCATTTTGTCAGAGAGCTACAAAACCTGTTGTTATGTGAAAGTGTCTAATCCTCTTAGGAAAAAAAAAAAAAAAGCGCATAGTTACAGCATAAGAAGTCCTTTGGGAACCCTTAAAGTACAGCCAAAGGAAAACAGAGGCTGCTTTTACAGAAATTTGTCTGTATAGTCAATCCCAACTGTTTCCAAAACAAAAAAGATGAACTTTTGGTGGAAAGAAAAAGATGAGAAAACTGAAAGCAATGTGAAGTGTGACCCATGCTGCATGGTCAACAGAAGAGGAGAAAAGTTTAAATCCTGTATTATAGATTTCTTTTTCTTCTGCTATGGTCATAAGCATACCAAGTTCTGGCCATAGCCTCAGGAATCTCCTATATTTCAGAATATAATAATGATTTGGTGCTTCTTTTTCTTCCTGGATACTAGAAAATTGATCTCATCATGCATGCTATCCATTCAAACAACACAAAAGAAACAAGAAGAAACATACACAGAATGACATCTTCTTCCTTGATGGAGAGACTTCACTTTCGATTCTTTCTTGATGTTGCAACAAAATTTTAAGTTGATTAACTAGGAAGAGATAAAAAACATTATAACAAAAATATTTACTTTTTAATTTAAATTAGTATAATTTCTAACAATTTTTAAACTACTTGCTTTCAGAGTAATCTCACCTGCGTGACTGTGCTGCAGTTCCTGCCAGGCTGCATTCCCGCTGTCATCATTGCCCCTGTCCACATCATCACTGCCCTTGTCCCCAGAGGACTCTTCAAATGCTACTTCACCCTTGCCCTTTGCAAACTGTCCTTCCTCCAAAGCATATTTCAGTTGATGGATGCTTTCACTAGCACGCTCTGGGGGGTGGGGGGGAAAAAAAAAATCACATCATTAGCCACAGTAGAAAACATAAAAAAAAGTATTTACTGACTGATATTTTAAATTTGCAAAAAAAAGGGAGAACTAAAAGTATTCAGCATCTGTCTAGCTTGACTACTTGATGTAATCACAGCCACTGGAAGAAATTACCTAACAGAAAGAGCCAAAACAACTACTGTATGTCACAATTTACAGAAGAAATATTTACTACGTTTTCAGAGAAGAAGTTATAAATAGTATCTTAGCCTGTCAATACATTAGGACTCTGCAGCAGCATAAGTAATAATATACTTGACCCTAAAATACTTCCTGGCATACACAGCTTTGATGCTTTTCAATGAACCTAAAGCTCACGCTATATTTCATGTGCAAGATAGGGCGCAGAGAACAACATTTTTGAATTCTAATGATGCCACCACATGTGACAAAGCAGTGCATAGCACACCTAAAAAAATATCTGAGTAAATGAGGTAAAAACTTGGCAAACCAAACCAACATAAAACAGTGATTAAATAAAGACTGATGACTCCTGAACAAATGTGAAAACTAAATAACACTCATCACTCTGAAAAAAAAAAAAGACCCACAAAAAACTCTTTCCAGATTAAAAAAAATATGTATGAACCCTTTCAAGAACTGACTGACTTACTAGAGGGTGATTCAGTAATGGCCTTTTCTCATTTTTTTTATATTTTTTTATATTATATATATATATAAAATATATATTATATAGTATATATATAGTATACTATATATATATTATATAGTATATTTTTTCTTATTTTCCTTCTTTTCATTTGATTCAGCTGCCTTCATAAAAATAAAAAACTTTTCAATCATAAATGCCATATCACTCTGACATAGGTGAACATTTCCAATATGCTAGAAAAGAAACTTAAGAGATTTGCAGCTGAGAGATGACAGTTCGATTGGGAATCAGAAAATATGGGCTTGGTTTTAGATAATGATACTCCTAGTTCACAGTATAGGACCTCAGGCAACTTGCTTATTACTTCTTTCAGTTGCCTATGTAAAAAGGGAGATGAGTATTTAATTTCTCTTCTCTTTAAGTAATGTATATACTACCTAGAAAAGACAGAGTAGTAACCTAAGTAGTATGGCTTTATGCAGTTTTCAACAAAGCAGGATCTCTAGGTTCTACTGCAATACCAAGTGAACCCAGAAAATGTCCCATACACCAGTCACAGAGCGTACGTGCTCTGTGAGACAGTCCCCATCACGATTCACAGCCACTTTATCAGGAATATAAGATGACATGTTTCTTTTACGTTTCTCCAAAGTAATGCCACAGTCACCTGACCTACCAGTCAAAACTACCTGGAATTAGAAAAGTTTCATTAATAGCTAACAGTTATTAGTAATTTAAAACAAAAGCCCACACTCTCAAAACCTTACTTGACTTTCAGAAACATAAAATCATAGCTATTTTCTTCATTTAGCCCTAATTCTTTGGAGGATTATTCTCTACTAGGACTACTGCATATGAATCATTTAGGTATAAATGCTCACAGAACAGGAATTTCACTCTTCTGAGACAAAGCTTATAAAGTAATATCTTTTATTGAAGCAACTGCTACAATTAGAAAAATGGCAAGCTTTCCAGCACACATTTTAAATTTATTTTACATGCTTGTAATCTGTAAATTGATATGATGCATAAATAACTAACTGAAAATATTTTTTTCTCACAGGCAAAAAAAGCTTAAAAAATAATGACAGTTAAGCATTTGCTAGGTAGAATTCAGAAGACATGCCTCAGAGATAATATATGCTGCTGGTTACAAATGTTAATAGCTCCTTTCTTCCAGACAGAAAGGTGAATAACAGTTCAAGTCAGAGAACAAAAGCTAGATATATATTTATGCCTTCATTTTATCTTTTTCAAGTTTACATCATCTTGGCTGAAGTTGGGAAATCCATGTTTTTCCCCCACAGTAATGGTCTTCACAGACCTTTTCAGTCTTTTTCTCTGCTTTGTTGTAACTTATCAATAGCTTAGAAAATATAAATACCACCCCTCCCCTCCCCCCCCCCCCCCCCCCAAAAAAAAGAAAGCATTATATTTAAGAACATGGTTCTTAGTCCAGCATGCGAGCCATCACTCACTTTTTAGTAATGCTAGTTTCTAATAAAAACCCAACTCATTTCTGACCTATTAATCTTCTCTCAGCATTTATTTTTAAAGCACAGTCATCTTATGACTTGCATCACCTCTTTCGATTTTACAGGTACTCACTCCAACCTTTAACAAAGTTAAGGTAAAAGAAGATATAAAAAGCACATTTCAAATAGTCACAATTTCTTATAATAAACCCAAATACAATTCACAAGGCAATGGCTCAGAAAAGAAGGGATTAGGTCAAATATTTCTCTATTGGCATACTTAAGGTATTCATCCATGCTTGAGCGTTCCAGGACGTTGAGAGGGGTGGGAGAGCTAATTGAGAAATGGTAGAAGTATCTCACTGATGTAATGGCTTAAATATTTAGCAAACTATGTTGCAACTAGTTGTTGCCAAGAAGCGTTCAATGTCAGTTATGTTATTATGTGGTGTGTCATCTGACAGCAATACAATTCCTTTATTTCCACATTTACTGTAGACCTCTGTCAGAGAACCCCAGAGTATCAATATTTGTCCATAGCCAGCAAAGAGCAACAAACCAAAACCAGTTTTTCCCAGAACTTGTCTCTCTTTGTAGTATTACAGCTCCTGAACTCCAAGCTACTACTTTATCCTCAAAGATAACATGCGCTATGTCCTCTTTTTCCATAAATGTACTGGGCAGTAGTAGTGAAACACATTAAAATCATTACCATTGGCACACTGATGTCTACTTTTCTTGACTACACTTTCCTGCCTCTGGAATAACCACCACAGTTTTGAAAGCTTCATCATATATTTGCCAAAGTTTCTTAAAAGCTTGCCAATTTTCAAATTACAAAAGCAGTTGTCATAAGCAAAACCTTCACCATGGGGAAACAGGGAGTTAGGAATTTCTGATGGTCTGCTTTTACATTCACTGGACACTGAAGAGCTAACATTTACTTCGGTAAGAGTTGAACTGGACATGTAAAAGGGAATAAATACATTATACCTTTTTATTCCCCAAATAAGGGACATAATATTGGGCATTAGGATAAAAGAAGACACATTACCAAGTGGAAAGATTACATTTGTTGTTTCTGCCAATGTAAAAATATTCTTTTAAATATGAAAGAAGTAGAAAGAACCTCTGGGGATGCAAACTCTTGGACACCAAAGAACCTTTGCTTAAAGACAACATGATAATTTCATAATTAATTTAGAAGTCATTTTTCAGTGCTCACACAGTCAACCTAACTTTTTCAGTTTGGCTATTCCTGTAATAGTACATCTTATAGAAACAGAACCTCAGTAAAAACATACTGTAGAAAACTGGTCGCATGCAGTACTGGGATTTGCATATCTAAAATTCAATCAGCATTTTTTTTTTCTACATCTTAACAAGATTCTGTGCATAAAATCTCAAGATATATTTCTGTTGTATGATAAAACTGCATTGATATGCTATTTTCTATAGGAACAGCTCAGGATATAATTGAAATTGGACTTATCTGGATTAAAACTTAAAAAAATTGTATTTACTATAAGGCTCTTTGGCTTTCAGTGTTTAAAGGATCTGATTATGATTATGAAAAATGGTAAGCTAGCAACAAAACCTGATGGATCAAACTTGATACATCAAGAAAAAAAGATGCAAGTGCTCCCCAAAAATGCTGTTGTCAACTATTATGTATAAATCACAGGCAGTAGTTGCCACAAGGGGCAGGCAGATAACTTATCTAATGCCTTAGCAATGACATAGCTGACCAAACACCTAATAAAAAGTCAGACATCACTACTTGACATTTCAGAGACAGAAGCAACCAGCAATCCTAACCTGGGATCAAGACCATACCGTTCTAGGTACAAAGATATTCCTACCCCTCAATTCATCTGAATGTAAATGCAACTTTGGACTAGATTAAGTTCAGTTAAGCATAATGCTTTAGACAAAGCCAATATGGCCCTGACTGAAACATTAACTAATGTTCAAAACGAACGTGCCGTATATTCTACATGCTGAATAAAGATACTCCTCTGTCCTGAAAGAAGCATTGATAACTCTGGTTATTTTTGGTAGTCACTATAACTACAAAATCTAAGTATTACTCTCTGAAAATACAGTATAGGTATCCTTTGTCCAGAGAAGTATCTTTGTATAAATATAATTGGTAGAAGTTTTTTATATGGGAATGTCAGTACTACTGCTGAACAATGACATATTTCTTTACATTGGAGACACATTATGAATCCATTCTACTTGCTAGGGTCAGGAGACTTTGAAGTAAAGCACAACACAGAGGTGGAGGGGAGTTGGGCAGGGAAACCCCACAAAAAATATAACAAAAAAAATTGAGACAACAATTGCCACTGAAGTGGAAACAGAAAAAACAGAGAAGTCATTGAACAGTGTTTGCATTGCCTGAACAAAAGATGTTTTTTCAGACATCACCCAAGACTGTCTATAAAGAGCACTCCTTTAAATGAAAACAAAGCTACCTCATTCATGGACTCAGAAATGCCAAAGAAAATACCCTGGGAGCTAATAGAGAGCTTAGCAAAGGAACCAACCGTCCAAAACTACAGAATTGCCTGAAAGACATGGAAAATAACTCTAGCTGGTAGAAGTGTTAAGCAACATAAATTAAACAAACTACAACTGTAGGAAAAAGTTGCCATAGTGTAAAGCTAACATCCAGTTCTAATAATGTTTACAGGCAGATGACTAGACATCACTGGCTATGAATTCAACAGACAGGTCACTTTCTGATATCCCATGGTTCCCAATCAGAAAACAGTCCTAGAAAGTTAGAGAAGGAATTACACTGATTCTTTAGGTCTTAAAAGAAACCCTAATACCATAGAATTTACATGAAACAATAACTGACAAAGGAGAAAATTAGACCAGTTAGCAAAAACAGAAAGACAGTGTCTATTTAAAGAAAACTTTACTGTCCAGAAGTATATCAACTTTGACTTTGTTTCTATTGACACAGACATCTAAAATAGCACATCATGTACCTCTTCTGGGGTAGCCTTTCAGGCAAATAATTGCTTAAAAATACTGAAACTGAGAATTGCTTATAAGTTTTTATTGTGTTTTGCACAGTCTTGGAATTTAATTTAGATACCATTCTGATACGCAGCTGTTCTTCTTTATTGGCTGCCAAACACAAGTATGCGACCATGCTACTAACATACTACATGGCAGCTTTGAGACTGAAAGCTCTTATTCTCTTTCACAAAATATCTCTATTCCCTTGAGAATAACTTTTTATTAGAAATGTTGTTACCTCCTAAAGACTTCAAGGTTCATTTGAAATGGTGACAATTGTGTGGAAGTTTGCACAGTAATGTAATAACTTCAACTGTACAAATACCACCCTCCTAAATCTGTATTACACACATTAAAGACCTTCATTATACAAGGTCTAGACTACTCAGGAAAAGCCCTGTATTAGGACCTTTGTTATTTCATCAGAACCTCTCTGTTGGGCTCTGACAGAGACTAAGACAGTTATGTCTTAGTTGGGTTTTTTGGTCTGATTTTCTGTCCTCTGGCTACTAGACTCAGTTTACTGAACACCTGGGCTCCCTGTGTGCCAGTCTTCTGAGGGATCTCCCTTTACAACAAAGGCCGCTGCACTGAAGGAACTGATTACTCTTTGAGAACTTATTCATCCTCCTATCAAACTGAATAAGGCTGTAAAATTATTCTTCTGAGCTCCAGCATGGGTAGTGATAACCTGTTGCCACGTATCAGCCTGAGTCCAGATAATGTCAGGCATTACACACGCTGTGTTTCAAAAACATCAAATAATCCCCAAGGCACACCACCTGAAATTCCAGAATCCAGATCACAGGAAGGATCTGAATTTGGAAAAAAATCCCAAGCTGTGTAACTACCCCAGAAAAACCGGTAAAGAATTGGGTTTGACAACTTGGGGAGAAACAATGATCTATTTGCCCTTCAGTAAATTCCTCATGGTAGTGCTAATGATGTGAGAAATGCTGTACAGGTCAAAGGAGTTAAAAATTGTGCATCACTGCGAAATAAAGACATTCATTGAGAATCATAATGGAACTAATGTTGTATCACTCTGCACTGGGATTATGTTTGTGATAATACGCTACTGATGTCTACTCACTGAGAGGCATGTATGTATGAAATTCAACATAGCTTGGCATTGTATGAAAAAATTCCAGTTTCCCAGAATGAAAAGGGAAACAGCTACCCAAAGGTCATGTTCTGAAATGATTTAAAAAACATAATCGACCCATTGTAAGGGGATCCAGTCAGAAATAGATAAAATGAAAATAAGTTGCATGAACAGATTACATGCATACAATCATATGACGTGGTGAGACCTACTATTAGTCTTATACACAGTTAAGCAGCCCAAGATGCAAAATTCTTAAGAAAAACCCTTTGAAGATATGAGAGAGTTAAAGAGGTCATTTACAATGTCCAGATAACTTGGTACAAAGGCATGCTTCAAAACTCCACATATCAAAATCCTAAAAGCTCATCATAACTATGATGAAACCATATATATGATAGTCTCCAAGCACTCCAACAGATTTCCTGGTTGAAAGACAAATTCCACTGGAACATTTAAAATGCACAATGAGCCTAATACAAAAATCAGGAAGGTTGGAGCTCTGTTGCAAAATGCTACAAGAGCACATTTTCATGACAAGCCTGGTCTGAATCAAGGAACAAACTATAAAGTCCTTCCGAAGCTTATCAAACTCCACACCCACAAGAACATTTACACAAAGTGTTAAGCATCCGGAAATTATGGGAAATCATAGCAGGCTTGGAGACCAAAGGTCTTTGGCTTCCCCTGTTGTTACCGCGTAAGGAAGCTGAGAACATCGTGTTCTGCAGGGAGTCTAGGCAGATCAATGTAACCACTGCATCCAACAGCGGTCAGACACCCCAGCAGGATGGATGTTGAGCAGAGCATGCTGCCTGCGCACTTGAGTTTAAAGACACCAACACACCTCCACATCTCCTTAGATGAGGATGAACAGAAGAAATCTGCCATCTCCACTGTCCACATGCCATGTTTTGGACTTGCCAGTAATCTGAAATGGCATTGGCTGGCCTTCACTGCCTGAAATGAAAAGGCAGGTCAACCACTGAGCTATCACAGCAGGAGAACATGAATTTACAAAATGTTTCAGTGACAGGGTAGTCCCCTCCCAGATCTGCATAAAAGCAAGCAGACAAGCCTGAAAAAGTATTCTAGGTAAAAGATAATCACAAGCACTCCAAAAATAAATGTCTTATGAAATACACCAAATTTTCAATGTATTGGCTGTGCTTGTACTTATGCCGAATCTAGGGCAGCAGAAATTAACAAAAACCCTTAAAGTGGGACCTTTCTAAAGGAAGCTATGTCCCTGCAAGTGACAATGCAGCCTTGAAGCAGAAACATATTGCCATTAGAAGATTTATTAAGCGGCAAAATCATATGTGTCCAACCACAGTTTTAAAATCCTAATTTATCACTCCTCCTTTGTCAATGAAAGTCATAGCAGAAAGCCCTTGCCTCCCTGAAAGCCCAAATCCAGCACAGGAAAACTAGCTAGTGGTTTTCCATACTCATCCATAGAAAAAGGAAACAAGATATAGCACTAACACTACCCATGTCTATATATGGCGATTCGCAGGTTTTTATTCATTGTTTTTACATATCACAAAAGGAACTCTATGCCTATCAAGGGGTGCTCTGATATTTGTCATTTTAACTGTTCTACCTGCCAAGTGCCAAGCAGCATCTACATGCCCACTTAATCTACAGGAAAAGTAAATACAGATGATTCTTCAAAGTTCTATCTTCTGAAACAAATAAAATGCATCCTCAGCAAAGAACTAATGCTATTTTGAGAAGGAAATATAAAACAGAATAGAATCATAGAATCATTAAGGTTGGAAAAGACCTCTAGGATCATCAAGCCCAACCACCCAACACCACCATGCTTCCTAAGCCATGTCCTGAAATACCACATCTGCATGTTTTTTGAATGCCTCCAGGGATAGTGACTCTGCTCTCTGGGCAGCCTGTTCCAGTGCCTGACAACTCTTTCAATAAAGACATTCTTCCTAATATCCCACCTAAACCTCCCCTGGCATGACTTGAGGCCATTTCTTCTTGTCCTATTGTTACTTGGGAGAAGAGACCAACATCCACCTCACTACAACCTCCCTTCAGGTAGCTGTAGAGTCTTGCTAAGAATGAGGCATCAAGTGGCTATTTAAAAATATTTCCACTATCTTATCTTTTTACAACAACATTTCCTATATTGCAACTATACATTTAACTCACTAGTGTCACAACACGTGATGTGTGGGCACCGTGTCTGGAACGCAACTTTTTGCACCAACTGGGGTGATGCACCCACAACTTATCGACTGGCTTTCTTGAGAATTTGGACATTTATTCTGACGACTCAGAGATAGTCTGGAGTCTGGTAAAGCCCAGATGTCATAGCTGAGAGATTTAGGTGCTCTCTGTGCAGCTACATACAATGCTTCTTAACAGGTGTGAAAACAGTTTATGAGAGGGTAAATAATCACTCTTATAAGAATCAGTTTGCACCTTCTCCTTTACCACCCGTCTAGTTTGATGTTTCAATGACAAGTCTTACACACCAAAAAAAACCACCCAAAACCCAGACCCCAAACAACAAAACCCCATGGAAAGAGGCAGCGGCTCTGTCACAGCCAAGTTACGACCACACAGCTACTTGTGACACTATTAACTGCACCAGTGATCAGGGTTTAGGGAGGACCAGAAGCAACTCCGCTCTTGCCGCCAACCGCACGGGCAGCGGGGCGGGCCGCGCTAGCTCAGCCCGGTCACCCCGGGGGCGGCGGGACGGCCCAGCCCCACGGCCTCACAACGCTCCCCGCCGGCGCTGAGGGCGGCGGGGAACCACCGGGTACGGCGGAACCTTCCAGCGGAACGGGCGGCAGCGCAGCGGGGCTCCCGCTGGGGCGAGAGCGGCCGGCGGGAGGAGAAGGGAGAAGGGAGAAGCAAGCACCCCGCCCTTGGCCCGCGCTCGCTCACCGCGGAGGCGCCTCTGGTACCGCTCCAGGGACTCCTCCAGGGCGTGCTCCCCGCGGGGCGTCCGCATGAGGACGCCGCCTGCTCCCGGAGACGCGGCCGGCGCTGCCCCGCACCGCCGGTGGGTAACAGCGGTTCGACACGCTCCGCAACCCGCCGCGGGCTCCCGGAAGAACCACAGCTCCCACAATGCGTGCCGGGACCCGCTCAGGCTCCTCGGCGTCGACCGTTGCTACCCGCCACCGGCCTTCCCCGCCCCCCACTCCCCTCCCCACAGCGGCGGGGACCCGCCACGCCCACCGGCTGCGGGGCAACGCGGCCAAAAAAACTACAGGTCCCGGCATGCAGCGCGCCGGGGGAGGCGGAGCCCTGGGAGGCGGAGCTCCGGCCGCCTGCCCACCGCCGGCGCCGGGAGGAGGATGAAGGTAGCCCTCTCCTTCCCCTTTTGTTATGGATTGCGGCTGCCTTCGCGCCTGCGCGCAGCGCAGCTCTTCCGCCTACGTCCTCGAGCCTGCAGCAGCGGGGTATGGCGCAGGCCCGGTGATGGCTGAGAGGGACCGGAGCGGGAAGCAGTACCCGCCCCCCGCCGCCGCGTACTCCGGCGCATGCGCGGTGGGCGCCCGGCAGAGGCAGCGGGGAAAGCTATTGTCCGGAGCCAGCGCAGGCGCAGCTCGGCGCCCCCGCCGCTTGGCCCTGCGCGCCTGCGTACTGCCCTCCCTCGCCACCCGCATTGTGCGAGCTCGGGCGGCGCCTGCGCAGAGCCGTGCCCCGCTCTGCCCGTTAGCCGCTATGTGCGGGGATTAACGTTGGCGCCGTTGTCAGAGGGACGCTGACCTGAGCGCTCCGCGGGGATGCCGGCTCAGTGAGCTACCGGCGGCGGCACCGGCACCTCTAGGGGCGGTCTCTCTCCGGTGCGGCGAGTCTCCTCGAAGGGGTGAGTGAGGATGCTGTCGCGCTGGCCGCGGGTTGGGCGGGAGCCGTGACGAGGAGAGCGGTCGGGGTCGCGACGGTTATCCGCTCCGACATCCCCCCGCCCCGGTGCCTATTGTGTTGCGTGGCCCTCGCCCGTTGGGCCCCGGCGGAGGGGGCGGCAGCGCGGTCCGGGTACAGCCCGCTCCCCTTTCCCCGTCCCCGCCGGGTCCGGAGGCTGCTCCACGGCCCCGCCTTCCTTCCTCCCCCGTTAGTCTGGTGGCGGGGCTGTTGCTGCCAGAGGGGCACCGGCGCAGGCCGGCCCCCGCCGCCCGCCCCTCCCTGCCCCTTTCCGCCTGGTGCGCCCGGCGGGGCCGCCGGCACACCCACCACGCCGGGGCTCGCAGCCTGCTTTCCCCTCCCGCAGGCGGATTTCCGTGATTCCGTCGGACGTTTCCAGAGATTTAATTTTTCTTTCTTTCTTTTATTTTTTTCCGGTGGCCCCTAGTTCACAGGCTGCCCCGGGGCTGGAGGTGCCCTGTTTCTCCAGATTTAAAAATCACCGATGCCGTGCGTTTGAGATGCGGCGTTTCCCCCCCGCCCCCTTAGAATAATGTCTTCTGAGGGAGACGATGGAGGAAATCAGTTGGTTCTGCCTCTCCTCTCGCTGCGTATTTTCACCCAACAAATATGCGGGTCTTTCGCATTCAAACAATATTCTCGTGAAGGCGTGATCTTCTCTTGCTTGAGGCTCTTCCCGGGGAAAACATAAAATAACGGTTTTTGTTCCCGGTGGCGAGAGGAAGCGCCGGGCCCACTTTGTCTTTCTGGCGTGGAAACGAACGGGTTACCGAGCTAACAAAAACCCGATGGCGATGTTCGAGCGGAACGCGTGGTGCAGCGGGGGAAGCGGGCGGCGGCGGAGCCCTCCTCCGCCCTCAGCCGCTGCGCGCGCCGCCGGCGGGAGGGAGGTGCGCGGGGGGCGGTGCGGGCGCGCGCCGGTGCATCCCGCCGCCGGCAGAGCCATCCCGCGGCGGCGGTTGCGCGGAGCGCGTGCGGTGGCCGTTGGGCGTCGTAGGTGCGGGTACCGGCTCCGGGGAACCCCGCCGGTGACCGGAGCGGGGCCGGTGGGCGCTGGCGTCCAGTCTGCGGGGTGTTGCAGGAGGCGGTTTTAAGACCAGCTGACAATTAGTCCGTCTACTCTTACGGAAAAAAATGAGGTGTAGGTGCTATGCTGAAGAGTTGAGGATACATAAGAATTGCGCTCGTAAGACTAGGAATTGCAGATAGCGTCCACTGATCTGCTCTTTGAAGAAATTGTTTTCTTCCCCGTGAAAGCAAAGCTGTTCATAAAATATAAAATATCTATTTGAAAGAATAAAGCCTGTCATAGCACTGTGATGATCATCCCTTCTCCTTTGGAATGCCATTCAAGATGCTGACAGTGTTCTTGGCCCTGAGTTTGCCTGTGTAAAACGATATGTGGAATGGGATAGTTTTTGTAAACTGAACTAAGACATGATTAAATATGCTGTGATTTCCTCTGATTAATTTCCTCTGGGAATTACTTTATGTCCAGATGCTGAAAAGTCCGTCTTACTGGAACTTAACTCTTGTTAGTGTGGAAACTCCTCAACTTTAAATTTCATTTAATGGGGAAAAAAGTTAAATGCCACAAAGGACTGCCCCTCATTCTTTGGTTGTCATTTTTTTAAACACTTTGTCACTTTCATGTAAATGTTTTGTGTTTGCTCTTTTTGGATTTTTTGGTTTGGTTTTGTTTTTGTCTGAAGGTGGTCAGAAAGGCTGGCTGCACAGGGACAATAATGTAGCTGAGGGTGCACAGAATTTTGTCAAAATCTCAGTGTAAAAGTTACTTGCAATGGATCAGATAAAAATGTTTTCTTTAATTCTTCTAAAGAGAAACATTCTGATGTAAAAATTGTAACCCAGCTTACCTTATCATGGTAGTGCCTTTTTTTTTTTTTTGTACAGGTGACTACTTCCCCTGTGTATCCTAACTGACTTGCAAAGAAGAATGGGTTCTTGCTGTCTTGTGCTTCATCAGCAGTAACAGACCTGGCGGGCAGAATTTTTTTAACAATTCTGTTGATAACCAGGTTCGTTTCTGGCTTATATGTTATGAAAGTGAACTGGAAAAGTCTGTCTTGGCTTGTAGGAGGGAACTAGGAGCTTCCTTGAGTGACTGGAAAGAAACCTGAGGCATGAGTAGCTGCAGAAATTGATTTTTTGAAGTACCATTTCCAGTTCTTGCAAATACAGGGAAAAAGTGTTTAATATATATTGATACCATAGTATCTCCTTGAGTCTCCTAAAAAGACAATTTCCATGTCAGTGCTGCATTTCTTAGTCTTGCAGGCACAATGGAACTGAGGTAAAACAGGTTGTTCAGCTTGAAAGCCAAGAAAACCTGTGAAATTCCAGTTTCCCTTTAGAAAATTTTGAACTGGGGAGTTGGGCATTGAATCCGTGCAGACAGCAGAACTTACTTGCAGAAATTCTCCTATCTGCTTCTAGCACCTGTGAGGTCATTGCAGGACACAGTGGCGTGCACTTCCCCCTCTTTGAAGAACATGCTACATAATGTAGTAAAAAATGATGTGTTTGTGACCAGGAGACTGTTTGAAATTTGAGAAAAGAAAGTTTGTTACTGGGGGAAGGAGCTTCAAACTTGATAGCTGGGAGCTAGTGTTAGGCATGTCTCTTTTCTAAGACACACACCTTGACTGTGCTAAGTGAGCCTGGGGGTTGTCTGTTAGCTCTTGCCGAATGTCTGCGTTTCTTCCGTTCTGGTATTGATCATTGTGTATCTACACGTTTTCAATGGTCTGGTCTGCAGAGAGCAGCTTCCTTCAGTGCACAATGCTAATGCCTTCCTGGATCAGAGTCCAGCCAGGGTGTTGAATGGGGCAGATGTCCTGGGGAAAAATAGAATGTGATCATGTGACCTGAACTGTAACATAACGCATGCAAATTAGGGTGGGGAGAGGGGACAAACTGCTTGTTTATACAACTTTGTGTAGCTGTTGTACAGTTACACATAAAAATAGCAAAATAAATTGCAAATAATTGGTTCACGCTTTAGTTTAGTTTCTCCCACTCTATCCACAAAAAGCTGGGAGATGACTGTTTTTATTTTAGAGGTGCATTTGTAGTTAGAATGACTTTTTCAACTAAAATTTTGTTTGACTTTCAAAAAAACCCCATGTATTTTAAAATTAATATATGTATTTTTTTATCATGTGTTATGTTGTCAAAAGTAGCTTGTCCTAGAAGTTTCAAATAAAATCCACAAAGATGTTTGAGTAGATTGCTGACATATTTGGATTTCAGAGAGGGAGACCTGTGTTTGAGAAAGCGCTCAGTGCAACATCACTGACATTGAAGCTTATCATGCAGGCTCTTAGATGGTGGAATAAAAGTAAGTCTGGGAGTAGATGAATGTTAAAGAGACTGACTGGCAGTTCTCGTAGCTTGGTGCTTCTGCAGGGAGCATTCACAGTTTCTCACTCTCCTCTGTTCATACAGCATGGCTGTACTGCTCAGTCACAGTGGCACTGCTACTTTTTTAAGCACATGAGAAGTTGATTTACTGGACTACCCCAGCAGAAAACTATTTCTTTTTGTTTTGCTTGAATATTTTTTTTCCACCTCCTCCCTTGGGTTAGCATATTGAATTATCTTATTGTGTGGTCAGATGAGTGCCAGAGCAAGTACACAGAATGGGGACAGCAGCATCAAGCCTGGAAGAAGGGAAAACTCCCTTTTCCGGTAGCAGAGATACATTTGGTCTGCTTAGCTGTCCTATCTGGAAGTCTTCTGTGCCACTGTAGACTGCTGTGGTCGGAAAGGGGGTGGGCTATGTATAAATCCAAGAAAACAAAATAATTAAGACACTGGGTTTGTTCTTATTGTTAGCCTTTACTTACTGTCCTTGATAAGTAAAATGTCCACAGACTAAACATTCAGAACAGATCATTGGATAAAAAAACGCTTCTCTGCAAAGTAGATAAAAAAAGAGGGAGGAGGAATGGCCTTTGCACAAGGAAAAGCAGGATTTTTGTGCCAGGCTAATAGTGGTATCTTTCGCCGAATTCAAGGCTGTTTAACTCTTCAAATATTTTCAGTTTTTCTTGCCTACTTACTAGGTTTGCAGTGTGTAATTTGTATGAATTGTAGAAAAGTGCTATTTGGTATAGATAAATTGTTTTTATTAATTCAAAATAGAAATATGAAGCATCTTCTCTCTCTTCATCACCTGAATAGAATGCTCAATAAAACATGATAGTTTTCCCATGTGAGCCAGACATTCTTGTCAACTTTGTTTCTCCTCTTAGAAATCGTTGTTGAAAACTAGACTTTTCCTTAGCTGCGTGCTTTTTAGAGCTTAGTGAGCTGATTGAGGTCCAACAACTACAGCCCTGCTGAGTCTAGCTTCTTCAGTTTGTTCTGGTCTATTTGTTGCAAAGGTTGGTGTTTTTGTTTTAGGGTCCTCTGTTTACTTTTTTCCATTCTTGTGAACTAAAATGTTTTATATTCTCATCTTTTCCACGAAACTAAGAGGGTATCTTTCTTCGCAAATAGCTGAATCTTCTAAAGTCTATGTGACAGGCTTTCCAAATGAGGTTCTGGTTCTGCTCATTTTGTTTCTTTCCAGGAAGAACTGCTATTACTGAGCTTTTCAGAGCAATAATAACAGAAGCGGTGCCATTCCCTGGCATTTCCAAGATGTTTCTTTGTGCCCAGGGCATTTTGTTAGTCTTCAGCTGTGGTATTGCATGAGGAACTTGTAATCAATCCATTAGCTAACCATTATGGTCTGAAAGTAGCAATACACTGAATGCATTAAATCAGATGTACTTACGATTTTTCCCTCAAAATGACATGCTTGAATAATTTTGTTGATGATCTTTCTATTGAATTGCAAATATTTGGCCATCTAAATATGAATTCTGTTGTGTGTTCAAAACCAAAGCCTTTTCAATTATTTCTTGTTTGTCGTCTTGTTGTGGATTACATTTCAAGATCAGGAAGAGAAATGCAGGAAGTTGGAATGTCATGATGTGTTTTCTATTTTCTCATGAACATACGTTTTTCTTGCTGTCATTAATCTCACGTCCTTGCCCCTGCCGCCCATGACTTAACTGGTAATTTAGTCCTGTGGAACTCTATCATTGCAGGAACCTTGATGTCAGGAATTAGTCTACTTAATTTTATAATTTAATGTACTTAATAGGAGACAGGTAATGGGTAATATTGTAGTTTTACTTCTTTTTTTTTTTTCCTTTGAAATTTTCCTAAGAATGTAAGAATGGCCACATAGATGAACCTTTGGTCTGACTCAAACTTGGTATCTTTTCTCCAAGTATAGCTGTAACCTGGTGCCAAGGGAGAGGTAGGAAGGGTGCAAACATATATGGTATTTTCTGCTAAGGCATTGCTCATCTCCACCAATTTTCTGCTTGGAACTTCTGAGTCAGGTGTAGTTTCTGTTAAGGATTATTCCTTCCACTTAGTCTGCATTTCTTCAGCTACGTCTTCAAAAGGCAATTTAATGAAAATGGCCTTTTATATTTTTCAGACCTTCATGTCTTATACATTTTGTTATTACAAAAAAGCTACCCTAGTTTTGTGAGGTTAATGAAGATTACACTTCTGCTCATCCATCTCCCTGTTCTTTAAATTACCATGTTTTGTTTTTTATTCTTATTGTACTTGGTTTCCAAAGGGGAAGGTCATGTGGTATGAGGGTCAAACTCTTCCTGTAAGAACTGCATTTTGAGGTGATTCACAAGTGAAAAACGGCTTGAATCTTAGCTTTAAGTTGACTGTGGAACTGGCTGATGCAAATCTTTTATGAGTTGTAAGCAGAAATTATTCGGGAAGCCATTGAGGAACCTCTGAGAACCCAGAGGTTCTTGTTGTTTAGCTTTTGGATTAACAGAGAGTTTTGAAGAGTGATTGCAACTGGCTGATACAAGACTTAGGGAACCAATACAATATTTTCATTTTACAGATGGTATTGCCCTCTGTGGTCATTTTGTGTTTGTTTCACTATTACAGTTCTCACTGATGAACATAATAAAATGTCTTGTTCAAAAACTATTTTTCTTCTAAATGCTGTTCAGTCATCATGCTCTAATAGTCGTTTAAACACCACGCTAATTCTTTTATTGGGCCATAATGAAGATAATTAGGTAGTGCCTTTAGTTTGGTGAAGTCTACACTAACTTGAATCTTTAACAACCTTAGTGAAAGTAGTTAGTTTTAAGTCTGTCACAGTTCATGCCTGATTGTTAAAATAAATGTTTTTAGTTTTAACTGTTACCATTTGGATGACAGATTCTGTAGCATATTTTTAATTAATCAAATCTTAATTCATCAGCTTCTAAACACACCTTGTGATTTCTTTTTAGACCAGTTACAGTCCTAACGTATTGCAAGGAATCCTATATGTAACTTTTTCTTGCCGAGTGCTCTTCTGAGAGGTGCAATTGCATGACAGATATCAGTCCTACAGGTAGATCTTATGTAGCATATCAAAAGAGGCACAAATTCTGCAATGCCTTTTGAAGATTGGAAATGTATGGCTGGTCTTCATCTGTTGAAAACAGATCCATAATTTAGAGAATTGTGTCCACAATGCAGCTCTATGGGGAGCTGCAGAGAGGCTTCTGATGAACATGCAAAATATTTTTTTTCTTTTTACTTCTTCCTCTTCTGTAGATGGTACCATGTGGCTTTGTTCTTTTCAGTTTTCTTCCTAGTTGGAGAACAGTAAGAAAGGTAATATTGCTGGCACAGAACTAGACTTAATGAAACAGAGTAGCTGGAGAGAGTCAGTGGGTGTATTGCAAAAAAGAATAAATTAACACAACAATAATAATAAAAAAAAAACCAAACCACAAAAGGAAACCAAACCAAGGATGAGCAATGGAAGAATAAAGTTCAGCCTGGCATTTTTTTCTGTGAGTAAAGATTGGGCATGGCTTGAGTCAATTGCTTTAAGGTTCAGAGATGTCACACACATTTTTTTTAGGTTTGGTAATAATATTTGAAACAAGGTAGCCATCGCAGAAAAAATATGGTTGTTTTCATTAGCTATAGTTTCCCACATGGAATTTATTTTGTGCTGAATCTCCATACCCTGTTTGTTTCATTGGCTCTTTTTCTCATTCAAAATTTTATTTTTTCACTTCCTTGAGCATGGGTAACTTGTCTGCTCCAGGTCTTGGCAAAGTCAGTGAATCTTCAGGTACTGAAGATGACTTCTATGTATGACAGGAACTGTTATTAGACAACAGTGCAAGGCCCAATATACTGCTATTGCATTGTATTTTTTATCTTGCTATAGGAACTTCGTTGCTTGGCACTACCCAATAGTGTCTTTTTTCCCTAGAATAAATATTTTTTTCTTCAGTGTTTGCAACTTCTAATTCACATATAATTGTTTTGCATCCTTCATGTGTATTTTTTTTTCTAACTTTCCTTAAATAAATGCAGCCCTTTTTTCCACTTTTGTGGCCTGATTGGATTTTCTTTAGCCATACTCTATTGACAACTCCAACTGTCAAAGTTAAATGTGTTCAGGTGTTGCATTGCTGAAACTGCAAATGGCAAGTCAGCTTCCCCCTTTAGGGCAGACTGATACTCCAGAATCTGGTTTGCATTGCTCTCTTGCAGGTTTATCATTACAAGTGTATCATTTCAAAATGCTGCCTGGTTATGTGCTTTGAGGAGGCTGGTGTTTGTAACAGAAGAACTAAATTATCCAGCAACTTCAGTTCCTGATGTCTGAATCACATTTCAGTACCCGCACATAGTAGAAAATTTTTAATTTGTTATGCCTTAAGCTCTAGTTTGTCAAGCAGGAAGTTTTTTCCTGCTAGAGCTTCTGATGTTGCTTTCATGGTTTCTAATTCTATTTGCCTGGTTTATGTAACCTACACAATAACCATTTTCAGTTCATCCAGTTAATATTACTGGGTATTTACTTAAATGTCTGAGAAGGTGTATTCATTTTTATTTTTATATTGTCTGGGCAGCCTATAGCATATAGTAAAGTCCTTTGTAAGGTGGTAGTGAAAAATAAAAAAAATGAAATATCAATATCAAGACATGACAGTGAGCTAGGACATCCTGAGTCAGTCCTTGCCCAGATGATACAAACTGAAACCTTTGATTTAGTAAAAAAAAAAAACCAAAACCAAAAACCCACAAAAAACCAAACCCAGCAAACATACTGTTATTTTTAGTGCAAGTCATAAAATGACTTCAAACAGCACTTTGGGAGAAGACTAGATTTAATAGATTAAGATCCTTGAGTTCCTATATTTTGTGGGTCTTTCCCTTGGTGCAGTTTCATTCCAAAATCAAGAAAAGCATTATGCCTTACTATTTTTATCTGTTGTGCTTTTTGGTAGACAATACCATGGCCTTCAAAAACAAAAATTATTCAAAGATGTCCGTGTATTGTTTTACTTGCATAGCTAGTTCCACAGGCATTCTTCCTTTCTTTCTTTTCAAGATATTTATTCACATTTGGAGTCACTGATCTAAGGCAGATTTAGAAGAAAGGCTGCAATAGTGTATCATGAGGTGAAAGACTTCAGTGTTGGATTGCTGTGTTCTACCTGCTGGGAACCATTTGTCTGAGGGAGCGGAGAAGAGCACATGAGTTAGTCTGTCATCAGTTGTCATTAGTTGAACATGCTGAAATAGCTCAGCTCAGCTGCCCAGCCATACGAGTCCTGCAGCCACTGCAAAAGGAGTCATTGGGACTTGGTGGCTGGGGCACGGTAGGAGGGTTGGGGTCCTGATGGCAGTGGGACTGGCTTTGGCTGATGTGGAACTGCAGCTGCTTCAGTTCCGCATTTATCTGATGAGGGTTGAAACTGTGTATTTGCCTGTCCGTTGAGTCTTCAATGCTAAGGATTGAAAATAAGTCAAGACAGTGAAGTCCTGGACATGCAAGCAATTTGTGACAGGGTAATCTATGTATTAGCTTTGTACGTATTAACTGTCCATAGCTAATCCTACTGTGTGGCACATGCAAGGAGCATGAGGCAGTTCACACAAAGTAGGTTACTTGATATTTGCTGCAGTGGATGAAGGAACTGCAAATAAGGAAGAGGTGCCACACTATAAATTCATGTGCCATAATGCTGGCCAGTAAACTCCTCCTGTATTTAGATCTTTAAATTTAATGAAGCTGCTAACTTCTTCATTTCAGTAAGTAAAACTTTGTGCACAGGCTGCTCCAATCCCATTAAATTTTGAGTAAAATGTATACACTGGAATTTTATCACCTTTTCAGATATTAAAAGCTGTGGAAGAATTTGAAAATAACATGTTTTCTTCCACTTTGAACCAAGCTTGCAAAAACGTGTGAAAAGCCCTTCAAACTTGAGGAGGAAGTGGGAATGAAAGTCTTTGGTAAGAAAAACATTATGAACGGACCTCCAATTAAAGTTAAAATACAAATGAAGGATAATTGTTTAGTCATGATAAATCAGTATTCTTTTAAATTTCAGCTGCCTTTCTGCCTGCAGAAGATTGTGATTAGTAGTTAGTGGTATATTCTAGAGCAGCTGTTCCTACTGTAGAGCTTGACTTCTATGGATGTATTGGCTAACATGGCTGGACCTTTGTTATTGAAACATCTTCTGTTCAGTCCATTATGGCCCTGGTGTGTTTATAGTTGCAATACCGTGAGGATGCACTCATTCTGTTAAAACTGCTGATGTGCCTGAATGGGATGGCCCTCAACCTGTTCATCTTGTGGACCAAGTACAGGGAACATGTTTCTATTTTCTCTCTCCCTCCTTCTAACTTGTAATAGTACCTGGCGCGTACATCCAAGGCTAAAGGGGAAAAAGCACTTCTAAATTTCTGGCAACACTGGGAACACACTTTGCTTTTGATTCAAAGTGAATCAATCCTATTAAGATAAAATGGAGAGTAAAACATATGCAGGAGTCAAGTAATGTTTGGTTTCTCAGGGGTGTGTCCTGTATCCCAAACTGTGCTGACCCTCAACATGCACGTGTGCTCTTTCTTGCCCCCTTGGTTGGGAACCGGCAATATTCTGTGTGGAAATAACCTGAATAGCAAATATCCTGCAAAGGCAGAGCACACAGGAGCCATGTGAATGCAGGAAGGCTAGCAGGCTGTAAGGAGCTGGGAAGTGACAAACTTGTAGTGCAGTGTTTCTGCCAGTGGGGTGATGGACTTGTTCTTTTGAACTTCTCTGCCCTTCATTCTTCCGAAACTTTTAGGAGCTTTGTATCTCTGAAATCTTCAGCTCTCTAAAGCTTGCTGTTAGGAAGAGCCATCAGCAGAAAAGAGTGACTACTTAAGCCCCACTTCCTCAGGTAACTAAAAACAGTTTGAGTAAGAGTTTTGATTACTAACTCTGTGGCAGAAGGAGAATACAGTTTAAAAAAACTTAAATCATTTGTTTAAAAAATACACACTGTTGCTTGAAGTAAGAAGTGAAATGAAGGCCACAACTGGGCTTTTTAAGTTAAGCAAGAGATAATATTAGTCTTGTATGTGACAGATATACTAAATAAATAATTACCATATTTTCAATAGGAAATATACAAGAAATAAAGTCCAGGAAGAGCTAAGCTGAAATAAACATAGAAATGCAGCACAAATTACTCTAAGGTGTTAGGTATTATTTATTAAACTATCAGAAGTGTTGCTGAGTGGGAAGCAATAGTGATAATAACTTTTATACTATGGAAACATAGAGTAATTTAAAGAACAGAGGACGTTAATTGTTCTAGCCTTTAAAAAGGGAGCTGATGATGATCTGTCTTAATCAACTTCTTATGCTTTTGTCCATATTTAGTTCCATGTTAAAATGATTTAAAATGTTTTTGGTGAACCAGAATACTAGTCTGCTATTGCAGTAGCATGCTCAGTGTTGTTTAAAATACCTTTTACTTTTTATGCAGCTGAGCATAACTAAGTTCCCAGTCAAACCTTTTTGTTGGAGACACAAAGTGAGTAACTTCTGTCGTTAGCTGTGGGTAGTTCCTAAAAAAACAAAAGCCAAAGCCCCATACTTGTTCACTAAAGTACCAATGAAAGGGATGACTTGATCCCTTTTTGTGGATGGTTTATTTGGTTTGGTTCCTGGGACAGTGTGTGTGGAGTTCAGAGCTCTTCCCATTTAGCATTCCCTTTCACAACTCTTCCTTTTCATTTATTTATTTTTTAAGGCAACAACATTATTGAAATTACAAAGGAAAATCTATAGGTTTTCTCCCATAGAACTGCTTGAATTCCAGATTTCTGTCTATTGAAAGAAACACTTGCATTCATTTAATAGCCTTTAAAATTTTTTTAGTATGATACTAATAAAAGCATTTTCCAGTGGTCTTCAAGTGTCCTGAGGTCAACCAGACTTTCATTGTAGTATTCTGCAAAACATATGCTAATGTTGTATCAAATCAAGTTTAAATCACCAGTCATTCTTAAATCAGTGTATAAAGGTCCACCTGAAAATATTCTGCTTACATGGCAATGAGGGCTTCTGATTGTGATTTAGTTGACATTTCGTAATATACCTGCTCGAACAAGTCCTTGCATAAAATCATCAAGCTGCAAGCTCACTGTATGTGGTAATTCTAAAAGCTTATAGTGACAATTTGACATGTAAGTGTTTGATCACATTCAGTAAGAAGTAGTGTAAGAAATAGAATTAAGACTTACCATGCTAGTAGCTGTATTCCTGTCGGCTGCATGCAAGAAAGGAGTGAGTGGGCATGACAAGCAAATGTGGAATAGCTTCTCTCAGGGAAGGCATTTGCTAGGTCCTAATTACAGACCAGCTTGAAATCTTTGTAATAAGTAATATTAATCATTAAAACCATGGGTGGTATTGTTGTTTCTGCACATGTTTTACCCTGCTTTGTGTCTTGCTAAATCCTTAATACTGTCTTTTTGTCTTTTCTGGCTGCTGTTTTCATGTGATCATACATTGAGAAAGTGTGTATTTGTTACCTTTTGGCTTTATTTCATGGGAAGGAGAGAGATGGGAAGGACACAGACATTCAAGAAATGCTATACTCCAAACTGTAAGGCTAGGTGTCTGTTGAATGAATTGGGCTGTGAGTAAAGAACTGAACAAATAATTAAAATATAATGTATTTTAAGCCTTGTTCTACTTGTTCATTTTTATATGAATCTCTAGAAAGAGGACTTCCTATTAGGAGAAGATCTTAAAATCAAGTCCCATGTTTTTGTCTGATTGGGAAATGCTGAATGTGAAGAAAATTGCTTTCTTTACATCAGAGCTACCATGCTAATTTTTAAAGAAGTTTGGTTTTAAGCTTGTCATGATGTTAAATATTTTGTAGAATACCCATGTAGCACCACAGAATTATGACGGGATCAATGAGCTTTTATTATGCTCGTGCATGGACACACACTCTCCCTGCCTTCAGACAGTGAAGATTGCCTTGAGCAAACATCACTTGTAATTTTTAAAGCAAAATTTTGAGCCTTTGGTTGTTTTGTAAAATAAGTACATCCAACTTTTTTTTTTTTCCATGTAGGGCCTGTGTTACTGATCTTGGAACAAACAAGTTAGTGTATTTCCAAGAAAAATACATCTGTGGACTTGGCTGTTGAGAAAAATTGTAAAAAGCTCCAAAGCATTCCATAAGGGAGAGGGGAGTATGTATCAGATATTTTGTATGGAGCCTACCTTGGAATGATAAATATGTTTTTCATGTTCCAGTGGAGATGTAGCAAAGAATAATCATAGAATATCTTTTTCAAGTTATATATCTGTAATACTATGGATGGATGTAGCAATCAGTAATGTTGATTTCAATAATCGTCCCTTATTGGTTCAGCTTTCATGTTCTGTGTCAAGAAGCAAATGGAATTGAAAATGGAAAGATGTTAAAATTACTTAAATACATGTTTTTGTCTGGAGAGTATACTCACCTTCATACCCACAAAGTAAATAATTCCCTGTATTAAAGAAGAAAAAATTTGCATTGCCTTGAATGTAATTTAATCTTACTTAGTATTTTGGGACATGGAATAAACCCCATATATTTCACAATTTTGGGGAAAGTGAAATCACCACCCTTGGGAGGTTAAGAGGTCCAGTTTTACTTGCAAAGTAGTGTTTGTCTTTTCAATAGTGCTCAGGACTGTGGTCAGGACTTGGCCAATACAAATAAAACCTCCTTTTCATGCACAGCCTGCAAAATAACTTGGAATAGGCCATGATGGAGGCAGTGAGAATAGGAAGTAGAGGAGGAGGAGGAGTACTTGACTGCATCTTTAAGCTTACATTCTGCTGAATGCAATGCCTGATTTTTATTTATTTCCTTATCTTCCTCTTTTCTTGTCTTGGCAATAGCATAGTCGGATAATACAGTCTGATATGGGAGGGAGGGCAGTATTTCTGTAGCTTTCATTAAAGGAAGCTTTTTCCCAAAGACAATTTGGTTATGGTTTCTTTGGCCTGCTTGCCACAATCATTTCTAAAGGCTACTTACCAGATGTACTATCTTTATTAGCGTACTGGGTATGCTAATCTCTGTATAGAAGACCTTGTTTGATCATGGTGAAGTAGGAAATCTTCAAAATATTTTTCTTTATGCAGTTCCTTAATCTGAATGAGTGTGATGGACAAAATATCAACACTTCATTGTTTGATAGTAAGTCAAGGTACTCTTACAAGCAGTCATTGCCCTTTAACTGTTTATTGAAAGTAGCTTTTGAAGAGTGTTGCCTTTCAGTGTAAGAAGTCTGCAAAGAATAATAGTCACGACAAATTATTTTTTGCTTAGGAATGTAAAGATTAGGAATGCAGAATAAGCTGTTCCTGTTCTTTAATAAATGCAAAATATCCTTATTGTCTGTTATCAAAAGATAAAATAGGGTCACTTTTTTGAAGTCTTAATGGCTTTATCTGATTGGCTAATAACTGAGTATGCTTTTAACAGTGTGAAATCTAATGTTTAGACTGAGAATACCTTAAAACAAAGAAAAACGATTTAACCCTCTGGTACCCCTGATTATTATAACAACAATATATGCATAAAACTGCTTATGACTCTGTAAGACTGCTTCCATGTACAGGACCAGTCTAGTGCAAAGTTTTCTAGTAAGTCTTCTAAGAATTTTTGTTTACCAATATTCTCTGTAAATATAACCCACGATTTTATTTTTTGTCAAGTTGCTGAAGCCTTAGCTTCAATCTGCTGTTCTTAATACAGTTTGATCTCCTAGGTTCTACAAGGAATTGTGGGGTGTGGTGGTTTTTCTTGTGTGGTTTCCCCCCCCGGTAGTGTCTTAATCCGTGTTTGTCTTTTTTTTTTTTTTGGGGGGGGGGGGGTGTGGTTGTGGTGGGTTTTTTTGTTTTATTTAAAGGGACTTTTGTGGTAGGGGAAGGCCTGACTATCATCATAGTTTCTGTAGTTTTAATTTTCCTTTCTTAGGTGCTTTAAATGGAAGTTTATTTAGTTTCAGTTGAGTTTGCTTAAACTTGGTATAAAGTCTCAGTGTTGGACTTCATATTTGTTGTAGACAACCTGATTGTTTATTCATGCAAATAATACCTTTTTTGCATACTGTTACACTCAAATGATTGATAGCCATCAAGTAAGCCTTATTTTTGTACATTTGTTTGCAGTATTTATGGTGATATTGATAAAATAGCAAAGGAAAAGATCTCAGGCTTTTTTTTAGTTATTATTGCATCAATAATGGAGTAGGATATGGTCTTTTAAGTAATTGTCCTTCAAAATCAAAACCCCAAGCAACTTTCAGTGCAGCTGCACTGTTGGCAGAGAAAGGGGGTTATTTCAGTTGCTGTCCTGACAGATATTCCTGTGTGTCACAGCAATAAAATAGATGTAGGTCTAATTCTGACCTGGACCAGAGGGAGAGGGTGTTTGTGCACCCCCACAGCTGTAGCCACATTACAGGACAGATTGGCTGCCAGAGGGCAACAGCCTTCTGAGCGGCTTTCTTGTCCTTACTCTGTCAGATGCATGGGGCAACCTGTAGGGCAAGAAGAGTAACAGGGTTCCTTTTGTAGAGATCTCAAACTCTTTGAATGCAGGAGGAAAATCTCTCTCTGTCCTTAAAAGCCTTCTAGCTGTGAGTGCTGTTATGCCTTTCTGTAATTAAAATATAAGGAAGACATGCTGCTTCCCACAAATGCTACCGAGGAGTCTGCTGTGATAATCTGACCCTAGGCCCAGACTGACAGGGTGCCAGGCTGTACCCTCCAGTTTTGTCACTGTAAAGCAGAAGGTGTGGTTGTTGTCTCTTCCCTCCCCGCCCTCTTTTTTTTCGTAGATTGGAAGGGACCTTTAGAGGTCATCTAGTCCAACCCCCCTGCAGTGAGAAGGGACACCTTCAACTAGATCAGGTTGCTCAGAGCCGGGTCCAACCTGACCTTGAGTGTTTCTAGAGATGGGGCACCTGCCACCTCTCCGGCCAACATGTGTTTCACCACCCTCATAGTAAAAAACTTTTTTCTTTATATCCAGTCTAAATCTACCTTCCTTTAGTTTAAAACCATTAAACCAAACCATTTTAAACAAAAAAAAAAAAGACCAACAGTTTTTTGTTTGGTTTTCCTTCTTCCTTTCTCTCCTAGCCAGACACCCCCTGAGAAATATATTGCTATTGCTTTATTGATTTGGTAGAACTCTTTAACTCTTGTTGGTTTAGTTAGTCTTTCATATAGATGTTTATATATATACACACACATACATATAGGTAATATAGGTAATGTGCATATCTACCTGTTGAATGTGTGCTAAATAAAAGAAGAAAACAGGGATATGACTCAGCTTGATGTCCTGATGCTCTATAAAAGCATTTTCTTGCTCTGGTTTTGGTTTCTGTTCTACGTTTTATCACATTTAATTTTATTTATTTTTAAGCTTAAAGTAACTTTTAAAAAATCTTTTAAAATATTGTATCTAGCAGATGTTGCAAGTGAACAATTTTTTCTGCCTGTAAACAAAAGGCTCAGGTGATTTTGTAGGCTTAAGATTCAAGGAGGTTTTCATACTCTTATTTTGCCTTCTTTCCTCCTCCATCTCTGTGTACAATAAAAAAGGTGACTAAAAAAGGGGAGGGGCAAAAGGAGAGCAGTTTTGCAGAGTAGTGGTTAAAAGGGTTTCTTTGCTCTCAGTGGTTCCCTTGTTCTGTAGAATTTAGTGAAGACTACATCTTTCAATGGACAGTGAAAATTACGTATTTTAGACATAGTATAAGGTTTCAATATGAATCTCTACTCTGTTTTTCAAGAAACTGTGGCCGAATTTGGTTATTTGAGCTAAGGTGGAACAAGCCAAGTACTTCAGAAGCAGAATGAATACCAAGGCTATGATTCTGTTGCCTTGTCAGCTAAACCTTAGTAAGTTTAAGAGATACGCCAACAGACCAAGGAGGACTGCAATTTTTATGAGATGTTTTGGTTTAGTGATAGGGAGAGTCATCCTGAATGTACCCATGCTCTGCCTTCGAACAAGGAGTTTAAATTGAATGGATGCTTCACTTTTCCCTTGTGTTTCCTGTTTTCTTCCACTTCACCTATTTGCATGCTTGCCATCCAGTTCTACTCTGCTATGTCAGTGTAACTCTCAAGTAATTGCACAGAATTTTCATGAACTTTATAAAACTAATATCAATATTTCTTTATGTTGGTGTGCATGGGAACAGTTTCTTGTTCAAGGCTTTATATAGCATTTGAATGTTTCTAGAGGGTTGTGTTCAGGTGAATTTTCCAGTCGGGAATATTAGATAATAGCACTTTAAGCTTGTTGGACGACTGCTGAAAATCTAGATTTTTTTGTTCAGTTTTCCTAGGCATGCAACTTCCTCTTCTCTGGGGAATGTTGATTAAAAGTTTCAATGTTTTTAAGCATAATTTACATAATTTATGCTTCGATTGAAATTTTTTTAAAATGAAATTTTCTAATAGCCTTTTTTAAGGGTATATTTTTATCAACCTTTATGGATATTGTTACAACACTAACCAAAGCCTCAAAGTGAAAAGTGTTGTCACTTGACAACTTGATCCAACTTGGCCTGACCAAAGTAGTGTCTTTTCACTGTGCTAAACTTCTACAGCTGTATCCCAGGTTGCTTGGCAAGCAGTGGCCAACACTGAAGTTTTCTTGCTTCCTCTTGTGAAATACACTGTGAATTCTGAAGGTCCATAAATTCTTCAAGAAATATTTTTATTGATGGTTACCCATCTAAATTAAAGCAGTTTAGGCTATGTATATGCTTGAGGGTTTTGAGCAGCAATGTCGCATGCTACAGTGGCATGAAGAATGGCTTATGTAAATTGAATTTGTTCCCAATGAGAGGTTCTTCAACCATGCATCTGTTATGTTTTGGGTTTTTTTTTTGTTTGGTTTTTTCCCCGCCCCTGCCCCAAGATATGCGCTTTATTAACAAATTCACTTCATGGACTAGCCCTAGGAATTGGTCAGAATAGCTTCAGCCAGGAAACTGTTGTCTGCGGAGCCCTCTGTTTCCCTTTCTGGGATCACAGCAATATGAGTAGCAAAAGAAGCAGGGGATTATAAAAGCACCAAGGGTAGTTTCATGACTAAAACATTTAGAAGCTACCCTAGACTATGAATTATTTTCTTGTATTTATAGTCCCTGTGATGGCAGATGAGCCATCTACCTGTACCTTTGGAAAGGTGGTCTTAATTTTCTAGCCACCCTACATGTGGCTTTAACCTTACTTGCAAAAGAATTAGGCATTCAGTGTTGTTACAGAAATAAATGAGACCATTTGAACACCTGTAGTGTTGTGTAAAACTGCATAATTTAAGAAGAAATGTTGTTGGTTTTGGATTTTAAATGCTCAATATTAAGGTACTTCAGTGCTAAAAAGTGCTTTCTACAGTTCCCTGTTTATAATAAACCCTTTTTAGACATTTTGTGGAGATTTTACCATAAGTATTGGTTAATTTCTTATGTTGTGGTGATGAGCATGGCAGATAAAGTCAGTAGGAAGTTAATAATCCACAAAAGGTATTTAGTGACTTTGTCAAGTCACTAAGTTTAGTCACAAGGTTTTAGTTGCCTAAGCAAAACTAAAAAACTAAAACAAAAAACCAAGGTTCAGTCAAGTCACAAGGTTTAGTGCCTGTGCAATAACTAATGCATAGGCTAATCAACTGATAAGGAAATGAGGAAAAAACCTACTGATTTAATTGGCTTTTAAGCTTTTTGTTTTAACCTGAATAAGGTAGATGTCCTAGTTAAAATATTACGTGGTGATATAGTTAAAGGTTATTTTCTAATGCATGTATGAGTAGGTTGGCTATGGTTGCACGTGGAACACTGCTTGCAGTACTGCCCGACTTCAGTGTGTTTTACAGAGCAGAATATTGTTGTGGTGTTTTCCACTTAACTTCCTAGATTTAAATGTCATCTTTATAGATTACTTCTTAATACCAATTTTATATTGATACAGTAATCTTCTCAGGGTTGGAATTACCTTCATTTTGCTCTTTTCTTTCTATAGCATGCATTTCTCTGTTTCAGTCGAAAATAGAACTGCTGGCACTAGTGTCCTTAATTACCTTGTTAGTCAATAAAGCAGTTATCGTAGGCGCTTTTCCAGCGGGCATTGTTTGCTGACAGCATTTCTTTGCGATTTGGAAATCAGCTTCAACTTCAGGTCTTCTCCAGACATTACTGGCTCCATTAGTGCTCTTTTAATTCTGAACTCGCCCGTGTCATGGCTTATACCTGGTGTTTGTCTGTCTTGATTCCTCACTCCAGAGTCTGCCTTGCTCCAGCTCAAGTGTCTTGTCCAGGTGTGGTGGTGTTCTCGCCTTCTGGGTCTTCTACCCTCATGTATGTTCTTTACTAGCAACAGGGGATGAATTGAGAGTACTGGGGAAAGATGCCATATTTTTGGTTCTAACTGGCACTATAACATTAAAAACACAGAGTAAAAACAAATTGTGGAGCATACTCTGTGTAGGCAGGTGCGTTGAGAGAATTTATCTCTGTGCTCGTGAACTAATATACACATGGAAAGTTTTCAAAAGCCTATTGCTTGTCTGCATTTGGATAGATTTGCACAAGTGACAGAAGGCCTTAGTACCAGTTTGTAACTTTTGCTCATGTCAGTTATCAATTTGCATATATGAAGTACTATTTATGATTTTTTAAAGAGGTAGTAGCATAGAATATTTTCCTGTAACCTGTTTTGGAAATGTTTGAGTCCTTTCTTCTGAAGCTTCCCCAAATATACTAGGTAATTTTATGAGAAGGTAAACTTAATTTTAGCAAATTTTTTAGCAGCTGGAAATACGAACTTATAAGGGCAAATAATGGGCAACATAGGGCTTCCAGCTTTGTCAGTACTGTGTCTCAGCCAGATGCAGGTTTTCTTGAATGTTCTTTTAAAACATTCTTAAATAGAATTTTTGGTACAGTAATAGGATAATTGTGTACCATTAAAATGATACTATTTTCAGCCTTAATATTGAAGACTGTGGTGCTTAAGTCTGAATTTCAGGCTTGTCTTAGGTTTAGTTTAAGTTTTAAATGTCGCTTTTTGTTTCTCTGTAGGATCGGTGTCTCAGTACTTGCTAATAGTTTAGTTGGAGAAAACAGTTGGCTGTTTTCTGTTACAGGCAAGTAAAAAAAAATGTAGACTGTAGATTGCTCAAATGTGAGATTATTAAGGATTTTTGCTTCAATAACATTACTCTACCAAAACTCTAATCTTGGCAGTGCTTCCCTAGACATACTTGAAATTGGTTACACCCATCTTTTGGCTACATAAAGCAGGGCATTAGTTCATAGGACAGAATTATATTTACAGGGATGATGCAGCCAATTTTCCTGTTGCTGCATCATCTGTTTCAAATGACTTACTACCCATGTGTTCATTCTTACACACTGGTTACTGCCTTTTGAAATTCATAGTCTTTCACAATTCAAAAATGCCGTTTCTTCTGCAGACAAGGAAGTGTTCTGCAGTTGCAATAAGTGTCTCAGCAGCTAACTTCCAGGTAACTAGAATAAAGTATTGCTTTGAATGATCAAGTCTTAATGATGAAATGTTTACTAGTTTTTTTAAAGATTACAACACAATACTGCCATATTAGGAAAGACTCATAAAACAAAATGTTTCAAACAAGTATTTAAGATTAATTATTCTACAGAAGTAATCAATACTTTTCGTAAATATTTCATCTAAAAAGTGTCATCTGTACTGGAGTAGGACAGGGCCATCTGGGCCAGTATCCTGTTCCCCATAAAAAAAGGCTAGCTAAGGAAGAGAGACTATTAACTAGGACAATACCAAGTGAGACCTCACTAAAGCACGCTCCCAGTCTCTCAAAATGCACATTGCATGCAGTTCCTGAGCTATAAGTGGGGTCACTGCATTTAATAGGCGTGCAGATTTTTTCTCCATGAATGCTTATTTCTTTTTGAACCCAGTTTAACCTTCTAGTATCCGTAACATTTCATTGCAACAATTAACATGGCCTAAATTTACACTGTGCAAAGAGCCACTTCTGATGATGATTTTGTACCTGTCTTATAGTAATTTAATTTGGTATCCCCTAGACAGTGAACAATCTTTCATCCTTGTATTCTTCAGAATACTACAGCTGGAGTTTTTAATACAGTAGTGTATTAAAAATATCATTAACTTGCACCTCAAAAACTTCATGAAAGTTAATCATCCATATACTGTCTAAATAATAAGTGTGCAGTTTCATATGAAATTTTTAATGCACTTTTTTGTTCTGATATTAAGTAACTGTTGCTACTGTATCCTGTTTTCAGCCAGTTTTGCTATGCAGACTTTCAGCATAGCTTTGATCAAAGGCTTTGGTTTATTCTAAGGAATACTTTAAAATAAAATATGTATCTAGGTTGATGATTCGTCGCAGTTGAGACAGCACTGTTTGAAAAGAAAAACATTATTAACTTCAATCGAAATGGTGATGGGCTTTTGACTACAAATGTGCTGCCAAACTGTGGCAATGATTGCTCTGTATAATACATTTTATAAAATTATTTCAGGTAGCTTAATCTGTTGTCAGACTTTGTCATTGTAGGGGGTTTGGGGCTTTTTTCAGCTGAGTAAATGTTGACCTACTTGTCTGTTTAATAAATAGTTTTTCTCCTTTACTCACAGTCTACCTATGTAAACTAAAACATAGTATTAGATTAAGAACTTTTTCAAATAGTTTATATCCTCTTGGAGGTTTTCATATGAATTTCCAGGTAGAACAGGAAGGCCAAATGGTGTGCATGTTACAAGCAGATGGCAGAGTTAAAAGGCAGTAAAATATAAATGGAATTAAAAGTTTTGATATTGAACAGCATGCTTGCTGTCAAACATCTTTTTAATTTATTTGTTAAAAGTTGGAACCTAGGCTAGCCATTTTTGATACTTCCTTTGCCTTTCCTAAAAGGAATGGAAAAATGTCATTTGATTGACCTAGTTTATCTTCTAGTTTTAAACTAGGTTAAATTAAAAATACAAATGTTAATTTCCTTCAAAGGTGCTGAATAAACTAAATTATGAAAATACTTATTTGGTAACTAGATGTCTTTTAAATTTGATTTCAACAAGTTGTTATTGTACATTTAATTTGTAATCTTCATATTTTCTCTGAATAAAGTGTAATAGAGATGCTGCATCACTTCTTCCATTGAGTTGGAGAACATTAAGTGGACATAAGTGTAATTTGAAGAATGTGTTGTGATACAGCTGTGGAAAGATAATCCTGTTGTAGGCATCACTGTATAAGGTGTTGCAATACATATTTACTTTTGTATTAAGTAGATCTTTAGCACATTACATCTTTCTAATTTCTTCCCTTTGAATTGCATTATTTTTTTTAACTGAGTCAACAGCTCTGCTGGTTCATTTTTAGTACCTGCCATGGTATACTTTCAACTTACTGGTTTTTAGCTGCCTGGTTTGTCTTCTTCAGATGCAGTCTTGACCTAACTCAGTCCCCTTTATAAGTTTTCATAATTTGTGATGTCTCTCCTTGATTTGTAGTTTGCCTAATGGGGCGGTGCTGGCATTGTCGTCTTAGTGGTTACATGTTAGTTACATGTTGGGTTCTGAGAACCTCGCTGAATTCTTGTTATTATGCAGATTATGCTCAAGTCTGCTGCAGGCTTATGTCTGCTTACAGTACATTTGCTACCCTTGCATAATTTCACTAAATGACATATAAATAAAAGAGAAGAGAAATGCCAGCGATTTGGTACTGACAGGAATGCAGACTAGTCGCTTTTTGTTTTCTTTAGTTTCTCTTTTAGTGAATACAGAGTGGTAACGAATGAAATTAGTACTTTGGCTTGCCTTTTCTTAAGGAGAGATTTGGAATATTTCTTAAAGGCTTTTCCAAGTATCAACCATTGAATTACTCTGGAGAGTGCTTTTAATCATATTTTCTTCCAGTGTCAAGTAGGCCATATTATGTGAAGAAATTTTCCATAGACAATTTTATCTGGTTTTCAAGTTTTGTTTTCTTTTGGGTTTTATGACATTTTAAGTAGCCATGAGTTTTCTTCTGTGTAAGTATGTAGCATGTCATGTTGATTACTGGAAAATTAAAGTTTGTAGGAGCACTGTTTTCAGTTTTATTGTTTATAAATAACTTCCGAGTTGTTCATTTTGCTCTGCTTTGTTTACAGTTCTAAATGTACACTGTTAAATTTCCAAGATACAAGTTTTATTGAGAAAAATCTAATGTTAAATAAGAAGCAAAGGTTCCTTTAATTTAAGTTTTCACTTGGTACTGTACAGAGGAAATGAGTTTAAAACCAAATGAGGTAGTTCTTTTTCACAGGAAAATGGGATGACACACATGCAAGTTACTTGCTGTATTTTGTGAACGTTTGCCACGTTGTTTATTGGTTGTGATAGTGAAGCATTAGTGTAGTGATTACCTTGATAATAAGCAGTCAAATGTTAAAAGGTTTCTGACAACTTGACATATGACTTTGGCATTAACTAGCTGCTTGTTCATTTTGAAGAAGCTTACCTCTGATTAAATCTGCCTAGTTGCATGAAGCCTCAGACTATGTAAATCTGGAGCATGTCACTTCCTGTGGTTGCTGGATTCAGTACATGCTATTGAGAATTCTGTATTTTCAGAGGCTTTTTGTATTCTGCTCACGGTGTTTGCTAAGCAGGAACTGTAGCTAAAAATAACTGAAATTAATTTTTCTCTCTCTCTCTGACTCTCTCACTGTAGGATGACGTAGCTTTGCCAAGGATTTATCAGCTAAGCAGAAAATGAGCTTAACATCCTGGTTTTTGGTGAGCAGTGGAGGCACCCGTCATAGGCTGCCACGAGAAATGATTTTTGTTGGAAGAGATGACTGTGAGCTGATGTTACAGGTAATTGCATCAGCCTTCCATGTACAACTGCTCAGATCGTGAACTTAATGCACCAGTTTTATATTCCTTTTGAAAAAGACAATTCCCCACATGTTGGGGAGTGATTGTTTTGGTCAATATTTTGTGTTCATAGAAACAGTTAGTTTAAATATATTGCCTTCAATCATGCAGTTACTGTCGAAGTGCAGAGGATCCCATTTTCTTCATGTAATTCACAGAATGTAAGAATAGAAGATGAAATAAATTTTGCAATATGATCAGTAAAGTGGATTGTGTACTCTATAAAATGTGATAATGCTAAGTGCACTGGATGCTCTTGAAAAGAGCTTTCTCTTTTTTCTGTAACTTGTAATCTAATTTAGTCACATGATCTGATGTAACTCTGTCCCCATCTTGTTGAACAAAGGCAAATGAAATCATTAGAGAAGAGTATTTCTGTATCTCTAAGGAAGTTGAATGACTCAATCTCAATAATGGTTTCAGTGGAACTGTAAAAATGCAAGTCTTGGTGAAAATAGTTTGATACTTCAGTAACTTCCACAACTTTCAGGATCATTATGTAGTAGAACTCTTAGAGCTGTGTAACTGTATTGTTACACAGCCGTATTGCATGCACTTTGCCCTGTCAAAGCTGTAGTCCTCTGAGCTGCTTCTTTCTAGTAGATATGTTTTTGAATGGTTAATGGTAATATTTTGGGGTTTCTTCTTGTCTTTGGTTACTGCAGAACTCTTAAGAGGATTGAACTAGTATTCTCAGCCATTCAATCAAATGTTTTCTTTTGGATTTTTTTGTTCCCAAGATTGGTGTATATAGCCGTTAATGGCCAAATTAGAATCTTATTTGCAAATGAAGTGCTTAGAAACCTACTTTTATGTGTCTACTCAGAAAGCAACATCTCTAGTAAACTCCATTTGGCTCCCAACCTCAGAAGGCATCTGAAGGTTTTATTGGTGTTGGAAGTACTTTGCCCCATCAAAGTAGTTGAAAATACTCTTAATTTCTCTTTAAAGACAGGCAGTATGATGTCTTGGTGATTTATGAGGTAAGTATTTAAAAAAACACAAGAGCAAACCAACACAAAAACCCTCCAACACTCAAAACCAAAAGAAAAGCAACCAAAAAAACCTTACCCTGTTGGGTTCCTACCCAGAAGATTATAATTAAAAAATTTTACCACTAGCTTGTTGTAATGGGTTGTTGTCTCTGAATAAGGGAGACTCTTCCGTCTCTCCCCTATGCCATCTCCTCTCTGTGGTTGATCAGTCCCCAGAGTGAAGCTGAGTACTCGAGCATTTATTATTTTGTGTTACAAAATTTCAGTCGTCATCATCATCTTCACAAATATCTGCCTCTGATTAATATTGTGACTAGATTCTAGTCATTTAGAAATGTTATTTCTTGTGTATTGACTTGAGAGACAGTAAAAGGAATGATGGGGCTTGGTGATTTTCAAGAAAATTCTCTTTAGCCTGCTGTTATGTTAGGTCTACATGCCAGCATGACTGTAACATCACATACTACTGAACGGGGAGTAACCCACCAAAAGAGAAGCTAATAATGTGTTTTTGTTCTGTATGTATAGCTCTTTGTGTACGACCTTCCTTTCTACTCTTGATAACTTGGTTGTTCTGTTACTGCAAAGCATGTGGACAATGCGTGTTAAAGAAAGTAGAATTTAATGCTTTTATTCATGATTTCTTGACAGAAAACGTTATAAAAGCCTTATTAAAAAGCATTTCAGCACTGTTGCATGCTTGATAGAACTAGACCTCAGATCTGTACCTAACCATGTTTCTTCTAACAGGTTTTGTTCATGTCTGGGACTACAGATTTGCTTTAACTGGGTTATTTTGTAAATATGCTCAAACACAGTGTGCAGTCTTTGTATTTAGCTAACTGCTCCAAAGCATCATCCTGCTTGTGGATAGATACAACTTTATCCCCTTGTTTTACCATTATGTTTAGAAAACTTATTGAATCTTGATGAGGGAATCATCTCCAAGGTGAAAAATTCTACATTATTCGTAATATAAAAATTATTTCAGAAAAGATTACTCTTATTTTCTGTATTCTAAATGTTTTCTTAGTAGTTAGGATTGAAGAGTCTTTGTCTAAAATTTATTTTAACTGAGGATGGATTTTTGTATTCATACAGCTCTTGGCACAGTTATTCAGGGTTTTGTTTTTTGTTTGTTTATTATTTCTGCAGTTGTATGTAGATCTTTATACTGGGTCTGTCTGGGATGGAGTTAATTTTTTTTATAGAAGCCCTTAAGGTACTATATTTTGGACTTGTGATCAAAATACTGTTGATAACACACCAGTATTTTAGCTGTTGCTGAACAGTGCGTGCACAGTTGCAAGACGTTCTTGTTCTCACTCTGTTCCTCCTACACACACGTGACTATGTTGGGGATGCACAAGAAGTTGAGAGGGAACACAGCCATGACAGCTGACCCAAACTGACCAAAGGGATATTCCGTGCCATATAATGTCATGCTCAGCAATAAAAAATGAGGGAGGGGGACTTTGGGGAAGGTAACCACTGCTCAAAGGCTGGATGAGCATTGGTCTGCTTGTGGGAGGTGGTGAGCAATTGACTTTGCATCACTTGATTTGTTTTATTTCTTCTTTCTTCTTCCTCTTTCCTTCGCTGCTTGAACTATCTTTAACTTGACCCATGAGTTTTTGTACTTCTGCTCTTCCTGTTCTCCTCCCCATCCCACTGGGGCAGGGGGGAGTGAGTGAGCAGCTGTGTGGTGCTTAGCTGCCAGCCTGGCACCACAGTCTTATAAAATGTAATTCTGATAGTACTTAAATTTGGACGGAAGCCTGCAATAACAAATCAGAAGGAAAAATGGCATTTGAAAGATATGCACAATCTTTGCACCTGTAAAGATTGCAATGGATAAAGATGTGTCCGATTATCTGCAAGTAATCTAAGCCTGAGGAGAACCTTAATGTTCTGCAGAATTTCAGGTGTTTCTCTAAAGGTCACAGTCTTGAGTAATCTTTCTTACCATTTTGGAAGCTGAGGCAAAATATCAAGAAGCTTTAAGGATCTTTTGGGTCATTTTCATCTTAACTTATTCTTGATAAGAAGTAGCACATAAAGATTATAAAATAATTGATTGCTAATACAACTTGTATTTGAATAACATAATTGAAAGAAGTTCAGAAATGTTTCCGATAACCTAGGTAAAGCTAGGGTAATTTGTGTGCTTGCATTGCTGTGTCACTTGAGTGTGGAAAAGTGTAATCTGTGCTTGACAGTGCAGGCTCAGCAGAACACACACATCAGTGAATTTGATTTTTCTGAGGTAGTTTATTTTCACTTGAAAGGTTACTAAGTTAGTAGAAAATGAACGATGCTGGTATATCTTCATCTACCACTAAAAATACTTAACTGATACGGTATACTAGTGCAGCTGTTATCGACATGGACCACATTGTTCATTTGTCTGCCTCTTCCTTAAATCTCCCCTCCCCTTTTATATCCTGATCCCCCTTTTATATACCTCAAAACCACAGAGCAAATTGGCTCAAATGAAAAGTCTAAAAATAATGTAGTAAGTATAAGCAGAAGAGGACTATTTCACTTCTTTAAGGAGAAAGCAAAACAGAAGATGGCATGAAAAGGAAGAATAAGGAATTAAACTGTAAAGAAAGGAAAATAATATTAGCAAATCTCAAGAAATCAAGAAGGAATGAGATAAGTGTGGGATTCTGAGAAGAGAAAGCATTTTGTTAGGAAAATTATTGCATGGTCATAGCCTTGAACTGGCTAATGGCCTGATAAAACTGGGACTCCTAGAACTGACAGGCTGCAGGTGCTGATTCAGAAATAAGCACAGACATCTTGAGCAGAAATTTACCATTCTCAGTGCTATGTAGTCCTGAACAACGAGTTGAGTAGAAGATGTGAGCTTGAAACTGGAAGGATGCTGTTGGAAGGAATGTGCTGCAATGCACTCATGTCAGGACACTGCGCTAGCAGAATTGCCAGAAACAGGCTGAGATGAAGTGTACACAGCTGGGGAAGGTGAACTGTGGTCTCCATCCAGTTGGGAACTCTTCTAGATGTCAAGGTGCTGACCACATGCGTGTGTGAAGGAAGCATACATCCAGCTCCACCTCTTCCATGCTTGAAGTTAGCACTGCAGCCTGAGAACGCTTGGCCATGGGCAAGTGCTAAAAGAGGGACTTAGCTGTTAGGGAGGTAGTGTTCTTGGAGGAAAGAGTAACAAAGATTGTTCCTGATCTATGAGTTGACATTTGGATGCGAAATAAATAAATGCTGAAGTGGGAAGAATAATTCAGGAACTGCTCAGACGTTTAGTGAAGAAGGCTATAGCTAATTTGTTTAGGAAACTGAGATGAAGGAGAAACAATTTCAACGCTTGTATACTATGGTAAGTATCCTAGGCAACAAAATTGAAGATTTACTGATGCATGACAGGCAACAGTGTGTTTCAGAGAGAACAGCAATACCACAGAATCATATTCATGTTTTGAAAGATGCATATAGTTAAGGAGAGAGAGGAAAATAAAGGTAAAGTTGATGACGTTAGATTAAACATCAGTGATACTATGGTGAACTGAAAAAAAAAATCTTTAGATATGTCTGCATCTGACTTAAAATCAGATGGTGGGCACCCGGGACCAGAGTTCAGATTGAGATTTTTCATATGTGGGACTAATATTTTTATATAATTTGAATAAATGTGCTATGTAAAAAGAAATAACCATGCTACTTGAAGAAATAGCCATTAATGCTATCTTGATCTGTTTTGAAATACGTTATCTTATTTTCAAATTTTCAAAATATATTCTAGTCACGAAGTGTGGACAAGCAACATGCTGTACTTAACTATGATGCCTCTACAGATGAACACTTAGTGAAGGATTTGGGCAGCTTGAATGGGGTAAGTTAACATCAGGAATGGATAGCTCCCCATAGTCTTTTGTATGCTTGTTTGATGTTTTTTTTGAGGAAAGAGAGTATGCCTTAACAAGTGTATGTTGTTATCTTTTAAATGCAAGATTGGAAATGGGAGAACATTCAAAAGGAAAATGTCAGTTTTGTGGGGGTTTTCCACTGTACGTTACTTAAAGGGCTGCAATAAATTCCCTTAATAAGAGGGCCTTGGCAGTAGGAAAAAAACTCAAAAGAATAAAAAGGAATAAGTTAGTCTTCTATATTTCAGAAATGTAGAAAAAAAACCTCTTATGTTGTTAAAAAAAAAGGTGTATTAATCTCTAAAATGTGTGGTTAAGATATTGATTTCTATTTCATATGCTATTCCATTTTTCTCATTTCTTCAGACAGAAAAGAATGTTAAACTGTACTTCCTATGTGGAAAAAAAATTTTAGTATGCAATAGCCATGTTGTATGTAAACCCATTTGACTAATTCTATATTTGCATGTAGCTTTTCAGTATCCTTTTTGTCAAAATGTCTATGAATAATGCATGAGTCAAGTTATTACAAACTACTATAGGAGAAATGCAAAGTTATGAGCAAAATAAAGTTTCATATGACATCTTACATTTTAAGGCTTTTCTAGGAATTGCATGTATAATATTCTAGGTGAGCTTCACATTTTATAGATGTTTTGAATATTATAATCAATTACTAAAAACTTTTCTCATGTTTTTTTTAGCCCTTCAAATACTACTTTATCAGCTGTTTATAAACACTAATTATGGTTGTTATTTTATATAACTTTAAACGTTTGTCTGTGTCATGAATGTGTACAGAACAAAATCATGAGTTCATCTATGATTGCTTACTTGAATTAATATTTAGAAAGCTACTGGTAGTGGATAGATTTGAGATTTCTTCTTCATCATCTTTTTTTTTTTTTTTTTTTTAAAACATTTGACAAGTTAGTGCCTGTTAGCATTGATGTAGGTTTTGGTGTTTGATCTTGAAGTGCATTTGAAAATAAAAACTCTGTTAGTCTGTCTCTGTTAGCTTTGGTTTTTTGTATTATAATTAACTAATTCAGCCTTCCAAAGAGTCAGGGTCTCAACTCCATATGAAACCAGTGTAACCTGAAGGATTGTATCTTTTGAACAGTTGTAGATGTGTAAGTACTTTGGTCCTTAAATATTTAGTATACCTCTTTATTTTGAAAGTCAGTGCGCTGTTTCAAAAATTAATTCAGTGCATACTGATTTTTGCTGAGCCATTTGATTTTATTCCCTAATTCTATGTTATTCCTGTAGTCAATAGGTATACCTTCAGATTTTCATTGCCTTGTCACAAAACTTGAATTTAATAAAAATATATGTTAAAAGGCCTTCATTTGACTACTTTCTTTACCTCTGATAAAAATGTTTTCAGTTATTTGCATCACTTGATCTGATTCATCCTCAGGTTTGAGTTGTAAGTTGCACTATAGCTGTTTACCCAGAAACATTAAAGGAACTCTTTCTTCCCACAGTTTTGGGACAGGGAACATTAAGTCTTAGGAGTTCAGTCCTTGCTCTTTGTCTTCTCATTGCTTCCTTTACTGTCTCTTTCCAGCTGTGCTTTTCTTACATACCTCTACCTACCTGCTTTCAGGTCAAAAGAAACACATAATTTTGTAACACCATACTTAATTGTGTGGCAGAACAGTATGTGCAATGCCTCTGTACCATGCAGTGAACTACTAACTAGGCAATAATTCTTTTAGTCTAGCTACTGCTTCCACTTTGAACACCACCCCTGTAACAGCCAAGTCCCCCTTTTAGTGCTTCATTAGCTTCTACCCATTCTTACTTTGCTTGCTTCATCAAGAGCAAACATTTCTTCTGGGTCACCCAGTTAGTCCCATTTCTTTGGAGAACAGATGTATACTTGTCTTAGTATACAGAACCTCTTCATTCCTGGTGTAATACACTTCAACCACTCAAGATCATTCAGAGTTTAAGGGGAGAGGTCTACTACCAATACATAGAGCTTTTCTTTTGAGTTTTATGAGTCCCAAATACTTCCAGTAGATGAACTGTAATTGCACCTGATGGCCTAATGCCTGAATATTCTTATCTGTATGGTTGGATCACACCCAATTCAGTGGAAAGTTTACGTCAGTCTTCATCCTGGACTTTGTACATCTAGATTTGAAAATAAAACAAAAGTAAATTTTAGTCAGATTTATGTGATGTAAAGTTTTATTTAAAATAATCCATCATGATTATTCCTGGTCATTCCTGTTTATCTTATATTTTATACAAAAAAAGACTAAGGAATTAACTCTTCTGAAGAAAACATGTACAGTTGCTAAGATATAATTATTTTTTCACCAATATCAACAGAATTGAACTGTATTTTCTCCTTTGACTTTTGTGACTTCAGAAACATACTAGAAGAAAATTATCAAACATCCATGGCCTGGTTGCGTAGCATTCTTCTCAGGGATATTTACAGGACAAGGAAGTCTCTTCATGCTGATGTCTTAGGACTGGATTGCAAAATGCTCAGCAAACTTTGGAAGGCTTAGAGAGTTGACTCTCACTATTTGAAGAATAAAGCTCTGGAAATCATGTGAATATATAAAAATGTGTGTAGAGTGATTTAAAGGGGGGGGGGGGGGGCGGTAAGATTCCTTGTTTACATAGTAACTAGCTTTTTCAAGCTAGCTTTGTCTTGTATTCCAAAGCCTGTGGTCAGGTTCTAAAACTCCAGTGATAAAGCAACTGAGGCTTGGTTGTTGTATGACATCAGTTCAGTCAGGAGGATGGCTGTAGGCTGCACACACTGCCTTCAGAGCTCTCTGGGTTGAGTATACAGCATACACATGAATTTTAGAACTCTGACCTGAGAGGAAAAATGTATATGTATGTATATACATGTGTACATACATGTCCGCAAGGCAGCCTAAATTTTGGTGATTCACTAAAATTCAAGGTGCCTTGAGGATATGCCTCACATGGGTTTTTGCTCTGGGCTATTACAATATTGAAGGGGAATAAATATGCATCCACCACCACTCAGTTTCATGCTTACAAACCAGTAAATAGTTGTACCTTTGATTCTTATTTCTCATCGAAGATATTCTTTATGAAGTAGGTAAGCAATTTTTTAAATAATGAAATAAATGTTATTTTGATTTAGAAAAAGAAAATATAACAAAAGATCCCTTTACTCATTTGGGGAAGGATAGTGTTTCTGTCTTTCCAGACTTCATCTAATAGTAGGTTTAGATGAGCAACACAAGCATTCAAAGATTCAGATTCTTGGCTTAATTATTCCAGTTTATTTTTTTGTGTGTGTGTCCCTAACGCCAATGCACTTAAAAATAACAGTTTTCAGCTGCTGCATTCCTTAGAAACAAGCCCATGTTGTTGCAGAATTCTTAAGTTTGAAGTAGGATGATGCTGTGGGGTTGCAATATTCTTAGTCTCTAAAACTGGTACGAATCCATAGTGAATGTGTTTCAGAAAGATTAAACATCCAGGGTGCCTTTCTGTAGTATTAACATGTAGTTGTTATGAAAAGTAAAAATGAGCAAGAAGCTGTAAATTTTTTAAGGTATGGGAAAACATACAACTGATAAATAATTCATTAAATAATGCAGCAGTCTCATACCAGCTAATCCATAAATATTTTATTTGCCTTGAATTTGCCCTAAATTAAGACTCATTTTGGGTTTTAAAAGAAGGTGAAGTAACGTGAAGGAACAAGAGACTTTTCACATATAGCTGATTTTTCATATGTCTTACAAGGAAGATGCTACATTCTTATAAGTCCAGATGTTACATCCTTTTGAGGTAAAAGGAGAGGGAAGATTTCAAGAAAGCCGGGGAGGGGTTGAGGGATGTAGAATGTAAATTGTGGCTTCTTAATGCAGATTTAAATTGAACCTTGAGGAATAGTTTAAGGCAAGATGCTATGCAGAAGTGTTTTGTCAGCTCACACCATAGGAAGATTCTTCAAGGGTGTGTAACTCTGAAAGGGTCTTAAATATTATGCAGGGTTATATTTTCCTCTTGTCTTTATTTTTTTTTGTAATCAAGAGCTTAATATTCTATTCTAGATAAAACGTCTTCACCCTTTTATATTTCTCTATCATTAAGCAAATTCAGAAGATACTAACACAATATAGAGTTTTCTCTGAAAGTAACAAATTCAGTTTAAGAAACAATTCAGTTTCACAGCTAGGGTTTCAGCCTAATTTGGAGAGTTCTAAGAGCAGTGGTGTGACTCCTTGGCTGTCACTGGGAGGTAGCAGGTTCTGGGAGAAGTCTCTATCTGAAGGTTGAAGTATCCCCTCCAATGGCAAAATGGCAGGTTATGAGAAGAACACTCTCAGTTCCTGATGCATACTCCTACCTTAGCCTGTTAGCATCCTTGGTTTCTGGTATCTGAGTCACCACATGCAACTTCAAGTCTTGCTGATGTTGGTAGCCTGGGTGGTTTGCTTGATGCTGACAGCCTACCTTCCTAAGACTGTCAATTAGTCTTCAAAGATGTAGATCCGTTCCAATGGAAAGAATAAACTTCTTTTTCCTGGTTCTTACAAAGGCTTATGTCTGTTTTAGAATTTTGTGTGACTTCCTAGAATTTTTTTTAGGGCTTGAATCATCTAACTTCAAGCCCTATTTACATTCATTCACTTTTTTTCTCACAGAGATGAAATTGTTTTCCAACTCTTCCAAATTACATCTCTTAGGTCCATTTTGACTTTAACATGTGTTATTCTTCGTCCTTGCTGCCTCTGTAGTTAGTCATTGTATGTATCTTAGGCTGTCTTGAAATTCATCACAGTGTGTTTTTGCAAATTCCTTGTTATTTTTCACTGTTAGGCTTAATCTGGACCTTGATATCAGTGTGGCTGGTAATCTGTGCTGCCCCTAACAGCCAGCTGATATGGTTGGTGAAACTGGGCAAACTTTCAGGTACATAAATCCTTCTCCAAACCACTGAAAGCTTGTCTGATTTCTCCAACTATGTTTGCAACTGTGATTTCAAGGAGATGATTACTTATTGTACAGTAACTGACTTTTCAAAAGGTATTGTCAAGCCTATGGAATTTGCGCTGCTCTGTTGCTAGCTGGTATAATAATGTATTTCTGCTTACAAATGTTACACCTACTCTTTCAAGAGTCACAGTATACTGAATTCTTTATCACTGCTATTTGGAGTTACTTGGATGCACTAATTTGGTCCATTTTTCCTTTAAATCCTTTGACAATGTTTAGAAATTATAAGCTACAACAGAACTCTCATATCCAGTCTTAAATGCTATACAAATGAAAAGGCAAACTGCAAGAAAAATAATTAGCGGAGGTTCTAATTTGAGGGAATGTTAATCAACAATTTAGTAAATACTGCTAACAAGATTAAACTTGTGCGAAACTTTTCAAGGACAGTGTGATGTCAGCAGCCTGATTAGCAACTGGTGTTTAAGGTTTCTTTTGGAATATTTTGTGAAGCAGGTGGCAAATTGAGCTTATAGTTTAATTCCCCGGTGAATAACCAGTAGAAAATTTGCAGCCCTGGAAACTTTTCTTATAAAATTAGTTAAGTGATTTCTCATTTTATTATTTTGGAATTTAACAGTATCTCTTTCTGTCCTCATTTATTTCTGTAGACATTTGTGAATGATGTAAGGATTCCAGAACAGACATACATCACTCTGAAGTTAGAAGATAAATTGAGATTTGGATATGATATCCTTGTCGTAAAAATGCAAAATGCCCTGACACAGTTTTCTTGCTGAAAACATGGTTGTGTTAAATGAAGGGTTCTCATACTATTTGAGAAGCAACTTTTGAAATACTTATTTCTCTCGTTACTACAAAAATGCCTGTATGAGAGAAAGTGGTGGGTTTTCGGATACTGTACTTTGGTCAGAACTACTAATAAAGTACACTTTGTTGTTTCTCACCACAAGAAATGTCAACTTCCAATTACTATTTATAACCTGCTGTGTAACTTCTGTTGGTAAGAAATGTTACTTTTCTTGGAGGCAAATACAAAAATATTTGTGTCACATGAGATACTATAGAAGTAGAGAAGATAACAAGTAATTACTTGGCAAGCTACCACATTGGGGGGGGGGGGGGAAGAACTTGTATTATTGCAACATTAAGGTATATCGGTGTAAATAATTGTACTGTGCATTTGCTTTGATGAGTATGATTGTACATACTAGTCCTAACAGTGACATATTTGTAGACCAAGTGTCACCATTCCAGTGGCAGAATAGGCTGCAGAACAGTTGCTTTTCTGTAAAATCCTCTTGTGAATTGAGAAATCTTTCCAGTATTTTCCTTAGCATTTCCTACATACTAATCTCTTCACTGTTGTCAGGGGAGAGATGAGAGTCCCTGAAGAAGCACTTAAGGTAACAACGTGCAGTTCCTAGATGTTCCATTCTGTAGTTATTGGTAACACAGGAGTTTTTCTCACTCTTTGAGGGTGTTGTGTTTTTTTTCTCTATTTAATGCCATGTAGCATGAAAAATTCACAAGCCAACTCCAGTTATCCCAAAAATCTTCAGAGGCAGAAGGGTCGAAGCAAACAAACTCCAAAATCTCAGAGTCCAAGGTAACAGACTCCACAGCTGAATTGCACCACAAAACTACAGAAGCACTGAAATCTGAAGAGAAATCAATGGGTAAGGTTCATCTTTGCGGCAGAAGCACACAAACTTGGCAAGGACATTTATCTGCTTTGCTAGGATGGTTGTGAATTTATATAGATAGTAAAAACTCCACATATGTGAAATTTTAAACATACTTTAAGGATAATTAATAACTTTTGGAACTGAATTGCTGCCTTTTTTACTGTAGTATCTGCATGTTAAGAAAACTCAAGGGGACATTTAACCAGCATTTATCAGATTTTTGCATTTCTCTTCCCAAAATCACAAACTTCCAACATTTGTGGCAGGAAAATGTGCTGGTTTATGTGGTTTAACTGAAAATATTTTTTCAGGAACAGTTTGTGCTTTTCATTTTTCACTACCATCATTGTCAAGCATGCTTTTTTTTTCCCTCCATATTAAATGGGAGGGGCGTGGGTTTGTTTGTTTTATAGATACTAGCATTTGCTAGATGCATCAGGATAGAACCAAAGTGTCCTATTGTGGTTTTAAAATTTGTAGAAACTGTAGCTTCCGTCTTGTTTCTACATCATCTTTCATATTTATGTAATGTGTCATGGTGGCTATGCTGCAGGTGTCTTAACTTCAGTGTGAGGCTTGCTGAAGTTTATTGTTCATCTTGTAGTAACTTGCTGTGTTACATGTTACTACAGGAGATAACCACAAGAATGAGAAAGAAATCAGGTATGTGCTTCCTTAATAAGGAGCTGACTACGTCTGACTCCTTAGGTCAAGGCTGTACTGTTTTGTTTAGGTTTAATCTGTTCTTCTGGAGGACATTCTTCAGAGAGTCATCTTCCCCACATATAGGATTCTGTGATATAACTAATTCATCTGTTTATTTTGTTGGCTGATCTAGCATCCTATTCAGGGTCAATAAGGCCTATCTAGTGCTTCAGTGTTCCTATTGAATATGGCTTTTTCAGCATTTGGGTCCTCTTAAATTTTCACAAAGTGGCACAGTGGCGTTTTCTATCCTCGCTTTCCATTTTTCTCTTTACTCTTCCAAAAAATAACAGTCACAGTTAATGATAGGGGTTTGTATTAGAGTGCAACTCTCAGAAGCCAGAAGCTTTTGGGGACTGATTCTCTTACTGCTGCTGTATGTATGCATAGCTGTTTGCTATTGCTAGTCCAGTGCACAAGCATCAGCCATCAAGTTTTTAAAAACAATTCAGTATTGAGTAAAGTTTAATGCTGTTTAAAAAAAAGACGTGCTTAGTATCTTCAATTCATATTGAAACTCTGGCATGGCTATGTAATTATATATCATTTTTGGAATGGCAGTGAATACAACGCCAAATAAAAATGTTGAAATTCGTGATAGGCAAAGTAACAGACAAGCTACTAAGTTGGATTTGAACAGATCATGTTATTTTATACAAAGACTGTTTAAAGTATCTTCAGAACCTCTGTGTTATACTAGTGCAGAGAAATCTCAGTAGGGTGAAGTATCCTCCCAAGAGAGCAGGTCAAAACTTACCCAGTCAATTTATCATCAAGGTAGAAATCTTAATTATATCACTGTGGTTTTTTCTTATTTAATCTTTGCATTTAAATGAGATTAATCATGTGTATACATCCTATATAAGAAACAGCATTTTTTATTGTACTGTAATGTAACTATTGCCTTTAAAAAAAAATGGTTGAGCTCAGTTGTTTTACACAAGGCAACTTTCAGCACTCTGTAGTAGCTGTCAGCAATTTGGAACCTTGGCAACATTGCAAAATTTGATCAGTTTTTCATGCAGTGAGTTCAGATTTCACTGAAAGGTCAATGTGGGTAAAAGTGAGAATCTTCTCACAGAAATAGCAGTGGACGGCTTTTAGGAATGTATTGCTGTACTAATGACTGCAAACTGAAAGCAGAAAATAATGTTTACAGATATATCAGGGTAACAATAAGAGACGTCAGTTGCCTTTGCAGAAACATTTGTGCCAGAAGTTTTGATCAGGTCATTAGTAAGCTTTTATATTTAGAACCCAGATCAGTTATCCAGCCTCCAAGTTTGTTTTGTATTTCGGCAAATGCATGCAACCAACTCACTTCAGCTTCCAGGAGAAACGACCCAAGCAAATGACTCTCTCTTCATTTTATTTTAACCTAAATATCACAACTAAAGAGAAACATAATTTCCTCTGCTTTGGGCTGAATTTATAGATCTTTCTGCCATGCCTCGTGGAACACCTTTGTATGGACAGCCAGCCTGGTGGGGTGATGATGAAGCTGATGAAAAAAGTGGTCGTAAGCCAGATAGCAAGCATGAAGAAAAAATGCATGAGACGGGGGCTTCAGGTAAGTCTGTTGTCTTATTTTTATGGCATTTGTGGTCTTTAGTAAAGTATGTATATTCTTAACTAGGGAACTAAACAGAAATGAATGTTTGGAAGTTTCATGGACAGTTTGCATAGGTGAGAGCCTATTAAAATTAAGTTAGTTTAAAAATTTATTCTGTGAGAAACTATGCATTTCCAGAGACCAATTTCACATCTAATGTATCAGTTTTCTAGTATATAATACAATTTATCAGTAAATACACAAAATAATGTTACCTGAACCAGTGTGTCTTATTTATCAAGGTAATCAGTATCAGTCATTTTATATGCTCAAAATTAGAGAAGGCATAGGGATATTTTGTCAAAATAATTTCTGAAAATAAATGGTGCTGTATTATTTTTGTGTTAAACTTTTAGCTATATAAGGTGATCTATGCTAACATTCTCTCCTGTAATTCAGTAATCCTACATTAGTGGAAATTACACTTTATAGTTCCTGCAGTAAAGATTTGCGTAGTCTAAAGTTAAACTGGTAATGTTTATTTCCCCATAATACAGATTTTTTTCTTCTCTAGTTAGCTTGTCTATACACAGTATGTATTGCCAAAAGTTAAATCTCATTGTCTATAATTAGGTTTCTAAATCTATCATCAGGCATATAACTAAAGTGACTGCTATTCTAATAAAGAGAATAACCTTAAAACTTACTCACATTAGGACAAAAGTCATGTATGTTTAGCTGTTTAGATACTCATTTATGGCCCAACATTTTTAAGTTTGGAGTTTTTTAAAATACTTCAACTGAGGTGGGGATTTCTCTCTTCCTCTAATAGTACTTGCCTTGCTTATCATGAATTGTATTTTGCAGGAATTGGTGTAAGCTCTAAAAACGTATAAAATCAAACCGTATTAAGCCTTCGATGTAATGAAGTCAGTGTCTTTGCAGTTAGCTTTTTGTCATAGGTTTTAATGACCTTTTTCATATTAGTCTAAAGTTGTCATGACTAGACAGTAAAGTCAGTCCCTTAAGATTTGGACGAGTAGGAAGAAACCAGGTGAAAACATTTAAATTAGTGACAGTTTTTGTGCAACTTAAACAACTTTGTTGCATATAAAAGAACTGCATCATAATGCAGTACAGTTATAGAATGCCTTCTTATTTGGTTGGGGTTTTTGGTGAAAAATTTCACTGCCATACACAGCATGAGTAGAGTATGCTATTATGTGCTCATATGGAGGCTTTCTAAGTACGGGTTTTAATATCCTGCGTTAGTAATCTGTAACTCTACAGTTCAAATCTTGTCTAGAAATGTGTTCATCAAACACTTCCAAGCATTCCTAAGAAATGACAAATTTTGTTCCTAATGGCAATAATAATGGAGACCATGACTGTTAGATGTCCCACTTCCGTTTTTCTCAACAAAAAGCAAAAATGAGTAAGTTGTCAGTTACAAAGAAAAAGAATTAAGTCCTTGCCACTGACAGACTTGGTAGCCATGTGATTCTCCTTACTTTCGAGATCACAGGAAGCATTAACTGTTGGCTGTGAAACCTGTGACTCTCTATGTTGCTGTATATGCCAAAACAGGGATGGTAAAGTCTCTAGTATCTGTTTTTTTATTGCTTAGATGCCATGTCTGTAGCAAACTAATGTAACAAAAATATTAATTCATTAAACCTTTTATACTTTTGTATATCTATTCATTGTTTTAATTTAAAAAAACAAGCACGTTATTTGCCCTCATTAAATATTGGATTATTAAAAAGTAATATCCTGAAGTCTGTGGGTTTGGTGCCATGCCATTAACAAGGTATGACACAAGATTCCAGCTTCTATTTAGTAGCATGCCTATTCTTTCTTTTTTTTCATAGTTGTAAATTGCTTTTTCAAAAGCAATATTGCATCAAATGGTTTACATGCTCCTGTATTTATTTTACCAAGAGATTTTTTCAGAAAGTGATCAGTGCTTCTGTCTTAGTTCCTGAGTTTGAAGAAAAATAAGATACCAACTTCCTCTCAAATGAATCAAGAAGGTGTAGTCTGTTTCAGTAATAAAATTAAGTTTGTTCTATACAGAACTTCAGTTACGGGGATATTTTTGCAATGCTTTGCCTTAGTGAAGTCATAATAAGGTAAATGATGAATAGATAAGGTGGACTGGTGTTTTCTACAGTGTTTAACTGGTTTTGTTTGTTTGTTTTCTGGATACATACACTATATATAAAAATAGAATTTGGGGCAGGAGTCTTCCTGGCAAATAAAACATTTCTTTTTTTGAAAATATACAACATATGTTAGAAATCCCTTTTGTTTATGTTGCTTTTTAATCATGAATTGATCTCCTAGGAGTAGAACTAATGTACGGATAGTGTAGGAAGAGCTTGTGTTTCCTCAAACTGAAAGACTAGTAAGTCTGCAAGAATGGAATTCAGTTAGAATAAGCACATACTAAACAAAAGCTTATGTGAAATGTTACAGGAAGACACTGCTGGGAAAAAACCAAAACCTGACATTTTTGCAAAACAATTTAACTTGGGAGGATGTGGAATGGAAATCCCATGTATAGACAACTGAGTTAGTTATCTCGGATCACTTAACCTCTGATTAGACATTAACTGTATGTTTTACTAGTCTGATTTTGACTGTTGTAGATGGTTTTGGTAGTGTTGGCAGAAAGCCCGAGAAGACAGACCAGCTAAGAGTGGACATTTGCCTCTACGGACACATTTCCTCAATCTCAGAAGACTAACTATGTCTGTAGAAATGTGCAAAAAATATTCTGAATATTTTCATACAATTGTAAAATAAAAGACATAGGGTTTTTGGGTCCCTTTGGCCTACAGTTACAGTCCATGAAAATATTTCTATATTTTCTTCACGCATTAGGTGTTATAACATAGATCAATATAATTATTGGAAATCAATACAAAGAAGTACATTAATGAAAGGAAATTAGAAACTTCATAAGACTGTCATGTTTGGATATTTTAAAAATAAAAATTAACTTTAAAGTATTTAGAGTATTTAAAACACCAGTTTGGAACATGCTTCTTTATATAAACTGCCTAAAAGTAGGTACATTACAGGTGAATTCATGTACATAAATTCTTAAACCTTTTGTTCAGTAACTCAAATCGATAAAGCCTGATATAATTTTCACAAATTAATCCTATGAAGAATCCGCTTCATGCTTTAATGAATTGCTACATGATTATTCACCGAATAGGAAAGAAGGCATGAATTATAACAGATGGGGCAAGGTTTAATGAGGAGATTGAAACGGGAGATTTGTTTCTGCTAAGCCAACTATAGACAATTAGTCTTTATAGTCTCAAGTTAATAAGATTATTTCAATGTTACTGTCTTTCTATCACAACAGAAACTCGCTAGTGGAAATTATTTACAAACAGAGCAGAATATCCCAGAAAACTTGAAAAAGAAAAAAAATTCTGCTTTTTTCAGACATGCATGTTGTTTTAATTTAATGATACATAGATAGATCTACTAGTCTGTATTAAAATGAAAGGTTGCATATACACCTATGGTGTGACTTTATCTATGCTGCAGCTGTTAAACTTGTATGTTATTGGCAAGTTTAGTGGGTGTGTAATTATTATTTCCATGTGTTATACTCTTGCTTCCAGGAAAAGCAAAAACTGCATTCTCTGTTGATCTCACTAGTAGTTGTAGAATTTTACATCATTAATGCCTTTACCAGAAATCTGAGAAAACATAGAAAGAAATTTTTAAACAGGCTTTAAGAATCTGAAGTGATTTTTCCATTTGGCTTGAGGTATTTTTTTAATTCCAGCATTGTGTAACAATATATCAAATGTTCCTTACATTTAAGAAACAGTGTAATTTTAATGTAAAGCAGGCCAACTGTTATTTTAGAAAATCCAGTGTAATCACTATGTGTAGGAGATGACACACACATGTTTAATCACTTGCATTAACCTTAAAGTTCCTAGCAGTTTGTCCTGGAATTTTGAAGAGCTTTGGCCTGGAATACATGCAAGTTCTGCATACGTAAGGCTTGCTTTGCAAAGCTATAGCAGCAAATGTGCACTGTTTGTCACAGGGAGCTTACAGAACTTTTTAGAGCCATCACAGCAATATACCTAAGTAAGATTAGTGTTGCACTTTTTTAACTTTAACTCCTTTAAAGCATGCAGTTAAATTTCTATACACTACTATATTATGTTTCTATACACTACTATTTTATGTTTTTATTTAGAGAGAGCAATTTTGATGTTACTTCATCCAGAGACAGGTTGTGACAACATTAAAAGACAAAGATTTTCTTATTTAATACAAGGTGAACCATTACATGTATTTTTCACAATCTTGTCTTTAAATAACAAATGAAAAATATGCTTCAGCCATAAAGGAAAAAAGAACCTAAAAGGTAAGTGGGAAATAAAAAGTAGTAATATGGAGAGGAGAAAGGAAAACCAGAAATTCTGTTACATGTTTGAAAGCACTAACTTCAGCTTCTTTTCATTAAACATACCATTGCACAGTACCAAATATAAAGCTAACATATAAAAAATATTTTGGGGTATTGTGTAATTATGATATTTTGGCTGCTTCTTATACCTTCTGCACATAAATATTTTGCTCCAGGTTTACAGACATTTTTTCAAGAAGTGTTTTTTAAATTTCAGATAATTTTCTTTCACGCGATTTATTTTAAAAATTGTATTTTTAAGGTAGAAAAAAAGAACATTTCTAAAAAATCTCAAGACTGCAAAGTATTTTCTGGGGCTTCATCCTATATTTGCAGATAATAATACATTCAAATACACAGGCATTTTATTGCGTATCTGATAGATTGTGTTGAATAGCACAGAACATCTATGGCATTTCTTGTCCAGGCTGGCAAGTAAATTTTAAGATTCTGACTGTGTATGTAACTGATTTTTTAAGTTTTATTTCTTAATCTAAAATTCCTAGGAGGTGTAATGAATTTTGCTAACAATATAAAGTGAATGTTTCTTTTCTGATGATCATGTCTGAGACTATTCTAGCAAAGAATCTCCCTGCATCTCCATTGGGTTAAGCCTATGACTTCCCAAATATTACATAGTTTCCCTCTTAGCCTCTCTTAGAGTCGTTATTTCATTAATAGTGTCGCTACACCTGAGTAGCAGCTACAGCTAGTGCTTCCTTTCTTGCCTTGGAGAAACTGTTGCACAGTTGGCTTTTGTAGCTCTAGACCTATGTAGAATGAGAGCGACTCCTTTACAGATACCCTGGTTCTTTCCTGCCCCTTTCCTTTCCCTCTTGCCAGTTCAGAACCCATCCCGCCTCATTTTCCCAAAACACACTTTCAATTCCACACAACTGCCTTTTTTGCTGTACAGATACTATGCTTGTTCTGTTTAAAAATTATAGAACTGTGGCGACTACTTTCTTCAGTATTTGCTTGAGGATTTTCTCTTAAAGTATTTAGTCTGATATGTAATTTCCTTCATCTTGGCAGATGACTTTTTATAATAGGATTTCAAAGGTAAGGCTATTTTATAGATCACTCCTGGTAATATTTAGAAAGCTGTAAGGACTTGCATTTAGAATTTGGGTGAAAAATTCCAAAGGATGGTTCAGATCAGGCTCTATATTAATTTTTTTGTTTCCTTATTGTTTTAAATTCCTTATTCTAATCAATTCTGATGTATTTAACTCTTCTAAAAATGCAAGTACTTCAGACTGAAAGTAGGATTTTTAAGTAATTAAAATTAACTTGTACTTCACACTTTTCATTGTATCATTTCTAAGAATTTTTCTAGTTTAGAAAAATTTACAATTTATAGTTGTTTTCACTTTTGATTAAACGTACTGTCATAATTTAGATTCAAATGATATTATAGCATCTTTTAAATAAAAACTATTAGAATCAAATACTGTGCATATCATTATATATAAACCGTTGATTTAAAATGTTAAATTTGCTGCAAGCAAGTTTCACAAGGAAAATTTTTTTGTGAAGTTGTCCCTCAGTGCTGTCAAGCCAATGTTATAGATCCCCCCCATCCAAGCCTACCATACATCTGATGCAGTTTGGCTACAATCTTACAATTTTCAAAAGATGGTGATGAATCTGTTATTTCATATTTACTGAAAAATATTTATTTTGTGGCCAGTAGATTGCTTTTACCTGGCTCAAAAGTAGAAATATTTCTCAAAATGTACGTATTTGCCAGTTATCTTTTGAAGGAGCATTGAACGCTATATCTTGCTTAAATATTGGTTACAGGAATTATGTCAAATTGTAGTCTTGAAGCCCTGAATAGAACCATAGGAAAAAAAATAAGGTACAATGAACTGACTCCCTGGTGGATTACTCTCCTGTTCAATGTCCTGTGTTGCATACTGTAAGGATCCTGGCTCTAGGTTTGATCCTACTAGAGCTTGATCCATTCCATCCAGCTCATTACCTGGAAACAAACAAACAGTGATGGTAGTTTACCTAAATTCTAGTAGCTGCAAAGTGTGACTTTTGTTTATTTCTGTACATTTTCTGTCTAAACATAGAAGCTTTTTTTAGTGACCTTTGCATCAGTAAAATATATTCATTCTATATTGTTTGTCTGCTGGCAGAAATGTTTTCCAGAAGGGGACTAGAAAGGCATTCCGTTTCCCAGGGAGGGGAGTAGTGAGTTGCTGTTGCATTGACTGAAAACCACAGAGGTGAGGTAGCTGACAGTGCAGTGAAAAGCATTAGCTAGGGTATTCTTGGAATGCAACAGCACAATATAAAAACTGTCTGAATTCTGAACATATTTTATGTTTGCAACAGCTACTTTTAGATTAAATAAATGAAAAAAAGCTGTGTTACTTCATTAGGGTTGTTCTAACATGTTGGTATCCAAGCATGGCAATAATAAAGGATGAGTATTATTTTTGTTATCACTCCATAACATCATTCTTTTTTTAACTTTTCCAGCTATTGTGCTGTCCCTTAATTAGTTCTATTTCCCTGTATCAAATTGCCATCCTTTTTTATTTTTTAACTTTTTAACCTTGTCCTAAATCTTCACAAGGAGCATGTGCTTGTGAAGAACAGCATTGTGCATTTTGCCGTCCTGCATCCTTTACCCCCTTAAACTCCTGACTCTAGTATAAATGTTTCTGTTGCTACCTTACTGCATATACTGTGTACTGTTCCATACACAGATGTTAACTGTCTCAGCTGATATAGTGTGGCTATTTTTAGTGCCAGAAATCTATTAATTGCATTCTTATTCCTTTACTTGCAACCTAAAACATCTTAATGTGGTTTATGATATCTCACGTAGGGACTATTCAGAATTCTTTTGCTGGAATGTAACTTGCCATCTAACATCTCAAGCTTCTGTAGCTTATAGCACAACTCTACACCAGGTATTTTGGCTAGCTTACTAGTTCATGAAATGCAACCAGAAGGTTTGTTTTCTTAAAGGTGCATTGGTAGCTTTGCTACAACCACAAGAAGCTTTGTACAGGCTATACAGTCGGACTTTAAATTGCTACCCCGTGCTTTTTCCACATTCTGCTTTCTTTACCCAGTTAGAGCATGGTTTGGTAACATTCCGCATGCTTCCAGCTATTGTTACTTTTTCTGTTCATCTACAACTTACGGAAACAAGTAAAATAAGAGCAGATGACAGTAGGATTTAGCTCAATTCTTTGGTTTTATCTTTTGTAGGAACAAAGTGTTTGAATTCCAAAACACATTCCGAATGCTTATCAGTGTTAAACTTTTCAAGCCAGAATTAATGTTGATATTGCATTAACGTGTGAATCGTTTTTCCAAAGAATTTTACCAAACAAAATTATACCAGCTGTCCATACTGCAGGGGATGAAAGCTGGTTCTGGGGACACCTTGATTTGATATTTTTCCAATAGATTGGAATTGCCATAATTATAATCTATTTCCCTAGTGTTATTTACCTGTTTTCCATGTGCTATTAACTGATCTGAGGTTTACATCATCTAAACATTTTTGGAATGGAAATTTCCTTTGACAAATTCTAAGTGAGCTTTTTGCCACTTTGCACTCCTTACAGCCAAAGCTTGTGCTGTCTTTTCAGTAATACTTTGATATGTAACTCTGGAATAATTTTCCAGAACTACGTTGCTCGATCTTCTCTACAATCTTACCGTTTATTCCAGAAATTACTCAAACAGCCTTTACAGGAGTCTGGAAACTTCTTGAAGAACCTGAAGTTCCCAAGTATTGTGAAATTTATTTTTTTTTTTCTTAATAGGATGCAGCACAGATGCCAAGCAAGCTGAGGAGCAATCTGCAGCTGCAAGTGAAGAACTTTATCCTTTCTGTAGGGAGCCAAGTTATTTTGAAATCCCTACAAAAGAATTCCAGCAACCTTCACAGGTAGCAGAGAGCACTGTTCATGAAATTTCAACAAAAGACACCCAAAGCTCCCATGCAGCCGGTGCAGGGCATGCTTCATTTACCATTGAATTTGATGACAACACTCCAGGAAAAGTAACAATCAAAGATCACGTGACAAAATTCACATCAGAACAGCGCCACAAGTCAAAAAAGCCTTCTTCGTCCAGTGGTCAGGACCTGCCTGGGCTTCAAACAGTGATGATGGCTGCAGAGAGCAAAGTAGCAGATTGGCTAGCACAGAACAATCCTCCTAGAATGATATGGGAACCAACAGAGGAGGATTCCAAAAGTATTAAGAGTGATGTTCCAGTGTACTTGAAGAGACTGAAAGGTAAAGTGAATAATTCTAGCTATGTTTATTTCAGAAAGCAAAGATTCCTCACCAGCATCCAGTGAGTAGATCCCTGAGCCCTTGTGGAGTTCAGTTGAAATCACAGATACTCCACATGTGTGCAAGGATCTGTGCTGGGAAACTTTATTGCAATATTAAGTCTTAAAAAGAGGATACAAAACCAAATCTTGAATAATCTTACAATAAGTATATTAATTGGAGATATTCTAGGACAGAAAACATTATGTATTCTAGCAGAAAACATCAGGTATTTGAAACATTGATCTTGAAAGGGAAAAGGAAAAAACCCAAACCTTAGTTAAATTTTATATAGTTCACTTTTTCTATTGCATTCCTTTAAAAAGCTGAATTGCTTTTTAGAACCGAAGCTCTGAAGTTCAATTTGTGCTTTTAGCAACTCTTCCAATAGTGTATGTTCTGTGAATATTCACGTGCTCTAAGAAAATAATTTACAGCAAAGAATACATTATATAATAATTTTGCTTAAATTGATCATGTATGATGGAGTCAAGTTTGAGTCAGGAATCTGAAATAGACCAAGAGCTTCAATTTTTATACTAAGCTTGCAGATATTGTATTTATAAGAATGCTGCTGTTGAATGGAGTTGCAGGTGATTACTGTAGCAGTGACACTTCAAATAAAATAAAATCAAATGTTAAGTGTGAAAAGTGTACTTTCTTTTGGATGCCACTTAGCGGAGTAGAGGAGAAAGTAGCTTTGATGTTCAGATGAAGATTCCAGTGACAATTCAAACTTTCAGAATGAAAAATTCTGAAGAACTTTTTCAAGTGTCTCTTATTTTTGGATTTTAATTCCAGCAGGTTAACTCTGCAATTCCCAGTTTTCTTCATTCTGCAACTTTATCATGTCTAGCTCTTAAACCAGCTGGGACTGGGTACAATGTGCTTTGTCTTACTCATGAAACATCTCCTTTTTAAGGCTGACTCTTCCAAATTAAGCTAAAAAATACAATTTTAAAAACAGAATTATAGCAATGTGCTAGCATTAAGATAATATTTCTTCTAGAGTATATCACAGAGCATTCTTTGGTCTTCATGATACTCTATCAATATTAATGAACATTCTTTAAAATATTAGCCATGTCACTGTGATAAATAGGAGGGGCTTTGTTAACAAGGCCTTTTCCTGGGAGAAACTCCTTGGAGCCTGATAAATTTTCATCTGAAAGATGTATAACTTATGGGGTGCATGTGGCCATAATAAATAGCTGAATTTTGTAATCTTCTGTGATCTGTTTGTATTCTCACTTGTACTTCTTCAAATCATAAAGGTAGAGGATATACCTAGCCGCTTTGAAAGTTAGATGAAAAAAACTCCTTTTGGTTTTTTCTCCTCAGCTTTTTCTTACAATATTCTGTTCTGAAGTCACACTGCTAAAATTATGTTATATGGCAAGCAGGAACATAAGTTAGGATTTCAGCTATGTATTCAGTGCTATTAGTCTGATAAGTAATGTTTCCCAATAGGTGATTACTCTTTAACTGAGTAGTGGCTGCATATCCTAACTATGCAAGTAAGAAAACCTTTTAGGAAGCTATCCTCTTGAGAATAAAAAAAAAAATAAATTGTACGTTTTGTGTATCTATGAATAAGGCTTGATCCAAAAGAGTTTAAAGAAAGTAAAACTGTTCCTTCCCAAGAACTGACCTAAAACTTAGAAGCATAGGCACGTTCATTGTACATGAGGTTGCTCTGAGTTAAATGTGACTTACTGTGTATGAGTATCCAGCCTTCCATGCATTTTCAGGTGTCGTTACAAAATATATGTGTATTTATGATTTATTAAATATGTATACCTTATTCATAGATCTCAAAGTAGTTTGTGGAATGAATAAGTAATAACAACCATTTTGCATGTGTACATCAGAAGCTGAGGGGAGTGAATGATGGAGAAAATCACTGTACTTCGTGGAAAGAGTAATAAAGAATTCATTCCAATTTTCAGTAGACATTCCTGATGATAAACTGTTGTAACTGTGTGAGGAATCCAACAATATGAACTGTGGCTCTCAATTGGTATTTTCAGCTACCAGAAGGACTGTTGTAGGGTTTTCTTTTTCCTCTTAACCCTGCCTAGAATTTTCAGTAGTCATTTGTAATCAACTGGCTGTGTAACAAAATAATATAATTGAGAAACATACTATAGTACAGCTGGTGAAATACTGGCTTTTGTAAGTCACTGATAAGTATTCAGAGATGAGAATTTTTGTGAAATGGGTAATTCAGATGCACTGCTGTTACTGATCAGCTTATGAAGTGTTTCATTGTTTGACTCATAGCAAGTTGAATGCATTACCAAGAGCTGAACAAAACTTCCAGAGCCAGGTACTGAAAGCTGTTTGAGTCCAAACAGAAAACCAATTTGAAATCCTTTCTTTCTTAGTTTCTTTTGTTGGGTTGTTTTGTTGGTTTTGTTTGTTTGTTTGTTTCATTGTGCTATATATTCTTTTGCTTTGTTTGTAGGGAATAAGCACGATGATGGTACACAGAGCGATTCAGAAAATGCTGGTGCACACCGGCATTACAGTAAGCGGGCAGCACTTGAAGAACACTTAAGGCATCATCATATAGAGCTGAAAAAGTCACACCAGAAAGTCCATTCCACAGAAAAGCAGCAAGAGCAAGCCAGTTTGAGTCAGACTGCCTTTATGATTGAGTTTTTTGATGAAGACCATCCTCGAAAGAGACGTTCTTACTCTTTTTCTCAGAATGTAGGAGCTCTGTGCCCGGAATCTCCCTCTCCAATACCTCATGCACGATCTGAAAGAGTGAAACCTGTGTCAGGAGAGAAAGCAGTCCCTTCATCTGTTCAAGCTAGCTCATCGCATCACAGAGCAGTACATGGTCTTCATGCAAAACTTTTAAAACAAAAATCAGAAGAGCCCTCTGCTGCATTGCCTGTCTTACAAGCTGCATTGTTAAGGAGTTCGGGAAGCCTTGGCCATAGGCCTGGTCAGAACCAGGAGATGGACAAAAAGTTGAAAAGCCAACATATTCCTGCTGCTACTGAAAAGGACAATGAGGATGACCAGAGTGACAAAGGTACTTACACTATTGAGTTGGAAAATCCCAATTCTGAAGAAATGGAAGCCCGTAAAATGATTGACAAGGTGAGAAACCTAAAATGTATTCTGATGTTAAAGTGATATGTGATGTGTGAGCAACAGTCTACCTCTTCAACTCTACTTATTAAAGCTGCTGCAATAATAGAAGTTTTTAAGCCAGTCCATAATGATGAAATATGGAATGTTATAAAAGCAGCAGCTGGCATTTGGCTAAAAAATATTCCTGTTTGATATTGCTGCTGTTTCTAGTTCGGTAGTTTTCATGTGTTTTCAGAAGATTTAAGTAAGAATGCTAGGCAACAGAATTCAATTAACTGGTATTTTTATGAGAGTTGCTAAATTTGGATTTATTATGTTCCTGTGGAAATGCCTATTTTTAAAATCCTACGGCCTCTGTAGTTTCCAGTATATAAATTGGTTCTGTCCAAATTAGCATAGAGAAATTAACTGTAAACATTTTCTGTACTTTTTAAAAAAAGTATATTCAATAATATAAATTTCAGCATCCATTATAAAGAGTAAGTATAAGAATACTTTCATTTTTACAGAAATGTTTACATGATAATAATGTCACTTTTCTGGTTTGAATGTAGCTGCAAGCTTCATTAGGCTTAGGAGTATTATGATGACCAAGTAACTTTTTCTTCTTGGTAACAATATAAATAACAATAAAAGTTGTCTTTGGAGCTAAACGTAGTAGGAGAGGCTACATTTAATCAGTTGGCTTACCTAGCTCGAAGAGGGCTTTTTTTCCTGCTGTTGTTGTATTTTACTAAACAATTAATTGTGGTAGAATGCTGGCATCCAGGTCTAGGCAATTTTTTGGCCAATTTAGCAGGAAGTTCATTGCTTACTTGGTACAGAATCGTCTAAGGATTGATTTTGTGCGTCTAAAACTTTTATAGAGGTAAATGTCTTAATGTATAAATGTATTAATACATTTAGAATGAATTTTGGCTAAACATCAAGAAATATTTTTTGAAAGACAAGCTAGCTTCACTGTTTTGATTTTGTAGAAAAATGCTGACGTAGTGGAGAAGTGGGACATTTTACTATAGATGGGGTTCTTTAATAAAAGGTGTTTATGTAGCTTTTTCTGGGGGAGAGATTGAAATAAAGAGAATTGCCTTCAGTAAAATCATGAAGATAATAGTTTTGCCTCATGGATTCTGAAAAGGAGAATTTTGACTTCCTTGAGTCAGTATTCAAAGAACTTCTGAGAACTAAAAGCATTCCAAAGAAGTAAGTTAATATTAAAGAACGTCATTGCTTTGACTTAGTGACTACAAATATCTACATTTAATTCTTAAGTTATAAATCTTCAATTAAATTGCATCGGAAAAATGTGTAAGTCCTGTTTTTGCTAAGAATTGTTGTGCAAAAGGGTTTATTTGGAAACCAGAAAAAATAATAATATTTGGAAATGGACAATTAATGTACATAAGACTGTTAATACTGTCTAATGCTTGATAAGATTTGAAATCACAGAATTACAGAATGGTAGGGGTTGGAAGGGACCTCTGGAGATCATCTTGTCCAACCCACGTGCTTAAGCAGGCACACCCAGAGCAGGGGCACAGGAACGCGTCCAGGCGGGGTTTTGAATGTGTCCAGGGAAGGAGACTCCACAACCTCCCTGGGCAGCCTGTGCCACTGCTCTGGCACCCGCACAGGAAAGGAGTTTCTTCTCATGTTTAGCTGGAACATCCTGTGTTTCAATTTGTGCCCATTGCGCCTTGTCCTGTCATTGAGCACTATTGAAAAGAGCCTAGTCCCATCCTCTTGACACCCACCCTTTAGGTGTTTATAAGCACTGATGAGATTACCCCCACCCCAGTCTGAACAAATCCAAGTCTCTCAGCCTTTCCCCATAAGGGAGATGCCCCAGTCCCCTGATCATCTTGGTAGCTCTCCAATGGACTTGCTCAAGCAGTATTGTGTCCTTCTTAAACTGGGGGGCCCAAAACTGGACACAGCACTCCAAATGTGGTCTCACTAGGGCAGAGCAGAGGGGCAGGATAACCTCTCTCAACTTTCTGGCCACACTGCTTTTAATGCAGCCCAGGACACCGTTGGCCTTCTTGGCCACAAGGGCGCTTTCCTGGCTCATGGTCACCTTGCTGTCCACCAGCACTCCCAGGTCCTTCTCAACAGAACTGCTTCCCAGTAGGTCAGCCCCCAGCCTGTACTGGTGCATGGGGTTGTTCCTCCCCAAGTGCAGGACCTTGCACTTGCTCTTGTTGAATTTCATGAGGTTCCCCTGGGCCCAGCTCTCCAGCCTGTCCAGGTCTCGCTGGATGGCAGCACAGCCTTCCGGTGTATCAGCCACCCCTCCCAGCTTGGTATCACCAGCGAACTTGCTGAGGTTACACTCTGTCCCATCATCCAGGTCATTGATGAATATGTTGAACAGGACTGGACCCAGCATAGACCCCTGGGGAACACCACTAGTGACAGGCTTCCAACCAGACTCTGCCCTGTTGATCATGACCCTCTGAGCTCTGTTGTTGAGCCAGTTCTCTGGCCACCTCACTGTCCACTCATCTAACCCATACTTCCTTAGCTTGCCTGTGAGGAGGCTATGGGAGACAGTGTTGAATGCCTTACTGAAGTAAAGATGGACAACATCCACTGCTGTCCCTTCATCGACCCAGCCAGTCACACCATCATAGAAGGCTATCAGGTTGGTGAAGCATGATTTTCCCTTGGTGAATCCATGTTGACTATTTCTGATAGCTTTCTTTTCCTCTACATGGCTGGAGATATAGAAAAGTAATGGATGTTACTGAGATGCAGTGGCAGTATTTTGAAATCTTCCAGCTTTTGTACGAGTTAAACAATGTGGTAGGGAGTTATCTTTGACGTGCCTTGGCAGATTTAGTTCCAAGTGGGCCTTGGCTTTCCTTGTCGCATCTCTGCGTACCCTGACAACATTCCTATATTCCTCCCAAGTGGCCAGTCCTTTTTTCTACATACTGTGAACCTTCTTCTTCCATTTGAGTTTCTCTAGAAGCTCTTTACTCATCCATGTGGGTCTCCTGGCTCCTCTGCCTGACTTCTTCCTCCTGGGGATGCACTGATCTTGAGCTTAGAAGAAGTGGTCCTTGAATACTGTCCAGCTCTCTTGGACCCCCCGCCTTCTAGAGCACTAGCCCATGGGATTCCTCCAAGCAGGTCTTTGAAGAGGCCAAAGTTGGCCCTCTTGTAGTCCAAGGTTTTAATCTGACTTGTTGCCCTGCTTCTACCACACAGGTATCCTGAACTCAACCATCTCATGGTCACTGCAGCCAAGGCTACCTCCAACTCACATCTTTAACCAACCCTTCCTTGTTTGGCAGCACATCTTGCCTCATTGGCTCCGCCACCACTTGCATCGAGAAGTTGTCCTCAGTGCTCTGCAGGAACCTTCTGGATCATGCATGGCTCGCCGTGTTGCTTTTCCAGCAAATATCAGGGTGGTTGATGTCCCCAGTGAGGACCAGGGCCTGTGATTGTGAGGCTACTTCCAGCTGTCTGTAGAAGGCTTCATCAACTTCCTCTTCTTGATCAGGTGGCCTGTAGCAAACACCCACAACAGTGTCACCCATATTGGGCTGTCCCTTAATTTTTACCCACAAGCTGTCAACTTGTTCTTCCACTCCAAAGCAGAGCTCAGTGCATTCCAGTTGGTCCCTCACATAAACAGCAACCCCACCTCGCCTTGCTGGTCTTTCCTGAAAAGCCTGTAGCCATCCATGACCCAATTCCAGTCATGCGACCTATCCCACCATCTCTCTGTGATTGCAGTCAGATCATGGCCCTGTGACCACACACAGACCTCTGGTTCCTCCTGTTTGTTCCCCATGCTGCGTACATTGGTGTACAGGCGTTTCAGGAAGGTGCTTGAGCACACAGGTTTCCCTGGAGGGGTGCACAAGGACCCACTATAGCCATGCAAACTCTTGAGGTGGTTGGTCTCCTGATTGCCATCGCATAAGGCCACTACAGCACCTTTGTCACGGATCTGGCTGACTTGTCATATTCCCCCATTGTATGTAATGGCATTAGCATTGCTAGTTTGTCTCTTTCCCCTTGAGTTCCTCAGTTTAAAGCCCTCCTCACCAAGTCTGCCAGCCTGCTGCCAAAGATTCCTTTGCCCTTTCCAGACAGGTGGAGTCCATCCCTCCCTAGCAGCCTGTGGTTGTTGAAGAACATGCCATTGTCATAAAAGCCAAAACCCTCACGTTGACACCAGCCACGTAACCAGGAGTTGATTTGCATTGTTCACTTATTTCTAGTCGCCCATTTTTCTCCAGGTAGTATGGAGGAGAAGATAACTTGGGCACCAGTATTTTTCACTTGCTTTCCCAGGGCTTTATGGTCTTCCTTAGTTCTGCCCAGGCTCTGGCTTGCAGCATCATTTGTGCCCACATGGAAGAGTGGCAGAGGATAGTAATCAGTGCTCTTGACAAGTTGTGGCACCCTCTCAGTGATGTCTCAGATCTTAGCTCATGGGAGGGAGGAAACCTGTCGTGACTCCCTGTCAGGTCAGCAGATGGGTGCCTCAGTTCCTTTTAACAGAGTCACCGACTATGAGCACTCATCTCTTCTTCTTACGGTATTCACTCTGAGCTGCTGGTACAGTTGCACCTTGTGGATCTTGTTCGTGGGTGTCTGCAGCTTCAGATCGGTTGTTGTTGGTGATATTAGAAGGTGGGGGCTGAAGCGGAGCCCTGCTTTTGCGCGTTACCAGGGTCCAAGGTGCCTCCTCAGTGGTGTCTGCTACAGGATCGTGGTTCTGAAACCACCTATCTCTGCCTCAGTTCTACTAATACTATGCAGCCTTCTAATTGTTTCTTGCCACTCAGCCACCTGGAACAACAGGTCATCACCTGTCCACACCTTGTGCAGGTACTTACCTTCACACCAAAAGAAGGGTCGGGGCACTCATTGCAACCTACTGCCTGTACTGAAGCCTCCTTCCTTACCAGTTCTGTTATTTGTGGTCTTTAATATCCATTCAGGATACCCGCAGTCATTTTTTTTTGTTTGAAACAAATTTCTCGTGTTGCAGGAGATATTCAGGAACAGGAGGTGAATGTAAGCGTTAGGGATGGTAGAAAAGCATTGGTTAATATTCTTAGTGTTGTATAAAAAGCTTTTGGATATCATAAATAGCCTTTACTGCTAACCTAAAAAGTGTCACCAATAGAAATTAAAGATTTACTAGGAAGTAATGCAGAGATGTTTTTTCTCTGAGGTCTAACATATCTTTTCACTTAGTATCTGTACTGGAGCATTATGAACAGTATATTTAACACACAGTTGAGAGAGTCCTGCTGCACAATTTTTATTTGATTTGGTAATATGAAGGTATATTATTTTATGAAGCACAGAAAAACACCCAGTGAAGAATATAAAAATGAAATGGAAGCCAAAATTTCTTTCTCCAGCTGAGGTCAGCTTTGCTTCCCTCCTATTTTAAATTGCTACTGTTGTGAACAGTAATTCTGTTACTTTGCACAAGGTGGATAAGTGAGGAATAGGACAAGGACTTTTGTTAGCCTGTTGACTGTCATGCTGCTTTAGTGAGGATTTAAGAGACTTACTGGTATACATTTTATCAATAATTCCAGTATAACCTCCTCCTTCATTCGCCAGTCAGTCCTTTCTCTCAGCAGTAACAATGCCTGCTCAACTGAGTCTCTTTTAAGAGTGTCTGTTGGGTGAAAAAATTAACTGAAATTCAAGAGTTGCATTTGCTAGGATTGGTATGAAAATGCACTACAAATAACAAGGATAACTTGCTAAAACATTTGCACAAATAATGCAGTCTTGTCGGTACCAATTTACATTAGAAAGGTGCTAGGATCCGTGTCTGGTTTACCTGAAGAAATTCATGTGAAATAAAATACTTCTGAGTTTGGGTATTTTTTACCTTTTACTGGAAGAAAGGGTGAGAATGACCGAAATACCCAAAGATTACTTTCTTTGTGACTCATTTACTTGGGGTGTCTTAGCCTTAGCCTGTTCCTGTAGGCAGTGTGCTCGTTTCTCTGGAAAGGAGCATAAGAGCAAAGCACAAATGCACAGGTAGCATTAACTTGTCAAAGATCAAGGCATGATAAATAATGCTTCTTGAAGTTAAGAATCCAGGAGAGGGATGCAGAAAATCTGAGTTAAAGTTCTCAGAAAAATGGAGGGGGGAAAAAATCTATATAAATAAAAAAAAAAGGGGGGGGGGGAAGACCTTAATGTTAAGCTATATTTTTCCTTCAAAAGTACCATTTTTGCTTAATGTAGTCTTTTACTAAAGATTCTAGGAAATAGACCCAGGGAAAGTAAACACTTACATGAAATGACTTTAAAAATCCAAAAAGGATGGTGTCCTGCTTATTCAACATCTTGATTTCATTTAGATTGCTAAGGATCCGTTTCTTCATCTGTTACTCTTTCAGTCTCTGAGAAAAAAGTATTGTCTCTGCAGCAGAAAAGGAGTAGAATAACAAAGAACGTATTCAATTTTTTGTGACCATTTTAAAGCCTGGCTTTTGAAAAAAGAATGTGAGAAAGATACAAAAATAACCAGAAGGAGGAAAGACATTTTCTAAGTAACAGAAAAAATGCTTTTTAGTGAGATACTTTTACCTAAGAGAGAGTTGTAATCAGTTATCTGTAGTGATGACTGTCTTTGAGTGTCTGTCGCTTACCTAAAAGGAAAGATTCCAAAAGCATTGAGTCTTGTGTCTTACACAACTTTCAACACCTCGATAATTTGCTGAGCCAATGAAATTAAAATCAGACAAGATACCAAGATCTGACAGGAAAGGTTGCTGGAATAAAATCAGTTTATGTAAATGCCCACAGAGACTGAACTGAGTAGGAAAAGAGAAATTTGTTCAATTGTTTGCAAATTTGCAAGTTTAAGAAAATAGATTTGATTTCAGGGCAAAAAAATAAAGTACATAATAAAAATAGTAAGCAGGTCGTTTTCAGTCACAAATGAAAAAAAAAAAAAGAGATGCAAGATCTGTACACACCTGGAGTCTTCAAAAGATTGTTCAGGTTTCACTTGCATGTCAGTTAATCATTTGGATTTATTGTATTTTAAAATCTTCTATGCTTAGATCAGCTGTGACAGGAACTGATGTAATTACTTAGCATTTCAGGAATTCTAATGATTATTTCTTCTGTGCTATTATTTAAATTTTATTCCTAAATCTTAAAGATATTGTCAGAGGAAGTAAATATCATTGCCTTGCGGCCAACTTTGAACAGGTTATTTATGTTTAGAGTTGGTTTGTCAGGTCTCTTAGAACAAAACAAACATCTTGGAGAATAACTAAAAAAATAAATTTTAACAGTTAAATACTATGTAAAAAAAGAAAAACCATCAAATTTTGTATAGTTTAGGAGAAATCTCTGGCTATGTTGTTAGGCAGAGACAGAGCAGAAGTCATAAGAAGATTTCATAGTTGTTTCTATTTTAAAATATAATACTCATACATGTCTAGGACAGAAAACAAAACATGAAACTATCACAGAAGGAAAATGAGTATGGTTTAGGGTTTTTTAATTTGTTTTTGCTTAAGCAAATTTCATTTAATGATATTCTGAATGGAAGGATTTGTCAGAATTCCCATTGTAGAGATGGTGATTACAATTTACAAACAGTTGCAGTCTCCAGCTGTTACCCACTGTAACTGCCTTCTCTCCTTAGTCAAATCATTACCCAATGATATTTCTGCGTCCAGGTGTCCCAATTTCACTTAAATTCATAGAGAAGTATGAATTGATTAGTAGCCAAACAGGTTGAGAAAATAACTACATTAATAGGTGAAAGAAAGTTATGATTGAATCTGTTGATGCTGGCTCTCTGTTTTTTATATATAGAGAGCTCTTTTTAAAATTACCATTGAGAGCAATTTCATCAATGTGTAAAAAGGAAAGGCTGCTCTTATGTACTACAAAGACCACCTTCAGCATCCCAGGCATAGTGTTCTCTACTCAGATAGCTTCAGAAAGCCACAACTCTTTCTAGCAGAGTAATACTCCTATTGTTGCAGCCAACAGCTAAGTACAAAATAAAACAAATTCAGGATCTTGACTTCATTCAGAACATGTTTTCAGTGCTACTTCTATCACACAAAATACACGAGTAAATGGAGCACAGTCGTAGGATTTGGTTTTCCTTAACATCCAGCTGTTCTGCCCTTTAGATGGGTTCAATGCTGTCTTCTGTTTACACTTAGCAATTGCTCTGTATTTTGCACTGAGTTATAAATTTTCTCTCTTCTACATTTTTTAAATTATTAAATTTGTTCTGTTACAAGGAAGTTGTTCTCAGGAGTCATATCAGGTTAAAAAAATCTTCCTAGACCATAGAAAAGGTAAGTCTGTCAGTGGATGAAATAACTCAAATTTATGTTTCTGCAGTTCATCTTCCTTTTTGTTGATGTAAAAAGAGTGTGACTTATCAGACTAATGAGTCTCCTTTTTTGAATAAAGCAAAGTACTACCAGTAACAAATTTTAATAAACAAATGTGCAAATAATTCTGGATATGTTTGGAATATTAAATACTTTGAGCCTATTGCAAGTCGATGAGTTTTTGGCAAGCTCTTCAGGGGTTTTCTTGGGGGGGGTCTGGGTTTTTTTTCATTTGTTGTTTTTTTTCAGCCAATTTCATTTCAGGGTAGTTCTGAAGGGAAATACTTTGGAGAACTTACTGTAGCAGAACTAAACTCTTCTATGTAAGTGTGGGAAGGGAAGGAACAGAATAGAGGCTATATGTGTGTTTTGGTTCTCAGCAGCTTAGCTAACCAGGGAATCTAGAATGTTATAGCAGCTCATATGCATATGGAAACATTGGGCTTAGATAATGTTTTCTTTGGTCCCAAAATTGGTTTCTACAGTTCGGTTATATTAATTTAAATTTCCTGATAAATGGTTTATTTTTTTCATTAGTGAAGTAATATCAGATTTCGTATTCAACATACCGATGCCCAACCAGAAGTAAAACTTTGGAGAGAGAAAAAAAAAAAAAAAAAAAGAGAGAGTACCAAAATCAAACCTCAGTCCATCCTCCTGCCATCTTGTACCTGCTCAAGCAGAGGGGTTGGACAAGATGATCTCCAGAGGTCCCTTCCAACACCTGTTGTTCTGTGATTCTGTGATCTTCAAAATAATTATTCTGACCATTTATTGATTTTGTTTCCAGTGCCAAGCTCATATTTTACATCATGTTTAAATTTATTTTAAATTGAAAAAGGATGCTATTTTAAAGTCTTTGTTTATATAGATAGGCCATGACAGTAATGATCTTGTTTTTAATATACATGCTATAATCTTTAATTTTACTGGATTATATACTGTGCAAAGAGTAGACATAAAATATTATTATGTTGACTCAATCTTGAGAGAGATTCTTTCTTCCTCTTTAAAAATTTGGAATGACTAATAATTTTGGAGGGAAAGCTGTATTGGTATTCATAGAGATACCAGGTTTTCCATTTTCATTTTCTACGTCTTTCTGCTCATGATGATATTCATATTTCAGTTTGGTTTGACTTTTTGAGTCTGTGTATTTATTGGAATCTGTTCTGAAAGGCGACTGTAATAAGATGGAATCTCCTTACTCTTTTTTTCTCCCAGAGTGGGTCTGTTCGTACCATATTATGTGACTGGCTAATGCGTTTTTCAAGGATTGCGTACTTTTGAATGATTTTTTGTTGTTGTTTTTTTAAGTGTTCATAAAATTTGTTTACCAGATCTTGTCTTTGTTGCAAACCTTAAAGTTTTATCAATAATATTGCAGGTAAGATGAAACATTGTATTAAGTATAAAATAACTGCTAAATGAAGAATTGTGGACTGACAAGTTTAAGATCAATGTTATGCTAAATATTTTGAAAGTAAGAGTGATGAAATCATCAGTAGGTATTCTATTACACTGTTACATTTTTACATATCAGTCTGGTTCTGTGAGAAGTATAGACTATTTTGGATGTTTTCCATCACTTGTAAATCATGTGCAATGCACACCAGGGATTGATTTTAAAACATGGAGCCATATATCAAATCAAAAACTTTCTTTTTTTTGAGAGACATGTGCAAGGTTTATTAGAAAATGTATATCCTGAACTCATTTACTAAAACTGTCTTCACTCAAAAACTTATCTTTACAGTGCAAGTGGAGCGGGGGGGAAATGTTTTTCTTTGCAATACTTAACATACATGTTGTTATAACTCCTGTTGTTATGGAGTTAACATACACATTATGGAACTCCTCTTAGCAAATTTTTGCAGTAGTACAAGTGACAAACTACCTGAAAAGAATTAACAGGCAGAGAGTAAGTTAGGAGGAAAAAAAAAATCTTAGCATGTTTCAATTACTGTTTAAGGAACCAGGTAGATATATCTATTGTCTGAAAATCGGTTTCAGATCTTCTGTCTTTTCACACTCTCCGGTTTAATTACTTTTACCATTGCTTAGCAATTTCTTCTAGAAAGAATGCCTTTTAGCCCGACAGAGTGTCTTGTCTTGGTCGCAGAATGACCATATTTTATGAATACAGTGGTGAAAAAGTAACAGAACAGTTGAAGCCTATTAAATCATCTGAGCATATAAATTTTGTCAAGAGTTCAGAGTATGTTTGTAATCTTTTTTTTCTTCTGAGGGGTGAGGAGGAGTCTTACAGTCTCTAAACTTATTGTTGCCTTTTGAATTTGGAATTCTAAAGAAAACTAATTATTCACTGTAGCAAACAGCTACAAAATATCTATGCATGTAAATGAGTAATTGGTGTCTGGTAAAAGGAAGTTTTTAGACTTGGCAAGTTGATCCTTTTCATTTGCTTATATAGCTTTTTTTTATACCAGTGTCTTGCATCTGATTCTATATCTTCAATATATAGTTAAAATGACATAAACAGCTTCTGTGAAAACCCATGGCTATTTGGGAGACACGCCCTGCACAGAACACAGTCCATTTGCTTGGGGTGGCTAGGACAACTGCCAAGAACAAGCGAAAGCTATTAAAATCAGACTTTTCAGAAGCAACTGGGTTAAACACAGTTCATGCAGTAGCTAAACACAAAGTGAACTTAGGCATTGTACTCTGGTTCATCACACTTTCTCAAAGGTGGGAAGAAAATGTTTGCCTTTTGTCTTTTCCGTTTGATTGGTAACTGACTTTTAACAACCAGTTTACTGGACGTTATGAATGTCTGGACTACCTTCTTTGGAAGAATTATGAGGAGCTCAGTCCGAACACTAAGCACAGCATTGCCAAGATGATCTGCAGAATGGATCTGAAGCCTCTTCCATTTCCCTGCTCCCTGGAATCCTCTCTTATCAATCAAGCATCCTCTGAGTGTGGCTTATCTTGCTTAGCACATCTGAATGGTGTCCAAATCCTGCCAAATTCATGTCTCTTCCCTCTGGTTTTTGGGTTGGGTTTTTTTGTTGTTTTTTTTTCTTGCTGGTCTGACTGTATCAGTTCACAGCTCAGTTTCTGAAATCTACTTTTATTCGACTTCCCTGTCACTGAATTAATATATCGATACATTGATACAGTCAGTAATTAATAATCAATATATTGCCTTGTCAGGCAATAAAATATACCCATCATCTTTCTTTCCCCTAGAAATTTATGAAACATAATTGCTCTTATAGTTTACATTCCTATGACTACAATGGCAAATACCTTATTTCAAATTTAATCACTTGCTCCATGTTTCATTTTGTCATAGTCCTTTTATACACTTAAATGCACTGTGCAGTACAGCCCCTTGTCCTCTACCTGTGCTCCACTTTAATTTAGTTTGCTTGTTTATCCTTTGGTCTTTGAATTCCCTTTTACATACTTTTTGTCTTTGGGTTTTGTTCTGTTCCTTGTATACAGATTGTCTGGACTGAAATTAGAATGATAGAATCATTAAGGTTGGAAAAGACTTCTAGGATCATCAAGTCCAGCCATCAACCCAACACTACCATGTCTCCTAAACCATGCCCTGAAGTGCCACATCTACACATCTTTTAAATACCTCCAGGGATGGTGACTCTACCACCAATCTGGGCAGACAGCATTTAAATCACCATCCTTTTCAAATATGTCTCCAGATTGTGGCTTTAACTGGTGTTAGGATCTAAAAGAATAAAAGGAGAATTATTAAAATAGTTCTAGTTTACAAATGACATCATTATTGGATAGGTTCCTAGTTCTAGCTCTCTGAATTGGAACTGGAATCATTATTTGTTGGTTTTCTGTTAACAATATTACTAGTAATTGCTGCATATCCTTTATGTTAAGACTACAGTAGTAAGACTCTCGGGGAAACTTTAGAAACTCAACATTTTAAAACTAGGTAGAATTCATTAGATTTGTATTTTGAATAAAATTTATGCTCCTGGTTTGTGTTACTGCTCTTAGAAATGCTTTCTAATGGTTTGTGTAGTAAGTATGCATGCAGAGCAATAGAATCCCTGTTCTAATATACATAATTTGCTATAAAACTGAGTGAACAGTTTGATGGTTGGACTTCATGATCTTAGAGGTCTTTTCCAACCTTAATGATTCTATGATTCTATAGGAGTCTCAAAGATGACCTTTTTCCATTGATACCAGTAGCTCCAGTGATGATTTGGATGACGAACCAGATCTGTGGCCATTAAGTATTGAGTAATTACCATATTGCAGAACTGCAGTGTGATCTTCATAAACCATGAAATAGTTTAATCTTCTGAAATTAAATAAAATTAAATATAAAGTTCCAACATCAGGAACTGTGAAAGCATGTAAATGAGATACAACTGGAAAAAGTTTTTTCTTACTTAAGAACATTGAAGTTTATAAAAAGCACGTAAGGAAAACATCAAGTGGGGTGGGTTTTTTGTTTTGTTTTTTTTTTTTAGCTAGCCAATTTTCTTCCTTTTGATTCAGAAAAATGGTTCCTGTTGCCATCAATTTTTCTGACCAATTTTTATTTTAATTTCTAGAAGGTCACACATATATATCTCTCAATAAAGAAAAATGGCTTCTCTGGTTTTAAAGAATCATTGTTTTTGATAATGAATCCTAAAGTCATTATACTGATCTCTAGTATAGTTTATCTGTGTTACAGAAGATATTAATTCATCTGTTTGGGCGCAGGGGAGGGAGGAAAGGAGAGTGAACAAGACCCATTTCCAGTCACTAAAGCTGTCTTGTGTTAAAGCTGTGTTTCAGCTATGGTGACAAGCAGGCATGCTCCAAGTCATGAGCTGTTTCACAAGGAAGTGCGTATGGCCTGCCAAAACAGATTACTCTGCTGTCTGCAAAATTAGCCCTTGTGGAAGAGGACAAGGCACGTGCTCAGACTTGGTCCTGTAACTCATGTTATCTCCAAAAACAAGCCACTACTTCTTGCAATGATTGTGTCTTGCGTGTGTTGCGTTACATATATTTTGTTAATTCTTGTTTGTTGTTGGATAAATAATTTTTTAAAAATGTTGATTTATGTAGAAAAAGTCAGTCTCAGTTACAATACTGAAAAAACTGTTGCTGAGATACAGTGATGGAATTTATTAATATCTACATCAAGGTGGAATTGTTTTGCCATCAGTTACTTTGTACTTTGCCCCTGTATTTTTCACGCTGAGTTTGCATTCCAGCAAGTAACAGCATGATGCTTTGGGACTTGCTATATTTTTAGCCTACTGTTTTGTCCCTTTGTTTTACTGGTGGAACCACAGAATGTAAATGGTGTGTCACAGGGGGATCTTTGGAGACCATACCATTCGTTGCTTTGAAATTGAAAAGTATGTTTCAGGAACTCCCTTTTTCCCTGATGACTTGGGAGGCTTCATTATATGTCAGCCATAGTGCTGGCAGTTCTGCAATTGAGAAATCACTGGATTTCCCTTTGGGCTTTCTCAAGACTGACTCCTTGAGCTAGAAGGCTGACCTGAGATGCTAAGTTAGTATCTAGTATCGCTGTTATTAAGGATCATAGGATTATATAAGATGGAGAGGACCTTAGGAGGTCTCTAGTCCAACCCCCTGCTCAAAGCAGGTCAGACAGGGTGCCAAGGACTTTATCTACCTGGGTCTTCACACCCTACAAGGACAGAGAGTAAGCAGCCTTGCTTGGCTGTCCTCAGAGTGAAACAGCTTTTCTCTATATCTTGTCTGAACCTCTCTTGTTTCAACTTCTGCAAGTTATCCCTTGTCTTCCTGCCATGCACCGTTGTGAAGAGCCTGGCTGTAATCTTGGTACATACCCCATAGGTATTGGGGGCTGCTGTTAGGCACCCCTAAAGCCTTCCCTTCTCCAAACTGGTCAAGCCCACCTTCCCCAGACTCTCCCCTCAGGGAAAGTGCTCCAGGCTTGACTATCTTGGTGGCCCCTGCTGAGCTCCTTCTAGTTAGACAATGCCTCTCATCTATTGGGGGGACCAAAACTAGATGCAGTCTGTCTATCACGTGTTAATCCATTTGCTTAAGAGGTCAATTGGATTGCAGTTTAAACAAATTTGTGTTGACTACATTTCATAAACGGGCTTGGCTTTACAGCAGTGCTGTTGTCATTCCCTTGCCATTCAAAATGTCCTGATTTGCAGTGGAAATTGTTTCATGCTTCATAACAATGGGGTAGTTATTTTTAAACACCACCACCAGAGTTTATACAATGTTTCTGACATTACAGCTATGTGGCGGAGACCCTGCAGGAACCCCGTATAATGGCGCAGATTGGTGTAGGGTCTAGATTTTTCCCTGTCAGTCAGATTTCAGGGGTTCTGTAAAACCTCTTATCCTGGTGTCTGTTTTGTAACTTTATGAAACTTGAAGTATTCAGGATGAAGTAATTTAGCCTTTCTGCTAAAATAGAGTTTCATAAAAATAAGCAATAATAGGACAGAGCAGGGCAGAAAACTTTAACTATCCAGAATGGTTGCTTAGAGGAAGCTATTAGCTTGGAAGTATCTTTTTTTCTGGTAGTTTCATTTTTAAATGATATCTACTTTAAAAAACAGCATTAATGTCTTTTGGGTGTTTCGTTGGTGTTTTGGTTTTTTTTTTTAATATTTCTAGGAATAAGTTAAAAAATAGACCTATTCCTCCCCATCCCTCAGACTCCTTCCAAAAATGCAAGATCATGTTTTATGGAAGTCCTTATTGCTTACAGTGATGTCAAAAAGTGTAAAAGACTTAGGAAGCTTCTTTTTTTCATTGGCAGCTGCATGCTGGATAGGTGTGATTTGAGACGGTTAGGAAAGTTCTTGAAGTCATAAATGAATTCCCTTTGCCTCCTTCACAGAAAAAAAAAAAAAAAAAGCCATTCTTATTTTTTCAAACAACTCGCCATGTCCAAACCTGTATCTTGGAATCTGGCTTCATCTTTTTCTTCCCCAAAACACAGTTAATCAAAATACAGATGTTAGTTGCTTCTGTTTAAAGCTGCAGCTAATGCTTCTGACAAATACAAGCGTTACAGAAACTTCAGTCTTTTTGTATGAATAGATAAGAGATGCAGCAATGGGTGTCATCAGCATTTCCTCGGGATTTGTTTGGTTTGGTTAAGTTACCTCCTAGACTTCCCTTAAATTATTTTGAAGTCAAGAAGATATTTAAAGAACAGAAATGTCTGAAGAATTGGAAGCCTTGAAGAATGTAATTCAGTCTTTGTAAGAAGATACAGGTGTCTGTCCTCACTCAGGATCAATCACATCAGCCCACTGTTTGCACAGATGCCTTATCATAGCAACCCATAAAGTACGAGTTGCATTTTACTAAATGGTAGAGAGACAGTTTCCAGCAGAAACCTTCAGGTTATTCTATGGCTGTTTCTGTGGAGGGTATATTCTAATTATTTGATGAACAGTGCAAGTGGATCAGTTAATCATGAAATTCCTGAGAGTATTCATTTTCTGCAGATGTCTGACAGGTATGGAAGTGATGTTCTGAATTTTGTCAAATATAAAACATGAGTTGTTTTAGCTTTTGCATAGTTTTTGTATTTAAAGTCTTAATTATGTATTCGCGTCATTGTTTTCAAAGGGGTTTTATATATCACTGTTCTGAAATTTAGTCTTTGGGCTAGATGCCACTTTTGTGAATCTCTTCTTTCTTGCTGAGGAGCTTTACAGTTGTGTAGCAGTGGAACTTTGGCAGGGCAGGCGCAGGCACATACCAGTGCTTCTAGATGTAGAATGACTGTGTAGTACAAAAATACACATTTATTGGAGATGCTTTCCCTTTCTTTCTAATAACAATGTCCCCACATATCTTGCTGATCTTTTCTGTCCTATGATATCCCCACTATATATACAGAGGGTGCATTAGGAGTAGTATTAGGAGGTAAATCTATTACTTGGGTCTTACTGCTACCCATATTACCTTTCACAGAAAAAATAAGCAATATTCAAGTTTGGTTTTGTAGTTGTTTCAGTAATAGAAGAAGAGTAACAAAATTTACTTAGATAGGAGTTCAATACTAGAAAAGGTAGGCCTGAAAGAAAGAAGCTTTAAGTGCTATTGTTTGTGATACAAGTAAAGAAATCTGGCATGGCAAGTGAATGTGCCACCGGATAATACAAAGCAATTTACAGGCAGCAATATACTCCTGTAGACCTGATTAGATACGGAACTGTTGAATTCATATTTTTCTTCAGGTGCTTATGTGATAAAATCAGAATTTCCTTTCATTTAAAAGAGTATGTAAAGCTCTGTAATCAAAGGAACTACATTAAACAAGGAAAAAAAGTGGCTGCAGAATAGTGATATCGTCAAAGGAAGGAGGCAGTGGCTGGTAACTGGTTTGTATCTTCAAAAACTGCTACAACTGTACAAATCAAAAGTATATCATTAAAGAGAAAACATACTTTTTTTAAGAAAAGAAATATTTATGAAATACTCTTAAGCAACTGATGCATAGGTTTATCTGGACATGATTTATCTTTGAATTGAAAATTGGGGAGAATTGCCTGGATCTTAGAATTACTGAAAGCAGGCTTTTTGCAGGAGAGCAAGACACAAATCCAATGCATTTGAAAAAGCTTCCTCAGTTTTAAATGTATGAATGCTATTGCAGTATCTTTCTGGACACATAGAAGAGCATAAGCAGGAGTTGAACGACAGGGTGCTTCATTTTTTTTTCCTTCATCCGCTTCTGAGACACTAAAAACCATTATGGTCTGTGGCCATCTAGTGGTGAATCCATTTTAAATACACTAAGTTCGTTTAGAATTTTAATTTAAAAGTCTTCTAGCTTTACTGTACAAAACTGAATTACAAAACAGTTTTGGTGAAAAAAAATCTGTCTATCTCTTCTTCACTAGTAATGTTTTTTACAGGTTGATAACATCTGTGAAGGTCATTTCCTTCTTTTCTTTGTCTTTCTCTGAGACAAAGCCATTTTTTTTATGTTACAGTTTCTTTTTAGCAGCCAATTTTAATGCGTGTGTGTCTTCCATTTTTACTCTGTAATTTTTTTTTTTATTTCCAAAAACTTAGTAGAAGTTAATTTATAGATTTTCTGGGCAGAAAGTAGTATATTTTATAAATTATATGTTTCCAAGAAACAAATATTCCTAAAATACATCAATTCTGAAAGCAATTAATAATCCTTAATTTGACAGACAATATGCTGGCTCTCCTGCTTATATCCTTATTACTAAATTGCCTTGATAATAACATTTTTCTAGTAATTTTCTGTCTGAGCAATGGTTTCAAATATCATAGGAAAATTATTCTATCCCAAGCAGAAGGCATTAATATAGGTATCAGTAGGAAACAATGTAGCAGAACAACTATGGCAAGTCACATCTTGAATGAGATGAGGCTATATGGTTCGTGAGACCTGGTGGACTTCTAGCATCTGCTAAGTCCTTGACAAATGAAAAACTGAAATTTTGTTGGTATTAGAGAAATAATTCAATAGGCATATTAGTAGCAGAAGTAGTAATTTGTATTTCTTGTTTTTACTCGATAATGGCAAAAATCCAAAAATATGATGGTTCCAGTAATTGTGTTTTTCCTAATTGGGAAATGGGCTGTAAAATGGTTTTCATAATGCTTTTTGCTTAACCTTTTGTTTCTTCCATCAACGTGTCATTTTTTTCATATCTGACCATTCCAACTAGCAGTTCTTTGAATTTTCACAGTGTTGACATAGACTTATGCTCTTTAATTGCTGTAGATATTTCTTCGATTTAATTTGTAGATTTCACCAAGATGACAGCTAAGCATAACACAACAAAAATTATTTAAACTCACTATCCAGCATGCCACCATCCATCCATTAACATTGAACATTGTATCAGGATGGTATTGGGTTAATGTATGTAATGGTTTGTTTCATTTTCAGGTATTTGGAGTGGATGACAGCCAGGATTATAATAGGCCTGTTATCAACGAGAACCAGAAAGATTTAGTAAAAGATTGGGCTATAAATTCTGCTACAGTAGTGCTGGAAGAAAAAAGACCACTGAGTACAACTGGATTTCTTGACACAGAGGTAGAATTTAATTTTTGATGGTCTTATTTTTTCTTCCAATAAGAGAGAGCACTAATAACTGACCAGTAAGTGTTAAACAGCAAACAAAACCTTGCCTAGAAAACATTAGCGCAGATCTATAAGTATTTTAATTTTCTTAGGCCTTTATTGCATTATCAAAACTTCTCTGTCAGAGACAGATGTATTACGTTGTGAAGGTGTTTTAAACTTTGCTGCCTTTCTGTGTGCACTAACACCAGTGTATTGGAAATGTAGCGGGAGCTTCCTTACAACATTATATTTGCAACACACATTTGCACAGTATATGCTTTTTGTAAGTTACGCAGCAGAGCTGAGGAAAAGCTGATTATGTTTTATAGCCCAAAGCAAGTAACTATATTAAAATTCAGAAATAAAGTATATGTATTTAATGTGAGATACAAAGTCAGCTAGGAAAAAAAATGATGGATAATATATTTCAGATTTTTTTCCAAAGCCAGAGGACTTCAGTTTTTTACATTCATGGTTTGAGTTCTTAAGGGAGATGCCACTCATGAGAAGTCACTTAGTTGCCTCATAAATAGAATAATTTAATCAGTGGTGAAAGATTAGGCAAAGGAAAACACCTATTCTTTACATATGACTCAGAATATGCACACAAGCTAGATGTTAACTGTATTTCATATTGGAAGCTTGGAAGACATTCTGATATCGTTGAAATGTGTTGGGAACAGAACAGGCTCACGCTGGAGCAGAATTTATCTGGTAACAGTAACAAAGCACACCACACTTACTTCTGCTTGCCATGGAAAACTGTTTATGGAGTATTATCCTGTAAATTAGAAAACTTTATAAATAAGCAAATTTTCTGGAATATATCAAGAGCTTAAAGTATGACTTTGTGTGCCTCCCATGCAGAGACACATATTTTGGTATTTAGGAATCTGTTTTGTCCTAGAGGTGTGCTTTATCGTGGTTGTATTTTAGGTGCTGTGCAGTCTTGATACACTAAGTATATTGCTGTATCTAGGTTAGTATCTTTGAATAGCTTCTTTGAGGTTACTGCTTCAAGTATGTTATTGCCCTACAGCATGAGTATATCATGTTGAAGATTTTGACAAACTTTGCTTTTTACCTTGCTGCTCTGCATGAATCTATAACCCCAGTCTGTCTCCTTTTTCATGCCTTTTGCAGCATTCAGCTCTTGTGCCATATCAGTTTTCATGATTATTAAAAGTATTGATATTTTTTCCATTTCTGTAATTTCATAAGCAGCAGAAGAATATATGATTTGTTTTATAAACATAATTGAGCTTTCCAAGTGTCATATTTTGCAAATAACAGGTTTTGATTTTAGAAGACTGAGACTTCTGCAATCATAGGGCAGGTTTAAGCATCCTTCTGGCAATGGCACAGCAACACTTGCGTTGATTTAGGTTGAAATAACAAGAATGATGCCTTTTTATTACTGTGGATGCTGTGCTGTTAAAAAGGTCTTCATATGTTGGGAAGGGAATGGATTGTTTGGTGTAGTCTTAATTTACAAGATCACTATGAGGCATGATAGGTGAAAAAATGAAGTTGTTTGATAGGTAAAGGAGCAAAACTGACATAACCAATGTGGATATAGCAAGAATTAGTGTAAGAAGAGATGAGGACAGATGGAGATTGAAAAAAAGCTTCCCAGAGAAAGTTAAAACGAGAAGCTGGTTGATAATGTATGTAGAAGTAATTCAGAAAAATTGAGGCGTGTTTTATGGTATCATAATGGAAAACAATCATGAGGATGACTATTGAGAGAAGGCTGTGATATTTAAAGTCTTATCAAAACTTACACTCAGTTTGTTTCATCATTAGGAAAGGGAGAGGCAGAAGTGTTTGTTTTGTAAAGTATGTGGGTATCACGTTCTCATTATATACAGACTTTTCAGCTTGTGGTTTTTGGAAGACTTACTGCATTCCTGAGCTGCAGATCCTAAGTTAATAAACCTTATTGAAGATCTTGGCTAAATAGTCAGGTAACCTCAGGGTAGTCCAGTGTTCCAGGCTTGCATCCACTCAGACTGTGGGTGGACCTTGTTCCAGCTGCCCACAGATGTACCTCTAGATGATTTAGTAGAATGAGGTTAATTCTGAACATGATTGACATAGAAAAAGCAGAGAATAAAAATTTAAGGTATTTCAATTAACGAAGATAGAAAAGATGGCTTGGGAAATTACGAAGATTTTATAAAAATTATTTTGGGGTTGAAAGATTATTCTGAACTTAAATATCTTAATTTCACAGGGTTTGTGAAGCATTGTGAATAACGTGCTTGGAAAGGACCTAAAAATTGCTTTTCTTATAAAGAATTTCTTGGCTTTTCCTTTGATATGACAAGTTTTCATATGTTGGAGTAGTGTATGTCATGATACTAAATAAAATGCAGAGTCTGACACAGTTGGATTGAGCCTGCATGCGCTGGTTCTTGCCTTTTCAATGATTACAGATAGGCAGTAAAAGTACTAAATCCATCTGTTTTAAATATTTTAAATGGTTTTATTTTCTATATTATAAGCTGCCACTTGCCAGCCAAGGTAAGTGTGATTTAAGAACAAAAATTGAATAACATAGAGAACAAAGAGAATGTAATTGTTGTTGTTATTATTTATTCTTACTATGTGAGCTTGATTAATAAAAATACTACAGGCTTTTGGGCTATGACTTAGCCATCCAGCTTCCATTTAATTTTCAGTGGCCAGTTATCTATGCTAACCACAGTTCTTAAATAATGTACATGTTTTACCAACATTGTCCTTGGTGTGCCTCTTATGGACATACCTGCTTCTTGTTTGGTTTGTGGGTTTTTTTAAAATGTTTTGTATAGACTGTGCACAGTTAGAAACCTGGTTCTGCATCTGCAGGGTCATCAGTGACATTGACTACAATGTTCCTTTCCCTGTTTTGAATGCCCATTTCGTGTCTTTCCCACTGGATGTAAAATGAATAACACCACTGACATTCTGAATAGTGAATAACTTTATTCGTGTAAATATTTACTATATTGCTTCTTAGAAGTGGAGAACTGCTGTGTATTTAGAGGCTGTGTTTCCTTTTGTTTGTTCTAATTATACTAATTTCCTGCCCTTCTGTAGAGCAAACTATTCAGTCTGAAGTTTGATGTTTGCTTTTTGTTTGAATTTAGATGCTATACCCCATGATTGTGTCACCAAAGTCATATGGCTGTGAAAAGGCAAACATGACCCTTGGATGCCCTGGAAAATGTATTGTCAGTAGAAAAGCGAAGCGTTGGCACTATGGTAGAAAGTGTTGGTGAAACTTCCTCTGAAATACTGGCACTAGAACTGTTACCATTCTTGGTTAAGCAGGGTGACTAGAAGACTGGGGAAGGTACAAAGAGGTCTGCTCGGGTTATTAAGGGAATGGGGATTTACCTTACAAGAACAGATTGATACAATTCATTTAGTCTAGTAAAATAGTAGCTGAGATGGGTACAGCTGCTGGGTTTTGCTGTGTAAGTGGAGTAAATGCAACAGAAGGAAAAAGAACTATTTCAGATAGATGTCAGGTCTGAAGACATTGGTTGTAAATAAAGTGAGTATGTAAATTTGAAAAAAGATCATCACCCTACGAGGAGTATGGTTCTGAAGCAGGTAGAAGGGGGAGGGACTAAAAGAACTGCTTTCAAAATGGCACTTCAACTTATGAAAGGATGGCTGGCATAATATGATTCTTACAACATGAGATGACTGGAGTATGTGTCTGAAAAGCGTTGTTGTTGTTGTTTTGCCTTTTTTTTTTAATTCAGCTTGTTGAAATGTGTTTAAAAAAACATTATTGTGCTCTGAAATGTCAAGTTTAGGAGATACTTCCAGGTGTCGTGTGTGCTGTGGATTTTTTTCAGACACAGAGCCTGAAACCCTAAATCTTCAGGCTGAATAATAAGTCCACAGAAATCCATTGGTACATTTTCTGAAGATCTATTACTCCATGACCTTGCTGAGGTCAATTGTATGACAAGGTCAAGTGCCAGGTCTTGCGCTTGGGTCACAACAACCCCATGCAATGCCACAGGCTTGGGGAGAGTGGCTGGAGAGCTGTCTAGTGGAGAAAGCCCTGGGGGTGCTGGTCAACAGCCGCCTGAACATGAGCCAGCAGTGTGCCCAGGTGGCCAAGAAGGCCAGCAGCATCCTGGCTTGTATCAGGAATAGTGTGGCCAGCAGGAGTGGGGCAGTGATTTTGCCCCTGTGCTTGGCACTGGTGAGGCCGCACCTCGAGTATTGTGTGCAGTTTTGGGCCCCTCACTACAACGGGCAATGAAGCTGGTGAAGGGTCTAGAGAACAAGTCTTACGAGGAGCAGCTGAGGGAGCTGGGGTTGTTTAGTCTGGAGAAGGCAAGGCTGAGGGGAGACCTTATCACTCTCTGCAGCTACCTGAAAGGAGGTTGTAGCGAGGTGGGTGTTGGTCTCTTCTCCCAAGTTACTAGCAATAGAATGAGAGGAAACGATTTCAAGCTGCATCAGGGGAGGTTTAGATTGGATGTTAGAAAAAACCTTCTTAACTGAAAGAGTGGACAGGCATTGGAACAGGCTGCCCAGAGAGGTGGTGGGGTCACCATGCCTGGACGTGTTCAAAAAACATATAGGCGTGGCACTTCAGGAGATGGTTTAGGAAGCATGGTGGTGTTGGGTTGATGGTTGGACTTGATGATCCTAGAGGTCTTTTCCAACCTTAATGAGTCTATGATTCTATGAATTTAGTTTGTATATGTAATAAGCATAAAGGAAAGCAGATTTAACATGACGTTAAAAGGCTGGTATCTCTTATGTAAACCCGGCTTTTCTGAAAGACTAGGAAATTCCTTTTGGTGTTCAAGGAATTTGGAGGATTGCTTACCTGAGAGCCCGTAAGATGCAAATTGATATGGATTATAGGAAGAACATTAGGATAACTGAATATGACTTTTTTTTAATGTGTGTTTTATAAACCTCTCACCTTTTGGATGTGCTTAAACCACTATCAAAAGAAACTGCTTTTCATGGCTTTGTTTTTGCTTGTGTATACAGAGTTGGCAAAATGCACATTTACATCCACTGCTATGTAAAAAAAAATTTTTTGGCAGTGTAATTACTTGCAGAGAAAAGGAATTTATCATGTTGCTTTACTATAGTTTATCTGCACAGTCTTAATATATTTCTCTGTTGTGAAGTGGAATCCAGATTTCTGATACATATCATATCTGTATTTCTGGAGTTAGGGGATACACAAGGAAATAGTTGGAGTTTTCTGTAGCAAAGATGACTGGGACGTCTGTCATATTTGGGTTTGGCTGTAACTAATTCTTTTGTTAAAGATGGAAGTTCACTAGTACAGACAGGAAATACAGAAAAGAAAGTTTAGAGATATGAAAGAAAAATGAGGCTTCAGCAGTAGTTGTCAATGCATAAATGCTGCATATTTTTGCATGGAGTTCTTGTAATATTCTTTCTGGCACCCTTGGCCTTGCATTGTGTTCAGAAATGCCCATAAATAATGGAAACGCTGAAATGCCTTCTTTTCCTGTTATTAGACTTGAACTTTATAACATTTTAATTCTAATAAATTAATTCATAGTGTGGAAATTTGTATAATAGTTCAAGCATTGGTGCATCTCTGACTTATTACATTCATAATATTCTGACAGATTTGTGATGTTGCACTTGCTTGCATTAATTAGGGCCATTCATTTAATCAGGAGAAATTCAAGATCATAAATTCAAGTCTTCTCAAATGTCTAAGTAACTTTTCATTTGAAAGAAGTCATCATACACTAGATGACATTGTTCACCATTCCATTTCTGCTAAATAAATTTTATAAAAATTATAGAGTTGGCTCCTGGTCAGAGACTGGAATCCCAGGGTGGCCAGGGCATTAGGCAAAAACCAGTGTTTTGAATAGAAGTGCCAAGATTTGAAAAGTAGCAGAGCTTCAGCTAACCTTTGAAATAGCTCCTGCAAGTTTCCTTACTAAGGAGATCACTGGTGTCTCCATGTCCTTCCCATCTCTTTTGTTGATCTTGAATTGTGGTTTCTCGTTTGACTTGCCTGTGGTTATGTAACTCCTTGGGAACTTTAGTCAGTGACTTCTGTCATTTGCAGTGCTTTGTCTTTTGAATCCAGTAAATTAGACTATGTAAACTTCTGCAAAGCCTTTGATAGTGTACAGCCTGTGCATGTATGTGCACAGGTATATGCATCGACAGTTGCCTGCTGTCTTTTTTTGGACATGGAAGCAAGAAAGACTATAATATCTTGGATAAAACAGTAACACTGCATTATATTTGGAAATCAGTCTTGGAAAAAAATAAAGTTACTATAACAACAGAAGAAGATGGTTTCATTTTATATTTACCTGTTTTACATTTTTAAAATGTTCGAGGTTTCAAAAGGCTTACCATCAAGAAGATTAATATCCTTTCTAGGTCGGCTGCAAAAAATGATCAGATACTAAATATGTCGACTTCACTGTTACCCAGCAGGATGGTTTAAAACTAACCTTTGCTTCTCTTTTTTTTTTAGTTTAGGCCAAACAAAAATAATCTCATCTTCCTTTCCTTTCCATCACAAGTTATCTTGCTCTTTCAGTCTTTAAGATAGTCTTTCTGTAATAAAGTAAACACAGTATTTCGACTGGACAGGAGGGTCTTCTAAACTGGTGAAATCACTTTCTTGTCTTCCTGAAGTGTGTTTTCAATTTTTGAACATACACACACCCTCACACCCCATGTTTTTCTCCTGCTGTTCTGAACTGAGGACTGAAATAACTTGGTTTTAAAATTAGCGTATGTTCTAATATATTTTATATAGGTTCTGATGTTTAAAAGTTCACTGCACTAGGAAATGCTGATTGTTCTTTACTGATTCTGCAACTGTATAGATTTTGTTTGTTTGTTTGCCATTCTAGAGCTGGTAACTGTAAAATGTATTGAGGTAAACTCCTTTTGAACTTCCTCCAGGAAAATAGTGTCCGATGTCTCTATTTGGGAAAAACCTGGAAAGAGGACATGCTTTTTATCAAACAGTTGTCATTTTTTTTTCTGCTTTTTTTCTTACTTAGGAAGGTTCTACTGCCCCTGGAAGTAAACGTTGGGTATCACAGTGGGCCAGTTTGGCTGCTAACCACACACATCATGACCAAGATGACATCAGATTGGAGTCATCTGTGCCTACTCCATTAGAAAACGGTATTAAAAGCTTTTCTTGTTGTAATAGTTTCTGCTGAAGAAATCTGTGAAATAGAGAAAAGAGTGATTATGTACCTACCTGAGTAGCTTTCTTACTCTTAGTTCCTCATCTTCACCTGAAATTCTGTCGTGTTGTTGAGAAGAAACAGCATAAAAACAAGCTCAAGAGTAGTGTTGTTTGGAGAGTGCCAATATTAAACTGAATGTTGCTAAAACAAAAAAATATAAAAACTGTCCAATATTAAAGAAACTTTCACTTGAATGCAGTTTGGGTTGATCTGCATAGTGTATGCCCTCACATCTTTCTCAGTACTGGCCCCAAATCGGAGCTTAATGGATTGATTGTTAAACAGTCCGACCTGAGACGTCATTAATCAGTCATTATCCAGCTGAAGCATAGCATACTTCTTTATCTTGGAAATATACAAAACCTTCTATGTTTCTCAAACATCACAGAAACCTTCTCCTCAGCAATCAACAACTTCTTCTCCGTTCTTGTGAGTGCCATATGTTCAGCCTGCATCTCTCCTTTAACTATTCATGTTTCTTATTTTAAATGGTTTGTTCTTTAAGACCTACACTCTTGACTATAAAGGAGTTACTTACCTTACTTTACTTCTCTGCTGTTTTCCTTCTCTCAATTTCATCTTAGAGAGGATGATTTAACACAGAATTCTAGTGTAATTTTTATGCTGATACTTCTGTATTGAGGTGCAGTGAATGTAACTCTTCCTTATAAAATTGACTGGTAGCTACAAAGGGATGTTGTGTTAATGAATGCTTCATATTCTGATGGTGATATGCTGTTTAGTGGTCAAGAATTAATTAATTATCTGTCTGCTACTTGAGATATGTTTTTGTCCTGCAATTCCAGCATTTCCTCTTATTCCATCTGAGTTTGAAATTTTCAGCATTAAAGAAAGTTTAAAAGAACAGGGAAAAAATATGTTTTAGGAGTAGAAATGCTTTTCTGTGTACACCACTTCTGAACATACACTACCATCTACAGAGCATGTCTGATAACCTCTTGTTAGACATTGGTGAGTAGAATAATTATTTTTTCTATAGTTTTGAGCATTTTTAGGTGGCTTTTTTTCCCCAAAAGTTACATTCACAAGTGTAATGTGTGTTCTCTACTTTTTTGTTATAGCTGCTGGCTTTCTTCAGATTTTCAAGGATCAAAGTCTGTTACAATTTCAGAGCAAGCTACGTCTTTGACCTATAAGTCAGTCTCTCAGAAGACTGCATTTTCAACTGATAAAACCAAGTCTTTAATGCTTTCAGAGTGGAGCCCTTTGATTCTCTCCCTGCTTGGACTGCAAACCTGGTCCCAGCACTCTGCCCAGCAGTCAGGCCCTCTACAGAAAAAAAAAAATTACCTATTACTAAGTTCTTTAGTTTTTTTTCTGGTTTTCACCACCACCACCACCACCTTGGGTCCTCAGACCAGTGGAAAAATGCAGTGACAGAGATTTCTCTGAAGTGTTTATCTATTCCACGTGATGTATATAAGAAAAAAAAATAGCGGGGCAAAAATCTGATAATGATATTGTGCAGATTCTTCTGCCCAAATTTTAGGTTTCTTAGTAAGTTTAGATAACTCCCTTTGTTCTTGTCCCAGGTTAGATGAACAGAACCATTGTCTGAACTGCTCAGCCTTGAATCCTGTAGGCGATAATTTTATTTTTTTTTCTTACAAATTCCCTCTCTCTCTCTCTTACAACACCTTGACTTAGTTGCAACTAATATATGCATTTCCTAAGTGGATTTGTGTTGGGTTTATTTTACTGCCCTCAGATTTTAGATAACAATAATAAATTAATTCTGATACTTTCTGTGTTCTTTATAGAGACTTTACCTGCACAATTTATTCTTTACTGGGTAAAAAGCCAGTTAGCTTCTTCACAAAAGAGTTAGCTTTTGTATTTAGCTCTGTATTATTCTGGTACAATGAAAGGAAGAGAAAGAACATGACTTTTAATTCTAAAGTTGAATAAATAACTTGACTGTTTTAAAAAGAAAGGTGAAACTGAAATATTATTGGCAGTTTCTTCCAAAATGAAGCCACTGTTTTGTATTGATTAGTAATTGAATTTCTATTCAGGTTTGTATTCAGCAGATGAAAGTATGTGTGAGCATGTTTAATTAACTGCTTCGTCAAATACAGTTATTTTTCTGGTAATTTACTTTTTGAAGTAAATTGAAATTTGAAGTTTTAAAATCATAGAAAATGAGGCTGTTTATTAAAGTAAACAATAAAATACATTCCAACTTCATAGTCTCATTTTACTTTTTGGGGAATTGTACAAATAAATTTTGCTTTTGATGTTGTGTAATGCAAAGATTTGTATCAATGCATGGAAGAATTCTTACCAGTAACTGCTGCTTCTATAGTAGCTTTTCTACCCCTCATAGCGGCTGAACTTTGCATAGGATACTGAGATGGAAAGGGGAAGAATTAAATTATCTGATATACCTTGGACATAGAATAGTGGAAATAAAGAAAAAATTTTGCACTACTTGGAAGGATCAGGTATACATACAGGGCACTTAAAGTCTTAGCTCCTGAGACTGATCCTTTGGGTGGTTAATCAGGGGGTTTGGTGGGGTTGGTTTGGTTTGGTTGTTTTTTATATTGTTTTAAATTACCAGTTTCAGATGGGACACTAACTAGGATCTCCTTTGGAGAGATGGATGCTTCTTTTACCGTTATAAGAACTTGGTGACGTAATTGAAGCAACTACTGCACACTGCATACTCATACTGCAAGAATTCTAAAATTCTTAAGGAGAAATCCAGAAAGGATTCAAGCACCAAAAATGTACTGAATACACAATTTGCTCTATATGTCCAAAGACCCATTACAAAATCTGTCTTGTTGGTTTAGATGCCTGTATTTTCTGTAGAAATCTTAGTAGTTCAACTTCACATAACATGTATATAGCCAAAGACAGTGCTGAACAGCTCCACACCTTTCTCCTACTAAAGAGTGTTTGAAATTCACCAAGAAGCAAGCTACATGCCTAAATATGTATGAGATTTGATCCGGCAGGTATGTCTGAGAGAAGTCAATCCTCACAGATGGCAATCATATTGATTTTCATTGAACCTCCAGTTTTTTTATAATTTCCAAGAAAAATAGTCCAGGAATTAGAAAAATCTTGATTAGATTTCAGGGATACTTTCTGCTTCTCAAATGAATGTCCTAACACAGATTATACAAAAAAAAGGTGTGAGTCATTTTGCATTCTTCATCAAAGGTGTGACACTGTGCAAAGAGAAAAGAAAGATTGAAGAGCTCAGATAGGAAGTAGCAGATATGTACATTTGTATACATACAGTATGATTGTTGATATTCAGTTAAGTGCTTAGAGAATTCTTGCAGAGAGGGAGGCCCTATACTCCTGTTTATATTCCTGCAACAACCAATGTTGGTGGCAAGCCTTGATAGAAAGATCCCAACAGGGTATGCAGAGCAGTTGTTTATAGATCTCTCCTAGTAAAAAGTTAATTGACAGATGTATGTTGGTAAGTATGTCACATTGTATTGCAACAACTGGCAAATGAACTTGCAAAAAGAATAATTTTCTATCCAAACATTCAAAGTCAGAGCAATTCATAGAGCAATTTGTATTATCTCTGAGTAATAAAGGTTTGTTTCTGACAGTACCACTGCTATGTTTGTTAAGTGGGCAAGGAGGGCACAGTCATCACTGGAAAAATAACATTTGGTTTCTAAAATGGGGGTATTCAGCATCGATGATTCCTTGCAACAGTTCACGGATGGCCGTATTTTTTTGCCTAAAGAACATTCTATATCCACTAAGTATTGAACGGAAGTGCTTTAGCAGTAGTACAGCATTTTTTTGATGCTTTTTATACATTTTCTAGATACTTCTATACTGCTTTGGGTTAAAAGCGTTCTTTTTGCTCTCTCACCCATAGTAACTTCTTCATGAGTAGGGCTTTTCAATACTGCTGGAAGAATGTCTCCCAGCACTGCAGCCTCTTCCTTGAGGGGATGTTTCATGGGTAGGCTGTAGCCCCTTGGTGAGACAAGACCCTGAGCTGGGGAACAGGCAGATAGGTAGGAAGGAGGCAGATCTTACTCTCTTCAGTAGCTTTGAAATCTGGTGCTGAATATGTTTAGGAATGCAAGACTTGCTTTCCTCTCCCTGTTTCAATGGCTTGCTGATAAAACAGTGATTTGTTGTGTGCTATCTTAACCTACTGTGAGAACATAAAAACTTTATGCTCATATATACGGTCCCTGTGTACACAACTGACCAAGAGAGTTTGATTTTAGTGAAACCATATCTCATGTAGCTCAAATTCTTGTAACTACGAAAACTTCCCTTTTTATATGATAGTGATCTTAGCCCATATTATAGAACATATATACTGAAATTACAATGAAGCAGGAAAAAAAATGCCATAGTCTCTCTGCAAGAATGACACAAATGTTCATGAAGTATTCCCTTTTCCATTATACGGTGACAGAGTGTCAGCAAGGTAGTCATTAGCCCACAATGACACACAAACAGGCAATTGTTCAATCACAACCAAAATTGTCCATGTTTGGGAAGAAATTCTGCCTGTTTGTAGCAGAGCAGTAGGAAAGGATGTTGTTCTGTCTTTGCACTCTTACCCTGCTTCTGAATTGACTCTGTCTTTTCCTGCAAGATGCTATTTTTAGGAAGCATGTTTTGGAAGATGGCTCTTTCTGTCCTGGTTACGTCTCTGCAGTAAACCAGAAATGGTTCATTGCAGTAATTCCATTGCAACCTTTGAGACACTGCTTACATTAGACACACACTCTCTATCAGGACTTTGGGTTGTGTAGAACAAACTGTTCTTTTGTGTGATACTCTTAATGTTAAACTTCTAGTAATACAGAAATTGTTTTATATATATAATTTCTTTAATCAGGAGATAACTGTTCTAAATTATGTTAGTACACGATTTTGTTCAGGTTTTATTACAAAATGTAATGCAACATTGAAATGAAATAATGTAGCTAGTTATGTACAACTTATTGTACTTTGGAGGTAGTTAATGTAATTCACAGAGTTTCCACTCTGTAATAAGAGGAATGTTTCCACTCTTTCCTGTAAAGAGGAAATGATGCCTAATGAGAATAAGACAAGGGGTAATGGGCTAAACTCCAGCTCATGTTAAAGAATAAGAAAATTATTTTGAGAGTTATCCACCTAAATAGCTTATAGGGATAGTCAAATCTCCATCAACTGAGATTTTTAAGAACTTGTTAAATGGTTTTAAGCATATATTTGTCCAAGTATAATTGATCCTGCCGTAGAACAGAGAGATACAGTTCTATGTTGTTTTATTAGTCTTAATGCAGCCTTAAGAGTTTAATGTTTCTGTTTACCTTGCTATTGAATGGCTTCTCAGATTTTTAATGTTTTTTGGGTCATTTTTAGATGCAGACATCAGTGAGTCTGGTATTTCCGTTAGAAGCACTGGTTCAGCTGCTTCTATGACCAGCCAAGGCGAGCGAAAGAGGAGGACACTTCCACAGCTTCCCAATGAGGAGAAAGTGAATGAAAGCTCAAAAGCAAAAACTACATCTCATCAGAGATCAGAAATAGGTGAAAAGCAAGACACTGAACTTCAAGAGAAAGAAACTCCAGCTCGTGCCTCAGATACTGACAGCAGAAGTATAGCTAAATCAAGCAGAGCAATGAATGGTCTTTCACCCAAAGCTACTGGAGACAAAGTTTTTTCTTTCCCCAGCTCTTCCAGTAAAGAGAGAGTTGAAACTGTCAGAGAAACTTCTGTGGTGAAACAAGCTTTAGCAAAAATTCAACAACAAGAAAGAAAGGAGCAAGGACACTGGACACCACCAAAATTATCCTCTACAAAACCTGCTGCAAACCAGGTTGAGAAAGGTAGGGAGGAGATTGCTACATCACCCAAAACTTTGGATAATCAAGACAAAGCTCATGGACATGTTACAGATAAAGCAGAAATGAAGTTGGCACAAAGCGAGGGGAAAAGAAGAAAAAATGAGGAAACTATTAAAGGACAAAGTCCTAAAGTGTCTGGAGGAGACAAAAAGGAACCTTCAAAACCATTAGTGAGGCAAGGTAGCTTTACTATTGATAAGCCTAGCACAAACATACCTATAGAACTTATTCCTCACATTAATAAGCAAAGTGGATCTGCTGCCCCTTTATCATCTGCAAACAGGATACGTGACAGAAGTGATTCAATGGACACTGATTCCAGTCTGGATACAACACTCATTTTAAAAGACACAGAAGCTGTAATGGCTTTCCTTGAAGCTAAATTACGTGAAGAAAATAAAACTGATGAAGGTCCTGAGACTCCTAGCTATAACAGAGATAATTCCATATCACCAGAATCAGATGTAGATACAGCCAGTACAATCAGTCTTGTTACTGGTGACACTGAAAGAAAATCCACGCAGAAGCGGAAGAGCTTTACAACCTTATATAAAGATAGATGTTCCTCTGGTTCCCCTTCAAAGGATGTTTTAAAATCTTCTACAACAAGTGCCAGAGAAAAGATGGAAAAGAAAACTAAAACTCGATCTTCAGATGGTGGGTCTAGAGCTGATGCTCGCAAAACTGTGCAATCCAGTGGAAGAATGAGACAACCTTCAGTAGATTTGACAGATGATGATCAAACATCTAGCGTACCTCATTCTGCCATTTCTGATATCTTATCTTCTGACCAGGAAACCTACTCTGGCAAATCACATGGAAGAGTTCCTTTTGCCTCAGCAGATGAACTTTTACATTCCAAAATGGAAGGAAAGTCAGCTAAATCGAAAACCTCTCCTGTTGCACTTGGGCAATCTAGTAAATCTACTACCCTTCCAAGACCTCGTCCTACAAGGACTTCTCTCTTGCGCAGAGCGCGGCTTGGTGAAGCCTCCGATAGTGAGCTAGCTGATGCTGATAAGGCTTCAGTGGCTTCCGAAGTGTCCACTACAAGTTCTACATCAAAACCTCCATCAGGGAGGAGAAGTATTTCCAGAATAGACTTACTTGCTCAGCCTCGCAGAACTCGACTTGGCTCTTTATCAGCTCGTAGTGATTCTGAAGCAACAATAACTAGAAGCACTGCCTCATCTCGTACCCCAGAAGCTATTATCAGAAGTGGTGCAAGGTTAACATCAGCAGCAGATAGTAGTAAAGTTTCTGCTAGAACTCGAGCCAATAGCATTTCTCGACTTTCAGATTCAAAATCCAAATCTTTGGCTTCAGCTCATAATTCTCCCTCAGGTATGTGAGAGTATTTGAACTAGTCTTATACAATACTAGCTAGGTTTTCAAATGTTGACTTTTTGGGGTTTTTTTTTCAAGGAACAGTTCTTATGAAACATTTGTTAAGTTTTAGTTGATTGCAGTCTTTCTCTTTGGAGTAAGAGGTTTCCTTGGCACTCTTTGGATTTCTTGTTTTTTAACTTGAAACCAGTAACAAAGAACTGCACTGAGGCATTCAGATGTGGCAGCACTGATAGGACAAAAACAGAGCAGAGATCTCTCTGCTCAAGTCATAGTAATAGAAGTTCAGAAGGTTAGCAGCACTTCTTACTACATAGAAGATATAATATTTATTTGTAAGGTAAGCTTGTAAATATGCTGAACAGCAAGCGTTCCTTGAGGTATACCATGAGCATCTGTAGGATAATTATAATTTAATATTAGATTCCAGAACTACAAAAGTGAGATTTGTTTGATAAAAATAACAACTATGAAGTAACAAGTGGAAAAATGAAACACAAACACTACGTAACTAAATATCATAAAGTTAAGTCATTTGTATTAAAAAGTTTGCCTTGCCTTCAAGTAGTTTCTGTTCTCTGTTCCAAATAATGACAATGTATGATTTCATCATGATTTCTAAATCATGTCAATCTTTTTTCGTGTGGTAGTTTCTTTACTATAGTATTATCTTATGTATGGAAGGAAAAATCCATACAGTTGATTAATTTTAACTTAGTATTCTGTCAGAATTTAACATAACACTTTAAGTGCAAGCAGCATGAAAGGCTGTTAGTTTTCTTCCAACAGCAATATTAAATCAACCAAAATTAAAATGTGGGAATTCTAACTAAGCCAACTTTCATGTGGAATGAATATCTAAAATTGATGTCCTCTTGCTAAGCTTTTTTTGTCACACTACCAGCTTGATCTTATTTGAAGCCAATCTACAACCTAACAAAAAATAGAGAATAGCTTCCAGTTTTTTGCGCTGCTACTGATATTATATATTCTCCTTTACTGCTTCCCATTCAGAGTTGATACAAACATCTGTGATACTTAAAATTTCCCACAGTCCTACTGCCCTTTTGTTGCTTGTGTATCATGAATGTACCTTCTTAGGATTCTAAGCAGTGTTTATTCCCCAGACAGGTACCTCTTGGCTGTGTCAGAAATTTCTGTAGAGATGGAAATGAGGTGTTCACTGAACTAT